>NC_081845.1:11160748-11760748 GCF_963259705.1 Myotis daubentonii | reverse complement strand
GTTAATCCTCACCCAAGGATATTTTCCCATTGATTTTTAGAGAAAGTAGAAGGGATGGGGAGAGACAGAGAGAGAGAGAGAAACATTGATGTGAGACAGACACATCAATTGGTTGCCTCCCACATGCACCCTGACTAGGGCTGGGGATTGAGCCTACAACCGAGGTATGTGCCCTTGACTGGAATTGAACCCAGGACCCTTCAGTCTGTGGGCTGACACTCTATCCACTGAGCCAAACTGGCCAGGGCTTATTGCTATTTTTTTAATAGTTCTAACTACCATCTTCTCTGCCACCAAAAACCAAGATTTAAGACTCAGTTGATATAAGGTGGGTGCTAACTCCACTTGCATGCCTTACTTATTCTATTCCCTCTTTTCACCCTGAAGCCCTGTCTGCAATTTACTTGTAAGCCAGCCCTGACAACTAGAGCTTAGAATCCATCTGACACCTAAGCTATGTTCCATCAAAGCTACCACTATCTCTACAAGTAAACAGAACTAATAGTAACAATAGCAACACGGCACATTTCAGTCTCACAGTGAGGAAACTTCCTGAAGTGGAATTTTCTGCTTCATTAGAGTAACGTAGAAGCAATGACCATCTGCAGATAACATGAGATGAGCTACTAGACGCTGCTCAGGGAACAGCTGTGATGGTCACAGGAAGGGAAGAAGCACTTCCTATTGAATTATTAGAAAAGCACACTGAGTGGGGAGAGATAGAATTTATCTCCTTTTCCCTTATGCTCCGGTTGGGTGTTAAAGCCCTTTACTTATGCTAGTCTGAAATCCATTCCATTGGAAGGCTGCAACCACCTCATGTACGCATTAACACTCTGCCCCGATACTCACATGAATATATACTTGTCCTGTGATGATACCTTATTAGTAATTTTAGAAACAAAATGTGTATGTTTGCAACTCTGATTTCTTGAGTTCCTACTATGTGGCAGACACTTTGCTGGGTGCAGATAATGCATCTAATTCAAGTTTCAGGATTTTTTTAGGTACAGCAACCTGGGTGGAAGAAGATGCTATGGGACTTCATGGAAATCACACTGTTTTACTCATTTTTACTTAAACTGTATGCTATAGAACAATAAATATAGAAACATTTTCTACAGAGGTGTCTAATCACATTTTACATACAATTGAGAACATGATAGTAACCTCCACCACAAGTTACCAGTTTTTTAAACTTGGAATAGTTTTAAGGTACTGATGGAGATACCTATCAGCATTGCCTCTGGGTCCAGCCATGAACAAGAGAGTGAGAAAAAGATATAATTATTGCTCTCCTAAAACCTATAGACTTTTAGACTGCCTTTCACAGGTTATATTCATTTTTGCATACATACTAGATGCCAGCTCTCATGTATGTTATTTGAAAAGAATAACAGATCTAGCAGTAGGTTTCAGCAGGAGTGCCATACATATTGAGAAATGGCAAACTGTTACTTGCAGATACAAAAACAGAATGTCAGCCCTGACTGGTGTTGCTCAGAGGTTAAAGTGTCGCCCTGAGGAAGACAACCAATTGTTATGATTCTCTCACATTGATGTTTCTCTCTTTCCCTTCTTCCCTCCCACTCTCTCTAAAAAAAATCAAAGGAAAAAATATCCAGGTGAGGATTAATATATCTCTAGCTCGATCTTTATTTCTATTTCTATATCTCATCTATATCTATATGTATCTATCTATCTATCTATCTATCTATCTATCTATCTATCTATGTCATCAGGTCCAAAGTGACAAACTGTAGGAACCTGAGTGCCCAGTTCACCTCAACAGTCACCCTCCAAAGTAATACTGCATACACAAGGTTAACAACTTTTGAAAATATTTTCAAGAACTACTAAAATAATTTACCTACTACTGGAGTTCGACATACAACTGAAGGCAATGTGTCTGCATAAAATGAGCTGGTCTGCTTTCTACTACTATCATCTAAAATGTTAAGTGGGTCATGGATGTCGCTGTAGGGAGGCAGTGAGCGGACGCTGCTGATGACAGAAACGTGCTGATTCACCATGGATCCAAGTCTATGAGACTCTGGGTAGTTCACGTTGCTTCCATAGTAGCCTAGAACAGAAAATGTCAAGAACAGACAGTTAACTTATTACAAAAAAAATATTTCAGGAAGGCAAAGGGGGACAAGATGATAGGATGGAGCCTAAAGATATCATATTGTAAATATTATATTCACATCTACATTTACCATAGTGTTGGGTTTCTACTTATATATGGAATGGTTCACAATACTGTTTTTTGAGTGTTTTTTTTTTAAATTCGTAAGTTATTTTATTATTAATTTAGAGATCTAATTACATCTCTCTAATATTTCCCTTATCTAAATTATCAAGATTCCTATGAATGAAAAAAAGCACTATTAGCTTCTCACAAAAATTACACTACTTATCAAATACCGATTTCATTGATAGATTCCTGTTTCTGAAGCACCAGAACTGTCTATACCAGCCGTGGGCAAACTACGGCCCGCGGGCCGGATCCAGCCCGTTTGAAATGAATAAAACTAAAAAAAAAAAAAAGACCGTACCCTTTTATGTAATGATGTTTACTTTGAATTTATATTAGTTCACACCAACACTCCACCCATGCTTTTGTTCTGGCCCTCCGGTCCAGTTTAAGAACCCATTGTGGCCCTCGAGTCAAAAAGTTTGCCCACCCCTGGTCTAAACCTAGAGCTTAGTTTGGTGGCTGAAGAAGTCCACAGATCTTTCTAGCTCCTTAAAGTGTTTTATCAGCCGAACAGGGGCATAGTTTTGGTCCTAATCTTTAAGATCTGTTGCTAGTTCTCTGGGGGAAAAAATAATTCATTAAAAATGTTTTCAAAGAAAAAAGCATTCTTCTCTGGGGCTATTAAGGTTGGTCTCAAACATATGGTTTGACATCATATTTTTTTCATCACAGGTGGCATGTAAAACTTTAAGAAAACCACAAGAACTAAGGATATGTTTATATGCAGCAGAAATTAGCTCCAAATGCCTAAGATTCCATAATCTTCAGAAGGTTTACATGGGATGACTCAACAGAGGTGGAACTCAATGTTTGGTTTGTCTTATTGTCCTCTCAAAAGCCAGGAAAGCTTTAAAAATGTTAATACCGTTAGGTGAATTCGGAGGCAGCGTTGCTCCTGGACAGCTGGCAGCCCCTGCATTGCTCAGGAAATTGAAGCTTCCTGTATTTAAGAACTGCATGCTGTGTGGATCCTGGCTGTGCGGGGATGGTCCATAGCTGGAAGGTGGCCGAGAATTAAAGGGAGACCCAGCACAGCTGCCGCTGAAGAAATCTCTGGAGAGCTGCTGTTCACTCCAGGCCATGCACCGACCATGCTCGGGGCGATGAGGATAGAGTCCTGATGGGGGGTGAGGCTGTGCCCTAAACACAGTCTGATAGTTAGAGTTGGTCCCATAAAAGTCGTGGTTGGCTTGAGGAAGAGTAGGATAAATGGGCTCCGGGTATGTTGAGCAGTGTGGCGGGGCTGACAGTACGGGACCCACACTTGGGGGTCTCCCTGCCATTGGACCTTGGTTAATGACACTTCCTCGACTGGCCATGGCTGGAGAGGTGGGTGGTGTCATCAGATGACCAGAACTCTGGGAAAGCTCCATTTGACCTGAAAGAGAGTTACCAAAGTATTCACTAATGGCAGATTAAAATAGATGGGCCACTTCTTTAAAAAATATGCAAAAGATTTATTACTATACCCTTTTCCAACTTGGTTCATTCCTACTCTCTCAAAACAACAAAAGTGGAGAACACCAAAAATTTAGGTTTTAAAAACACCATCACACTACAGGCATATTTCACAGCAGTGGAGACTTTTGGAGTTAGTGACTATGGAAGAAAGTCGCACGCTTCATGCTTGCACGGGTATAAAGGTGGTTAGAGCTCAAGCTTGGGGAGGGAAAAGGGGTCTGCTGTTCTCACTTTTCTATAATTAAAAAGCTGAATGTTCAGTGGTTTGGCTTTTAGGATAAAAGAAAAGGGCAATAAAGTCTAAATGACATGGCTTTAAAGCAGCCAGTTCAAAACATCATGCTGATGAACAATGAGTTATAAATGCCATCGACTCCCTAGCCCTCCAAGTTCCCATTGGTGGAATTAAGCCCTTGAACTATAAGGCTCTTCTGGGTTTAAAATTCTGTGTATTTAATGAAGTAATGTATGTAAAAGGATTTCGAAAAAGACATAAAGCAATATGAAGACTTAAGAAATTATCTAGTAGCTAATCCAAGCCACTAGACATTCAGATTGACACAAAAGGTACCCCAGACCAAAGAGGAAAATTACAATGGTTATGCTAAAATGGCTAAATCCACTTTTTAATGGAGGAGAAATAAAGTCTCTTTGGAAGCCAAAAATAAATAACAGCTCCTTTTTTTTTTTTTTTTTGACTCTCAAAGCATCTTAAGGATTTTATGCACACCTAATCTAATTTTCTTTCCACCAAATGAAGATAACTAATTATTTTTACTTCTGCTAACTTCTGCTATAAGTAAGACAGTGTGTCAAAGTGGGATGCCTGTGTTAACAATAGTATTGCTAAAAATGTGAGTAACAAATGCTGGAAATCATAGGAATTTTATAAATCATTATTAAAAGTCAGTGAAGGTAAGCTTTTTTTATTCTTGGGATGCCTGGAGGTTACCAATTTCAAGAAAACAAAGGCAGAGCCCCCTGTGATGAATACTGAAGCCTGGGTGGTTTTCTCAGCTGTTCCCCAGGGTACCTGCGAGCGGCATGCTGTCTGCATTCCCCGCAGGGAATGGGTGCAGAGCAGAGGCTAAGCCTCCAGGTTGACTGGATAACAGAGGAAGATAGGTTGTTTCCACGTGGCTTTCATTCTTCACAGTGTCACTGGCAACTGCATTCGCCTTATTACGGTTTGCCAGAAAGCATGAACTCGGAGAAGCAGTGAAGGTGGCTTTACTGGCGTCTGGAATGGTTTTTAAAAACAGGAAAGTTAACATCATTCCCATATTCCCAGTAGAGGAGCCCGAGTAAAAGAAACTGAAAATATTTAGGGTTGTATCAGAAATCTGGAAGCTCGTGAGAAATGGGAAACAAAGCTGGCTGTTGCCTGGGTGCTTGTTTCAGTTAACTGTATGCTTGTGGGTACAGGTGGGTTCTGAACAGCAATAAAAATAATCTACTTTGGCCTGGCCGGCGTGGCTCAGAGGTTAAGTGTCAACCTATGAATCAGGAGGTCACAGTTCAATTCCCAGTCAGGGCACATGCCTGGGTTTCGGGCTCCATCCCTAGTGTGGGGCATGCAGGAGGCAGCTGATCAATGATTCTCTCTCATCATTAATGTTTCTCTCTCTCTCTCTCTCTGAAATCAATAAAAATCAATATATTTAAAAAAATAAAAAATCCACTCTGGCATGAACAGTTTTCAAAATGCAATTCATCACATCCCAAGTAGATGAGTTCTCTTCCTTCTCTAAACTACTAGAGAGCTTATTTCTACGCCATTTATAAGGTGGTGTACTACATGTGTTGTCTTGAATTACAGTGTTTTGGTTTTTTATTATAGTCATCTCTCCAATCTTATCTAAAGTTTCAAAAGTTAAGAACATTGACTTTGTTTCCTTCAGAGTTTCAGATAAAGTACTTTGAATACTCTATGGAAAAGAGCAGTCCCTGGAAAAAACAGGACTCCATTAATATCAGTATACCATGTTAGCAGTGACGTGTTTGGGGTAAACTCTGAGACTGGAATACTAGTAAACCCATTTAACATATGTGCTTACAAATGCTTGAACTTAGGTTTAAACAAACAAATATGCAAAACAAGGTGTACATTTTAAGTTACCTGAATTTTTCATATACTTGTCCAATAAATTCTGTAACTCCTGCTCTTTGTCATTATTAAACTGGGTCTCCATGGCCAGGAGGATGTATTCATCAAGAAGCATGCGGATCAAATGGAAGGAACCTTGTTTATGGACGGGGAATGGGTAGAGGGCATTGTGAGATGAAATAAGGGGGAGAAAGAGAAGGAAAGAGAACGAGGGAGAAGTCAAGTTATCTTGGTGACCATCTCGCAATACTTTACAAGGAGCAACTGAAATAAACAAATACTTGTTGGACTTTAAATGACCTGCTAAGACCAACATGCTTAACCTGGGTCTCTAATCTTTCTGTGTCCCGCCTGCCAGCTCACTGTGTGTACTGTCCTGGCAGCTCTTTGGCCACTAATTACATCAAAGGAAAATACGGATGAAAGTGAGACATGCTTTATGCTTTAAGAGGGCACACATTGGCGTGTGATAAGCTTTAACCTGGGGAGAATAAGCTCTATTCTGCTCTATTTCTGTTTACTTTGTACTAAATAATTAGACAATGGCCAACATAGTCTGGAAAAAGTATCAAAAAGATGTCCTTAAAGCCTGAAACAAAATACTCTTTGATTTGAAAAAGGAAAAGAGTAATTTGCATGTAGAAACTGTTCTGGAAAAATCTCAAACTTTTTTCCACTATTCAACAGATTTCCCAAAAAGAGTCCCTTTTTTTTCATAAAAAAGTCGGGATTCAATGTTGCATATTTTAAGAAACCTTAAATGTAAGCAGGATAGTTAAAATAATAAACTCAATACATTTTATTCATCCCTCAATACAAGTTCACTGATTTTATTTAATTACATTGAAAGTTAAATAAAAACAACTTAGTTCTTTATAAGCTATTTTAGAATGTAAATATTTCTCAAAATGCAACTACCAAATGCAGAAGTACTGTAGTTAGCTTTATAACAATAAACTAAGGTAATATTTTTAGGAGAAAGAAGATGTTTCCTTTTTTAAAAAGCTAGCTCGACTCAATTTGCTTCACATATCACATAGCAGGAAAGATGGTTCAGAAACATGTGAGCATGTCTTCTAAGCTGCTCTCTAATTCCTGAAGTGCAACTATGTGGGTTCCTGAAAAATATGTAAAAATTTGCCATATCACATGGAAAATAATGCATGTATTACCATTTATTTGCTTGTTTAATAAAAAGCATTTATCGAAGCCTTATGGAATGTAATGATGGTATGATATATATATATCACTCAAATCCCTATATACCTCAATGAAAGGAATATTCTCCTTCTTCTATGATGTGCAGAGAGCTTGAGTAAAGCCCAATCCAGAGAGAAGTGTTAAGATTGAACTCCATATGTGATCTGACTCTAAAACCCAGGTTCACAACTACTAGTCTCTACGGGCTTAATATTCAGATATGGTTTGAGAAGTGACGGTGCCACATGCTGAAAAATTGATGCAAATGTGACTGGGAACAAATGGTGTAATTCATTTGAGAAGAGTTGAATAGAGCACATAGGATACCAAAACTGGATGCGTTGTTCAAGGTGAGATTATGCATTACTCGAGCACCAAAAAAGCTCCACTTCAGCAGGAAGTCTTGAGCCCTCTTCTTTAATGACCTTCCATTTTGTTTGCTGGTCTAGAAAGTAAAGGAATAAAATGGAACTATAAAATCTGTCATCTCATTAGTACATGGACCCTACATAAGACCCAAGAGGTAGATAACCTGTCTGACAAATGGACAGATGGCATGCACGCCATTTGTTTCATCAAATAAAATGATCTCTCCGGGGATTCTCATTGTCTTTTCTGCAGTTTTTAAGGTTAACAGATGTTTATTCTGCAGGGGCATGTTACCTAATAGAATTGGACAACAAAATGAAATAATTTACAAAATATTTTATCTCTTATTTTATGTTGACAGAACAGAAGTGAACTGTGAAGGAAGGGTGGTATATTTCTGTGAATGATTAACTCTGACTTCTCTGGTCCTGCTTGATAATCTGTTTTCCTTCTAGGATAAAAAAAGTCCCTACACTATAACTAGTTTCCTTGATATGGAATGGCTAACACCGATCAGTGATGGATATATTTGTTCTCATTGTCTTGTTTTCATGATGGATGACTTGAAGGTTAACAGAAAGAGTTGAAGAAACCACATGGAAAACACAAAATACTGAGCTCTTTGAATTTAAAAAAAAATGTAAATACTTAAAACCATATTTTCTGCCAGCATTTATGGAAACTTGCTTTTTAGAAAAGGGCCAGAATCTTTCCAGTTTCTAAGTTTATCTTTCACTACTGATGTTATTCAGCTGTAACTCTACTGACTGATAGGGAAGGCCTATAGTAGCCCCCCTTATTCAAAGGAAATACATTCCAAGACCCACAGTGGATGCCTGAAACTGCGGGTAGTACCAAACCCTATCTATACTAAGATTTTCCTATACATACATACCTATAAGAAAGTTTAATTTATAAATTAAGTGCAGTAAGAGATTAACAACAATAATAAAATGCACAATTATAACAATAAATTATACTAAGTCATGTAAATGTGGTCTCTCTCTCTCTTTCTCTCTCTCTCTCTTTCCTTCTCTCCCTCTCTTTCAAAATATCTTATTGTATTCTATTCAAGTTTTCAATTAAAGGAAAAACTTCACACTTCTCTTTGGCATATCCAAATGGCCAGTGTCACTACTCTTGAACTTTGGGGCTATTACTAAGAAAATCTGGGGTAGATCTGCTGACCCAGCCAGCTACGAAGTGACTCACAAGCAGGGAGCATGCACAGCATGGGTAGCTGAATAAAAGGAAGAGTCACATCCTGTCAGGAAGGAGTGGGATGGTGAGAGATTTCATCATGCTACTCAGTGAAGAATTAAAACTTGTGAATGGTTTATTTCTGGGATTTTCCCTTTAATATTTTCAGACCACTGTTGACCTGAGGTAACTGAAACCACGAGAAGCAAAATTGCAGTTAAAGAGAGATTACTATAGTGTCTGTCTTGTAGTCCTTCGTCAAAAAAGGATCAATAGAATCAAATCCATGCCCAGTGCTCTAAAATCTGGCATATTCCTAATTTTGCTATTCGGGTTGCCTTATTTGTAGGGCTTCAAAACTCTTCAAAGCATTTTTACACACAGACTGTCACCCCAGCCCCAGCAATAAGAAATCACAGCCAGTTTAGCATTTAGTATTGAAAAGTACCTTAATTACCCTCTGCTCTACCACAGTATCCAACCATTCAATAAAAGCCTCCACGGTGGCATTCTTCTTAAGGAGATCTTTCAGTTCTTGGAACACCGTGATAGAGTCATCTGTCATGTAGAAAAGGGGAGAAAAGCAGAATATTGCACTCTGCATTGAACCCATGAGAAAACCTAAAACTAGGGATCATTAATAATCCTATCTAATAAAAGAGAAAAATGGTAATTGGCGTACGACGATACCCTTTTCATTGGCTAATCAGGGCTATATGCAAATTAACTGCCAACTATGATTGTCAGTTAACCGCCAACTAAGATTGGCAGTTAACTGCCAACAAGATGGCGGTTAATTTGCATATGTAGGCACAATGCAGGGAGGCGAAAGGGAAAGCAGGAAGAAGCCCCCTCCCACTGACAGGGATCAGAAACCCAGGGGGGAGCTAAGAGCTGGGGGGCAGGGCAAAGGCAGCCCTGGGGCCGCCTTTGCCCTGCCCCCCAGCCATGATCGGAGAATCAGGCGCCTTTTCCGCCCTGGCCAGTGATAGCAGGAAGTAGGGGTGGAGCCAGCGATGGGAGCTGGACATGGTCGAAGCTGGCAGTCCCGGGAGCTAGGGGTCCCTTGCCTGGGCCTAAAGTGGAGCCCACGATCGCGGGGCCGCTGCAGCTGCAGGTCCCCGCTGCCCGGGCCGGACGCCTCAGCCGGAGGCGTTAGGCCTGGGCAGGGGCAGAGCCTGCAACCGCGGGGAGCTGGGGGTCCCCTGCCCAGGCCTGACACCTCTGCCGGAGGCCTCAGGCCTGGTCAAGGGGCCGATCCGGTGATTGGTGATCGGAGGGTGATGAGGGTCAACTCCTCTGGCCGAGGCATCAGGCCTGGGCGGGGGGCTGAGCCAGGGATTGGGGGGATATGATGGTCCCCTTGCCCAGGCCTGAAGCCTGGGTCAGAGGCATCAGGCTTGGGCGGGGGGTGGAGCAAATGATCAGGGGAGATGGGGGTCCCCTGCCCAGGCATGATTCCTGGGCCAGAGGCCTCAGGCCTGGGCGGGGGCCAGAGTCAGTGATTGGGGGGAGATGGGGGTCCCCTGTCCAAGCCTGACACCTCTGGCGGAGGCGTCAGGCCTGGGCAAGGGGCCGATCAGGCGATCGGAGGGTGATGCGGGTCTACGCCTCTGGCTGAGGCATCAGGCCTGGGCAAGGGGCAGAGCCAGCAATCGGAGGGGTCTGGGGGTCCTCTGCCCAGGCCTGATGCCTGGGCCAGAGGCATCAGGCCTGGGCTGGGGGCAGAACCAGTGATGGGGGGAAATGAGGGTCCCCTGCCCAGGTGTGATGCCTCTGTCAGAGGCGTCAGGCCTGGGCAAGGGGCCGATCCTGCGATTGGAGGGTGATGGGGGTCAAAGCCTGAGGGCTCCCAGTATGTGAGAGGGGGCAGGCTGGGCTGAGGGACACTCACCCCCCCACACACCCAGTGCACGAATTTCGTGCACCGGGCCCCTAGTATATAATAAAACGGAACGATAGGGAGATTAAGTTACATGTATTAAAGGAATTAATTTCATATCTTGAGAACATGGTTCTTTACTCTTCAGAATTTTAATAAGTGATCTTGGTATGTATTGAAATATAGGTTTAGATGCTATATAAGTATGTTTATACTAGGGAAGAGTAAGTTGTCAACATAGTTGATTACTCATTTTGAATCCAATGCTGTCATTAAATGCAATGGCTTAGTTGAAAGCTAAAGGATGAACTAGGCTTATAGATTTCTTGCTTATGCAATATTCTTTATCTTTAGCAAAATTTAAATTCTGCACTGAAGATTTGAGCCACTTACATGAATAATCTTTTATCATGTAAAATTTAAAGGGCCACTTTGAGACTATCATTTTATTAAAGAGTTCGAGGTTTACTGAGTCTCAAAGGGTAATATAATTTTATATTATGAAACAGAAAGCAGGGTTGAAATTAGACCATCCCCAGAGAGCAATCTATTATTGGTGCTATAGCCTATATAAGCTGCATTTTTTTAAAAATCTTTTCAGAAAAGATGAAGGGAAAAAATAGAAGGCTGTTACCCCTTGGAAACCAAGCTTGGTTGTCTAGACACACATAGTGGCTTGGTAAACTCGGCCAGGTGGACCAAACCTGATCAGAGATTCTCTACTTTGAAAAACAGTTTTGTGCAGAGATAACACTTTTATATGCATCATATGCCATAGATGCCAAGAGTGTTCAATACATGGAAATGTGGATGCTTGTAATGTAAAACTGGAAGAAAATTCACAAAACCCAAGACCATTTTGATTATTTCCAGGTTATTTCTATTTTGGTAATATCTAGGCAATGAGATTATGGATAACTTTTATTTTCCTCTTCATATTTCCTAATTTTTCCAGGTTCTCCACAATGAGTCAGTACAACTGTTTTTAAATAGAGAAAACTTTTCTAATTTAAAATGTTTTTTAAAAAACAGGATTCTCAAGCAGATAGGATTTTTGTAGTCCCAGGGGAGAATATCTGGCAATGTCTGAGACATCTCTGTGTTATCACAACTGGGCGAAAGCTGCTACTGGAATCAAGTGTAGTGAGTAGAGGCCAGGGATGCTGCTAAATATCCCACAATGCACAGGACAGCCCCCAACAAAGAGTTACACAGTTTAAGATGTCAATAGCGCCGAAGCTGGGAAACCCTGCTCAGCAGAGAGAGAAGACTTACGTTCAGTGTAGATATCAGATTCAGTGTCTGTGCTGCCCGAAATGGTGAGAAGGGCTTGAGATCCAATACTATTCAAGTCAACCTTTTCTATATCCGATACCATAGAATTCACAACATGCTGGTCAAAGAGAGCCGGTCTGGCAATCTGCAAACAAAAGGTTTGTGGGTTTTTTTCTTTTTAAAAATCACTAAACTACCTTAGTGATAGTCTATCTAAAGGAAAGTTTTAGCTTCTAGAGAAACATTTCCTTCAGGAAAAATTATCATAAGTGTTTTCTTAAAACTAAAAAGCAATAACTGATGCTCATGATCATCTCTGTTAAGAGTTTGAAGACTATTCTAGACTTTGAAAATGAATTTTTTCATTAATAATTATAAAATAAGGATTTTATGATCATATATGTCTTATCTGGAATTATTCCAAGCTAGTCTCCTTTTATTATTTTTTTCTTATTTTATTTTTTCCATCACCATTCATCCCCTATATGCCCACTTTCACCTTTACCCCCACCCCTAAACTAGTCTTTTAAAATTTAGGGAGCTAGAGACCTTTGTAAAGCAAATGATCATTTAAGAAGAGGAAAAGTATACTTTAACAATACACAAACCAGCCCTAGCTGGTTTGGCTCAATGGATAGAGCATCGGCCTGTGGATTGAAGGGTCCCGGGTTCAATTCTAGTTAAGGGCACATGCCCGGGTTGTGGGCCCAGTAGGGGATGTGCAGGAGACAGATGATCAATGATTCTCTCTCATCATTGATGTTTCTATCGCTCTCTCCCTCTCCCTCTTCCTTCCTTTCTGAAATCAATAAAAATACATATTTAAAAAAACACATAAAAAATATACAGACATGTAGTCTAATTTTAAAATTGTTGTTTTCTCCTCTCTTTAAGAAAGCCAAATTAGAAGGCAGTTTTGTTGGTTTTGTGGGTTTTACAACATTAAATATCACATGGGCTCATTTCTTTCAAACTTAATTTTTGTTACTTAGATTCATGTGGCAAATAAGAGTTTTACATTTTACATTGCATTCGAATTACATTTTTACTTTTATTTTGAAGTAATTATAAACTTACAACAAACTTTCAAAGTCAGTGCAGAGTACAACTGTCCTCAGTATTTACTGTTGTTGAACTCATGGATACCAAGGGCCAACTGTATTTCCGTATGCTGTCTATCTAGCTTCTCCTAATATTACACCTTACCTAACCATTGTCTATTACCCAAATCAGGACATTAACCTTGGTATGGAACTACTGACTACTCTATAGAAATAATTCTAATGTTATCAGTTTTTCCACTAACGTCCTTTCTCTGTTTTAGAATCTCACAATGCGTTTGACTCCTGTCTACTCATTCTCCACACTCTGAAAGTCCCTCAGACTTTGCTATTATAAGGTTCATGTTTGAGTTGATGACTCAGTACCCTCGGCTTGCTAACATACCTGAGCAAGATGCAAGAAAGATGTTTGTCGCTTCAGAGAGGATACAAATCTTCGCACAATAGGTATTTTCTTGTCAGTCAGAGCTTCTGGCAAGTTTTCCAAGGATGAAACAACCCACTGTTCCCAATTTTTAGCAAAATTTCTTATGTCTGCTAATAAGCTACAAAAAACCACACCAATGTGTTAAATGCTAAGTTGTTCAAATGCATTAAATAAATGTAGTTTAATGGAGGTGTACAATTATTGTGTGATTCCAAGAACATGACTTTGAAGTCAGCCTATGGCTGGCATTTATCATCTTGCTCAATATACTCAGTCTCCTCAAGCTGCAGTTTCCTCATCTGTTGAGTGCAAATAACAATAGTATTCATGTCACAAGATTACTATGAGAATTATGTGAAATAATTCATGGAAAGTGCTTAGATTAAAGCTTGTCATGCACAGTGTTTAATTAACAATTATCAATATTAACTCATGATTCAATCATTTTCTATAAAATATTTTTGGGAAATATAAGTGTGCACTTGATTTCTCATATTTTAGCTTCGTCAGAGCCCATCACATTGGAAGTGACATCATTTCAGATATGTAATATTAGTTTCTAGTAGTATATTATTACAATCCAAATATAACTCTGGGATTAATTATCAAAAATGTGCTCATTAGAGGACCCTATTTCAAAATTGCAAATGTTGGTTGTGTTTATACTATGAGAACATACATAAATTTTAAAAATCATTTAATAATCTACCGATTATACATAAATAAAACAGATTTAAATATATTTGGGGAGGTGCTTAAGTTGAGGACTAAGGCATGGTACTGGAAAAATAGTAGACAGTTTGAGGTTAAACAGACTTCAATTAAAATATAGGCTGACTCTAAATAAATAACAAGCAAATAAATTAAATAAATATAAAATAATAAACTAACTTCTCCCTGCTCCTGGCTGCCTCATTTGTAAATTCAGGATCATAATTGCTACTTGGAATTGGGTTCAAAAAGCTCCAATTGATAAGTAATTGGTTCAATAAAGAAAGTATAGTGTTTTTCCGATGCTAGAAACCTATGCAACCATTTGAAAAGATAATGTTGGTTTGTATTGTTGATATGAAAACTTTTCACCATATACTGCTATAGTATGTATACTATCATTTTACTTTTTAAAATGTACATATTTACAGTTATTCCTAGAAAACAGTCTGTGAAATAATAATTAAGACATTAAGAAGATGGTGAGATTATGATTAATTTTTTTAAATGTAATTATCCATGTTTTTCATTCTCCACAATGAACATTAATTACTTGCAAACTTAGGGGTAAATACATAGACCATTTTTTTCAGGCTTATTGTGAGTATTATTGACTGAACCTACCTTTCAGGCATTTCTTGCATTGTTGCAGGAATGAGTACATCTGTAAGAACCTTAATCACAGCAAAAGAGAGTTACAAATTCTTACTCAGTATTTCCATAGAAAGACATTATTTGTCAATTGCTTTTATCCCTAGCTTTCAAGAGAATAACATGTTAATTCATTTCTGAAACTTATACTTTTATCTCTGAAAGCAATGCATGTATGAGGGGTGTGTGTGTGTGTGTGTGTGTGTGTGTGTGTGTGTGTGTGTGTGTTTAAAAGGCAGGGGGAGGGGAAGATCTAAAAACATTGCAATTACTAGGTTAAGCAGGTGACACTAACATAGTGGGTACAGGGAGCTAATTATAAGAACAGACAGAATACCAAAAAGAAAGGGCTAGACTGAGCCCTAAAGATGTATGAGATGAAAAGTCATAGAAGGAGAAATTAGTGCTGATTCCAGCTCAGGATAAACTATGATGAAAAAGGAGGTTGTTAAGCCAGAAAGGATAGGAGCAGTGCAGATCCACTAGGCTGACTAATAAACTTAGTGGGCCAGCCTGGAGAAGAGGACCAAGAGGTCCACAGGAGAAGAAAGTTCAAAATGTGGGTAGACACTAATCTACAAAGGCCTGTGTAGCCTACCAGCAAAACAGGCATTCCCTGAGGATGAGATGGTAAAACAAGACACAGCATTGTCTAGGCTCAGTATGTTAGTTATTAATGGATTGTCTTGCCAGACTGTTTCAGTGACTAGAAGCTGGGACCGCTCTCTAAAGGGGGATGTGGATCTTACACTGCTCCATGGACAGTGTTCACTGTGCCTCCCTGAGTTCTCTGTGAAGAAGAGAAACTTGGTTCATTTCAGGAGAAACTCGGGATCTTTGTGTTGGACTCAAAGAAAGAGACCGTTTGAGGTGGGGAAAGATACTTAAAGGATATTCTTAGAGGTGCTGAATGACATCCAAACAGCTTTATTCTACTGGTCAACGTGCGCCTGAGCTCCGGGTCTTTTCTTAGTCCCGCTCTTGGAACCACCTTCCCTCCCCTTCCTGGTTACATTCTCAAGCCTTAAATATTGCAATTAGTCAGTGCAAACTAAGTCTTTTCCTTCAAAATCGTAATATTCTTATTCAACCTCCCAAAATAAGACAATTCTCACTCTCTTCTGTCCTTCTGTAACTTGAACTAAGAGTAGAGAATATCCTGCACTTACTCCTCCATTCTCTCATCCTGTGATGAGGGAGAGCTAAACAGAGGATGAAACTACGGGCACCCCATTCCGCCTCAAGCCCACCTGCCAGTTGGTCTGCAAAGGTGATTCTGGACCGAATCTGTTTAGCTTCTGCTTCATAACTTAGGAGGATTTCGTTTCCTTAATGCTTAACAAGGCGCTGCTTGGGTTTTCTTGCTAACTCCAATCCTTTTTTAATGACAATTTAGTAGGTAACTGTAGGAAATGCACTTTAAGGTACCCAGATTTCAGTACGGTTTTCTCCCTCGGCTTGGACCTTGCTGCTCCTCTAACTAGAGAACAGACTGTGGGGAGCTAGCCTCGCCCCCTTCCTGCTAAGTGTTTGGCTAGAAGGCCAACTGGCTCCTCTTGTCTTCGTTCAGGATGTCTTTGAGATCCTTCTGTAGACGCTTGGGGACTCTTATTTGGTTTGAGAACAAAAATGACATTAATGCATTAAAGCTAGAGAGTTTAAAGATTTTTCAAGTTATTAGTCCTGTGAGAGTGCTTAATTCTGCTCTTTCCCAAAATACTGACATTATGAAAAAAAAACCACATTGTTATTTAATCTGAAAACACCTTGAACAGTTAATAAAAATTAACTAAGTGTCCATGTATTAGTATGTCGCATTTAGAATTATCCTTAGCTATAAATAAAAATTGATTTTGTTTTCATGTAAACTTACATTAAAATACATATATTATTAAACATAGACTATTAAACTGCTTGCTTTCTCATCAGAAAAAAATAATTAATGGTGTTTCTCCAGCCAGAAATAACAAATTTATCAAAAATATATTGCAGAAATGTAGATAGAATGCTCTTAAAACAAATATATAGTTTGTGTTTAAAAGAGCCCATGGAGCTTACCTTATAAAGAATTGAGTCGCAAACACAGAAAATGTCAATGATAACAGGGTTTTCAAGCAGGGGGAGGAGATGATCAGGCATCCCTTGCCAGAAGTGTAATAAGAAATGCTGGATCTAGTTGCAGAGCAAAGAGTACGTACATTACGATTTTTGCTTCAACTCATATAAAGAACAGAACAAGAAAATATTTATAGTATGGTCAGCAAAGCATTTTTGTCACCCTTACCTCTTCAAAGTTCCCATTAATTGCATTGTCCAGGATGCATTGGCAGTGAGTTTTGTACATCATTATGAGGGTATCAACCTATTCCAAGGAAAAAAAAGCTTAACCACAGCATCCTTTCAACACTGCCTTCATTTGTTCATTCACTCAACACACATTTATTAAGCTCCTGGCATATACCAGGCATTGTGTTCAATGCTGAGGAATCAAAAAATAAAGGAAAAATTTTTATTTCAGGGAGCTTACTGCCTTGTGAAGGGAGAAAGGCAAGCACTATATAATCATAGAACAGTACCATAAAACAACGCTAAAGGTGATTGCAGAGACATACAGGCCAAGGCACCATGGTGACTTCCTGCTCAATAAGAAAATTACCTCTGATTGGAGAAATAAGTGTGAAATGGTAAAACACACCAACTCTTTGCCTTTAAGTTTTATTAAGTGGGTGCTTGGGCAGTGTGGTGGAGTGGTTTCCAGGTTCGGTTCTTGAGTCAGTTAAACCTGAGTGCCCAGCGCCACTGCATTTCTTACCAGATGTGACTTTGCACATGTTTCTCGGTCTCTGAACCTCAGGCTTTTGTCTTTGTGTAGAGTCGTAATAACATATCATTTATATGGTGTGAAGAGGATGAAGTAAGATGTGATGCACATAGAACAGTGCTTGGTACATAGTAACACTTTACTAAATATTACCTAAAATTAGTAATAATATCAAATGACTCCTTCACCCAAAAAAAGTTTGGGTATTGAGTGTCTATCATGAAAAGTCTCTATTTCCATGTTACCACAGATATTTATATTGCATAAAGTTTTAAACATAATCTAAAATTTGGAATGGGTTAGAACTAGATAATATTTTAGCAACTTACAAATATTCAAATTCAAAATCATTTGATAAGCTAGAAATGTCCCCACTGTTACCAGTTGTGTAGTTTATGTGAACAGAAGCATGGCTTAGAGGTTAAAGGTGTGAACTTTGCCCACAGACTACCTAGATTTGAATGTCAGTTCTAATCTGCCACTTACTACGTGATGTTAGGCAAGATACTTAACATGTGTATGTTTTTATTTCCTCATCTGTAAAGTGGACATGATGATAACAATAAAAATCAAATAGGAATGTCATGAGGACTAGATGAATTAACTAGATGGAAAGTGGTTGGAGTAATCCATAATGCATGTTAAGAAATTGAGCATTATTAGCTATTTTTATCCCATAGTATCTAGGGTGGTGACAGTGATGGGGATTTCCTATCTAATCCTTTGCTCTCCAACCTTGATCCCTGCAGCCCAGTGACAGCACACATTTTTGGAGGATTAGCTCAAACTGTATAAAGATAATATGCAAATTACCAATCTCCCTCCAAGGAGGTATGCTGACTATGGGGCATGGGGGTAAGGTGGTCCCTCAGCCTGGCCTGCACCTTTTTGCAATCTGGTACCCCTCGGGGGATGTTCAACTGCCAGGTTAGGCCTAATCATGCAGAGATCCCTGTGAGATCGGGCCTAAACTGACAGTTGGACATCCCTCTTGCAATTTGGGACCGCTGGCTTCTAACCACTCAACTGCCTGCCTACCTGATCTCCCCTAACCACTCTGCCTGCCTGCCTCATTGCCCTTAACCACTTGACTGCCTGCCTGATCTCCCCTAACTACTCTGCCTGCCTGCCTCATTGCCCCTAACCACTTGACTGCCTGCCTGATCGCCCCTAACTGCTTGCCCCTAACCGTCTCTGCCTCAGCCCCTGCTGCCACAGCTTTGTCCAGAAGGACGTCCGGAATGACATCCAGAAGGTCGTTCGGCTGTCCAGTCTAATTAGCATATTATGCTTTTATTATTATAGATAGTCTTAGGACAACAAATTTTCATTGTATTATACTTTGCATTCTTTATAAACATAATTTTGCTTGATTTTCTGAGAAGAGATGCAGGAACAAAGGCAAGTTTTATCTCCAGTAAAGTCAGTGAGAATGTGATGGGGGGTAGCAATTGCCTTGAGTGACAGTATGATGAGGCAGGAATCAGGTCCCTCAGCTTCAGCTAACACCCCTCAGTGGAGTCAACTTCTCATTGGGCAGTCCCATCCTTTCTGTCTCAAGAAAGCAGGTGCTGAGCTTCCGCCCACCCCTCTTTCTGGGACTGGGAAGTTATCTGGGGAACTTGGCTACCGGTGAAGAAGGTGAAAGGCGGGGCTCAGGGCCCTCAAGGGACAAAATGAGTGCTGGTCCCTGGTGCTCATGATGGGGACCAATTGGAATGACTTAGAAACCAGGGGTTATGTAAGCACCTTGATACCTGAGTGAGATAATGATCTACAGACCAGTTTTCCAAGTTGACAGTAGGGAATGCCTTGGGCTCCAGCAGAGAAACTGAAATAAACTATTGGAATATGTTCCTCACTTCTCTTTTTCCTTTGTTGCTCTCTCCCCACCTTTTTCTCTCATCAGGTATATTTACACAGCAAGGTCTCTACAATATGTAGGAATCCTCTCCACAAAGGTGCTCAGCCATATCCTCCCCCAAAGAACTGTGTTCCCTGAGGTCCCACTGATTTCCACAGGTTCCCCCACAAACTGCCACATGTTCACCTTTACTGGAGCTCTCTTAGTCTGAAGCCATAATATCACACATTACATCTATAAGGGAAAAACGATGGGAGCGGAGAAAAGTAGGAAGTGGGCGCACTTCAGGAGCTTTGCTTGGAATCAGAATTTGAGAATAACCTTCAATGCTTCACCTATTCTTAACTGGCAGAGTAAGTGTCATCAGAAGTTACTGTGCATGTCTACCTATCTACCAGTAGTTTTCTTATTAATGTGTTATTTTCATTTCTGGTTTCTACAGTCACACAACTGGGCATTACTTCATCATATTCCTCTATCTTTGCACCTCAAAATATGACCAAAGGTGTTTTCCTCAAATGCTAATGAAAAATGAACTCCGGTTTAAAAAAGAATGTAGAAATTATGCCCTCATTTAAAAATAGATCCTGCTATTAGTCAGCTAGTAGGTATATAAAAATGACTTCAGAAATTCAGAAATGGCGGAGGATTTAGCTACATATTTTATTACATGTTGAAGATCATTTACAAACTGAATCCTATGAAAAGTTTTTCTTCCTTAACTTTCAAAATAACTTGCAAATGCCAGAGAACCAAGAATTTTAGAATTGAACAGAAACTTTGCGACCATCTAGTGCATGGCCTTGCATTCATCTAGGTACCTCCCCTCAGTGCTAGGAACAGATTCTGTTCTAAAGAAATGCTTGAGAACTCTTTATAGAAATTAAATGGAGTTCATCCCAAACATAAAGCTTATGATTTAAAACCTGCGTGTGATGGATGCATTCTGGTATTTTCTTCCTTCATACTGAGCTTTAAATAAAAAACAATCTTTAGTCTTGTAATGTTTATTTTACCAACTTCTGATTATGTACTATCATGGAGATGGTAAATAATTAATTGGAAAGTGTTTGATCGATGTTAGTAAACACTTGTCCCTTCTATAAATCAGTCCATTATGTTTGAGTATGCAGATTTCTGACTGCTTCCTGCAAGTGGCATGAGATTCCTAGCAAAGTGAGATATGGAACCAACCTATCAGAAAATCAATAGAGAAGTAGCTTTCATTGATACCTTTTCTTTAGCAATGCATCCTTGGTACACAAGGTGTTGAGCACTGGGGAATTCCGGAAGAAGCGTTCCAGTTTTTGAGCTAAGTGAATATTTACGAGTGAAGCCACCCTATAATTCAGAAAAATGAAAAGCAATAAAGTCATTATTAAAAATACAGTTATAATAAAATAGGAACCCATAAAATGTCATTCTTTATCCTAAAACCCATGGGAAATTCAAGATTTAGGTAAACTCTTTAAATTGTGTGACTGAATAAACAAGACATGTCAGCAGAATTATTGTTTCCAAACCATAAATAGTTTCATAGTCAGGATAAATTTCCTACTACTTTGGATTTTAGCTTTGAACATTTTCTAGTTTTCACAACTTTTAGAGATTTTAGTTCACATTTGTTTAAGAGCATAAATTTTGAAAGGTCTACTTTTAGAACTATTGAAATCATTATAACTCTGAGAGAATAAAGAATTGCCAAACCCAGCTTCTTCATTTATGAATTAAATAAATGCGATAAGTTAATTTAATTATTCAGTCTCAGAGATAATTAGCAGTAGAATTTTGATTAGAGTCTAAATCTTCTAACCTCCAAACCAGCATTCTGGACTTTCTCACCTCAACCTTCCCCCAACCTTAAGCTCAGATATTTGTTCTTTAGAATCTCTTGGGGAAAACACATTTCTATCCGATTTTGGATTTTAGCCTTGTTAACCTTTAGTTATGGAAGCGGATAATGGTCATCATTGTGCAACAATTACAGATGAAATAATTAAATGTTAAGAGTAACTTTATACTTTTAGAATAATATGTAGGAAAAATATATTTATGATCTGGAATATACACAGATTTTAACACACAATATACAAAAAAACCCACTAAGCATAGAATTTTTAAATTACTTTCATCAAAAGATACTATAGAATGCTGTTATGCCACCAACAGGAAGAAGTTATTTACAACACAGAATTTCACTCCTGCACATATGCACTTGAAAAATATTCATAGAAATACTGTTTTTCAAGCAAAAATTTCCACCAACAATGGAATAAATAAATGCATTGTGATCTGATATTTTTATACAATGTAATACTATACAGCAGTACAAATAAAGGTACTAGAACTACATGTATTAACACTGATGAATCGCAAAACCTAATGTGGAATGAAACCAGAAAGCCACAGGAAAAAAAATGAATCCATTTCTATGTAGGGAAAATAATAAACAATACATTGGTGATAATAAGCTGGGCAATAATAAACAATAAATAAAATTTACTATCTTAATCATTTTTAAGTATACAATTCAACAGTATTAAGTACATTCAGATTGTTATGCAATTATCACCACATGTTTAGGTATTCATTCATAGTGGTAAACTTTAAGGAAAAACAAAGGAGTGATTAAGACCAAATTCTGTAGAGCAGAAACTTTTGGTGGCAGGGGGAGGGAAATGATTGGGGTGGGGCACGCAGAGGACTTCTCTCTTTTAAGCTATGAGGTATATCATCAGTTTTTAATCTTATGATTATTTTTAAAATTGTGTGTGTGTGTATGCGTGCGCGTGTGTGTTACAAATAATATTACATTTCCCAATAAAAATTTTATAGTGTTAAAGAAACACATATTAAGGAACAAAATATATGTTTTATTTTAATATTTATTTAAAGCCCTCATGTTGATAAATAATAGTTTTGTGTCTCGAAGCTACTGATTGTGTGTAATATCAAGAGTGCAATGGGGGGTAAAAGGGGACATATGTAATATGTCCAATGGTAAAGTTTATTTATTTATTTATTTTTTAAAAGAGTGCTCAAGGGAAAGGTTTTAAAACTTAATTGGTATGAATCTGTTAACAATTGTGTCAAAGTTGTTATAAAATCAAATAATATCTGTCCAGAACATGGAACAGAAAAAAGAGGGATTGATAAATTGGAATAAAAAGTAAAATATAATAATTTTGATTCCAGGAATGTGTTTGCTATTTTAACAGTACTAAAAGGTGCCAGATCATAAGCCAGCTACAGAGATCTGAATTTTTTTTTGTCAACTGATGACTTCAGTACTCTTGAGTAAACTATTTTTAAAATCTTATTTCCAAAAGAAAATAAGAAGGAACCTACAGAAAAGAAACCATATGATTAGAAGGCAAGAGGGTCTGATTTATGAGGAAAGATTAAAGGAATTCAGCTACACAGTTTGGCTAAGTGATGACTAAAAGAGAGCATGATAACACTCTACAAATATTTGAAGAGCATATACCAAGAAGGGAGGATTTGTTATTTATCTTGGTACAAAGTTGTTGAACTGGCCATGAATAGTTGATGTTAAGGAGAAGGAAACTCAAGCTATCAGGGAAACTTCCTGGTTGAAATGTATGAAATCAAGGTACTTTTTCCTTAAGAAATAATGGCAAATCAGTACTTTAGCTAGTTAAAACACAATAAAATTTGAAGCACTATATTTATGAATAAAAACTTAAGACTATCAAAATTCATACCACTGACTGACAATTATTCTTACCATCCTCTTTCCTTTTTGTTTTGTTTTTGTTGATTTTGTTTGCTTTTATACTAAGAACGATTTAAAACTTTTTTTAAAGTATAGATAAAAATTAATAAATACCCATGTACTCACTACCTTGATTAAGACATTAGACTTTTGAAATGTTAAAGCAGCTTCTGTAGTTCTCTCTAATCTCTTTCCCTTCCTTCGTCAAAGAAATAATTATTGTTCTGGATTTGGTTATTATCACTCCTATTCAAACCTCTATTTACTTCATATGTAAATATTCTTAAGCAATAAGTACTACTACGTTAAAAATGGTACAATAAAGTATGTATCCTTCTAAGTTCAATAAGCTTTTTTCACTCAGTTTTAGGTTTTTAAAATTAATATACTTTGGCTCTTACAGCTATAGTTCACTCATTTCCAAAGAAGTATAGCATTCTCTCATATAAATATATATAAAACATGTTTTCCAATTATATCATAATTGACATTTATTTTTTAATATTCTGAGATTGTAAACAATACTTTTATGAACATCCTTAGACATGCCTCCTCGTGCACAGTGTGAAGGTTTCTCTAGCAATGCAATTATAAGGTGTGAGCACCTTCAATTTTACTAGTTATTGTCCCTAATACTGTTTATGAGAGTTCCTTTCCTCCACATTCTCAAAACTGTATTTTTAGACTTTTTAATTGTTATTATTCCAATAATAGTTAAATAATTACTCACAGTTTTAATTTGCATTTCTCTAATTAAAAGTTTAAATTGAGCACTTTTCATATGTTTATTGGCAGAAATGGTATCCAAAATATTATGGACCATATGTGATAGAACCTGATCAATCAGAATGGGCACTATGAACAACACGTTATGCAGTAGTCATTCTTTTTATCTTGTGGGACCTGCCTGTTCATATACTTTACTATATTTATATTGAGTTGTCTTATTATTTTTGAGTTGAATACTTTACATATTCCAAAAACAGTACTGTGCTATACAACTTTCTGTGATGCTCTTCTTTAATCTGCACTTAGCTAGTACCTTTCCATAAACTCTTCAAACTCTTTTTTCTTATTATTTTCACTCACTGCAGATGACCTAACTGACCACTGACTAATTCCTCAGAGAGAAGTCTGAAGCCACCAAACTATCTCAATTTCTGCCGCAAAATCTGCAAATCTACTTGCATCTGAACTTACCCTTTCCACCTTCCAGTTTTAATGAAAGAGGTGTTCCTTCTCCGAAGCCACTCCCTCCAGTCTGAAGCTCGTCCATGCCCCCCTTCAGTGACCTTGTGCTCTCAACTTTCCCCTCCCTGTCTTTCATATCTACGGTCTCTACTCTTACCAGATGTGTTTTACCAACATTAGAATGATCGTCTAATCGTTCTTCAAAACTGAATTTCAAGTCCTTCCCCAAGTATCACCCTCAATGTGACTAAATTTTCTACATTCATTAGGCCACTTCCCACTCATTTTTAAAATAATATTTTTATTGATTTCAGAAATGAAGGGGGAGAGAGAGAGAGAAACATCAATGATGAGAGAGAATCATTGATTGGCTGCCTCCTGCATGTCCCCCATGGGGGACTGAGCCCACAACCTGGGCAGGTGCCCTGACCGGGAATAGAACCATGATCTCCTGGTTCATAGGTCAATGCTGAACCACTGAGCCATGCTGGTCAGGCTTCCCCCTCATTTTATAAACAAATCAAACCCAGCTCTCCACTGAAAATGCTCTCCCTGAAGTTATTAATTATCTCCACTTAACTAGTCCCATTGATATTTTCCAGTCTGTATCTTGATGACCTTTTAGCGCCAATTCATAGTAGTAACCATTCCCTTTTATTGGAAGAAATTTTTTCTCTCTCAGCTCTCTGCCACAATGTTCTCCTCCTCTTGGCTCTCTAAATTTTCTTCAGTTATCTTGCTGACATTTTCTTCTACCTCACTTTGCACAACTGTTCTTGTAATCTCTTCTCTCCTCATTTATTTATTTCTAGACATTTCTATCCATTACGATGGCTTCCGTCTCTATTAAACTAAATATCTAAGTCCTCTTTCTTGTCCTAACACTGTGATGCTGCTAAACATCCTATAGATCACAGGACATCCCCACAACACAGAATTATTTGGCCCCAAATGTAAATAATACCA
This sequence comes from Myotis daubentonii, assembly GCF_963259705.1. Taxonomy (NCBI): domain Eukaryota; kingdom Metazoa; phylum Chordata; class Mammalia; order Chiroptera; family Vespertilionidae; genus Myotis; species Myotis daubentonii. Next base: position 11,735,566 of record NC_081845.1, on the reverse strand, counting down.
AGTCTGAGAAACTCTAATCTGTGCTGTTCCAACTGTCTGGACCACTTTTCCACTCTCTTCCCCTACTGCACTCCTCCTCCAAATTTCCACTTCTTTCTCAGTTATTTCCTTAAATGTCACTTCTTATGGGAAGTGTCCTTAACCACTTCAACTAGGTTAACTACCATGACACCCTTTATAATCACTTAAGACATATTTTCCTGCTACAATGTAAAGAGTCAAATCTATCCACTCACTGTTTTGTCCCCTAGCACCTTTAACTCCATATATCTATTAATATCTTGACCATGGGTTTTAAAAAATAGAACTTTACTCAGACTATTTTAGAAAGCAGATGTATCTCTTAGTCTCAATTTCCTCAGTTGTAAACTAGTAATGTTAACATCTGTTTTCCCTACCTCACAGTTATTCATGTTCAAATGACCAGAAATATGAACATTAATAAGTATTAATGTTCAAATGACTTACATTGAAAGTCCTGGGTCCTGAGCAAGCTATGATGGTCACCTTACGTACAAAATATTTTTTTAATTTCAATTTTGTTAAACAAATACTTTATTATTGTTTTTTAAGTATCTAGAGTAGTTCTGAGCCTTTAGAAAATCCTTAATGGTGTTCATTTCTATAATCATTATCATAATGGGACTCTATTATTTCTTCAGGTATCTTTAGAAAACTAGGCTATATAGCCTAACCAAAATCACTTATTTTCACTTTATCGACAAAATCTACACCTGAATGTGTCATGTACTCTTCTGAGGATGAAACAGAAGACTTGAGATACATTTTTCTATTATTCTATAAAGCAAGGGCTGCCATACACATGCTACATCAGCTGACAGTTTGCTAGTACATCAGTTCTACCAAAGTGGTAGAAAAAACACCTGAGAGAAGTTACTTAAATTCCCTGTTGACATAAACTTCAGTCAAGTGAAGTATATTTCTAAGTCAATATGCTTGCACTTTCACAATTGCTCATCTAATAAAGAGCTATTATTTCATTGACAAAGAGAGCAACCTCGAGAATTTTATTATATAACTAGCCATTAACTGCATTAAGAACACTGGTGGGAAGAACTTGGTCATTTCAGAAGATTGGGGCTTTATATTTTTTTCTTACGATAATATGCTTGCATCATTTCACCAAACTAATGGAGCTACAATTGACCTCAGGTCCAGATTTACCACCCAACTCAGGCTCATGTGCCCTAGTTCAGCAGCACCTCTTTTTTAGTTAACGTGATAATGAAGGCCTTATCATGTGCTTAATTAGCCATGCAATCCCTAATGGCAGTCTAACTCATTTAGATAAAGTCAGCTTGCTGATCTGTGGTTTGGTTGGGGGCTGGTAGGAGGAGGGGAGTCTAGAGATAAAGTGAGGGGGGATGGTATAATGTGCCCTTTCTCCCTAGCTCCCACCTCCACCATCCACAATCCCCCTCATGGAAGAAGTGGTCAGCAGAGTGACTAACAGTGGTTCTCAACCTTCCTAATGCCGCGACCCTTTAATACAGTTCCTCATGTTGTGGCGACCCCCAACCATAAAATTATTTTCATTGCTACTTCATAACTGTAATTTTGCTACTGTGATGAATCGTAATGTAAATATCTGATATGCAGGATGTATTTTCATTGTTCGCGACCCATAATATTGAAACAAACCATAACATAACATTTGGGCTTCTTGATAACTATTAAAGGTTTTATCTAAACAGGTATATTCCAAATAGCAATTCTTTCCATATCCTTAGCATTGGGCTTTCTGTTTACTCTTAAGTGGAAATTTCTTTGATCAGTAATGGTCTCTTTTTACAATAGCTTAAACATCTGATGTGAGGTATGGATAATTAAAAAATCACCTCTCCTAGGTTAATTGGAAGTTGTTCAGTAGGTCCATGCAAAGAACCATTAGCTGCCCCAAGTATAAATTAGCTCTGTCTGACGACTTCTGTCATTCAAGAAGCTTCTAATAAATAACATTTATTTCTATATTTGCCAACAAGGGTGATTAACATTTATTGATCAGTTTGCAATATAGTATAGCAGATGTAAAACGGAAGAAATGAAAATAATCTTACCTCATTCTTAAGCTTGCTTCCAGAAAACCTAAAAAATCAGTATATTTTCCATTAGTTAAAAATATACATATACAGTTATAGTTATCAAGAAAATGCAGAAAACCTACAAAATAGCATACTATGATTAGTGAAATAAATCTGGAGAAATTTATTAGATATTCAAAGAGATCCAAACATATTTTTCAACATAATAAAAAATAATTCTACTAAGGAAAAGTAAAATTAAAAATATGTGTGGAAGTCTGGTAAAATTTGAGGCAAGCCAAAAATACTTGATATTAAATATTTGTGTGCATTCTGGCTATAATTGCAGTTTAAAATGGGTAGGTAGTGGCTAGTAAGCCTCCATTATGCCCTTGGTAATATTTGAGTTCATCTTAGCAAGACTCAGGTGACCACATTTTTTTCCACAGGACACTTTACTTTTAAAATAATTCATTCTTTGAGAGCTAAGAGCAATTACTGATAAGTCACCAAGGCAATCTCAGATGTAGATTTAATTATTCTGAGCACTAGAATTTAAAAAATAATAATTGTATATATCATAGGTTTCACTGACTGTCATTTCACTTGTGAATTACCTCCTCCTGGGAGTTAATGGTAGATCAGAGCAAATGTGTTCTTTGCATTCATTTGTGTTTTTCCTTTCACAGAGACTCAAAAAGGTCAATAGTTTTATCTTAGTAAGGTAAGCTGGTAGTCGGGACATATGTGATTAGAGACAATTGTAATAAACTTTTCATCTGTGTAAGGTACTGGTCAAGCACATTGATATTTAAACAGGCTGTCTCTTAGCAAAAGAAAAACACACAATGTTTTTTTCTGCCTTTATTTTTACTGAATCCAGCCTGAAAACAGATTCAGCCTTATGACTAAATACTAATTTAAAAGCAATTCTGCTTCCCTGACTTTTTTGGTTCATCTCTCTGAAACACCCGTTTCACCATTAGTCATTAATGATGTGATTTATAAAAATTGTTTAGTAATCTAGACCATATCACAGAAATGTCTATTCGAAGTTGTAATTAAGGTCTGATGCTTAAAATAAAACATTTTTATAAGTAAAATTAGTAAGTCATTCTATTCAATAGATATGCATATTTAAAGAAAGGCAGAGAATTAGTTTGAAGATATTAGAACTCTACCTTGTGAGGCCTTTTCCAGAGTAAACGGAGTGGTAATATGCACTGCTTTCTTTGATGCCAATCCCGTAATAATGATACCTAGAACAAGGACAGGAACCAGCCGTGTGTTAATGTCGGAGTTTATGAAAGGGAAAAGGATACTGAAGTATAATTGAAATAAAGCTCAAGTAAGAACTGAAACCCACTGAGCACCTTCCTTTCCTGGTTTTTTTTCAAGCAACATATTAATATGCTAAATCCCTCTTTGATGGTAACTAATCCTGCTTGTTTAAAATATATTTAAAATGTACTTTTGGCTCTTTACTTGATAACGACAGAAAAATCACCTACCGCCAATTCCTTCAAACCTTTAAAAAGTTAGGTTTCAAAGCTAAAATACCAAGTAATTGTAGGCACTTAAATTTGTAAATGTATGCATTGGCTCTAAGTATATAGAATGTATCTATTTGCAAATGGCTCTATTCAGTTTAAATTTAATCAATTGAATAAAAAATGGTAGGTTTCCTTTGTAGTGTATCTGTTAGATGAAGAAAACAGTATGACATTACATGTGAGGAAGACATTGATATCATGCATAGGAATATGTATAAAGCATGTGACCCTTTAAAAGTTGTTTCTCATGTGGAATGAGAAGCCCAATTCACTATCATTTTCACTTCAGACTTTTGTGCAATAATGGGGGGGGGTACTATGTCATGAATCAATGGAAATATGAGTCACAGAATGTGTTACCTATGTATTACTATCAGAATCACTTGTGCTTGCCTACCTTGGGGCCTTTACTTTGCTGAGCTCTCTCTCCACTGGCAATATTCTTCCTTCGTGCCTCATTTCTTATCCATGCCTCAAGGCATGGCATTAATGCATGAAGCTTTGCCTGATCTCTAGTAAAACTAAATTCTCTTTCCTTTGAACTCCGCTTATGGTCATCTTTATCTCTTATAGCTTTATACTTCATACCATTGGTATATGTATATACATGGCTTACCTCCCCTACTAAATTATAAGATTTGGAGGAAGATAATTGTATCTTTCCTTTCATTGTGTTCCCATTGGACATTACTGTAAAGAAAAAAATCTCACTTATTGATAAATCAATGTACCTTGCTAAAAATTTAGAAACTGATAAAACACAAATTATCTTACAGCCAATAGTTTTCAACAACCTCCTCCTAGCACTGTGTATTTCCAGTTCACCAGTAAAATACTGGGGTTGAACAAATGTTGTATACCTAACAATGTGTATAAAGGGCATGGAATCAGTGTATTTAGGTGGGAAGAATGTCATTAGGAATATAAATATCTCTTTTGCAATGACCATTGTAAAACTTCAGCATGTTTCATATCTAGTTTTTTTCTGGAGCTGATAATATAATTTTCCTCCTTTAAGCTTCCTTTTAGTCTAACTAGGTATATGTTATGATCCGAGTGATGAGTCAGTGTCTTTGAGAACAGAGAAGAGATAACAAATGAGCAGCTCTCTGTCCTCGCAGCTAAAAGCAAACCTCATAAAAGTGGGAAGAGCCATTTCATGCAACGTTCACATGGATTTTTCCTCTCATTTGCAACATTTTTTAGCACTATTTTGTTGTTAATACTTTTCCCTAAAATAAACTTGCTAGGAAATATATGCCAGAAATATTCTAGCATAACAAAAACATATGCTGGTGCACGTTAAATAAAAAGGTGAAGTTTTCACTATTTTAATTTATATATACCACTACCTGATGCCTATTCTATAGGTTACTCTGAATAAAGATTCCAAAACATTCCATAGTTCTTTCTCTAAATGTTTTTTATCAATTTTTAATAAAGAAGATAAATAATAAATGCTCTAAAATCCTGGGTATGATTAGCTAATTCCTTTAAGAAAATGTTTTCATAACCCAAGTAGTCTTTGTGAACTAACAAAATTGTACTCATTCATTAGCATCAACTGTCCTTAGACATATATTAGAAATAAACAATTATTCATTAGTTTTTATGTCTACATTTTAAAGTTAATGTTATAAAATATACAATATTTTAATAGGACAAATGCAATTATTGCTGCTCTTTTTTACTACTAAAATATTTACATTGCATCTAATACTTTTCTTCATTTGCTGATCTATTTATACCTACACCTATATTTCTTCTTTTCCATTTCAGTCATTATATAGAATTCCTGAAACATATGTTCCCACTGAGCAAGTAGCCCTGATGTTCGTTTACACTGCCCAAATGATAACTGATAAGGAAATGATGGGATTAAGCTGTTCAGGGACTTGCAATAACTTACTATGATAAGAGCAGCTGCCATATCAGTTTTATTAACCCACTAAATCACCGCTAATAAATAAGATAATAGCTTTTGTCCATCATGTCTGAAAACCAAGATTCAACTGATCAAAGTCTATAAGAAATTAAAATGTAACTTCAAATCAAATCTACCTTTGCATGAAATCTACTCAACTATGTTCTCCCTTACTCCTCTGAGTTATTCTGAGCAAGGGTGGGATATGGGCTCTTTTTACTCAGAACTGTATTCCTAGGTTTAGTCATCTTCAGGACACTCAGTAAAACGCTTATTACGTAAATAAATATTAATAGTGGATGTTTTTTGACACCATGTATTCTATCTTACTATTCTTTGAATCTCAAAAACTCTTTTTTAACACCATGCTTTATATATCAATATAAATAAGAATGATTGCTCATTCTTGATATAACACACTTATACATAAAATAAGCAACACTTTTCATTACTCTTTTGTACCTATAGAACGTTGTTTTATTTATTAGAAATCTAAATTTAAAAAGATTTCAAAGAAAAATAATCAGTATATATTTTTGGCATCAGTTGCAAATCAAAGAGAAAAGAAGAAAAAGCCCAAAAGCAAAGTCAGTTTTTATCTGAGTGTTGAGAATGGGAAGAATCTATTGGGGATATTGGTTTTCTTGGCAGGAAGGGTGATGGTGAGAGTGAAGGAAGGGATGGAGAGCTGAGACGCTAATGTTGCCTGCCACTAGACTGGCTTTGTCCTAAAAACACACTTAGGTTAGATGCGCTAGGCCAGGGCGAGGCTTTCTGACCCCAAGTGCTAATCGTTAAGAGAGCCTTTTTCATAACCTTTGGCAGCGATGGCTTCTTATGAGGAACACTGACTGGCACTGGAATCAATTTCAATTGTTCCTAATTTTGACAGTGGGCTCCACATAGTGATTCTGTCCATTTGTTTTTGTTGTTTTTAACGCATCTGTTTTTTTTTTAAAAAAATATTTCCTCTCTTTATTTTGGTTGGATAATTTTTGACTCATTTTATTTAGTTAAACTGTTCATATCTTTTAACTTTGGATGAGGGAAAGAGATGAGTTGTGAGGATTAACCTTTTTTTATTATTTTAATCCTCACCCGAGGATATTTTTCCATTGATTTTTGTTGTTGTTGTTAGAGTTGAAGAGAGAAGGAAAGACAGAGAGAAATATTGGTGTGAGAGAAACACATCCATTGGTTGCCTGCACGTGCCCTGACCAGGGCAGGGGCAGGGGAGGAGCCTGCAACCGAGGTACCTGCCCTTGACTGGAATTGGACCCTGGACCCTTTCGTCCACAGGCCAATGCTCTATCCACTGAGCCAAACCAGCTAGGGCAGGATTAACCATTTTATAACACAGTTATGTCAGAACTTAGAAAAACAACTTGAAAATAAACACCGAATTCACTCCTATTTTTTCAACTCTATTAACCATCACTTTCTCACCATATATCAGTGTTTCCCAGGCTTTTGGATTTCATACATGGACCAGTAAAATCTGGAAAGTGACATTATTGCATGGACCCTAAAAGCACGTAAGGACAGTTTTAGAAGTGGTTCATCTTGTGCCCACAATACAGAAGAATCTTTTAGGTTAATCATCATCTAAAATAAATTATGTCTGACAGACCCAAATGAAATAATTGGATATACTATAGCATATTCTATAAGAATTTGTAAAAAATTGAGAACTTATATTTTTAAATGGCCATCATTAATATATTCTAATATGTAATCCACAAAGATTCAAATAAATTAATACCCAACTTATATTTTGAAATAATATAAATAAATATTCAGTAATAATACATTTAGGGCACTATGCTAAATACTACAATAAAATAAATTTTACAAAATTACTAGTAAAATTGGGAGAAATTATAAATTCCTGTTTTTCCAAAATATGTTTACAGCTTCATTTATATTTCTGGTTCATCATTTGTTCATATTTCTAGAGACATAAAAACATCTTTCATAAAATGTAAATTTTTGAAATATTACACAGCCATTAGAAATGATGATTGTAAAGATACTATACCAACATATAAGAATGTTTAGGACAAAATTAAAGGCAGAAAGCAAAATTGTGTTTGTACTACAAACTTGCTTTTACATAAAATATAAATATATTTCAATAAACTAAAATAGTTAAAAATGCCTTATGATTGAAGCTTGAGAAAATGTTAGCTCTTTGAGAAAGAATCCAATAAAAATAATAAAAGTCCAATAAAAAATAAAAATTTAAAACTTTGATCAGAAAAAAAACTTTAGAAAAACAAAAGTTCAATTAAACAATTGTTTTCTTGATATGACTGATATCAGAACGAGGTAGGCTTTACTAGTTGACAAAGCTCAAGCTGTAGAGCCAAATAAACCTTGACTTACATGCCAATATTGTTATTTTATAGTATCTGTGTGGGCTTGAGCAAGTCAATAATCTTAACTGCAGTCTCCTGATTTGTAAAACACAGGAATTCCAATCTTGTATTATCATTGTAAGGATTAGTGTGTGTGTGTGTGTGTGTGTGTGTGTGTGTGTGTGTGTTGCTCAATAAATAATAACTTTAACTGCATTGCTGATATTTTGATACATTGAGTTATTAATTTCATATCATTAAGAATAAAAAGGTTGAAAACATATTCATTTCTTCATTCCTATACTTTAATTTTCAAAAGAAACCTATGAGGTAGATATTTTATACTTACTTTACTGATGAAAAGCTGAACAATTCATTTAAAGTTATACAGCTTTATATGAAAGTATGAAATTAAAGCTTAGATTTGTCCAACTTTAAACCTCATGCTCTTAACCACTAAGAAATGCTGCCTTTTGATATGTACCATCTCCTAAAATTAAAATAGAATATTTTATATATTTTTAGAAATATATAAAAACAAGAACACTACCTGGCTAAGCATAATTACATCGAAACAATACCAACTACAAGATACACAAACTCTGCATTTTGCCCTATCTTTTAACATCCTTAGTTTACATATGGAAAATTTCATTTTCCCATGATATCAAAATACCAAACATATAAGAGCAAGTTATAACAAGCAAATGGCATATCAGGAAGGTAGAAGAAAATTCAAAGCTAATGCTTTGTTCTTGGGCATGTCTGCTCTTAGATATCAAACAAATTGCCTGAAGTCACCATGTATCGTTACATAAACCTAAACACTGGAGTCTCCGTGTGGCACAAAGGACAGGGTTAATGACTCATCCCTAATCCTAAAGGCTCCTTCCAGGATTAATTGACTCTCTGCAGCCTGCCTGCCCTCTGTAGGCCCTAGAAAGAGGATTTCTCAGCATCGCTTTGCCTCTTTTTTATTATCTATCTACTTCAAACACAAACTGATCTTTCCTCCACACACAATTCAGTAGAAATCAAATTCAATAGAAATCAGCCAGATAAATTGAGTCAACTTTGAATAAAAGCTGACTTGGTCAAAAGGAAAAAGCTAACATATCTTTCAACCCGACATTTATTTCTCCTTCTCAGGCCATGACACTGTTAACATTAATTGGAATCAATTAGATGAATACTAATTGATAATCTATTATGTATTAGACAACAGATAAAATATGAGTATAAATGAAACAAAATCTCTATCCTCAAAATACTATCTGTTGAGGGGAAGAAATAAGTTAATTTCACATTAAGATAGGTTCCAACAGATTGCTATGAGATACAAAGAAAGAACCTACAACAAATCAAGAAGCTAAGAAAAGATCCTGAAGAAGAGGAAGTTCATGGGACATACTTTTAAATGGATAATATTTCAATATGCCCCTAGGGAATAGGTCATTTCAATGGAGGAAGACAGACTAAACAAAGAAGAGACAGTTGAGGGCGAAGCAATGGGTAGTAGGACAGTAATTTGGGGAAAGCATAGGCTGCATGTTGAGAAATGAGAACTAGATTACAGGGGGCCTTGACTTATGAGTGTCCCGACTGACGAGTTTTTTGAGATACCAGCTGTCTCTCAGCCGATTTTTGCTTTGAGCTGACAGAGTAATTTAATGAGCTTGGTCTTGGAACGAATTAAACTCATAAGTCAAGGCCCCACTGTATAAGATAGGAAAATGGATTGGGACTAATTCATAATGGGCCTTTAATGTCAACGTGAGAAAAATTTGTCTTTCGTAGTAGAAATGGTGAGCTGTTGAAAGTTTCTGAGCACGAGAGAGGCATGATTGAATCTGAACGTTAGAAGGTCAATTTAGAAAAAAATGTATTGAACAGACTGGAAGAACTGAGTCAAGACCAGGTTATTAAAGTGAGAACCAAGACAGATTCAAGAGAAGTCCAAAAATAGGACCTCTTTTTTTGGCAAGGGACTAAGACTGAGTTAGACAATAGGGTTGCCACCAGTCACATGTGGATATTGACCGCTTGCAATGTGATTGGTCTGAGTTGAGATGTGCTGTAAATGTCAAATACACACTGGATCTCAAAAACTTAATAGAAATGAAAGAACATAAAATATGTCATTAATGATTTCTATTTTGATCACATGGTAATCAAATGTTCTGGACATGTTAGATTAAAACATTAAAATCAATTCTATTTGTTCTTTTTTAATGTGGCTGCTACAATTTTTTAAAGCTATGCAGCTCCATTATATTTCATTGGACAGTGCTGAATTAGATGTTAGGGCAGAAGGAGATGCCAGTGCGGCAGAAAATGAGGTAGGGGAAGGAAGAGGACCTGGCAGGGCTGTGACAGAAGCCATCGAGGAAGTTTTATGTATGTGTTTCCAGGTGCCAAGGACAATGAGAAATGGTAAAAAGTAAGCCATTGGGGTTTTGCCCAAATGCTAATAAAGAAGTGGACTAGAACAGAGACGTGGTTCACACTAAGGGAACTGAGCTGATAGCTACTCTTTCAAGAAACAGCAAAGAGTCCTGGCCAATGTGGCTCAGTTGGTTGGGTTGTAGTCCCCTGCACCAAAGGGTTGTGGGTTCTATTCCCCGTCCAAACACATACGTAGATTGTGGATTCAATCCACGGGAGGCAACCAATAAGTGTTTCTACCTCTTTCCCTCTCCCTTCCTCTCTTTCTAAAAAAGTCATTAAGAACATATCCTCAGTTGAGAATTTAAAATTTTTTTAAAAAGGGAACTAGGAAAGCTAAAAAGAATAACAGTAATTAGGAAGAGTAGTATAGTAGGTTTGCAATTATTTTATTTTTATCAACATACAAGGAATCTGGATATGTTTTTAGGTAGAAGGAAAGGAAAAACCAAAAACAGAAAAGAGTCAATAACTGATGGACAAGAACCTATAACTGTGGGTTCTACAAAAATTGTCACAAGAGAAATAAATAGCTAAAGTTACCAAGAGAGGGACTATATGACACCTTATTTTATGTTTCTAATTATACACTAGAGACGACCAACGAGGTCATTTGGGCATGCTATTTGTCTTCAAGGGGAAAGAAGGGATTCTGAGAAATTATTATCTGAAAGAAAACCAGAGGAAGGACCTGAACCATGCTTCCAGCCCGGCTTCGGCTTTGTCTTTAGAAGCATGAGTTCCATTGGGTCACTTACTGAGCTACAAACATTTTCCTTTGCTGACCCTGGTGCCTTCAAGGGTGGCTTTAAAATTATGAAAATGATTCATTTAAATGTTCTCATCAGAAAAAATATTATGGTTTCTTTGTAAATTTTGCTTTTTAAATAAACATCCTAAAACTCATTCATTTTTCTTTTTACTCCTTACAGTTGTTAAAAGTCTGTCTTATCAAGAAGAAAATACCTGGTTCTATTCACCAGGAAAGACAATACTTATTTTACATCGTGTCAATCATCATGCACAAGGTATCCTATGTACAGGTGTGATATGTGTTTATTGATGTGTCTTACTTTGAATGGCCTCTTGTTCCAAGCCGTCTTGTCGTTAAGAGGGGAAATTTCTGGCGAATTGTCTAAAATGAAAGTCAATTACTTTAGTTTTCAGAAAGTGTGTGGTTCTATTGCAAGTCACCCATAACTAATTCTAAAAAGTAAATCTTGAACTTCAAGTAAATATTTAGTCTGGAAAAGGAATATCATACACACATTGATAAGCAATAATACATAAGCAGAGGCAGGAAGGGACTTCTTTTATGAGATTGTTCTATGTGGAAATTATATCCATTTCCAAGGCAGATCATACCAATATGTGCTTTTACTTGATGTTACTACCAAGGCAATTATTATTTTATCTACTTAGTGGAAAGATTTAGGTTTCTCATAATAAAGAAACCAATAGGTTTACCAATAATTAAATACCCATCTCCAACCCCAAAGAAATACATGAAATCTTTTCTGCGTGACTGAATCTCCACAGCAGTGTTTTAACTTTTTCTTTGTGTTTCTGTCTCTAAATTCACTTTAAAAATTAGCATCTGATTAAAGAACAAAAATCTCTTCTACATAAAGCCGGAGTTTTAATCTGGATTATAGGAGATCCATACTTGATCTCTGAAGGACTCCATGGCAAAGTTTATGTCTGTGTTAATTTCTTGGGAAATGGTTTTGTAGTTTTTAACCAGATTCTCAAGGTGTTTCATGACTCCCCAAACTAAAAACTACTGCCATAAGGTGGATTCATGAAATAATAATGCTAAAATGGACATTAAAAGTTGTCTTATTCATCCTCCTTATGTTATAGAAAGAGGGAACTGAATTTTTAAAAAGTTAATTACTTTTCAGAAGGTCTCACAACAAATTATTCGCAGTCTAGGCTAAAACCTAAATCACTGGATCACATGCACCATATCATACTATCCCTCATAAACAGATTTTTAAAATAAGGTAATAAACCATTTTATTTTTTCAAATGGAGAAGCTGGACCATAGTAGTCATTATTTTCTGGACAACGAGTCCCTCTACAGGATAGAATTTGGATTTCAGTTTATATAAGATGCAATGTTTGAGCCTTAGCTAAGCTTCCTACAGCTTTTTTCTGGGATTTCCTAGGTTCTTAGACAATAGAGCATGAGAAGAATTTCAAAGAACAAGACTTTCCCAAGATATTGACAGCGTTTCCTTATTCTCAAAATGAGATCAACATATAGAAATATAGTAATGTCAGTTCTATAGAGTCTCATTCTCATCATATAGTTTGGGTCGAAAGAAATGTTTATAAATGAGAGAAATTTAACCCGTTCCATCACACCTTGGAGTTTGAGGTGTAAACATACTCAGAGTGAAATGGAGAATTAAGAGAACTATTTATGTAATAGAATAAAAATGTATTGAAAACTCATATACTCAGAATAGCTAAATAATAAACATAATCACCAATTGCATTGACAAGATACTTGTCACTTTTACTTAATTTTGCTTCTCCATACAGGCCAGACCACACGCTTTAATATATCCCTCATAGAAGGGAAATGTCACTGCTCAACTGGAGTTTGCTTTAAGATCGAGTTAAGTCTTCTGATAGCCAGGGTTCTAATACTCAAATATATAGTAGTGCAAGGTAAAACATATAGTTCAAGATAAAACATATAGTATGTAAAGTCAAAGTAAAATATATAGTAGTTCCAGATACAGCTCTTAAGATACTTGGTTTATGCATGAGAAACAAATTTCTTACTATTCTGTATGAAAACTTGTTCAGATGAATTTGTTCCCACGCTGTCTGCCTGACATAACTTTAATTGTAAGGTAGTATAGCCAATATGTGCCACTTACCTTTCCAAAGGTGGCTGCACAGGCTGGCTCCAATTTCTCTTTCCTGCAGAAATCTAAATAGTGTGCATAAAGGATGCACCGTGGTAAGCAAACTCCTTCACATACAATGTAATTCTCTTCAAGCCTAAGGGAAAAGGCAAAAAGTAAGATCGAACATTTTGTTTACTGCTTCTTTCCATTCCCCTTTCATATTGATTTGATGCCCATTTTGAATAGAGATTTTATGCAAACGAGTTCATGAGTAGACATAAGCAGACTACCTTTATTCAGGATATTCAAAATCAGATCACAGGATTAATGTCAGAAGAGCAAGAATCCCAATGAACATCTGCTAGTGCAGTTATAGTATAAGGGCTAACATAAAACCACTCCTGCGTGATCCACACCTCAAAGAATAGGTCTTACTTCTATATTAATCCTCACTGTTCAACAGGGTTTGCTCTGTGATATACAGATATTGATGGTGAAGTTGAAGATGATGGTTTTTTAAAAGAACGTTATCAATGCTAAAGGGCTGCCAGGCTTCAGGATGGCAAATGCCATACTTTCATTCAGAAATTAGTTCTGAACCCCGCATAGTTAGGGAAGCATGGTGATACATTTATTTGGAAAATACATAAGAATAAGCTCATTTCACTCAACTCTGAAATGGCACTGATCTATTTCTATCCCACATCTTTTAGCTGTGAGCAGTACTATAATTACTTAAAACATTCTGCACACTTGAAACATGCAATTCTCTATAGATACATACAAATATGACAAATTCATCTCTATATTATAAATACAATAATATAAACTTTGAAAATATAGATAATTCTATTTAATTTGGACACCTATAATTGCAATTAAATGTAATTTATATAAATGTAATGATATATATTTAAAGGTTACAAATATCTGAAGAACAATCAAGAAATCAGAACTTGTAGATTCTATTTCTAGTTTTTCTAACAATTCAGTAGGTGATTTTGGCTAAAACTTACCCATTTTCTGTATAGTAAAGTCATAATTATTACTATATGGGAACAATGCAATATAGAGCATATATTCAGATTAAAATTAGGTGGAACTTTTTAATATCTCTGATTTACATATTCCCAAGGTACATGAGATAAAAGGTAAAGGATATATTCCTCAAGCAGATAAAGCATCAGACATCTATTTTGCTATAAAGAAGGACTATAAGAACTGAAGACAAAGTAAGATTTGCATACATAAAATCAAACACCTGGTTGACAATGAAAATCTGAGTTAACCAGCCAGATTTTTCACTTTCACTTTCAGTTCTAATTTTTAACATCCCCAATATAATCTATAAACTTAAGGGAAAAATTCTCAAAATACAAATAACTCATATATATATATGACACATTTTTGGCGTAAGGGTGTGGAAAATTTAAATAAAATGACAGGATTTTATAGTTACAAAAAACATGAATATCACTGAGAAACACTCAACTATTTAAAAATTGTATATTAATAACGTGCATAGGATGCCTACTTTCCCCCTGGCTGTTTTGATGTTGTTGTAGGCATTGCTTTTGTCTTCAAATTACGGAGTAATCCTAGACATGAATACAATTTGGAGTATAACTTTTTAAAAATCATAATGCATTCATATTTATAAAATAAAAACCCAAGTTTGTTTCTATTCACTCAATTTGAACTGAAAAAAACGTGGAAGTGATCATTCAAAAGACTTCCATAATATATCTGAAATCAAAACATTTTTGCCTCAATTCTCCTAATGAAAATAGTTGTGTCCTAAATATTTCAGATTATCAGCTCAATTATTTACTGCTCTGGTCTTAACCAGTAAGTGTGACATCAGCTTCAATAGCTAAGCCATAGCTTTAGAAGACTATTGGCTTATATTTGAATATTTCAAGGGGGTCAAATATACAATTATAAAAATTTAGTATATGAGACTGTAATTCAGTGTTATAATAAATAAAAATAAAATTTTACTAGTTTTTTATACTGTTTTTTTTGTATTTTTCTAAGATTTACATAATACTTTACATATAAACAGAATATGTAACTAATCAGTGAATAGACTTTTTTACTTACTTGCTTATTACTTGGGATTTGGGAGAAAATTTATACTCCTATTTCTTCACACTGTGAGAGGAAGTTTAATATTATATTTTACTTTAAATCATCTTTCTTTTAGATCAATATTACAAAATGTTCTTTATAGAGAAAGCCTACTGATAAATTGTTGGTTTTAAAAGATTTTCCACAAAATCCAATTTGTGATATTTCACTATAATAAATCATATATGACAAGTGCTATAATAATAGCTGAACATTTATTTAAGTTATAGCACAATATCTTAACTGATTTTTCCATGTGTTCTAGTCCAAATGCATTCCATCTTATGGTCCATAGATAGTTTTTCATTTGCCTCCTTTGTTTAATTTGCCCTCTTACGGATAAAGGCAACGTTAAGATCCTTCATCCTTTCAAATTGTTTTTAAGAGTCGTGTTTTATAAACACAAAGCTCCCAAATCACAAACACCTAAGGAGCAAACTGATTTCATGTTAAGCAAACAAGTCATAAAAGCATTCATTACTGCTTACATTCGAATAAATTCTAGTTTTAGCCAGTAATGAACAGACTGTGGTTTTGATTTGTACTGCAGATCATTTTTCATGGGTATCAAAATATGTCCCTATGCCACTCAGTGGGGGGGGGGGGGGGGGAAATTGGGTACGTTTCTAATTTGTCTTTTAAACTTTCCACAAAAAGTGTGAGGGAGCCCTAACTGGTTTGGCTCAGCGGAAAAGTGTGAGGGAGAGGCAGAATGAGAAACGCAAAGATCCTGAAGGTACTGGCTTTGAAAACGCAACAGGTGCTGAAGTACCCCTGGGGGCGAGTCTTACCACTGCAGGGTGAGCTGTGTCTGCTTCTTTTTATCCTTCATCATCTGCGTGATGGTTTTCTTCTGCGACAGGTGTGCGTCCGCTGCTTTGGCTTTGCTGTCGTGACCGTCCGAATCCTCCTCTTCAGAGGAAAAGTTGCCGTTGCTTAAATGCATTTCTGATCGCGAGTTGGAAAGACGATACAGAAAATCAGAATATAAAATTATCAAGTCTCTTAAGGTGCCTGTGCGTCAAACGGGAAGCCCTACGGGAAGTCCCTTCATGTCTAGTTAACAAAGATTTTCCTGGAGGGAAATACAAAGATCCGAACAGAACGAGCTACGTATCTGTGCGTTTGCGGTGTGTTTATTTCTGTTACCGGATGCCTTTCATAGACTGCATCCTCATCCCGGTCCCGATCGCATCCCCCGAGGGAGCGGGCACGCACCTGACTTAACTCCGGTCTGCAGCTCCGAGTCGCCTTCCTTCTCCGCGCCGCCCAGCGCGCCTCCGGGCTGCGCCTCGGCCGCCAGGTACACCCTCTCCCCGGGGTAGCCGAGCAGGCCCTTGCTCAGGAGCGGCACGCAGCACTCGCCCCGGGGCTCAGCGGTAAGTGGGGGCGACGGCTGTGCCTGCGGGAAGGCGTCCTCCAGCTCCGGGACCTTGGCCATCCTCCCGGCCGCGGGAGACCTGGGCACCGCCACGCCGCCGGCTCCCGCGGAACCTCCTGCCCGGGGCGGGGCGGGGCGGGGCGGGGCGGGGCTGGGACCCGGGCTGCAGGGGCGGGGGCCGCAGGCTCGGGATCCCCCCGGCGTCCTGGAGGAGGAAGGCTTTGCACCGGTACAGCGCAGATCGCCCTGGGAGCCGGTGGCCGAGGGACCGCCTTTCCGCACCGTCTGCGGTCCAGACGGATGCTCAACTCCGAGCTCGCTTCCTCACCTGCGCCCGCTCGCCGGGGCAATGGAGTCCAGTTCCCTACATCTCCCCCCCCCCGCCCCCGCCCCTCCCTTTCTCTCAGCTGGCGCTCTTCACAACCAACCCAGAAAGGCCAGGGAACGCTCCCCTGTGTTGTCTGGGGAAAGAGCCGCTGTCCCCATCCCTACTCTCAGGAGACATGAGCGATGCGCCTGTGAGCCCAGGCCTGGGAGAAGGGACCCCAGCGCACCGTTCAGTGATGCACAACCTGGGCCGGGGCTTACTCACTCGGGGGCAAAGCGAGGGGTTGGTGAGGGCCCTTCTCCATGACTTGGGGACAGACTCCATTGCATCACAGGAGTCGAGACCGACCTGCTGGGTGCTCAAGGGCTCAGAAACCCAGGCCTCGCTTTCCTGGAGGTTCATTCGCTCCCATTTACCGTATTTTGTTATGTAACCATTTAACCGGGCCCCTGCGGATTCCTCATATCTTATGCCTCTGAGTGGTACAATGGACATTTGTTAAAGTGAAAATGAAATCGCAATACGTATTTCATTTCCAATCCAAAGTGGCAAGAGAGTCGTGTGTGTTGAAAATGATAACGTGTGCTCTCTTGAAGGTGAAGAAATCAGTAGAGATTTGGGGTGGGTGCTGCCTGATTGTCACTGAGGAGCATTATCTTGCCTAAACAGCCAGGATGATGGGAGTGTTTAAACCTTTCCCATTTTTTAGCTCCACTTGTTGGTGACCAGATGGGATGTGTTCAGGGTGGTATGGCCTGAACCCTACTACTCGCTGAGAAAGGCATTACCTCTCTGTCAAAGGCTTTCTCCTTACCTGGTCCTTCCAGCAGCTGGGTTCAGAGAATGGCAAGAACTAATGTTGCTTAAAGGAAGAATCACATCACCTGTGACGAATGAACAAGCCTTGCGTGGAATGGAAACGTTATTTCCCGGAGTGCGGCCTTTGGGGACTATCCAGGAACAGAAGAAGCACTTTCTATCTAAAATAACTGCTCAAGCCGGACCAGCGCGACTCAGTGGTTGAGCTTCGACCTATGAACCAGGAGGTCATGGTTCCATTCCAGGTAGGTCAGGGCAGGAGCCAGGGTTGCAGGCTCAATCCCCAGCATGGGGTAGGCAGGAGGCAGTCAATCAATGATTCTCTCTTATCATTGATGTTTCCATCTCTTTCTCCCTCTCCCGTCCTTTCTGAAATCAGTAAAAATATAATAAAAAGTAAAATAAAATAGCTGCTCAACTAGTAACTCTGACTGGGCCAGAACTCACTATAGTTGTTGCCAAACAGTTATCAGTTTCATGAATAACATTTTTTATCACAATCATTACAAAGATAGGTATCTGTCTTAAGCTTCGAAAAGAGACTTCAACTTGAATTGGGGTCCAGAGCTAATAACTCAGCCCTAGACCAGAAGCACCTCTGTTGAGAAAGTGCTGTTAAACCCATTCAAGTGTCTAGACCAAGTGTCTTGGCCCTTTAAATACAGTTCCTCATGTTGTGACCCAACCATAAAATTATTTTCGTTGCTACTTCATAACTGTAATGTTGCTACTGTTATGAATCATAATGTAAATATCTGATATGCAGGATGCTCTTAGGCGACCCCTGTGAAAGGGTTGTTCGACCACCAAAGGGGTCGCGACCCACAGGTTGAGAACCTCTGGAGTCCACTGGATTTTTTGGGGGATGTGATGAGATATCATCTCGCCTTGTAACTTTCCATACTATAAACCCCAATGAGTGGCTGATGCTAATAACGTGTTTGTTTGTTGTTCGGTAGCACATAGGACTCAGGGGTGGGCAAACTTTTTGACTCGAGGGCCACAATGGGTTCTTAAACTGGACCAGAGGGCTGGAACAAAAGCATGGATGGAGTGTTTGTGTGAACTAATATAAATTAAAAGTAAACATCATTGCATAAAAGGGTACGGTCTTTTTTTTTAGTTTTATTCATTTCAAACGGGCCGTAGTTTGCCCACGGCTGACATAGGTGCTTGTTATATTACTCTCTTTACTTTTCTCTAGATTGAAATTGTTTCAAAGTGAAATTTTGAAAGCAGAATAAGTTTTTTATCTTTAGTAAAATTTGCCATATAATTGTTTGTAAATACAAAATATTTACATAATTCTAGGCATACAAATGTACACATAGGATATCTTAAAGCTAGGGAAATATATGTGTTTCTTAATTACAATGTTATTATTGGTAAAAATGGAGAGAGTACATTTAAAATATTTTAATGTTCACTTCTCTAGTTATTCACTCTACTTTTTATTGAAAGTTACTTTGTTCAACCTTGACATCCACTGTCTCCAGTAACCTTTGTCCTTCACATCTAAGTAACCACTGATCTCTCTCTCCATTTCCAATAAAAGATGTTTTAATAGTCTTTTTTAAAATATATTTTTATTGATTTCAGAGAGGAAGGGAGAGGGAGATAGAAACATCAATGATGAGAGAGAATCACTGATTGGCTGCCTCCTGCACGCCCCCTACTGGGGATTGAGCCTACAACTCAGGCATGTTCCCTGGACCAGAATAGAACATGGGACCCTTCAGTCTGCAAGCCAATGCTCTATCCACTGAGCCAAACCAGCTAGGGCTAATGATCTTTTTTAGATTAATATAAACTACTTGTATGTTTGCAATAGAGAAGAAAGAAAATAGATTAGGTTAGTCCACGTACAAAAGCAAAAAAATGTATTGTTTTATGTGTATTTGAGAACTGCTTATATAAAGTTATAATAAATACATGTAGTAAATAGCAAAACTATAACTTGCTATTAAATAAATCAAATTAAACATTAAATATAAATGTTAAACAGCAGCTGGTAAATAGTAAATCCGTAGTAAATATTTGTTACAAAAATGAATGGAAAGTGGTGGCAGCCCTCCCTCCTCTCCTCCATGTAACCAAAAGTAAATTATCATGACCTGGGGATTCAAGGGCAGCCTGGGTCCAAGGAGGGCAGGCAGAGGCTTCACAGAGAATGCGACATTTGAACTAGTCTTGAAGAACTGGTGTGAATTCAACAGGTGGAAGACAAAAGGAACAGAATGTACAGAACAAAGGCAAGAAAGAACATGGCCAGTTGGAAAAGTCAGTAGTTGGGTGAGACTGAATGATAAGGACCATCATGGGACATGTTGGAACATGAGTTAAGATCAGATCTTGAGGGGCTTGTTCAAGCTAAGAAATGTATGCTTTATTATCTAATCTAATAAAAGACAAACATGCAAATTGACCGCACCTTTGCTACACCTTAAGCCACACCCACCAGCCAATCAGAGCGACTATATGCAAATTAACCCAACCAAGATGGCGGCCAGAAGCCACGGAGCTGAAGCGAGCAGGAGGCTTGGTTGCTCCAGTGATGGAGGAAGCCAAGCTTCCTGGCCGGCTCTGAGCTCCACTCAAAGCAACAAAGTTTCAATTATAGAAGATAAATAATCGCCAGATACCTGTTTTCAGCCTGCCGTGGCCACGGAGATGGAGCGAGGAGGAGCCGGCTCTGAGCTCCACTGAAGGCAACAAAGTTTCAATTATAGAAGGTAAATAAATCCCAGAATAAAAGAAAAAAAGGAGAGGCTGGGAGCTTCCATTGCCGGGGGCTTGGCCAGCCTGAAAATGGCCCTCAGCCCCTCACCCAGACTGGCCAGGCACCCCAGTGGGGACCAACACCCTAAAGGGGGTGTGGCCAGCCTGAAAACAGCCTTCAGCCCCTCACCCAGGCTGGCCAGGCACCGCAGTGGGGACTCCAGACCCTGAAGGGGGTGTGACCAGCCTGCAAACAGTCATCAGCCCCTCACCCAGGCTGACCAGGCACCCCAGCGGGACCCCCACCCTGATCCAGGACACCCTTCAGGGCAAACCAGCCAGCCCCCACCCATGCACCAGGCCTCTATCCTATATAATAAAAGGGTAATATGCAAATTGACCCTAACAGCAAAAAAACTGGGAATGACTGGTCACTATGACACACACTGACCACCAGGGGGCAGATTGCGCAATGGAGGAGCTGCCCACTGGTGGTCAGTGCGCTCCCACAGGGGGAGCTCTGCTCAGCCACAAGCCAGGCTGGTGGCTGCCAGCACAGTGGTGGTGGTAGGAGCCTCTCCTGCCTCCTCAGCAGAGCTAAGGATGTCTGACTGCAGCTTAGGCCTGCTCCCCACTGGCAAGTGGACATCCCCCGAGGGCTCCCAGGCTGCCAGAATGATGTCTGACTGCCATCTTAGGCCCAATTCCCCAGGGAGTGGGCCTAAACCAGCAGGTGGTCATCCCCCAAGGGGTCCCAGAGTACGAGAGGGCACAGGCCAAGCTGAGGGACCCCCCCCCCCCCAAGTGCACAAACTTTTGTGCACCGGGCCTCTAGTGACTAATAACAATAAATCATTGAGGGGTTTTAGGAAGAAAAACATCATAAAGAATGAGTGGATTGTGGATTGATAAAACAAAGGCTTGAACTAGGGCAATTGCAATGAAGGCAAAAAGAAAGCAGTGATTCAAGACATATTGAGGATGCATGCATAGTGATTGTGATGGATCTGTTGCAGTATTGGTCCCCAATGATTCCAGCACCCTACACCATGCCTTTGGGGAACCCCCTCCTATGCTGACTCTGGATTTAGTTATTAGCAAACATGCAAGCAGATGCTTGAAAAGTACTTACACACTGGGGCGTCACTTCTCTTGCCGATGCTAGAAACCCTGAGGCCGCCACCATGTGGCCAAGCCTGGGTTAATTTGCTAGAGTCACCAAACCCATCACTCCAGCTGACAGCCAGAATTAATCAAAAGCTAGAACCAACTGCCAGATGGGTGAGTGATGTACATGAAGCCACTTTAAAATAAACAGACTCAAGCTGACGTGCTAGCTGAGTGCAGCTTCATGGGGAGTCCTGGTGAAAGCCAGCCCAGCTGAGCTCAACCCAAATTGCTGACCCCACAGAACTGTGTACTAACAAATGATTGTTGTTTGAAGCTATTTGAATCCTGGATGGCTTGTTACACAGCAAAAACTAACTGATGCAGCAATGGGTTGGTGGCAGCCTTACATATCAAAAAAGGTTGGTTGAACTTTTAGAGACTTCGTAGTAGCAGTAGCAAGTGAGAAAAGCAGTTTTTTGGAGAGTGAGTGTGGAGCAATTTTTAATTTTTTTAAATATATTTTTATTGATTTCAGAGAGGAGTGGGGAGGGAGAGAGAGAGAGAGACATCAATGATGAGAGAGAATCATTGATTGGCTGCTTCCTGCACTCTCCCTACTGGGATGGAGCCCGAAACCCAGGCATGTGCCTTTCACCAGAATCGAATACGGGGCCCTTCGGTCTGCAGGCCAAAGCTCTATTCACTGAGCCAAACCGGCTAAGGCGATTTTTTAATTTTTGATGGGATTTTTTGTTTTTGTGTTTTTAGATGAAGAAGACTAGAACTCAAAGGTGAGTGAGATTTTGAATAATATAACTTGCTTTAAAGGGTTCATATAAAGATCAAATGCAATAGTATACAGAAAAACACCAGGTGAAAAATAATTGTTACCTTATAAGTCTGTACATAAGTAGATTATATGTACTTTATTTTCTATTTGACTTCTTAAGGCATTCACACAGGTAGATTTACACATGCAGATACACATATACATCCCATTTTGGGGAGAAACCTGGGAGTATCCCAGTCCACTCTAAAACAGCACCTGAGAGTTTCTGCCTATAGGTGGCATGTAATTTTCCCAGGCATATCTCTCCTTCCACCCCCAAACCCGGAGAATTCTGCTGTTTGAAATGAAGTGTCTGCACAGGGACACACACTATGGGTAAAAACAGAGTAAGGTATTCCAAGTCTAAACCCTTATCCCTCCAAATAAATTAAACATGTTAAAGGGCTACATTCTTCTTCATTTTTGAACATTTTACTTACAGTATTATATACACCACCTATTTTCCTAGTGGCCTTGAGCTGAGGTGTCTATTATTTCAGAAAACAAATTATGTAACAAAATATGCTATTTTTTCCAGCATTTAATTTCAAAGCATAATATGTAATCTACAAGATGAAGACAAAACAACTGCTTCATGTCATATCAGTGTTCATTTGGGAGAAACAGCAACAGAATGCTTTTTAGTCCCAACATTCCTATCATATGAGGCAATAATTGAAATTAAGAGACATATTCTAAGTATGAATTTTAGTCATGTTTTATCTACTATCAGGAATGATATAGAATAAATTAGATCATTTAAAATTTAAGCAGCATGCATGATTTATCCTAAGTTTGCCCTTATTTTTTGTAATCAATAACTGGCTCCAAACATGTTTTTCTTCTCAGTGTATGACTGTGTATCATTGTACAGTGGTGAAATGTACTCTAAATGGTTCCTTTCCTTACAATTCCTGTTTCTTAAAAATTAAAAGACTTTAGCATTTACTTTTTCTCAGCCTTCCAACTTTCTGTATTTTATAAAAATGACTTGTGAATGCACTGATTGTAATCACTTTGCTGTATATACTAATTTGACTAATAATCGTTAGTAATTTTGATGAATACATTTCCTTTTAAATACAATATTGAAATCAATAACTCTTTTTAGAACTCATGTAATTTCCTCAAACTACACAAGATTAGTTTTGCTTAAATCACTAGTTATGTGACTTGGGACTGAGTGTAATGGATAACTATGCCTCCTAACTCCAGGCTGTGGTTTTAAGACTGTATGTACAGTGCATTTATTTCTCATCTCTCACTGTGCTTGATAGCTTTGAGCCCAATATATCATCTCTACAGAACAGTTTATCAATTGGAAGAGCTGAGTAAATGCTACTTTTTCCACAACATATTGCTTCTGGGTGCCAGTAGAGGATAAAAAAACATAGAATCTATAATAATAAAAGCATAATATGCTAATTAGACTGGACGTCCTTCCGGATGACCTTCCAGGGACAGAGGCATAGGCAGCCGTCATGGCGGCGGGGGCCAAGCCCCTTGCAGGAATTTCGTGCATCTGGCCTCTAGTAGTGTAATACGTAAGTAAACATTAGGTCAAGAGAAGAGGTAGTTGGTTATATCTAATGCAAGGATTAAAATGGTAGTTCTTGAAGTTGTACTATCTGCAACAGAATTACCTGAAATACATGTGATATATGCAATACACACCTCAGAACCTGAGAATTACTTGAAATACATTTTATCAATATTACATCATAAGTGTATAATATGTCTCACATCAAGACAAGAAAAATTGGCTTGTAGGAGGCATGAGGGGAGATGTGTCCCAGCCATAGTCTAACATCTTAGGGATGCAATAAAGGATGCTTTCAGGTGGATCATGACGTAGCATTGGCTCAATCAGAAAGGCAGTGTGGAGGAGAGAGTTAAAGGAAGGAGGAGGGGGCAAGTGTGGAGGGTAGGATGAAGAATGAGAATGTGGCCCTAACTGGTTTGGCTCAGTGGATAGAGCATTGCCTGAGGACTGAAGGGTCCCAGGTTTGATTCCAGTCAAGGGCATGTACCTTGGTTGCAGGCACATCCCCAGTAGGGGGTATGCAGGAGGCAGCTGATCAATGTTTCTCTCTCATCGATGTTTCTAACTCTCTATCCCTCTCCCCTCCTCTCTGTAAAAAAACAATAAAATATATATTTAAAAAAAGAAAGAAAAGAAAAGAAAGAGAATGTGATCACAGGCTCTCAGTAGTCTCAACAGCGCTTTCCTGGTTTGGTTTTTTGTGCCATGGTACATGTAGGTCACGAAGGATCATGTTACCCCAGCACACTGGGGCAAACACACAAGCCTGCTCACAGGAAGAGGGAAGCCTACCAAAGAAGCTGAACACCCCAAAGGAGATAAGGAATCAATGCCATCTCCTTGGGGTCGCCCTATTGAGGAAGTGCTCCAAGGAATATCCATCACTTCTCTGTTCGTGTGTTCAGCACTACGTGCTCTTAGCAATGCCTGGGCACTCACTGGTTTTGTTCCTCTACTTTGAATAACAAGAAGGCTACCACTGGTAAATTGCTGGGTCATTCTCCTGCTCCTTGTAAAGGAGCATATGGGATATTCTTTATTTACCCATCAGTAAATACTATTAAGGGACTATGGCATTATATGTAGAATATTTTTCTTGATTATTGTATGTTATTTACATTTGAAGGAAATAAATAATTCAATAATTGTTGCATTAGAAAGCATATGCAATTTACATATCTTATATTTCCAGTTAGCCATTTATGATGATGTGAAGTGAAATTTTAAGAGGATTTTTATTACTACACAGAAAATTAAAAAATATAATGTAAATATAAAATAAGAAAATGAAAAATATAGAGAAAGGCAATAGAATCCATTTTTATCCTTAAATCAAAATGATTTGTTGATCATGTTCCATCTTAAAAAAAAAAAAAAAAAAAAAGTCAGTCCAGCTGGCGTGGCTCAGTGGTTGAGCATTGATATATGAACCAGGAGGTCATGGTTCAATTCCCAGTTAGGTTTGATTCCAGTCAGCATTATGGGCTCGATCTGATCCCCAGTGTGGGGAATGCCGGAGGTAGCCAATCAATGATTCTCACCATTGATGTTTCTATCTCTCTCTGCCTCTCCCTTCCTCTCTGAAATCAATAAAAATATATTTTAAAAACAATCATACATTTTAGGTTAAAAAAATAAAGTGGGGAGAAGGCAACAATAAGGGATAGAGGAGTCAAAAAGTGGCTTTCATAGTAACTTTCATAAAACCAAAAATAGTTTAAAACATCAAATTATTATTTCAAATAAAAATGCTTATTGATTATTTTTCCAAATTCTTTAATACTAAAAATATGAGTTTCCATAAATACATAGGTCAAACTATGTTGAATTTTAGCAATATATCTTTCAATACTAATTGGACACATTAAAATAAGTCAGAATATATAACTTTGAAAATAACATATCAACTTAAAATTAAATGGCACGCAGTACTAAAAGTAAACTATAGTAACATTTACACTAACATGGAAAGCAAATAATTACACATGATTACACATTTTGGGTTGATTGATTTGTAATTTTTGTTTGCTCATGTCTCCAGAAACAACTCATTGGCAATCAGGGCAACATAAAATCAGATGTAAAACCAAAGTGCACATTAAGCTTATTCACAAACTTACAGTAAATGTGAACTAATTTTTAGTTTTATGAACTGAATAAATAACCACTTCATCCTTACAGCATAGCTATTATAACTGCTAATTTATAACTTAAATCCCATTGAAAAGGTAGTTGATTATCTGTTTCTAACTATGAGTTAATTTTGAAAGGAGACGTGAGAGACATAAATGTTAATTGGTCTCTCCAGAGATAGAAGGTCAATTATCAAGATCATTATATGACTTGCTAGTGAACCATATAAGAAAAATTAAACTAATGGAAAATTCTCCTATGACCAGTTTCCATTAAATAATCTATGGATTGCCAGCTGCCTCCAGCATTCACTTAATGTTAGAAATGAGAGGATTGAGACAGACCATTAAAAAAAAAAAAGGAAATTGCAAAAGTTGATACAGGAAGTGATTAAGGTAAAAAGAAAGAGTTTAGTAAAGTCAGGGTCATGGTAAGGATGAGTTCTATTCTGACCCTGTTCCGGGGTATTAATAATTACAAGCCCACAGAGGGAAAGAATAATCCCATGTGCCAACAATATGTATATGTTAGACTTACAATTATATCATCTTCACTTGGATGAGACTGAATCCAAATTTTTAAGCTAGAAAAATTGGTACTCATTAAAATTTGTGGAAATGAATACATGTCATAAAAGTTAAAATTGTAAAGTGATCTTATTCAAATTCATGACCTTCCAATGTTTTATGAACATTCTTCGTACCAGGAAATGGAAGGATGTGATGTTTCATTGCTTCATTAAGTGAGCAGTAGGCTTGAAGTGCTCTTTGTATGGGTAGCTATGTGGGAAGCCCTGTAGGAAACGCCGCTCCCTCCCTATCACAGTGCAGAACGGACTGGCTTTGGGGGAAACTGAGGGCAGAGAGGCCACTTAGGAGGATGTTGCAATCCTCTAGACACAAGATAATGTGGACCCAATGTTTTAGATTGAGTAAATGATTTATTCTCTCACCCAGTGATAATGTTTAAAATTATTTCTTCCTTATGCTATATTCACTCAATCCAAAGCATAGTTTATTATCCTGTGATTTACCATATCGATAAAGCTCTTGAAAAGGACTCCTACATGTAGTCAGTGCTCAATACACATTAATCATTACCATTATTAGTCGTACATTATATCTTTAAAACTAGGAATTTTCAGATCTTTCACTAGTTCAATAATATTATTCAGAGTCACCAGTAGGTGGGGATGTTGAACAATATTTTTCTAGGTTGTCACAAGACCTGTTTCTGACTTGAAAAAAAACACACACACACAAAAACCAAATGGCCTGTGAATAAACGTTAGCCCTATTATATTACATAGTCTTTTTGTAATGGAAAATATTTTCAAAAACTATAAATAATTTTAAAGGCTTCAAAGTAGCTATAAAAATGATTGGATTCAGCCTAGAATGTGAACTCAGGATGCTGGAGAAAGGCCCTCACTGCACAGGTTCAACATTTCAGCCTCCTGCCTCTGAGCTGCCTGGTAGACTCCAAATCAATGTCTCATCTCATTTTGGACTCAGTGCTTTAAGAGTAGATTACGAAATATAAATGATGAACAAGTGCCTGTGTCTGACCCACATGCTGAAAATACTAGAGTAGAGCCTGACTCTATGTACCCTTCTTTTATTAATAATGGCTAGTAAGCAACTGCTGCCTCCAGGTGCTAAGCTGGGTCCTTTCCAGACTGGGTAGTCTTTAGCCTTCACAACAGTTTTAGGAGGTCAGTATTATAAGCCCAATTTATAAATAGGGGAACTGAAAAATTCAGTTACTTAGTTAGTTAATAGTCACTCAACTGTTAGGTGGCAGAGGCAGAATTTTATTTACTTATTTATTTTTTTTAAATATATCTTTATTGATTTTAGAGAGGAATAGAGAGATAGAAACATCAATGATGAGAGAGAATCATTGATCGGCTGCCTCCTGCACGCCCCCCACTGGGGATCTAGCATGCAACCCAGGCATGCGCCCTTGGCCGGAACCGAACCTGGGACCCTTCAGTCCGCAGGCCAATGCTCCATCCATTGAGCCAAACCGGCTAGGGCCAGAGGCAGAATTTTAATTCAGGTTTAGTTAACTCCCATGTTTCGTTTCTCATTTACCTGATAAGGTATCAAAATTCATTTACTGATTTTTTTTTTTAAAGAGAAACTAACTTAAACATGTGCACTGTTGGTCCCACCTCAATTTAAGTATCTAATTGATGACTTGTCTATGTCTTGTGTTTGGAGTCAATCCTGACCAAACGCCTAAATGAAACTAGCAAGTTATATCTCCCCCAGTGCCAACATGACATTTAACTCACCCCTTTTGAAGTGCAACTTCAGGCTCTTGTAGGGTTTTGTCGGCATCTATGGAACCTGACAGTTCAGCAACAAAAAAACCAAAACAGTATTTTCCTGCCTTATCCATGAAATTCTCTCCCTGCACTAGTCATGCTGACCTAAATGGGACACTATTTTTTTTTCTCTGAAACTTTAGGAAATAAGAATGGAGGGGGTTTGAGAAGACAAGATACAGAGTGTTAGAAAGAATTGTTAGCTTGTATGTCCAGCAGAATTCATAAAGAGCTTCAAAGCAATAACAAAAAGAGTGAACAGCCTTTTTTAAAATTTTATTTTATTGTTTAAAGTATTATAAATAGTAGTACATATGTCTCCTTTTTTCCCCCATTGACCTTCTCCCGGCCTCCCCTATCCCCTGGCACATCCCCTCACCCCAACCCCCCAGTGTCTGTGTCCATGGGTTGTGCTTATATGCATGCATACAAGTCCTTCAGTTGATCTTTTAACCACCCCCCTGCCCCCCCAAGCCCCCCCCTCCCCGCAAAACTCCCCAGCCTTCCCTCTGTACTTTGGCAGTCTGTTCAATGCTTCTCTGCCTCTGTATCTTTTTGTTCATCAGGTTATAATGTTCTTTATTATCCATAAATGAGTGAGTTCATGTGGTAAATTTTTAAATGGACAAAACACTTAGAACATGCACTTCATAAAGATATCTCCATATGGCTATATCTCTCTAGGCTGAATAAAGTTTGAGACGTGAGAGCCCTGGGAATGAGTAATAAATAAACTGACTACTTAAATTAACCCAGGGTTTCCAATTTTATTTTATAAACAATTCTTTTATCAAAGGGCAGCTATTCATATCTTCAGGAAGTTTGGGAAACACCTTTTCTCTTCCTCTAGTACAGTGGTTCTCAACCTTCTGGCCCTTTAAATATAGTTCCTCATGTTGTGACCTAACTATAAAATTATTTTCGTTGCTACTTCATAACTGTAATGTTGCTACTGTTATGAATCGTAATGTAAATATCTGATATGCAGGATGGTCTTAGGCGACCCCTATGAAAGGGTCATTCGACTGCCAAAGGGGTCGCGACCCACAGGTTGAGAACCGCTGCTCTAGTAGCTTATATAAAATTCTCAGAGGTTCCTGGCACCTAAGTAGCAAGTCACCAGACACCTTGCTTTTGTTAGCTAGCATGCTGTCATTCACTGAAATTATAGCTCATCCGTGTTTTGTTTTTCTTGTATATCCTGGAATTTTTTTCTTAAGTGGAGTTAAGTTTTTTGTTTACTTCAAAATCACAAGAAAACACTTTCATCATTCCTTGTTTACTAGAGCAAATTATAGAGGTTTTAAACTAACCACGAAAATGAAATGTGAAAATACACTAAAAAATAGTAACAGAGTTCAAAAGTGGAAAATGTCCACTATCATTCTTTTCCTGTTGTCCCTTTTCTATCTTTGAAGAGAAATGGAGGAGAAACCCTTTGATCTTTTGCATTTTCCAAGATGGATATATGTTGTTACTGTTAGGTAAACACAAAGACAGAACCATGAAGTTAAAAATAAATGTTGAGCCACACCTCATTAAAAGTAATATTTACTACATAGTTAGAGAAAGGGCAAACAGTTTGCATTTTATCTTTTATCCCATTTTATCTGAACATCCTAGAATAAATATAACAAGACAAAAATATTGAGAAATAATATATAGTTTTCTAGAACTTTTATCTACTTCAAATTTTACCCTCTATAGTAGTGGTTCTCAACCTGTGGGTTGCGACCCCTTTGGGGGTCGAACGACCCTTTCACAGGGGTCACCTAAGACCATCGGAAAACACATATTGAATATACAATTACATATTGTTTTTGTGATTAATCACTATGCTTTAATTATGTTCAATTTGCAACAATGAAAATACATCCTGCATATCAGATATTTACATTGAGATTCATAACAGTAGCAAAATTACAGTTATGAAGTAGCAACGAAAATAATTTTATGGTTGGGGGTCACCACAACATGAGGAACTGTATTAAAGGGTCGCGGCATTAGGAAGGTTGAGAACCACTGCTCTATAGCCAAGAAATTTGACTTCCTGAATCTGCCACAGCATCCTAATATATCTATAAATAGAAACTGAGAAAGGGGGAAAAAAATAGGAATTTTAGAGCAGGCAATTTTCCTAAGTAATTATCTCAGTAAATTCTGTCTGGCTCTACTTTTTAAATATATCCAGAATTTGACTTTCTTCACTGCTACCAGACTCATCGGCGCCAGCATCAACTTGCCTGGGTTATAGCAACAGCTACCAACAGGCCTCCAATCTCAACTCAGTACAGAGATGAAGTGATCCTTTAAACATGCAAATCAGAATATATCACCCTACTACCCTGAACCTTGCAATAACTTCCCATTTCAGAGGAAAAACCGAGGTCCCTACAATGACTTGCAAGGCCCTCCTGTCATGGTCCCCTATTGTTTCTCTAATCCACCTCTTACTACTCTCCCCCTTTACTAAAAGGCATGGCCTCCTCACTGCTCTGGTGTGCTCCCTCTTCAGGTCTTTGCGCTCCTCTACCTGGATCGCTCTTCCCTCCCTCATCCACCCAGTTCTGTCCCTCACCTTCTTTCAGTCTTAGCTCAAATGTCAGTTTCTGTGCAAGGCCTTAACTGACCACTTGCCTGACCACTTCACTGCTTTATTATTCTTTAAACCTCTTAATATCTAATATATTATAAAACATATATTTATATAATTGTCTGTCTCCCGCATTACAATATCAAATTCTCTAGGTATGGGGTTTTCTTTCCTGTTTTGTTCAGTTCTGTTTTCCGGTACCTAGAATAGTGCCAGACACAGAGTAGACACTGAATAAGTATTTACTGGATATGAATATACTATAGGCATGGCTTAATATACTTCTTTCCCAGTAAAATATCTACAAGCAAATGAAAAATAACTTTGATAGATTGTCAGGTAATTGCCTGAGGCTAATTTAGATAAAGCAAGCCTAGAATAGAATTGTGAGTACAAATGATCCAAGTCCTCTCTACAGTTCTCCAAAGCACTGAATGCTACACAATCAGTTTACCTTTGATAGTAACTTAAGAAAACTGATATTAGTCTATTCAGCACAAATATATTTATGGCTCATTTGCTTCCAACTCTTATTTTCTACTTTACAGATATAAAGAATTAAATGCACTTATTTCTACAGTATTTGAGGATACATTGATAGATTCAAAGAGCTAAATCAGCAGTTCTCAACCTGTGGGTCGCGACCCCTTTGGGGGTCGAACGACCCTTTCACAGGGGTCGCCTAAGACCATCAGAAAACACATATATAATTACATATTGTTTTTGTGATTAATCACTATGCTTTAATTATGTTCAATTTGCAACAATGAAATTGGGGGTCACCACAACATGAGGAACTGTATTAAAGGGTAGCAGCATTAGGGAAGGTTGAGAACCACTGAGCTAACTGAAACTACTGATCCACTGAATCTAACTAGGATTCTATACAGAAGTCATAAATAGAATTGTTATCTTTCTAAATTAGTTACCTGTTACACTGTCTTCTATCTATGTTTTCAATAGCTCTATTATCTTCTACAAGTAAACTCTGAAAAAAAAAAAAAAAACATTCAACTGAAGCAGCCAGATCTGTAATAATTCACTGACCTGGTCCAACCAAATTTGTCTGCCTTTGTTTGAGGGATTAAACCTGTTGATTGTCTGGAATCTCAGATCTTGTCTCTTACACAATGTCCTGATTCCTACTCAAAATTGCCAACTTCTTACTTTTGCCTATACTGATATGAAACCTATAAGTGCAAGTATTCCTATTCCTGAGCAATCTTGCAATCTTTTTACTGATAACCTGCTCATATGACATAGTTCTGAGTTTGTTGTCCAGTTACTTATCATTTACTAAGAGCTGCATGTGTGACACATATAAAAAGTTATTTCTCTTTAAAACACAAACATGTGACACTCACATGAACTGTGAGCCTGATGAAGTATGTTGAAAACAAATAAGTCGGTAGTGAACAGTCTGTTGGGTCTACAATCAGCCAGGTGCTTACTATACCACTTCATTAGGAGCAGAGAGCAGAGAATGAATCAACAGGGAAACCGGTATCACTGATTCCCCAAACAAATCTTCATTCTGGAGAAAAGCAGTGTGATCTTGGAGTTTCTGCTTTTGGTTTGTGAGTAGTCTTCACCAAATGAGCTTTCCGAGTTCCTCAAAGTGCTGCAGGTTCTTAAAGATACATCCACTCAGCTAAGAAGAGCAACCAAAGCTGTAATCACCACTTCCGTGCTGTTCCAATATATTCATTCATTTGTCTAACAATTAGTTACTGAGTGTCTACCATGTGCTATGCACTGTGTAAGGTACTGGAGATTCAAGTAAACATGTGGACATAATCTCTATCCTTATAGAGCTTTAAAATAAAATGGAGGAGATGGATAATAAACGAAAAACTAACAGTGACAGTTACTAATAAATGCTGTGGAGAAAATGAATAAGTTCTCAAGGAAGTGACATTTAAGCAAAAATCAAATACAAGAAGGATGAAAATACTTTAGCATCGACATCTGCAGAGTAAAAAGGATGATCTTTATACTTTTTCAACTTTGGCCCAACACAGCAACCTGGATAAGAAGGAATAGGTTTACCACCTGTGTAAACATCTGTTGTGTGCGGAATGTTTATTAGGGAATGTGAGGACATACATGGGCATGCAGTTTGTAAATTCCTGAGAAAAGTATATTTTATAAATTATGCACTATTTATGTACCATGGAGAAAAGAGAGCTAAGTGGTTGACTTGAACTATGTCCATAGATCTCAAAAAACTGATGGAAAAGTGATAAGTTCACTCAATCAACTAATTATATCAACAGCGCTAAAGTGGTGATTTGGCACATTTGTTTTTCTATTGAATTTACAATTTAGCTTGATATTAAAAATAGCTTTCAAGCATATACAACTTGTTATAAAAAAGACTAAAACCTTTTAGTTTTTCTATAACTCCACTGAAAGTAAAATATAGTTTGCAGTATGAGAAATTTAGTTAACATAAAAAGAAGAATAAGGAACTGATTAGCTATTGATATAGATCCTTCTGGATTTTTATTTCCTTGCCTATTTTACAATTAGTGATAAAGTGGGTAAAAGAAGTGCTTTTAAGTGGAACTGTAATATCCAAGCTAAGGGAGATGATGAAATGCTACATTACCATTCAATATGAGATTATGAAAGGCAGATCTAAAGGGTAACCTACAATATTAAAGTTCTTCCCATAAGCGAGAGAGTTGGGGGCAGGGAGGAATACATATACCTCTAAGTTACAGAAAAAAATATTATTTTAATAATTAGCATTTGCTGTATGGTTGGTGAAAAAAGAATAAGGAAAATAGCTATGAAAAATGAACACTTGGGTTGTTCTGGACCAGGGGTGGGCAAACTTTTTGACTCGAGGGCCACAATGGGTTCTTAAACTTGGACCGGAGGGCCGGAACAAAAGCATGGATGGAGTGTTTGTGTGAACTAATATAAATTCAAAGTAAACATCATTACATAAAAGGGTACGGTCTTTTTTTTCAATAGTTTTATTCATCTCAAACGGGCCGGATCCGGCCCGCGGGCCGTAGTTTGCCCACGGCTGTTCTGGACTGATAAAATCCTATATAGAGACTGGTTCTGCTTAACCTCACCAGTAAACAACCATCTTTCATTTCATTTCATAGTAGGTAGGTCTGGTCTTTCTAGAGTTCTACTCTGAGGGGGAAGAGAAGTGATTTGTGGGTGATAATGCTTTGCTAATACAATCCTTTGAGTTGGTGGAATTAAATGGTGGTGTGTATCAAGCAAATGATGAAGTTATTAGTGGAAGATGAGTGAGGATGACTCAAATTAGAAATGGGAAACAACAAAGGCAGCATTATAATCTCAGAAAACATCCTGTATTTCCTGGGGAAGAAGGCTCAAATCTGTTCTAATAGACAGTTCTTAACTTTTCTGGGCATAACACACCCATTTGATAATCTGATAAAAGCACTGACTGTTCTCCCCAAAAAATCCACAGAGGCCATGTTCACTCAAATTTGCATACAACTTTAAGGGATTCACAGGTTCCCATGAAGTCCCCTAAGTAGAATAAGATTGCTTATGTTGCCTACTAAAGACAACTATCTGATATTAAAGCTACATATTACATTAAAATGCTAAGAGATAAACTTCGATTATAGACAGGAGTACAGCAGAGATGGTGGTATGTGATGGAGTGTTGCAGTGATAAATGACAATTCACTGTGGGAAAGCACAGCAAAGGGATACTGAGCCAAGGTGAGTCAGGTAAAATGCAAATGCAAGATATTTGAAGAGTCTTTAAACCCATGTAGGTTTATTAAACTTTCTGGACAACTATACTTAACCTGTTTGGGACCTAAGAGGAAATCATGCCACTGGTGAAAATGGTAAGACTGTAGGAAACATTCGACACTGTGTGAAGAAGTAGAACGTCTCCACTCTTCTGTTGCATAACTCCACATGTCAAAGAAACTATGGCTAATTTGGATAATGAAAAATAGCACAGTAATCACTGTACTCTTTTATTTTCTGAAATTCCTTTA
Source organism: Myotis daubentonii (assembly GCF_963259705.1). Classification (NCBI taxonomy): domain Eukaryota; kingdom Metazoa; phylum Chordata; class Mammalia; order Chiroptera; family Vespertilionidae; genus Myotis; species Myotis daubentonii. The sequence continues at coordinate 11,700,457 of NC_081845.1, read as the reverse complement.
AATGTGTCTGCTACCCACAAAACAAGACTGGATATATTGGATTTGGAACTGCTTGCTCATAATATATTCCTTAGTAATCCAATATTTGAAAAAGATTGATTTTAAAGGGTAAAGTTTAGAATTTTAAACTTTTTCTTAATGGTACCTAAGTTACTGAGGTTTATCTATCCTTTATAAATTCTAAATTATATCTATAAAATCATGTTAGGTCAGCTTCCTAAGCTTTTAAGAGCATATAGCCTGAAACCAGTTTTAAATTTATAAAAATCAAATCCACACCCTGTGGACTTGTCAATGACCCATGGCAAAACTTTCTTGTTCAAAGCAAAACACTATGTCAGACAAGTTCCACCTTGTTTTCAGTTTTGCCCATCACTACAAAAACGATTTATTCCTCTTACATGTAAACAGGAAGTGATAAATACCTAAACTTGACTGAATTTCATTTTTTAAATAGAGCTTTTTCAAGAAAATAAAAGCAGAATTCTACTTAAACAGTTTATGAACTGCATTGACGCTTGTGGGGCTTGAATATGACACCCCTGAAAATGCAAAACTGTCCCTGAGTTTCCCTCCACTTTACCAGGCACTCCTGCTGTCACACAGCTCCCACAAAGGAGTGTGAGGAGGTCTGATGTGTTCTTATTGGTGAAGAGCTGTTCTGACTTTCAGCAAGTCTCTGAGTACTGAGTGTTTCTGGCCCTTGACACTGTCCTACGCCTTCCATGGTGTTTACAGGGAAAATAGCTACATGTTGTTGGCACCCTGTGAGCTTAACGTTGCCTGAGAACTTGCATGAAGTGAGCAAATGAGTTAGAAACATGGCATTGCTGATTGTACTGATTACCTGCTTTGTGATTATTCTTGCTACTTCCCAGCCTTGCCGGACCCCTGATGACTTCGTGGCTGCCACTTCTCCGGGACATATCATGATTGGAGGTTTGTTCGCCATTCATGAAAAAATGCTGTCCTCAGAACATTATCCCAGACGACCAGAAATCCAGAAATGTGTTGGGTGAGTAAAGCCTTAAAGAACACAATTAAATTTTTAAGCTTACACAGAGAGACCAGGTATGTAAATGTGTACTTGTATTGACATCTAACTTGTTTTAATAAAATCTAAACTCTCATATTTTTAAGTTGTCACAGTCTTGCTATGCTTCCTTAAAAGAGAGATGTTATCAATGCTATGTATATAACTAGCCTCCAAGTGCAGAAGCAATGAATGTTTTTACTAATAAGTTTATATCTATTTTGCCTGAAAAAAATCCCAGAAGTCAGCTGAGAAAACCAACAAGACACTGTAGTCTGTCCATCACAAATATACTTAACATGTTTACATTTCTATCATTCACAATATGGTTTTTGTCTTAAACATGGATCTATTATTTTATCCTTAATTTAAAATAGACTACATTCAAAATTTTTCTGTATATTAACATTTTTGTCAACATTGCATTTATTTCCTTGCTTTTTTTATCTAATTGTTTTATGATAAATTAAGGCCCTTCCTCAACCCAAAGTGTTCCTTCCTTGTTAAACATTTTACATGTGAAAGCTCAACTATAGAGAAGACATCAGGCACAGCTTAACATGGAAAAGTAAAGGGGCGTAGAGGATGTTACAAATAGATTTTCCTTAAGGAGAGCAGGATATTTGAATTCTAATTTCAGTTTGGGGGCAAACTAATTTTGTAGACTTAGGCCAATTGCTTAACCAGCAGTTCTCAACATGTGGGTCACGACCCCTTTGGTGGTCGAACGACCCTTTCACAGAGGTCGCCTAAGACCATCCTGCATACCAGATATTTACATTACGATTCATAACAGTAGCAACATCACGGTTATGAAGTAGCAACTAAAATAATTTTATGGTTGGGTCACAATATAAGGAACTGTATTTAAAGGGCCAGAAGGTTGAGAACCACTGGCATAATAGTAAATAAGTAATCAAACAGCTCAGTGCTCTGGAATAATCACAAACCTAGAAGTCAATTGGAAAAGCCCTCTGAAGTAAGAAATAGCTAATCCCTTGGAGCCAAAAGAGTGTACTTCACCCAGGAGAAGGCTACTTGGCTTTTATTCAGAGACTGCTTTGTAAGCTTATTTTTAAGAGCCTTATTAATCTGATTTTCAGCCACAACAGATTAGAATCAGAAAATTGAAACATAGGCTTGTGAATCTAAAACGCAGATGCTCAGACAGCAATAAAATGCTGACATTAAATTCAAAAAGGAAAATCAAACACATCTTCATACTGCAGAATACTAAACTGAGTGCTCAAAATTATCCCAAAATTCATTAAGAAAAGGTTAAATCCTGTTTCATAGAATCCACTTGAGAAACTGTGGGATCTTTTGTGTGTGTGGGGGGGGGGGCGGGGGGGGAGGATCCTTTCTAAAAAATATTTTTTTATTGATTTCAAAGAGGAAGGGAGATGGAGAGAGAGGTAGAAACATCAATGATGAGAGAGAATCATCAATCAGATGCCTCCCTTATGCGCCCTGACAAGGAATCAAATGGTGACCTCCTGGTTCATAGGTCAAAGCTCAACCATTGAGCCATGCTGGCTGGGCTGGGTTTCTATATACCTTTTTAGGAAGGTTTCCATCAAAAATTATTTTTAAATAAATAAAGGTTAGCCCTTCGAAAGGTAAGTTTCCTTGATCCAGAAACTGTCTATTACGAGGCTGACATGTGGATAAAATGAGATATCATTTCTGATTTCAAAAAATTCTTCTTTCTCAACAGGTTTGAAATAGCAATGTTTCTTCAAACTCTTGCTATGATACACAGCATCGAGATGATCAATAATTCAACATTATTATCTGGAGTCAAACTGGGGTACGAAATCTATGACACTTGTACGGAAGTGACAGTGGCAATGGCAGCTGCTCTGAGGTTTCTTTCTAAGTTCAACTGCTCCAGAGAAATTGTGGAGGTTAAGTGTAGCTATTCCAGCTACACGCCAAGGGTGAAGGCTGTCATAGGGGCTGGCTACTCAGAAATAAGCATGGCTGTCTCCAGGATATTGAGTTTACAGCTCATGCCACAGGTAGGTTCTGTTCTACCTCCCTCCACTGGTTTTGATTGCACTCTTTATCATGAAAGGTCAGGGTAATTTGGGAAACTAGTTAGGAAGTTGCTTTTACTTTAAACTTTCCTTTCTCCTAGTCCAAGAAAGGATGTTTCCCATGTGGATCAGGTAGCAGACAAAGCACAAAGGGAGTAGTCACTTCTCAGTCTGTCTAGTTTCTGACCGTTTTCAGCATGATTTGGGCCAGACACAAACCTTCGAGGAGCTCAACTGCCTTGTTTCTGAAATAATATCAATCAAGTGCTATAAAGAAAACAAAAGAGAGAGTGAGAAGGAAGGGGGAATGGAGGTCAAGAAGGACTTCTCAAAGAGATAGTGTTTGAATGAGAAGGGGCAGCCAAGGGAAGATGGAGGAAGGAAAGACAGTATCTAGGCTAAAAAAAAAATCATCATGTACAATGTTAACATGTCCAAAGAATAAAAATGGCCAGGTCAGGTGAGCAGAAAGGAGCATGGTAAGAAATGCATTTACAGAGAGAGGCAAAGGCCAGGTCATGTAGCATCTTGTAAACTGTGGTCATATTTGCATTTGTTCTGAGTATGATGAGAAAGCTTTGAGCAGAGTGTGGAACTACGGCTCTCTCTGTAATGCAAACCAAGAACCAGGAGGTAAGGAAAGGGGTCTCTGAAGAACCAGAAGAGATTTTAGAGAGCCGTGCACTAAGTTCTGGCATCATTACTCAGAGTCAAGCAACACCTACTAGGCACAGCCGTCTGGAGCTCTTACACACCATAACTAAAAGATTCTGTCAATTTCCAGGTGAGTTATGAATCAACGGCAGAAATCCTAAGTGACAAAATTCGCTTTCCTTCATTTTTACGAACTGTGCCCAGTGACTTCTACCAAACTAAAGCAATGGCCCACCTGATCCAGAAATCTGGCTGGAACTGGATTGGCATCATAACCACAGATGATGACTATGGACGCCTGGCTCTCAGCACTTTCGTACTTCAGACCATGGCAAATAACGTGTGCATAGCCTTCAAAGAAGTTCTCCCAGCCTTCCTCTCAGATAACACCATTGAAATCAGGATCAATCAGACACTGGAGAAAATCATAGCAGAAGCCCGCGTTAATGTCATTGTGGTATTTCTGAGGCAATTCCATGTTATCAGTCTCTTCAGTAAAGCCATTGAAAGGAATATAAATAAGGTCTGGATTGCTAGTGATAATTGGTCGACAGCCATCAAGATTACCACCATTCCTAACATTAAAAAGATCGGCAAAGTTGTGGGGTTTGCCTTTAGAAAAGGGAATGTGTCCTCTTTCCAGTCCTTTCTTCAAAATCTGCATATGTTTCCCAGGGATCATAACAAACCCTTGAATGAATATGCCATGCTCTTGTCTGCCTGTGCTTATGTCAAAGACAGTGATTTGAGTCAATGCATTTTCAACCATTCTCAGGGGACTTTGGCCTACAAGGCTAACAAGGATATAGACAGGAACTTCTCCCTGAGAAATGACTTCCTGTGGGATTACACTGAGCCAGGACTTGTTCACAGTATTCAGCTCGCTGTGTTTGCCCTTGCTTACGCCCTTCGGGATCTGTGCCAAGCTCGAGACTGTGAGAACCCCAACGCCTTTCAACCATGGGAGGTACTAACTCACATACCCACGAAAATTCCCCGACCATAATTTCCTCCATTTCTTTCATTGCTTTAATTTGCAGTTAGAAGAAATGCTCTTAGTATTCCTCTTATTAGTCGACACCTTCAGTGTTTCAATAACCTGAATTTCTACCCATTGCTTTTTGTTACTGAAGGTAACAGAGCTGTTATTTTACCTTTACTTCCTACTCTGACCCACAAAAGTTGTGTTCTTCTATTTTCCAAGAAGATTCTGTTGATAGTGCTATTTTCCTGGAGTTTATGGATTTCTATCTGATCTAGAGTTTGTCAAGGCTTCATAAGACTTACCTCTTTTCATGCTCTTAACAAACGCAAGATAGACCAGGGATGCTTAATGAGTCTTTTTATCATTACTAAAGATTATGGATGAGAAAACTAAGCTAGGAAGTGCCAGAAATATGATTCTAGTCTGGGTCATCTGACTCCACACCCTCTACTTTTCATGATGTCTCTGGTGACGTAGAGTCCCAAAGCCTCCAGTTATGACTCTGACTCAGGGCAGTCTCTCTAGAACTGCAGTCTTCTTCAAATGAATGTTTTAGGTCAATCATAACAGTTCCTCTGATATCTCCATGTAAAATGAATCACTAATTGTGTGTAAAAGACACCTTTCCCTTTCTTCTCTTTGATTAGTTTGTAGAAACACAAGCTTAATATGGCCCTATTTAGTGAAAATTTTTCCATTCTGTTTTTTAAATGCCCATGAACAAGTCATTTAAAAGCAAATTGCTGCTTTCTGATGAAAAATTTAACTCATCAAAAACAAATTCCTCAGTATTATGTATTCAAAGCCAAACTTATCTGCCTTGAAGAAGAATCATGTTCCAAAAATATATTTGTTTTAAATTTGGGAATAAAGCTCAATTCTTCTGTTCTTACAAGTGAGAATCCAGGACAAGCTATTTCTACTTTCGTAATTTTTATTTTAAACATCCACAAGCACAAGCTCCAGAGTCTGAGGTGATCAGCTTACATTTGGTGGATCATGTGATGGTCATAGGGTGTTTTAAATTGTTCATTTTAAAACTAGTTTTCACCTTGGAAATGCAAGGCACAAAACCTAATGAATAAGTAAGATCAGAAATTAGGATCTTTTTAAAATTAGAACTCTCTTTGAAGTATATATGCCTAGTAATTGTAAGGTGCCTGTTTGAAAACATACTCTTTTTAGTATAAAATGTTTAATAAGGGATTGGTAAAAACTATAAATTAAGTGGACACCATAATGAAACCACTAACATAAAAAGCCTCATAAGGAAAGAGAAATACAAATAGCAAGAGCTATTCATCCTCTAAAGGTCTGGGAACGCATTTTACATCAGGAATAAATCTCAAACCTTCTGAAGAAAAGCCTGGAAATAGTATAATCTAAACAAAATCTGCTAAAATGTTTCATTTAAACACTAGAAGCCCGGGGTTGTCCTTTATGTCACAGGGAGTCTGTTTATCTAGAAACAAACAGAAACAGATGGGAAAGAGGAAGAGAGGATCCTTTGATCATGATGTGAGTGAGCTATGTCTGTGCCATATTCAGTAGGACAAATAATGCAAATAATGTTGTCTTTTTATGAGGCAATCTCCATAGACATTAAACTTTTAAAATCAGCAACATTTAAGGTCACTAATCAAAGCTACATTCCTAAAGATTATTTTTCCACTGGCAAAATTCACTAACATTTAAATAATAGTTTTTGAATGATTTTAGATTTCAAATAACTTTAAAGAATTTCATTTCTCCTAATATTTGAGGATAATCCTTACTTTGGCTCCACATTTGGTGATATTTGTGAACAGTATTCAGGGACAGCACAATCAATGATTTTGGCTTTCTTTTTAGTATTTTATTTTCCTTTAACTGATGATATACAAGGTAGTAAGTGATGTATGTGGAATGAGAGGAATGTCTAATAATCAAACTTCTTTAAATACATTTATTTAGCAAATATTGGTTGGATGTCTCAGTGTTCTAGACATGTTGCTTAGTGCTAAAAATATTATGGAAACTAAGACAATTTTCTCCCTAAAGTTCTCTAGTGAGGCATGCAATCAAGCCATTAGGGGTGGGAAAAAGACCAGTGTGGCCATCCAGGCTAAAATAGGGATGCCTTGTGCTACAGTATGACAATGAGAATGGAGAAACATGTACAGGGTGAGGCGAAAGTAGGTTTACAGTTGTTGTTATGGAAATAATAAAATAATTAATAAATAATAATACAAACATCAACTCTAGTTTTGCATACTCATAACTATAAACATACTTTTGTCCCACCCTGTGCATGGTTATTTAAGGGGAAGAATGCAGAGAGCGTTTGGAGAGAAACTGCATATAAAGGATGATAGATGGAAGTTGCTACAAATGAGTCAAATATTTGAGCAACTGGTGTCATCTGTTGAGGTGGAAAAACAGAGAAGAGTGGAGGTCTGATCAGAGGAAGAAATACTTAGCATTGCGTTTTGGAGACGTTGAATTGGAAGAACTTACATGAGACATCCTACGTAGCAATGGTGGTATGCTATTAGTCCAGACGTCAGAAGAGTCATGTTCAAATAAGAGAGTGATTTTGGAGTGATAACAAAAATAATTACTATAAAATTTTAGGGCCTACTGTACTAAAATTTTATCATCTGTAATTTTTATATTAGGGCAGGTCCACAGGACCCATATTCTTCCCACTCCATCTGAAAGAAGTGACAAGAGGAAGCGTTTCTGGTGACTGACACAAGAGTTTAGAGATGGAGGGCACCTCGGCAGCAGGGTCTGGCCCATGATCACCCACATAGCTAGGAGTGAACCTGCCCCAGCTTTAGTCCAGTGGGCTTTTTGCTAAACCACAGAAAAGTTCACAAAAGAAATAAACACATAGGTTGGGTATTGGAGATACTAGGCTGCTTCCTCTGCTCTTCTGCAGTTTACTCACACAGATACCTCTGTTTCATAAGCACAGCTTGCTTGTGGAGATGGAGTGAAGCATCAGACCCTTAGGGAAATGGAAAGCATCAACTACACCAGCTTATCTGGTGTGGTCTCCTGGACTTGTGTTCACAAAGGCAGGTTATTAGCATACAGAGGTGAATTAGCTAATAATGGGTATGCAAATCCTACTCTCTACATTTTGTAGTGTCAATTTATAGTGAATTTCAGAGTCTCGATGAAAAATAAATACATAATTGGTGGAAAAAAGCATTTAATAGATTAATAATTGGAGTGTTAATGTACAAACTGTACCTTAATGTAGGACAAATGTTCTATCATATTTAACAAGTAATGAAAAGCACTGTGTTATTTGCCTCCATGCTGTTTCCTGTAAGAACAAGCACAGAATTACACTTATGTACATCGTACAATGTTATCATTATTTACAGTATGTATATGTGTCAGAACTCTACCCTGTAAAACCTAATTAAATACAAGGAAAAAACAGGTGGAAATTATCATTCAAACACAAGAGTGGAAAAGGATATGCTCCCTAAAGAACGGAGTTACTGGGGCGTAGGTGTTTTGCTTAAGGAAGGAACTGAAAAAAAAAATCAACATACAGGCAGAGGTGGGAATCTTGACAGCAGGCCCTCACTTATTCTTTTATTTTTGTTCCCTCCGTTTTTTTCTTCCACAAAATTGCTAAAGTAGGATTTTTTTTTTGTTAATTTCACCAGGTTAAATCTAATATCCTGCTATTTAAATGTAACACTGATGAATTTACATTCATTGCATGAACTATCAAATCTGTGGGGATGTGTAATAAAATCAATATACTTAGAGATTTTACTAAAGTGACATTTGGTCATTGAAATGACTGTCACAGCTGATATATTTACCTTAAAATACAACTTGATTTTTTTATATTCTATTGACCAAAAAAATGAAGGAAAGAAACATTCATAAATGATTAACTGAGATGGAATAAAATGAGAATAATTCTATTCAAATAGAATAATTTTTGCCACGTTTCATAGCGTTTGCACCTAACAAAAGCCACATGGCATCATAGACCTAGATAACGAGCAGGCCTGGCATGTTCACAAAGGCTATTGACTTAGCCGTGATTATATATCAAGTTAACGGAGGAGCCAGAACTGCAACCTGTTTTCCTCCCCCAATGCCCAGTGTTCTTCCTCTGCAGCACAAGCTCAATGTGGCTGCCTCATTTGTCAGCAACACATTTCCTGTCCTAGTTGCATGGTATTCACTGTACAAGCTGGTTAAAAAAAACACAAGTAATTTTTCATTGCATTTCTATCCCCTCAAGTTAAAAAATTACTTAATATTAATATATTAAATGGAATTTAGAAGTCACTATACTCTGCACTCAATCACTGAAGCAGAGTTGAAGACCATTGGAGATAATAAGATCCACACCTCCCGTGTGACTAACCAAGTATGGACTTAGGGTGGACATTAGCAGTTCCCTTACACACACCCATCAACCAGACTTCTCTGATGGGGATGCTACTCAGCACATGCCCAAGAGCAGGGTGCTGCTGTTACTGGGCCACCTCCCGGGTTTGTAGCTCAGTCCCCTCAGCCTTCAGTTTGGGGAGGTGAGCAGGGCAACGACTGCTTGAATTACCTGCTCAGACTGGGCCAAGCCCCGGGCCAATTGTGATTCTAGAGAGAAAAGATGCTTTCTGCTACCTTTCATAGTGACAGATGGCACATTAGTGATTACTTGTGAGTCAGAGAGAAAAAAACTAGTGAGAAGACTTTGAATTAATATATTATTAGGTGCAATGGAAAGACCATATAATGAAAGTCAAGATGTGTGTCCTCAGATAAGTCCCATTGCCTCTTGGCTAGGGGTCCTCATATAAGAAAAGAGGGAGATAATCCCTGTTCAACATGCTTCACCAAGTTGTTATGAAGTAAAAAGGTATCACAGATTTGAGTATTAGCAAGTAACATATGAATGTCAGATGACATTGTTAGTTGATAGACAAAATATTTTTATTTGTTTGCATATTGTCCCCATTAATTAATTACAGGTATAATAGGTATTAATATAGCCTTTATTAACCCTTAATCTGTGCCAGATATTGGGCACTCTTTACATTCATAATTATATTTAATCCTTCCAAAAACCCTATAAGGTAGGTTTCATTTACTTCATTTTACAAATGGAGAAGCTGAGACCTAGGAAAAATTGTAACTGCTGAGATCACACCACTAATTAGATATGGAACCAGAGTTAGAGTCCAGGCATCTCCCCCAGAGGGCCCATTCTGAGATGTGAAAAATGAATATGCTCAGATTTCAATGTTATGGTCTAGAGAAGCTACCATCCATAAACATTAACTTGCTTCTCAAATCACAGAGCAAGACTTTGGTATAAATGAGGCTGGAGTTCTCAAATTGCTGTCTAAAAGGTAAGAACCTTTGCAACGAGTTACCACACTCACTGATTCGAGATGTCTTTTTTTAAAACTTGTAGATGATGTTTCTTGTAAGGCAGTGTTATAATTTTAAAATTGATATAATGGATACACTTACAATATTTCTATTAGTGTTTGTTTCTATTATTTTTTATAGTTATTAGATGTACTGAAAAATGTGACATTCACGGATGGAGGAACGTCATTTTATTTTGATGCCCATGGGGATATGAATACTGGATATGATGTTGTGTTCTGGAAGGAGGTCAATGGCCACATGACTATCACCAAGATGGCACAATATGACTTGAAGAATAATGTCTTTATCATCACAGACCAGGAAACAAAAAATGAGTTCAGGAATCTTAAGGTAATTGTGTTGTAGGTTGTTCTGTAGCACTCAAATTAATTGGTACCTCAACTGCAGAAGTCCTTGACCCCACCACCAGGGCCTCCAGTGATCCTATAACCTATTCATTGTTCCCAACTTCTTTCCTTAAATTCCATAGCCAACTTTTGTTTTTGTCCCTTGTACATACACACCCTCAATTCCTCTCTCTCTCTCTCTCTCTCTCTCTCTCTCAGAAAATGTGGTTCACTTTCTGCCTTTCCTAAAATGTAACCATCTGCCCTAGCTAGCGGCTCAATGGTGAGAGCATCAGCCCACGCACCAAAGGGTCAATTCCCAGTCAAGGCCATGCACCTGGGCTGCAGATTCTATCCTAGGCCCCAGGAGGCAACCAATTGATGTATTTCTCTCACACCTCTCTCTCGTTCTTGCCCTCCCTCCTTTCCTTCCACTTTCTCTTAAAATAAGCAAAGGAAAAAATATCCTCCAGTGAGGATTAATAAAAAATAAAAGAGAAAGAGAGCAGTTTGCCTTTCTGATGGAAACACCCATAAATAAATATTTCATGGAGGTAGCAAAAACAAATAATACCTGAGATCAGTGAGGTAAGATTTCAAGATCCTCTTGTCAATATGCAGGCTAGTTGGGCTATCACCGTTTCTGGTAACTCAGCAGAACCCATAGTCCAAGACATCAGATAACCCTAAATCTATTGACATCCCCAAGCTATCATGTCTCTGCCGTCTCTTATGTGGGGGGATACAAAGGGCCATGTTGCTGGGAAGAAAGGTTTCACTGTTATCCCTGTGATGATGTTCGGCTTGTCTCATGGTGAGTCCTGCGGTTGTAGCCAAACATCCTCCAGGCGTGTGGGTACTTCAGATTAAAAGTTTTTCTCTGGAGGACCCATAAGGCAGTTTTACTATCTACGGTATTTTCTTATTTTTTTAGACTTATTCACATTCCTCCAGATCACAATGCAATCCGATGACACTATTTTTTAAAAGACCAAAATACTATTTAGTAAATATATCTTTAAATGAAGTCCAAGTTAGTGAAAATAAATCTTTTTTAAAACCTATTTGGTATTTCTTTTCATTTTGCAGCAAATTCAATCCAAATGCTCCAAGGAATGCAGTCCTGGGCAAATGAAGAAAACCACCAGAAGTCAGCACACCTGCTGCTATGAATGTGTGAACTGCCCTGAAAACCACTACAGTAACCAGACGGGTAATTCTAGTCACTGCAGCCTGGGCAGTGACACGCCTCGACCATTTCTCTTAGGCTGATATTGTGTTTATAGGAATTCCATTTTGGATTATTTTTTCATTTGGGGGAGGGGGAAGCATCTCATGCTTCTCTCCCAGATGAAACAGCAGTGAGATTTCATTTTATCTTGCAATTTGCTCTATTATATCAGCAGACAGGCAACCAATACATAGTAAGGATGTGAAAGTAACTTCACATGCAAGGGAAGATGACAAACCCTCAACTGGCTTCCTCTCCAGCATTCTTAAAACAGTGCATGTCCTCTGTCCATTTTTATCCATGTATCTCCCACACAGACATGCCGACTTGCAGTTGGGGCACCATAGCTATAAATAACCAATGCTGAATAACTAAGCCAAGCACGATAGAAATCGATGTATATACAGAGGTTTGCTTACCCGGGAGATCTCATTATTCTTACCCCGAGGCAACAGTGAAGCCTGAAAAAGAACCTTCTGTGAGACAAGGGGGTGAACTATTGACAGAGATTGGATGCTACTAACTGATCATTTGCCAAAACCTGTTACCAATTTGACAGCAACAGAGCAATATACACATATTAGAGAACAGGAGTGAGGCCAGCAGCCTCCGGAACCCTGAAAGGAGGATCAGTACTTTATAAGTTCAAGCTGCCTTAAAAGCATCCTATTCCCTTGTTAATAGTAGCATTCCTATTTGTCCTATAAAAGCTGAGAACCCCAGAACCTGAATAGCCCCTGAATGCTTATTCTTTTTTCTTATTGGCTCCAAGGAGAAGCATCCCAATGTAAACATTCCAATATCCATGTTCTGTCATCGTTTTGCAAAAATGCCATTTATCTCAAACTGGGCTGTGCTGTGCTGCATAAATAATTAGGTAATTGGGCAGGGGGGACAGGAGGGGGCGTTTCCAGGCGAAACAGTATCTACGACTGTTTGCCAAGTGGGATAAATAAAAACAACAAGCGAGTACATAGCATTTATTTCTCATAAAGATGCACAAAGTCTTTCAAGGATACAACCTGGGTTGTCTTTTGCTAACCAGGGCAAGTTGCTTCCAAGAACAAGTGTAAAAGACTGAGCACAACTTGGGAGGAAAAGCAAGGATGTAGGCTAATCTGAAAGGATATCATCTCCTGTTCCTCCAGTGCGCAGCCCTTTACACAGGCAAGGCCGATAAATGTTGGCTGAATGAATAAAATGGCAGACACTGGCAGCCATGGTAAAGGAAAGACAGGGAAGAAAGGATATTTGTAAAGAAATTGGATTTGGTAAGAGGAGGAGGCTGGGAATGTAGAGTTTATAAATAGAAACACAAGGTTTCTATTTGAGGTTAAGGAGGAAGAGAACACAGGTGCTGTATAACGCTGAATGGGCACTGTGGAGTGGAAGCAGATGGACGCTCATAGCAAGGCTTCTTAGAAGTAGCCGGGACCCCATCATTAGGGGGTGGAAATGGGGAGCAAATGCAATCACCCTGCCAGAAACTCCACGCTATCAACTATCAGTGCTGCACCTGCGGTCAGAATCAGCATAAATCATTTCCAACCTTATCACTGCGAGCGAGAGGCTCAGTGCCACTAACACCCCCTCCTCCCCGCCAGGGAAAATAAACTTTAACTCTTATCAACTGTCATTGATTACAATCTTGTGTTATCTCGCTTACAGAGGGCGTTGGGGTGACCCAGCCATATTGTCTCTGCTTCTAAAAGAACTGCAGCCTCTTTGACAATAGCAGCTCCCACCACAGTGTCTATAGCCTGATATGCTCCGCACAAAGCACCTCATATCTATAATCTCACTGAAGGCAGCACCCCAATGACACAGTCGGCTTTTAGTTTTTAAGAAAACTGCAAATAGGCTCGGAAAATTCAATGAGCTTGTTCAATATTACAGGACTCACAGGTGACAGAGAAAGGGACTTGAGGATATGTCTGATTCTAAATCTTTTATTCTCAACAGAGTCCCCTGAACAGCCACCTATAATAGCAAGTTCACAACAGACTAAAATCTATCCTGAGTATAATAATTTCCTAAAACCCCACAGCCTAGCTGGCTTTTTTTCTTCCTTTTTTTTTTTCTTCCTTTCTTCCTTTTCCCTCGCCTTCATCTGTACTCTCTCACTTTCTTTGGGTTCGGTGCAGGCTTTATTTTAATAAGTAACCATTGTGACCATTATCTATATCCATTTTCTAGTCCAATCTATGGCTGAGAAGAATTCTATTTGTAGGATGCTGGACAATCACCTCGTTTGAATGTGTGCAATGTAACCGAATCTCCTCTGTCTTTCAGACATGGATCACTGCCTTTTATGCAACAACGAAACTCACTGGGCCCCTCTAAAGAGCACCACGTGCTTCGAAAAGGAAGTGGAGTATCTCAGCTGGAATGATGCCCTGGCTGTCCTGCTCCTGGCACTCTCCCTGCTGGGAATCGTGTTTGTTCTGGCTGTTGGCATAATATTTACAAGAAACCTGAACACGCCCGTTGTGAAATCATCTGGGGGATTAATGGTCTGCTACGTGATCCTCCTCTGTCATGTCCTCAATTTTGCCAGTACCGGCTTTTTCGTCGGAGAACCACAAGACTTCACGTGTAAAACACGGCAGATGCTATTTGGCGTGAGCTTCGCTCTCTGCATCTCCTGCATTTTGACCAAGTCCCTGAAAATACTGCTTGCCTTCAGCTTCGATCCCAAGCTACAGAACTTCCTGAAGTGCCTCTATAAACCGATCCCCATCATCTTCACGTGCACAGGTATCCAGGTGGCCATTTGCACCCTCTGGCTAATCTTTGCAGCCCCTACGGTGGAAGAGAACGTCTCCCTGCCCAGAGTCATTATCCTGGAATGTGAGGAGGGGTCCATCCTTGCCTTTGGCACCATGCTGGGCTATATTGCCATCCTGGCCTTCATCTGCTTCCTTTTTGCCTTCAAAGGCAGGAAATTACCCGAGAATTACAACGAAGCCAAATTCATCACATTTGGCATGCTCATTTACTTCATAGCTTGGATCACATTCATCCCTGTGTATGCCACCACCTCTGGTAAATATTTGCCAGCTGTGGAGATTATCGTTATTTTAATATCTAACTACGGGATCCTGTGTTGCACATTCTTCCCCAAATGCTATGTTATTCTTTGTAAGCAAGAGACTAACACAAAATCTGCCTTTCTCCAGACAGTGTATAGTTACTCTTCCCACAGCGCAGGCAGCCTGGCCACGAGCCATTTTTCACTGGACTCCACCAACAGCAACAGCACAGCCACCAACCCCGGCCCTGGTGGCAAGCCTGCAGCCTGGCCCAAGAGCAAAGATCTCCAGACGCAAGCATGTGCGCACATATGCAACGAGAATGTTACAGGGGCACCTAAAACTCGGCCTCGGAAACGAATTTCAAGCATATGAATGCATCCTAAGAGGTTGCATGTCCCAGAATAAAATGTATCTAGGGTCTTTGCATTTAAGATGCGCGTTTACTTTCCGGGCAACTGTGTTCTATGCATTTCTTCGCTGCCACTATTTTCACCAAGTTTTGATTGAACACCACCCCCATTTCCAACCACTTGTTTAACAAAGAAAGTAGATCCCTCAACCTGCAACTCACTTTATTCCTTACCACTGCCATCTGCTTCCATCTTTACCTCCTTCCCCTTAAGCACATAGCTAAAGGTATCTCTTCTGTTCAAAACTAGCCCATAATATAGCATCCTTATTCTATCCTCTACCAGTTCTTTCAAACCTCTTTGTAGGGTTCTCTCCTTGTCTCTTGAGCATCTTTACCTCCTCACCCCACCCCCCTGCTCAGTCCAGTTGAACAAGCATTTGAGCAGTTTTCATGTGCCAGCTGATATGCTAAATACAAAGGAATAGGAAGATCAAGGCATCATTCCTGACTCCAGGGAGCTCAAAATCCAGGAGAAGACAGTAACACGTAGACATCTCCAATTCAGTATGAGAATTCTATGATTGTAATATGCGTAGGGCCCTAGAACAGTTTAGTGAAGTGGCACTTAGCCACCCTGGGAGATGATGGGAGGGTTACAAAGAAGTCCAAATAAAGGATATAATATATAGATGAAGTCCTGAGAGATGAATAAGAGTTTGCTCATCAAAAAGTACAGAAAGCTGTTCCAGGTAAAGGGGGGGAGTGGGAGCAGCAGCAGAAAGGATGTTGAGAAGGTATGTTCAGGGAAATGCAGTCATTTTGGCCATAAATGAATGCTAAAGACTGGAGTTCTTCTATAAGGAGCTTAGGTCTTCACCATGTGGGTAAAAGGTGGCCATAAAAGTATCTGGTAGAAAGATGATAGGTTCCAAGGTCCATGTCAGGAAGATCACTCTGATGCAGGATAGAGAATGGAGTCTAGCTGAGGGACGTTTAGGATCTATCCCAGGAACAGAAAGGAGAATACATATGTATATGCAATCAAGCTGTATAAGAGGTGACTGTTTACTTGAAGTAGTTGGTGAAGGATAACATATAGGCTTCTAGTTTGGTTTATTGAAGGGTGACATGGAATACAGGTGGAAGACAGGTTAAGAGTAGAAGATGAAATATTGAATTTGTAGTGACTGGAATAATTTCAAAATGTATCGAACATTCATATGAATGTAAGACTCTGAGGTCAAGGGATAGGTCAGGGCTGGTGATAAAGATTTGGATGCCACGTTCACATCACTCCCATCCTTATAAAACAGTTAAACACACAAAATAACAATGACTCCAATGCTGATATTCTCTCTAGCTACCCCCTCCTTTCCACAACCTAGTGTTTGAAAGGATAATGCCCTTGTTGACTTGTGACCCGCTAGTCCTGAATCTACTCAAAACTGGCTCCTAGTTACATCACTTTGCTGATATAATTCATAGAAAAGTTATCTGTGACTTTTTACCTGTCAAATTCAATGGTCATTTTTAAGCATTCACTGCCCTTGAATCTTAATAACATTTGTGGTATAATTTCTCGTTCTTAAAATTTGTCTTCATTTCCATGATATTTTAAAGCTTTCAATTAGCAAAATTCTTCAATCTGATGCAAAGGCTCTTTTGGTCCTACTCTGACATCCCTCACCATTTAGTTTTCGTCTTTGTTGCTGGTATGTCTTCCTCTACTTGACTTTTAAATGTAGGTATTCCACAGACTCCCAGTCTCAATCTAAATCTCTTTTGTGTCAACACACCTCTGGCTACAATATTATCTAAATTCATGTATTTATTAAAGATAGATCATTAAAATATTTTTCTTGATTTTTAGAGAGAGGACAGAGAGAGACACAGAGAGAAAACATCAATGTGAGAGCAAAACATCAATCAGCTGCCTCCTGCATGCCCCCACCAGCGGCTCAAGCCTGCAACCTAGGCATGTGCCCTGACCAGGTATCAAAACAGCAACCTTTTGGTGCACCGGAGGATGTCAAAAAACTGAGCCATGACCAAGGCCAACTTCATGTCTTAACTTTGACCCAAACACCTCCCAAAGCTACATAGTCCAGGTTACTCTCTAACCAACCTACCTGCTTGTTCTCCTAACAATTTGAAGTCAACATGTCTAATACTTAATTCATTATTTTCTTCTCCCAATTCCTCCTCCTTTTTTTCATTTCTCAGCATGTTGTGCCACCTTTGGACTAGGTGGAACCCTGAGATTCGTCCCATCCATTCTTTTTTAAAAATATATTTTACTGATTTTTTACAGAGAGGAAGGGAGAGGGATAGAGAGTTAGAAACATCGATGAGAGAGAAACATCGATCAGCTGCCTCCTGCACACACCCCACTGGAGATGTCCCCGCAACCAAGGTACATGCCCTTGACCAGAATCGAACCTGGGACCCTTCAGTCTGCAGGCCGACACTCTATCCACTGAGCCAAACCTGCAGTGGTTCTCAACCTTCTGGCCCCTTAAATACAGTTGCTCATGTTGTGA
Organism: Myotis daubentonii; assembly: GCF_963259705.1. Classification (NCBI taxonomy): domain Eukaryota; kingdom Metazoa; phylum Chordata; class Mammalia; order Chiroptera; family Vespertilionidae; genus Myotis; species Myotis daubentonii. Next base: position 11,682,841 of record NC_081845.1, on the reverse strand, counting down.
CCCAACCATAAAATTATTTTCGTTGCTACTTCATAGCTGTAATGTTGCTACTGTTATGAATCGTAATGTAAATATCTGATATGCAGGATGGTCTTAGGCGACCCCTGTGAAAGGGTCATTCGACCACCAAAGGGGTCGTGACCCACAGGTTGAGAACCGCTGGGTTAGGGCCCTATCCATTCTTGATGCCATTACCTACTTCACCCTTCTACACCTTTCATTCATCATCTGACTTTTATTTTCTAACTCCTGCATTTTCTCAAAACCTCCCCATGATCTCTATCCCTTTGACTGCTTCTCTAGTCTAGTCCTGCATCACCTCTTTCATAGGTTGTTGCAATAGCCTTCTAATTTGACTCTAGTCTCTCAATGTTTCATTCTAAACATAGAGATCTCACTAAACCTTCCACTCATTTCCACTAGATGTTTTTATATAACATAACAACCTCTATTTGTTACCCAGTTGTTTTAAAACCTGCAATAAGTCCAAACTCCTTATCCTGATGTTTCGACTCTTTCAAGTTGAGCAACCTCATTCTGCTTGGTACATTACCCACGAGAAATGGCCAAGTGCTGGTGATTGTCCCTACTCATACCCGCTGTTTCACATCTCACAGCCTGCCTCTTCTCTCTGCTCTGACGTCCTCTCCACCCCTCGTGCTCCTGGAGCACTCCAGCTAATCCCCCAGGTACAATCAAGCCTTCCTCTCTGTCTCTGCCATAGCACCCACTACGCTTTACCGCATTTACTTGTTTTTATTTTAATTCACTCAACTAATATTTATCAAGGTGAAGCAGGGGGTCCCGTGGGGGTGAGACCGACGGAGTCCTAATGAAGCATGCCCGACTCCGGAGACCAGGTTCAGTGACGCAGATCTAAGTTTATTGTGTAAGTGCAGCAACATGTATAACATTCCAGACCAATCAGAAGTTTACACCATCCTTAGGGCAACCAATGGTAGGAAAGATCAGAGTACTATGTAGGGGCTCTAGGGGGCTTACTCAGGCGGGCGCTGCCACTTCCCGGTGTACCGAGGAAGCTTGTATAGGCGGAGTGTGCTCACGCCATTGCATCTGCCACTGCACTGAGATAAATCTCCTGAGCTCTTCCCACATGAAGGGTCTACTATGTACCGGGCATAATTCTATGAGTAGGAAATATGAAAATGATAAGAGACAGATAAGTTCTCTCCTCTCAATGAGTTTACATTCTAGTGTGTTCACCCTTGTGCAGTGAAAGTTAACTCTTCTTTAGTAAGAGCTCTCTCAAATGCTTTTTCCTCTCTGCTGCCATTATTATCATCACTAATGTAGGCTCTTATGGCTTCATACCTCTGTTGTAGAAAGATCCCAAATGAGTTACAGACTCCAGGATTCCCCTTCCAATACAAAAACTATACAATCACAGACCAATCTTTCTCTAGTTAGCTCCAACACTATCATTCTTCTATTCAGAAAAATTTAATAACTTCCTATTGCCTTCAGACTTATGTTAAATTCTCCTACCTTGCTAAGCAAGCCCTTCCACAGTCTTGCTTGAAGTGAAGGTTAAAAAACAAAACAAGATGTTAATCCTAATTTGCTACTTAGCCTAAATGTAATCACATACAATATGGTGACTGTCTCTCATAAAATTGTTAAGGTGTAAAATATTCTGGTGTGCATGAATGTCTTAAAAATGAGCAATCTGAGATTTCACTGACTCATTGCTCTGTTGATATGAAAACAGTTTCTCCTATTGACATTAGAGCAAAGCTGTAGGAGAGCTTCCAGATTCTTGGGTGTGATCACGTAACACAGAAATCCCAGCAGTGTTGTGCCAATAGAACAATAAAGGAAATATTGTTTCATAAGAGTTGTGAGTTTTACTACAATTACATAGCTTTCAACAATTATTCCCAAAGGAACAAAGGCTGATCAATACAAAAAATTAAGTTCCAAATTCCATTAACTCTAGTTAAATGAGCTTCTTACTCTTTTTGGAATAAAGGGTTTCCTCTTTTACATTATAAAGGCCATACCTAAATTGTTTAAAGAAATAAGAAAATAAAACTAAGCAAAATAACACACAAAAAAGGGATCTTTTCTGCCCTAGCTGGTTTGGCTCAGTGGATAGAGCGTCAGCCTGCAGACTGAAGGGTCCTGGGTTCAATTCCGGACAAGGGCACAGGTTGCAGGCTTGATTCCCAGTCGGGGGCATGCAGAAGGCAGCTGATCAATGATTCTCTCTCATCATTGATGTTTCTATCTCTCTCTCCCTCTCCCTTCCTCTCTGAAATCAATTTAAAAAAATTTTTTTAAAGGAACCTTTTCTGGGAAGGAAGCTAAATAATGTAGTTAAATTACTGAATGTGTTTAATCACCAAATGAGAAATACACATTGTACTGTAAATCTGATTCTATGGAAAATATAACACTCCAGAAGAGTTATTATTGACATAGTGCAAGCTAGCGAGAAAAATTAATCATTCTATTCATAACGAACTTTAAAATTTTACATTTCTTGATTTCTGTTCATGGGAAACAAGACAAAAGTCAAGGAATTTATTGCATCAGTAGATTAAAGTATAAACCAAGTTTTAGAACTTTTGCTGATGCTTCTTCTGTTGATGTCTACTTTCTTTCCTTTTAAGTACTCCTCCTTCCCACCTCAAAAAATATATATACCCTACTTGACCTTCAAAGTTGAGGGAGAAAATAACAAATCACTTTACTAAGCACACGAAAGAGAGTTCTTTTCCTGCTCTCTAAGACACAGCATGTGTGCTGTGCTGGGGCTAACCCTAGCCCTGCTGTGCAACTCACCCAGAATGAGCTTAGCAAGGCCCAAATCCATGCTTTTAATGAAGTTCTAGTGGAAGCTAAGAAAACAGAATTTACCCGTTAGATGTGCAACCAAGGCTTTCAGTGGTGATGGGGAGAAGAAAACTATCCTATTTTCATTGGGCGTGGGTGGGTGAATTGGTACATAAAAGCAATGACTGTTTAATAAATCTCGGTATTCAGATGGTGTATATGTTGATAAAACACACGCACATTTCTATCTTCTGGTAATAAAATTTTCTCTGTAACTGTGTCCAGGAGTTTGAGTGGGAAAAGCAGAGAGAAAGGGGTCCTTAGAAATGTTGGAGGAAGAAATGCCGTACGCACACAGTACTCCCCTGCAGCTCCTTGTCAGGAACACTTATATGTGTCCTTGTTATTGTTACCAAGCCTTAAATCTGCCACAGTTTCCTTATGTGGAAAAATGATGATAAAAATACTTGCCCTGTCTACCATGGAAGGTTCTTATAAAGATCAAAAGAGATAATGCACATTAAAGTGCTTTGAAAGCTATAAATCACCATTCAAAATATTATTACTATCCTCATCACTGTTATTATTTGTTTTCACAACAATCTTGTGAGGTAGGTAACTATTACTCAGGAGGAAATTAAGGAACAGTAAGATTATGTGTCATGCCTGAAGTCATATAGTTATCTGGTGGCAGAGTTGATATGAATTTAGACACCCTTACCTACTACTAGACCATATAAATTCATGTACACTGAAAATCAGAAAGAGAAGAGTTTTCCAGGGTTGTATATGGACACCCTCTCATGCTTTGACCTAAAATGTTTAAACTTTTAAAGAGATTTATTAATAATCTTACAGACATCCAAACCAAACTATAAGGTGAGAATCATAAACCTGTTTTCCAGTGAATCAATCAAAACCAAATATGGAGGGGGGGAACCAGATACTGTATTCTCAGACCTTCAAAATTTGTTAAATTTACCAATTGGAAAATAGGAATTATGTACTGTAGATGAACGCATAATTCAGAACAACTTGATGGGGGGGGGGGCAATTTGTTGATATCTATTACAATTAAAGGAACAGTCTTTGACTTAGCCAATTCCCATGCTAGGAATTTAGACCTTAGAAATAAAATGTCAACTACCCAGAGATATCTTTTTTTTGCAGAATGTTCTTTGTAACACTCTTTACAATAATTAAGATGTTTTTAAAATCTCAAACACCTTAAATGTCCATAAAGAATCCACTATTCAATGGGACATCTGATCAATAAAAGACTGTTCAACCATTTGAAAAACTGAGGTCAGTTTATATGAATAGATATTAAAAGAGCCTCCATTCATTGTGAGTGATAGAAACCAGTTGCAGAATATAATATATATATCGGATTGTAAAGAAGTATCTAACTGATGAAACTGGTTCCCCCTCAAGAGTATGTGACTGAGCCTTAGCCGGTTTGGCTCAGTGGATAGAGCGTCAGTCTGCGGACCAAAGGGTTCCAGGTTCTATTCCAGTCAAGGGCACATACCTCGTTTGCAGGCTCCTCCTCAGGCCCGGCCCTGGTCAAAGCTCCTGCATCAGGCAACTAATCGATGTGTTTCTCTCAGATCAATGTTTCTCTCTGTCTTTCCCTCTCTTTCACTCTCCCTAAAAAAACCCAAAAAGAAACAAACAAAAAAAAAAAATCCTCAGGTGAGAATTAACAACAACAACAAAAAAAACAAAAACAAAAAAAAAGAGTAAGTTATTGAGTAGATTCACTTTCTATGTTTAATAATTGTTTGAACTTTCATGACAATATGCAAGTTTTATTTCAGAATAAAATTTAAATAAAAATAATTTCTTAACCAGTCTATTTGCTGATTTGGTGTTATTTCAATGAAAATCATGTTTTATATAACTAAAAATAGTAAAAAAGACAAAGACTATTCTAAAACAGAATGACAATGAATCATAAAGATAAATAGAAATAATCTGTGTCCACCATAGAAATAAAATAAAATATAATATATCTTTATAACTAAATATTAAGATTCTACTTAAAAAGATAAATATAAGATTAGGCCACAACATAGAAATGGCTTATGAACTAAAAAGTGAAAATTATAAAATGTTGAGCACTCTAATTAGAATTCTGTATAAATGCGCATAAAGATTCTATAGAGAAATAGAAATTTTTTTTCAGGATATATGAATATGGAATAATTTTATGTTAACTTAATGTTCTTTTAACAATATATATTTAAGTAACCTAATGGAGTTTATTGAAACTTACAGATGAGAAGAGTAAGAGTGTTCCCATCAACTCGCAGCTCTATTGCGACTAGTGCAGGCAAAAGTACACTCTTAAGTGAATGTGATCAATGTGAACTGGATGCCACAAAAGCACAGTTGTTTTCTTTTTAAAAAATATATATTTTATTGATTTTTTACAGAGAGGAAGGGAGAGAGATAGAGAGTTAGAAACATCAATGAGAGAGAAACATCGATCAGCTGCCTCCTGCACACCCCCTACTGGGGATGTGCCCGCAACCCAGGTACATGCCCCTGACCAGAATCGAACCTGCGACCCCTCAGTCCACAGGCCAACACTCTATCCACCGGTTTCGGTGGCACAGTTGTTTTCTAATAAATAAATGCCAGCTTCAATTGTCTGGAGATTGAGAAATAAAAATTCGATGCCTGAAACCAAATCTATTTTTAGTGAAAAGATTATTATAGAATGTCTGTTAGATTTACTTTTGAGGGGGTGGTGGATATGACACTAAGCTCATAATTTGATTTCAGGCACGTCACATAACCAATTAGTAGCTCAGGCTAAATAGCCATAGTAGTTTCACTTTTTCTTCTGACACCTGAGAATAGTCTATACTTAGAATTTTTAACTACCAAAAGGAAAAGAAAAAAAGAGAGAAAGTATATGTGTTTGAGAATCCAAATACACACTGTGAGTTAATGGAGGGCAAGGAAAGAACTCATCTTCTTCATTTTCCATGAATTTAGTCGAATACCCCTATTCTGTCTGGTGTTTGCAGAACAATTTGAAATACTACTGCCACCTGGTGGGCAATAACACTTTTATTTTTTTGCTTATAGATAATACGGGCATGAGCAAAAGTAGGCTTACAGTTGTAAGTAGGTGGAACACAGTTTATTTGTATGTTATTATTTATGAATTATTGTATTATGTATTTGTATTACAACTGTAAACATACTTTTACCACCCTGTATAACTGGAACTAAGACCTTCAAGGAACACTTGTAGAGTAATCTCATGATAAACACTAATATTGATGTTTTTATTTAGTCCAATACTGATGAATACAGGCATTAAACTAAAATACGTATTTTACTAGTTTACCAAACATGAGAAAATTAAAAATAGATATGCAAAGATACATTCTTAGAAGCAAATAATATTTTTACTATCTTAAATTTTTTTTAAGAAATATATTGGCTAAATGAAATCACCAGTCTATCAGAAATAATCTATACTAATAAAAGGGTAATATGCTAATTAAACCAGACATCTTCCGGACATCCTTCCAGGTGTCCTTCTGGACAAAGCCACAGTGGTGGGGGCTGAGGCAGAGGTGTTTAGGGGCAATCAGGGCGGCAGGGCAGAGTGGTTAGGGGCAATCAGGCTGGCAGTTAGGTGAGCAGTTAGGAGTCAGCGGTCCAGGATTGAGAGAGGGATGTCCAGGATCTGGCCTAAACTGGCAGTCGGACATCCCCTGAAGGGTCCCGGATTGGAGAGGGTGCAGGCCGGGCTGAGGGACGCCCCCCTCCCCACCCCCCACCCTCCCGCACGAATTTCATGACCGGGCCTCTAGTATAACATAACAGGCAATTTTTAACCAAGGCCTCCAAAGTCTGTTAATGTAATATCCCAATTTTACCTGAAAAAAGGTATAGCATCTCTTTTAAGTTTATTATCTTCTATTCTTTTAAAAATACCCTTCCAAATTAAGAATAGAAGAAACATTATTAACCTAATCAAATCTATCTACTTATACTGGGTTAAATAGTAACCCACCTCAACTCCAAATTCACATCTATCTGGAACCTATGAATGTGACCTTATTTTGAAATGAGATCCTTGCAGATGTAATTTGATTAAGGTATAGTCTGTCATACTTGGTTAAGGTGCACCCTAAACCCAATATCACTGGTGCACTTATAAGAAGGACATTTGGACACAGAGGTCAACACAAGAGGAGAAGGCAATGTGAAGACAGAAGCAGAGACTGGAACAGTGCATCTATAAGCCAAGAACACTAAGAAATGCTGGAAACCATCCAAAGCTAGACAAGGCAAGGAAGCATTCTTTCCCAGAGCCTTCGGAAGAAGCATGGTCCTGCCACCACCTTGATTTTGAACTTCTAGCCTCCAGAACTGAGGGAAATCGTTCTAAGGCACGCTGTCTGTGATGTTTGTTTATGGTAGCCTTGGGAAACTAATATACCACCCAAACTCTCAAGGCACTTGTCTTAGTCCATTCAGGCTGCTATAACAAAAACGGTATAAACTGGGTGGCTTATAAACATCAAACATTTATTTGTCATTGTTTTAGAGGCTGAAAGTCCAAGATCAAGGTGCTGGCCGCGTCCAAGTCTGCTAAAATCCCACTAATGCTAAATTCCTGAATGGCAGTCTTTTTACTTTAACCTCACATGACAGAAGGGACAAGGAAGCTTTGTTGGGCATTTTCAATGAAGGTACCATTTCCATTCATGAGAGTTTCACCTTCATGACCTAATGACCTCCCAAAGGACCCACCTCATTATACCACTATCAGGGCAGTTAGGATTTCAACATATGAAATTGGTGGTAGAGAAGGCCGGGAGATGGGGATATAAACATTCAGACCATAGCACCTATACTAGACTTCATAGTGGAACTTTAAAAGTATTCCCATTAAATTCAGGGACAAAGTCCACTATCATATCTTCTCATAAACATTGTTCTGGAGGTCATAGCCAATGATTACAAGGCAGTATAAAAGTGGGAAGAAATCAACTCAAATACAGTATTATATTTATGGAGAAATAACCAAATGTATATTCAGGATATAAAAGAGAACCTGAGGGTAGGAGGGGGGGGATGGGGGGGGGGGGGCTTATAACCCATGGACACAGACAATAGGACAGTAAAGGCCTAGGGGGCAGGGTGGAGAGGGTCAATATTCAAATAGGTCAGTTTCAAATTTCTGAGAAAGTATGACCACACAAGCCAAGAGAGAGAGTTAAGCATCTGAAAGAAGCTGAAGAAGAATTGTACAAACACATGCAGGACAGGAGGTTACTGTCATAAGAGAATTTGGGGTGGTATCATTCACATCAAGCTTATAAAAGAACAGCCTTCTTCAGGAGGGAGTCTCAGATTCTGAGCTCCAGATCCGGGCGAGTCTCTAGGGACCAAGACTCAAACGGGAGAAGCGGGACTGTCTGGCTTCGGTCGGAACTCGAAGGCAGCTTTCTCTCCGAGGTTTGCAGCGGTTGCTGGGACTCTGTGAAGCAGAGCCCCTAGGGACGGAACTGAGAGCCGCCATAACTGCTCTCTCCACCCTGTTGATCCCAAGCCCTGCGCAGAGCCATTTGCCAGATAGCCTCAGGCAAAGGCTAGATTAGCACCTCCCTAGAGGACAGAAGTTTTCCCACTGCAGACACAACTGATTCTCACAGCCAGCTGGCCTGGAGGTCAAATCCCCCTAGTGTTAATTACAACAATCAAGGCTTAACTACAAGAGGACTGCACACAAAGACCACTAGGGGGTGCACCAAGAAAGCATAAAAAATGCGGAGACAAAGAAACAGGACAAAACTGTCAATGGAGGATATTCAGTTCAGAACCACACTTTTAAGGTCTCTCAAGAACTGTCTAGAAGCCACCGATAAAGTTATTGAGATCCTCAACAAATCTAATGAGATCCTCGATGTTATGATAAAGAACCAACTAGAAATTAAACATACACGGACTGAAATAACGAATATTATACAGACTCCCAACAGCAGACCAGAGGACCGCAAGAATCAAGGCAAAGATTTGAAATGCGAAGAAGCAAAAAACACCCAACCCGAAAAGCAAAATGAAAAAAGAATCCGAAAATACGAAGATAGTGTAAGGAGCCTCTGGGACAGCTTCAAGCGTACCAACATCAGAATTATAGGGGTGCCAGAAGATGAGAGAGAGCAAGATATTGAAAACATATTTGAAGAAATAATGACAGAAAACTTCCCCTACCTGGTGAAAGAAATAGATTTACAAGTCCAGGAAGCACAGAGAACCCCAAACAAAAGGAATCCAAAGAGGACCACACCAAGACACATCATAATTAAAATGCCAAGAGCAAAAGACAAAGAGAGACTCTTAAGAGCAGCAAGAGAAAGAAACTCAGTTACCTACAAGGGAATACCCATACGACTGTCAGCTGATTTCTCAACAGAAACTTTGCAGGCCAGAAGGGAATGGCAAGAAATATTCAAAGTGATGAATACCAAGAACCTACAACCAAGATTACTTTATCCAGCAAAGCTATCATTCAGAATTGAAGGTCAGATAAAGAGCTTCACAGATAAGGAAAAGCTAAAGGAGTTCATCACCACCAGAGCAGGATTATATGAAATGCTGAAAGGTATCCTTTAAGAAGAGGAAGAAGAAGAAAAAGGTAAAGATACAAATTATGAACAACAAACATGCATCTATCAACAAGTGAATCTAAGAATCAAATGAATAAATAATCTGGTGATCATAATAGAATCAGGGACATAGAAAGGGAATGGTCTGACTATTCTTGGGGGGGAAAGGGGTGTGGGAGATGCGGGAAGAGACTGGACAAAAATCGTGCACCTATGGATGGGGACAGTGGGTGGGGAGTGAGGGCGGATGGTGGGGTGGGAACTGGGTGGGGGGGGGGAAAGAGGAACAAATGAAATAATATGAACAATAAAGATTTAATTAAAAAAAAAGAACAGCCTTCTTAATTTGTAACCATATGTATAGGTATTATATTGTACATTTATAATGGGTGTGATTAATTTTGCAAGACCCCTTTCCTATGTGCATGAATATGCGTATGAGTATGCGCATGCATATGCGTATGAGCATGCGCATGTACGTGGAGGGTGGTGTGGGATGGGGAGCTGGAAAAGTACTAGGAAGTCAGCATAAAATTCCATTGAAACATACAGATTTGAACCAAGTAAAGTCATTATTGTGCCTCAAGGGTGGAAAGTCTGTTGTAGATTTAGTTCTTGGGACCACAAAATGCTAACTTTTTCATACAAGATTGTTACGAGGAACTTTGGAGTTTGAAATGGACCACTGGGGCCATTGCAGATACCTCTTCACTGCACTGAGGGCAGTTTGCATAAACAGTACTTATTTATATATGCATGCATTTCAGATTTGCTATGGAGCATGCCCATGCCTTTCCCTAGACCATTCCTCCCCAAATCCCTTCCCCCAGAGGGGTTTCCTTGTCTCTCTCTCTCTCTCTCTCTCTCTCTCTCTCTCTCTCTCTCCCCTAAGCTCAAAGGACCCTTCTTTTGCCTCTGTAACTTGTTTCCTGAACCCATTTCTTCCACCTCTGTGACTTTCTAAATAAACATTCTCTTATAGTTTGAAAAAATCAATATAATAAAAATAAATAAATAAAATCTATGTGGTATGGAAAACACAAAAGGCTTTGAACAGGTCAGGGAGCAGTTAATCCAACCTGTTTTCCTCTGTATGTATTTCTCAGATTAATGTTTAGACCAGTGAGTCAAGTAACTCAACCAGTCAGAACTCAGCCGTGCCCTGATGAGCACTGGTCACACACACAGTGCTTACCCAGTCGTCCAAGCCAGAACAACTGTGATGTTAGTTGATAGCCGTCGTGCATCACTATTAGCACAGAGTAACTCAATGTGACCTCTCTACCTGTGGTTAGTGACATTTTAAATGTCTGCAGATATGACAAGGGCAGAAAATTTTGAATCAGACTGTGCAAAATATCAAAGCAGGAGGCTTGGAAAGAATTCTATGTGCCTCATTATGATTTTTTTCAGAGTTGTGTTTGCAGTCTGTGGTTAGGGGTATGGGGTGCAGGGTTAGAGATAGAATAGGGAAGAGATTGGCACCATGAAAGTTTGACATGATTACATGTAAAACTATCTCTGAGGCTAGGCAGAGAAAGGATTGGAGAAAGAATTGACCAGAGATGGGAAAATACTTTGGAGGTCATTATAATACTACTAGAGGCCCGATGCAAGAAGTTCATGCAAGGGGCTTGGCCCTCACAGCCCCAGCTTGGTCCAGAAGGTCATCCAGAAGGACATCTGGAAGGTCGCTCAGCTGTCCAGTCTAATTGGCATATTGCACTTTTATTATTATAGACTAGGGGCCCAGTGCATGAATTTGTGCACCTTGAAAGGAACTATGGGCCACAAGGCTGTGGTGGGCATAGGGGTGGGTCTCGGCCCATCCTCTGCACCCCTGCCTGGCCCCTCCCACCACGGCCCCAGGTCCCCTGCCTGCCAGCAGCCCCATTCCCGCTGTCGCTCCCACACACTGACAGCGCTAGCCCCGCTTGCACCAGCTGCGGGTGTGAGCGGGGCAGCACCAGCAGTGGGTGCAAGCAGTGACTCTGACACTGGCAGCGAGTGCGAGCGAGCTATCGCTGGCAGCAGGTGCAAGAGGTGGCTGCCAGCCCCAATCACCCCTCAGAAGCAGGGGAGGCTGCTCCTGAGGGATGAGCAGGGCCGGCAGCCACCGCTCCCACCCGCTGACTATGCGGAGCAGTTGGGGCTGATGGAAGTAGTGGGTGCGAGCGGCAACTCCGGCTCCGGTGCCGGCAGCAGTTGTGAGCAGGGCCGGTACCAGCAGCAGGTGCAAGCACTTGGTGGGACCACATCATGCAGGAGCAAAGAATTTTCAGTAACCACCAGAGGCTCTCCCCAATGACAGTGACAGGCGCACCGCCTTGGTCTGGCGCCCCCACTCACATACTCCACCATCCTGCCGCAGCCAATGTCCGCCATGTTCCGTGCTCTGCTGCCTGATGCCAACGCCGCTATATTCTGCATGCACCCCCCTGGTGGTCAGTGAACGTCATAGCAACTGGTTGTTCAGTCGTTCTGCCCTTCAGTCTATTTGCATATTAGGGTTTTATATATATAGTAGGGGCCCGGTGCACGAAATTCGTGCACTGGGTGTGTGTGTGTGTGTGTGTGTGTGTGTGTGTGTGTGTGGAGTGTCCCTCAGCCCAGCCTGCCCCCTCTCACATACTGGGAGCCCTCAGGCGTTGACCCCCATCACCCTCCAATCGCAGGCTCCGCCCCTGTCCAGGCCTAACGCCTCTGGCCTAGGCGTCCGGCCCGGGCAGCGGGGACCCACAGTTGCAGCGGCCCCGCGATCGTGGGCTTCGCTTTAGGCCCAGGCAAGGGGCCCCTAGATCCTGGGACTGCCAGCTTCGACCGTGCCCAGCTCCCATTGCTGGCTCCACCCCTACTTCCTGCTACCACTGGCCAGGGCGGAAAAGGCGCCTGATTCTCTGATCATGGCTGGGGGGCAGGGCAAAGGCGGCCCAGGGCCGCCTTTGCCCTGCCCCCCAGCTCTTAGCTCCCCCCTGGGTTTCCGATCACTGTCAGTGGCAGGGGGCTTCTTCCAGCTTTCCCTTTCGCCTCCCTGCATTGTGCCTACATATGCAAATTAACCGCCATCTTGTTGGCAGTTAACTGCCAATCTTAGTTGGCAGTTAACTGTCAATCTTAGTTGGCAGTTAACTGCCAATCTTAGTTGGCAGTTAATTTGCATATAGCCCTGATTAGCCAATGAAAAGGGTAGCTCGTACGCCAATTAGCATTTTTCTCTTTTATTAGTGTTGACTAGTAGATGGCTAGGAGAGAATAAAAGACTGAACTACAGCAATGAAAATGGTAATTAAGAGAATAACATGAAGAGCTGATGTAGGAGCTCATTCGCGGTTTTGGAGATGTCATGTTGAACTCTTGCTGGTGTACAAAGCCTGTGCTTAGTACCTAGTGAGTAATTGGCTCTCACCTAGACCACCCACTGGTGAAGTTGCCCCAGGCACTGGAGACCACTGTGAGCTGTGTCTGCAGGTAAACTGTCACTGTAAAACCTTCCCTACAGAGAGACTACTCAGGGTTTGGGAAACAAGTTAGTTAAGGTCCCCCCAGCCCCTCCGTTAGGAGCAGGCATTTCCTGGTGAGGGGCTACCCCAGTGAGACTGGGAGCTTCTCAGGGACAGCTCCGTAGCAATCTTTGCATTTCCTGCCCAGCACACAGTAGCTTTTAAAAATAAAAAATAATAATAGCTTGAAAATGATCCACACTTTCCATTCAGCCTCCATAATGACTTTATATAAAATATATTCCTGGTTACAACAGTATATCTTAGGAAGTAGCTAATAAACTGTAAGAAATAGAAGCATAAACCATACTAATCAAAGACAAAGCTTAAAGAACAAAACTGAAAATACATATACAAATCAGACGAGCCCTAGGGCTGAAAAACAATACAGTCCAGAATGGTTAAACTGAAAACACCGTGGATTAATAAACTTTGTGAGGGGCAAGGATTTTTGTGTGTTTACCTGCTATAACCTCTGAGCCTAGAACAGTGGCCTGGCACACAGGGGACACTCAATGCTATCCTGGAAAGAAGGAAGGAAGGAAGGAAGGAAGGAAGGAAGGAAGGAAGGAAGGAAGGAAGGGAGGGAGGGAGGGAGGGAGGGAGGGAGGGAAGGAGGGAGGGAGGGAGGGAGGGAGGGAGACAATTAGCTTTTTTTTGGATTCGAAGTTGATTTGAGTCTTTTTTATTATTATTATTTGTTCCAGTTCTAGAACCAAAGAAAACATCTCTCATGCATCTGGAAGTAATTTTTTATGTGTAACAGTGCCAAATAGTGATATTTTAATCCCATCAGGAATAGAGAGTAGAATGGAAATTGTTCTTTCTCTCATGACATAAGCCCTTATTCTCTTGCCTGTCCTGCAATGCTAGGAAACTTGAGATAGAAAAATCGTGTGTAGATGCCTGACATTCTGTTCTCTCCAGGGAAATAAACTTATTTAGCTAACTTAGTATTCCTTGGTGAGCTATCAATGATTGGTTGTTTGGCAGAGATGTTTTTCTCTAGCTCTATGGCTATGACATGACAAAAAATAAAATATTTTAAAAAAACCACAATTGAATAATGGGAGAATTGTCAAGTAGCATATTCCTGAGACAATCAAATGTTATGTCTGGCCGCATTCTTCGCCAGGCGGGAATGCACTCAGTTCATGCATTCACTCAGTTCCTGTACAGCACATCACACATTTTCAGTCTTAAACTAGCCAGGTGGAGGCTTCTGAAGATGTGTATCCATGAATGCATTTATTTAACAAATACTTATTTAGTATCTACTAACTGCCAAATTCCCAGCTATCTCCTGGGGACATGGTGGTGAATAAGACAGAATCCTTACAGGAGATTTCCTGAATTAAAATGCCTTTTTGTTGTGGGACTTAGTTAAATAAAAAATGTGAAGGGAAAGAAACCGTAACGTTTTCTGAAGTGCTATTTTCTGCCAGGCACATTTTAGAGGGGTATTCCTAATCATCCTTTCTAAATAGCTTCCACCCCACCCCTGCAGCCTTCTCTTTTTTAATCCTGCTTTTTTTTTTCTTCCTACTAATCCCTACTTGACATTGTTCACTGTTCTATCCAGCTCTCAGAGGTAGCCGATATAGGTTTTTTGTAGGCATGGCAAGAATGAACTCCAGAGATAGAAATCCTTGTTTTACAAGTGAGACCAAGAGTAGTGACTTAAATGATTTGCACATGATTGTACAACTCTTAACTCAGAGATCAGGGGTTTAAACCTTGATATGAAGACAAAGCCTGTCATGGAAATATATATATATAATTTCAGAGAGGAAAGGAGAGGGAGAGAGAGATAGAAACATCAATGATGAGAGAGTCATTGATCAGCTGCCTCCTGCACACCTCCAAGCCTGCAACCTGGGCATATGCCCTGACCAGGAATCAAACCATGACCTCCTGGTTCATAGGTTGACGCTCAACCACTGAGTCAGGCCCGCTGGGCAAAGCCGGTGTTCTTTCTACAATGATTCCTCTACATGCGCATTTCTTTACAGAGATATGACTGTCTTCTTTTGTTAAATACAATTATGGGAAATACACTTGGAGGTGCAGAGATCTTGCCTTCAAGAGCCTGACAATCTAGTTATCAAGGGAAAAAAGATCTGGAGATCCAAGTGAAGTGTAAGGCAATGTCGAGGTATGAAAGGAATCTCAGAGACTGAGCAAGAGGAGGGACAGCGGGGCCTGGTCTGGGTCTGCAGAGCGGGCTGGGTCTGCTGTCCCTGGAATATGAGTAAAATAAGTAAATTCCTCCAGAGTGACAGCTTTCCTGCAGCGCTTTTCGGAGTCCCTGCTCCCATTTGGACACCGAGAACCTTAGGTTCGCCCTGCTTTTTGCAGAGGGAAGATGGTGGAAGGTAAAAGAAAGACGCATTTTGAAGAGAGTTTGGGGAGTCCGTGGTCTTACTAAGAAATGAAGAGGTGGAGAAAAACTCTGCAAAAACTGGGGTCGTTTTGCCTAGAAAAAAGGAAAAGCCTGGGAGCGGAGGGTGGGGTGAGCAGCTAAAAGCAGAATCAGAAGTTTGTCAATGTCCTCACACTTATCTGATAAACATTTGAAGTGTCCTGCACTTGAAGGAGGGGGTTAGATTTATTCTCTTGGAAACCAAAACGTGGAACCAAAGGGTGCAAACCGGATGGAAACACGTTTCTACTCAAATACAGAGAAAGGCGTGCCTGTACAGTGAGCCGCTGGAAACTGCCGAGGCGCTGAGAGTTTGGGGGGCCGGGCTGCAGAGGGAACGTGCGCTGGGGTCTCACCGCCTGGGCCGGGGCGCCGCCAGGGCGGGGCCTGCGAGCCGAGAGGACGCGCGTCAGAGGTTCCAGCTGCGTCCGGCTCCCCTGGGAGCGCGGGGTGGGGGGGTGGGAGGTGGAGGATGTGGGGCAGGGGCGGGGGGAGAGGGGTACCGGGTGCAGGAGCTCGCGCTCAGGCTAGAACCGCGGCTGCAGGCGGGGAGCAGGGCGCACGATGCTCGCGACCGCCGGGAGCCTCCTGCGCCTCCGTCCGGGGCGCCTCCTCCGCTGCGCCCCGGGGACCCCTCGAGAAGCCGCCCGACGGTCGGTCGCGCTTCTCCGGCCCCAGGGTCTCCCCCGATTCTCTAGCGGCGGGACCCCCGGCGGCTCTGGGCCCCAGGGTCCGGGTGAGTGAGGGGTGGGGGTGGCCTGGGAGGGCTGCGGGCGGGCGGGCGGGGAGCCGGGCTGGGGTGCCGGCGCGCGCTGACCCGCGGCGCGGGGCTCTCTCCTTGGCAGCCGGGAAGGTTCACAGGGTCCCCGCCGAGCACAAGCCTTCCCAATTCGACAAGAAAATCCTGCTGTGGACCGGGCGCTTCAAAGCGATGGAGGACATTCCGCCTCTGATCCCGTGAGTGTGTTCGGTGCCGCGGCTGTTGTTTCCCGCGTCGGGGAAAGCCGTCCGGCCGGGCCTCGAGGGTGCGGGGCCCATCCACTCCCCGACCTGGGCGCACGGGGCGGAGGCCATCGCAGCGCCACAGTGCTCTGCGGGAACACCCGCCACCTTCAGCCGTTTATCCAGGCCCCCTAGAGGTCAAGGTCCTTGGCTGTACGAGGGCAGCTAAGCCTTACAGGGAGATTGCAGAAGCTGCGTGAAACCCCAGGAGTTAGTGGGCACCTCCCCAAGCTCAGACCCCCGCCCACAGCGAGCTCCAGCCCTGGGGCAGAGGAGCTTTGAGGCCCAACAGGAGGCGCAGTCCTCGCGGGCACCCCGGGGGGCTACCGGGGCGCCCGGGGTCGGCTCCCTGCCAAACTCAAGGAAGGATCATGCCCGGGTGTTGGCTGGAGAATCTCCGGGAAGAAGCGGCATCCGAGCGACTTCCTCTTGTGGGTGGGAGACGCCTGGCGTGGTGGTGGCTCTACACCCCTCTGAGCAGCGGGTGTAGTCAGGCTAGCACCCCCCTGAGCATCGCTGGCCTCTGCGCCATCCCAAACCCACCCAAAAGCTTCGGTAAATGATAAAACAAGCTGACAACTTCACCCCCAGGGTAGATGTAACCTGTAAAAAATATTCGTTTTTTTAATAAGATCAGTTTATTTTCTTTTAAAAAATATTTTTATTGATTTCAGAGGGGAAGGGAGAGAGAGAGAGAGAGAGAGAGAGAGAGAGAGAGAGAGAGAGAGAGATGGAAACATCAGTGATGAGAGAGAATCATTGGTCGACTGCCTCACGCCCCCCACTAGGGCTCGAGCCCACAACCCGGGCACGTGCCCTTGACTGGAATCAACTGGGACCTTTCAGTCCGCAGGCCCACGCTCTACCCATTGAGCAAAACCAGCCAGGGCTGTACAGAATATTCTCCCTGCAGTTTCAGTTCATGCAAAGCCCAAAAAACTTCCCAGCATTTTTGCAAGAGAGTGGGTAAAAGAGAAAGAAGGAAACTAAGAATAAAATCAGTCTAATATGTTTAAACTGATTTGAAAGATAGACTAGAACTATAATGTCAAATAAGGACTTTAGATGTTCTGTATATTATCTTTATGCAAGATGGTCAATGCCTGTTGGAATAGAGAATGAAACTGGGCCTACATCTTATTCTGCACATACTACCCACACTTTTATTGCTTGTTAATTTACTAGTTACCAAAAGCATCATAATTAAATGAAAAAATAAAACGTGTTGGGATATGTTCGCTCAATAATGAATGTTCAAAGATTCCTTGCTTGGGTCAAATTATTTAATGAGGAATGGACTTGGAATTTGAAATAACATAGAATTTGAAATCTGTTCTAAGCATTTGTTTTTCCACAGAGACGTTTTTAAATAATATAAAACACATTTTCTTTGAGATTTATACACCCCAAACTGCAGGCAGCCCAAAGCATAATTTAGCTTCAGCAAATCTAAAACATTACCCTCACTTTTTAATTTTAATTTTTATTTTTGGGAGGGTTTTGAGTTGTAGTGCTGCAACAAGTAATCAAGAATGTAAAGAACCGGTGTTATTGTAAATTAATGCTTGTCAAGAGATTCTAGGCTCGGCATTGAATTAAAATAGTTGTAAGTGTAAAGAGTCCCATTTTACAGAAATAATTTTATTTCCCCAGGATTACAGTTAAAAGTAGTATTATAAACAGGGAAGTTTTAGTTTGAACAAGATGCCTATGAAAAGTATTATGGTTTTGGGTTGGAAACATGAAATGTTTGAATTGTTTTCATTTTACTATTTTCTATAGTTTTTTTAAAGTATTGTTACTTAGGAGGGATACACCTCCTCTGCTAACTGTTAGACTTACAGTGTAAACAGCGTTCACTTTTTATGCTCTTAAGGAACATATAATTACCAAGTTTGTACCAGACACTAATGAAATTTAATAATAACTGTAGTTTTTCTTGTTCCTTCAGTGTTAAACTAATTTGGTATAGTAGATGAAAGTCAGATGAATGGATGAAAAAGATCAGATCTGTTAGGTTCCATCTGGACAACAGTCAACAACAAATATAATCTAATAATGTCTTCATATTCACCTGTTTGCAGCTAACATCTTAAAACTTATATTAATCTGCCTAAAATCTAAGGCTAACAGGCTAGGTTTTGGTTTTCTGTGCTCTTTCAACTAGTGGAAAAGTTTTTCATTTTTAAGAGAAATTGCATCTTGTCTGTATGAAAAAAAATTTTTAATGTAACTGCATTAGATAAGAAAGAATACCGTTGAATACCTTCTCAAAAACCACTTTTTAATTTTATGCACTTATAAACTGCTACTTCATATTATTATGAATTGTTAAAGTTGATCTATAATAATAAAAACATAATATGCTAATTGGAATTTGAAATAACATAGAATTTGAAATCTGTTCTAAGCATTTATTTTTCCACAGAGACGTTTTTAAATAATATAAAACACATTTTTTTTGAGATTTATACACCCCAAACTGCAGGCAAACGACCTTCCAGACAAAGCCACGGCAGCGGGGGCTGAGGCAGAGGCAGTTAGGGGCAATCAGGCAGGCAGGCAGGCGAGCGGTTAGGAGCCAGCGGTCCCGGATTGCAAGGGGGATGTCTGACTGCCAGTTTAGGCCTGATCCACGGGTAGCCGGACATCCCTCGAAGGGTCCCGGATTGCAAGAGGGTGCAGGCTGGGCTGAGGGGCACTCCCCAACCCCCGTGCACAAATTTTCGTGCACTGGGCCTCTAGTTTCAATATAAAAGGCCTACAGGCAAGATTACTTTTGTAACACTACTTTGTGAGTAGTATATCTAAAATTTTCGACAACTTGCATAAACTTTATTAATGAATAAGAGTACTCAGTTTTCAAGTAAGCATATAACATTTCAGAATGATAATAAGAAATGAAGATATCTTTTCTTTTTTCTTTGACAAATTATTATGATTTTAATCATTTCTTTTGAAAACTTCATGCAAAAGCCATGAAGGAAAAACCTTTCCTCTATAGTTATTCTCCCAAAAATATAAAATATAACATTATGATAGTCATCCTCACAAAACGTATCATAGTCTCTTTAATTGGGATAGGATAGGAGGTGGCAAGAAGAGATTGGGAGGCCAGTAAAAAAAACACAACCAAAATGATGAAAATGAGTTTTAAAAAACAGTCTGTTTAAGACTGAAAACAAAGGCCACTTAATAACACAAGGAACAAATGAGCATGACTCAGGCATACAGACACTTTAATTCTTACCTTTACTTCCCCCCCGCCACCCCCCCCCCACACATATACACACACACACACACACACCACCACCACCACCACCACCACCACCACCAATGGAAAAAATAAAAGGATGGAGAGTCAGGCCAGAATCTCTAGTAGTTATATTTTGAGCAATTAGAAACGAAATTGCCAGGGTTCTTGTCCCAGCATCAAGAAGGGTTCAGGAATCTGGAAAAGGGGCTGTGCGTAGATGACATAGGAATCCAGAGACTAATAGAGAGTCCGGAGACGAGATATAATTTTGAAAGGCATTGGGGGTCAGAGCACCTTCAGTTAAAGGAACTGAAGACTCCCTCCTTGCCTAGGACCCTTGCTTTTATTAACACAATTTGTCCTAAGGCAAGGTGGAGATAATACACTTCAAAGGGTAAGGTTTCAAAGGGTACAGAAGCATTGTCCGTTTGGGGAATAGCCTATGGCTGTTCAGGTGTTTGGCCAGTAGGGGGCAATAACATGTAGATTAAGATGCCCTTTAACTGTCTGGCAGCCACAATCAGTTTCCTATTCAGGTTTGGGGAAATGCCTTTAGCCATTCCCAACAGGTGACTACATGTGTGACTCAACCCTGTTGAGTCCCCAAGTCTCATCAACCTTTTGATGAAACTCTTGAAATTATGGCATGCTGGAATTGGTCTATGGCAGAAATACTACACTTTGGCTTCTAGTGGCTAACATTAGTTAACACCTAAATAAATGTCTGTTAATTTAAAATTGGTAAGACAGTGACATATCATTTGGAAGTCTTTCACATCTAGATTTGCATTCAGGGAAAACTTTTGGAATGTTTACATTACAAATCATTGTCTATTATGCCGTCAGAAAGTCATATTGCTTTAATATAATGAACAGAATACCTATCTTAATGCAGGCGAGAAATGATAGATGCCGCAAGAAACAAAGCTAGAGTGAAAGCCTGTTACATAATGATTGGACTCACAATTATCGCCTGCTTTGCAGTGATAGCGTCAGCCAAAAGGGTGAGTACCTCTTTACCTTAAAGGTAGACTTTAAAATAAAAGACAGAAGTACCACATGTTTTCACTTAGGACTATGGGGGGAAAATAGACTGTAAATTTTAAGGTATTTTATGAGTTTTGTTCTCAATTTAGGGATTATTGCTGTTCTTTCAATGGAAGAATAATTTGGTCTTAGACCCTTTGAGCCATCCACATTTATCTGTCTAGACTGGAAACAAACTTCTTCATGGAAATTTGAGTCAACAGATTAACTATCTGAGCAGGAGGGACAAAAGCTTGTTTCCATTTGTAAGGTAAACAAAAACGAAACAGAACAGTACATTACCTGGTTAAAATCTTCACAAGAACTTTATCCAGACTAGATCATTCCTTAAACACTGAACTCAGTTGGCTCTCGTAGAATCATGAAGTAGTTAGAAATGCGAAAGTTGGAAGTGATCACCAAGGCTGACTGGTTTGTCTGTATCCTGTATCTGAGCCTTTTTCTTGCCATGCTCAATATGTAGTGTCTAGAGAGAAATTAAGAACTAATTACTTGCTAATTTTGTCCCTTGCTTCCCCAAATCCTTCCATCTGCTGATCACTTTTTATCATGAAGAGCAGCCCCACACGTCCCTATGAGTCTTCTCCAGTCTTAATTACTCTATCCCTAAAACTTCCCTCTGTTTGGAGCTCTCCTCTGGACACCCTCCAGTTTATTCGTGTCTCTATTCATTGTGGCAGCTGAAAATAAGCCCATTAGAGTATGATTATAACTTTCTTGTTTATGAACATCGTGTTTTACTGGCACAGTTAGAGTTGGAACTAGATTTTGACAGCCACGTCACACATACTCGTTTGCTTGGATCCATACAT
The DNA here is from genome assembly GCF_963259705.1 of Myotis daubentonii. Classification (NCBI taxonomy): domain Eukaryota; kingdom Metazoa; phylum Chordata; class Mammalia; order Chiroptera; family Vespertilionidae; genus Myotis; species Myotis daubentonii. The sequence goes on along the minus strand of NC_081845.1, from coordinate 11,661,365 downwards.
CTTCCGTCTCTGAGCAAGTTTAGCCAATGCCTAAAGAATGCTCATTTAGAATAGCAATCTTGCCTCGTCTTATGATTCTGTTCTTCTTTACTTCCCAGGTTTTCAAGAGTATTTGAGTCCAATAATTCACATATAGACTAGGGCCTCTAAGCTTACTGATGTTCATGTCCATTCATTTCTATTATTCTATCTTGGGAAAAACTTATGCTTTGAAATTATTCTCATCAAATGGAACATTTCTTAAATATCTGCAGGGCTGAACACTTAAACACAGAAATAAAGAAATTTGGTCATCTCTTGTTTTCAACCTATTCTTGATAAAATGACTGGCCACCACGTTGATGATTTTCTCATTCCTAAACCACAGATTGGAACTTGACACCACCCCCCCCCCCCCGATTTCATACCATATTCATTTTGTTCATTATACTTCATCTGCATTGTTTCCCCACCCCCAGTTTTTAATACATCAAACTCCACCCTGTAGGCTTTCCTTCCTTTCCCTGTTCTTGCCATAGATGGCTTCTTCTTTCTCCTTAGAGAAAGTTTCGCTGACTACCCCATTTCTAATGTCCTCTCCCGGTACTCACTATTTTATCATCTTTCCAGGTGCTTATGAGTAAGCCATCAATCCTGCAGGTTCTACTTTAAAATATATGCACACCTGGACCAGTCCTCACCATCTGTCCTGATATCACCCTGGTCTGAGATAGCCAGCATTTGTTGCCTAGGTGATTGCAGTATCTTCTGAAATGGTCTCGCTGCTGTCCCTCTTGCCTCTTCACTTCACCTTTTATTTTTAGTCATTAATGCTAGTACCTTAACTAAGATTGAGGCAGATGGAGGTGGAGAAAAGGTCAGCAATTTGAAATATATTTGGGGAGGTACAAAGAAGAGAACTTTATGGTAAATTCAGTGAGAAGAGGAGAGAAAATGGAAGAAACCCAAAAGCCCAGGTTTCTGCCTTGAACAACTAGATGGATGGTGATGCATTGCTGAGATGTGTAACGCTGGGGAAAGAACTGGTAGGCATGGCAGTCCTCTGTTTTGGATATATTAACTGTGAGATGCGTCTTAGACACCCACCAATGTCAAACTGTTATTTATTCTGCTAAGAACATTGTATGTTCGTCTGAGGAACTATAGCTTTTCACACTTCTGAAAAAGCTGTCATAACTTCAAATATAACCCCTACTCTCAGTGTATCTATTTTCAATCCACCTATTAATGTATGTTGGAACTTCTAACTCTATTCTCTGTGTCTCTTAACTTTTTTATTATATTTTTTGTATCTTTATCTCTGTGCTGCATTTAGATGATTATTTCCTCAGACCTATTTTCTAGCTAGAGTTCTGACTTCCTAAACATGATGCTGATTAACTTTTCTTTTCACAGGTGATACACCCCCATAAGTTTTTGCCAAGTAGATAAATGCCTACTTTCTTTGCCAATTTCTCTTGCTGGTGAGAGCTGTTTTATTTATTTTTCTTTCTTTATTTTTTTCTTTACTTTTTTATTGACTTCAGAGAGGGAGGGAGAGGGAGAAATAGAAACATCGATGGGAGAGAATCACTGATTGGTTGCCTTCTGCATGCCCCCTACTGGGAGCCTTGCTGGCAACCAGGGCATGTGCTCTTGACCACAATTGAACCCGGGACCCTTCAGTTCCCAGGCTGATGCTTTACCAACTGAGCCAAACTGGCCAGGGCTGGTGAGAGATGCTTTAGTAATTTCGTAGGGATACCTTTTCCTAATAACTCCAACTTTTTATTGCTAGCTCAGCTCTATGCCCACGATCCAAATCCTGGACTTGTCTGTTGGTAAGAGGCTGAACTCCAAGCCCACAGCTTTTGAAGCAAATATTTTTTCCTAATGACCCCCACAATGAAACCATTTTCTTCTATCCTGTTTTCAATCCTTCTCATTCCCCACCAGTTCATGCCTTTTGAATTCTGTTCATTTCTCTTTATTTTGAACTAATATTTTTGTTGCTTTTTATCCAAAATATATGTGCTTACCAAGGAGGATGGAGCACATTTCTGACATTGTGACTAGTGTTTTACTTTTTCTCCTTTTCACAAAATCTCTTCTATATATCTAACACACAAGTTCTTTCCAGGTACAATGCTTTGCTTTTTTTTTTCAGGCTGTAGAAAGACATGAATCTTTAACAAGTTGGAACCTGGCAAAGAAAGCTAAGTGGCGTGAAGAAGCTGCGTTGGCTGCACAGGCTAAGGCTAAATGATACTCTAAGTGATGAAGTGTTTATCAGACCATTACCACTATTATCAGCCACAATAAAAGATAAAATAGAGTATTTGACAAAATATTTGGGTTTTGTGGTTTTTTTTGTGGCAAGTGTTGACGAGTATGTGGAAAGAAAGGAACCTTCGGTCACTGTTGGTGGGATTGTAAATTGGTGCAGCCACTATGGAAAACAGTACGGAAGATCTTCAAAAGATTAGAACTAGAACTACCATATGACCCTGCAATTCTACTGCTGGACATTTAACCAAAGAAAATGAAAACACTAATTTAAAACGATACATGTACCCTTATGTTTACTGCAGCATTATTAACAGCACTATTTACAATGCCAAGATATGGAAGCAAGGTAGGTGTCTATAAATAGATGAATAAAGCTCTAGCCGGTTTTGCTCAGTGGATAGAGCACTGGCCTGTGGACTGAAGGAGCCAGGGTTCGATTCTGGTCAAGGGCACATGCCCGGGTGTGGGCTCGATCCCCACTAAGGAGCATGCAAGAGGCAGCCAATCATTGATTCTCTCTCATCATTGATGTTTCTATCTCTCCCTCTCCCTTCCTCTCTGAAATCAATAAAAATAAAAATAAAAAAATAGAAATAGTTGAATAAAGATATCTAAAAATACAGGGTGTGGCAAAAGTCGGTTTACTATTCTTCATATGGAAACTAATACAATAATTCATAAATAATACAAGAATAAACTTTGTTTCCTGTACTCACAACTATAAATCTACTTTTGCCCCACCCTGTATATATAGTAGAATATTACTCAGCAATAGGAAATCTTGCCATTTGTGACAACATGGATTGACTTAGGGAATATTATGCTAAGTGAAGTAACTCAGAGAAAGGCAAAGACTATATTATTTCACTTATATGTGGGATCTAAAAATATAAAAAACAAACAAAACAAAACAAAACCAGACTCATAGAAACAGAGAACAAACCGATGGTTGCCAGAGGGAGATGGGTGAAAACGGTGAAGGGAAAACAATTTTTTTTTACTTTTTTCCCCTTTTAAAGGGACCAGTAGAATGCAACTGCACACTGAAGTCTACATTTTGACCTGTACATTGTTCCTTCATACATTTTCAGTAACTCATTTGCCCCTAAAGTTGCAGACTGCCTTACTGGGAACAGCATACCCTAAAAATAACGGATCCAATTACTTTCACTGTTCTGTGATCAACAGTTTCAAATACTGAAGGAAATGAAGCCACCCAATGAAAAAACAGTGGTGAAAGAAGATAAAAGCACTAGGTTACAGGGGCCTAGGCTTGGCTACTGTGTGACCTTATGTTCCAGAGTAATTAAGAAAGGTAAACCCTCTAATTTCTATTTATTAGGTTTAAAACTTTATTCCTTAGATAAATGCATTGTATTGCATTAAATAACAGAAAAGGAAAAATCTCAATTAAACCTGTGAATGTCCAATAGTTGCCATGGCTTGAGATACAAAAATATATTAGACATGTTCCTTATTAGAGCAAAATTTATAGATTCTAAAATAAAAGCAACACACAGCTTCAATCAGATATACAACGAACAAGTCTTATTGGTTTTAGAAAGTGGATGGAATTCTAATCAATGAGGGCATCTGTTTTTGCTGTGCTATGAATACACATATAATCCAAGTGAGAACAAATGAAATAGACATATGTAAATGCAATTGTAAAATAGTATTTTATTTTTAATAGAGTGCTGTAACATTTAATAATATTGCATACTGCTCAAATGTTGGTTTATTTAGTTAGCTAACATTATCCCTGCCTCATCCCACCCCCCAATCAGAACTTAAAGATATGTTATCCTTTTAGAGCCCTACATAACGGCTCCTAATATGTCACATTATATAAAACAATAATGCTATGAACTAAAATGAGTAAAGGTTAACAATACTTGGATTTCAGTTTCACACAGCAGCCAGCAGATTGCTGAGTTTAGAACAGCAACCAAAATCCACTAAGACTTTTATGTTATAACATTTTTTCCATAATGTTCCTTCATAAGAGAAGAAAAATATGAAGGCAAAGGTAATGCTTCTTTTAGTCCTTTATCAAACAAATCAAGCTTTAACTGCAAATAGGTTTTACAGTTACCAAATGATATGTTATTTCTATGCCAGCAAGTTTTATTACTATAGGTCCAGTGCACGAAATTCGTGCATGGTGGGGGGGTCCCTCAGCCCGGCCTGCTACGATGCCAGCGTCCCACGCCCAAGTCTCTGGCCAGAGGCCCCCCCCTCTGCACTTCGGGGGCATGGGACGCTGGGCCCTCTATCCCTCCCTCCACTTGGCCGGGGCACGGGACACTGGGCTCGCATCACCGGGCTCGCGTCACCAGGGTGACGCCGCCAGCGTCCACTCACCCCCCACCATGGGCGCCGCCATCTTTGTTGTGGATTATGGTTAATTTGCATATTGCTCTTTCATTAAATAGGGTTATTACTAGAGGCCCGAAGCACAAAATTCATGCGAGGGGCTTGGCCCTTGCAGCCCCGGCTTTGTTCAGCTGTCTGGTCTAATTAGCATATTACGCTTTTTTTATTATAAAAAAAAATTTATTTTTTTTTGCTTTCTTGTCCCGGTGCTACCAGTAAGAAAACAAAATGACACTAAGAATTAAGTCCTAGGAACACACTTTTAAAAATAAAACTTATAGTAAAAAAACAAACAAACAAAAAATTCCAGTGACTCAAGTACTTACAAATATACAACAGTAAGCAAAATTGCCTAGATTAACTATTAAAAATTCAAATTCAGACAAAACAAAACACCGAATTTACTGCAATGAATGTAAAGGACTCTTTCAAGTATTATATTAATTTCTGCATTAATGTTGCATGTGTTCCCCCTTTAGATGTTTTAATTTCGGGGGTGGGGATCAGTTTCTCTCAGATTTAAATATAATGAATCTTAGGAAAAGAAGTTAAAACATTTTCCCCCCTATGGGTCAGTGAAGATTAATGAAAATGCATTTTGGAACACTTTAAATAGTATATTTGAAAAAAGTAGTCGTATTGAAAAATAAATTTACAAACAAAGTCTTTGCTAGTCTTGGTTCCATAGTCACCACCACACCAATAGGTGATTCCAACTATTACTATCTCTTGCATTCAAAGCTAATCAAATTAATTACCCACATAACAGGTCCATGAAATTAAACATAATTTTGTATTTGAATGCTTAAAATATGGTCACATTTGTAATTAGAGATATAATGTTTATTTTAGTGGCAAAAAATTTAAAATCCTCCTCTGACATCATTTTATATGTGTGTGCATGGGCACAAACATATATATATTATTTTTCCTTCTATAAGAACTATTTGTTTGAAAGGTTTGGCTTAGAGATTTATTAATGGAATTACAGTGTCCTCAAAATAAAAGCAGGCACGGCTGGCTAGTTTATGAATTATGCTATATTATTCAGTTCAATTGAATAGAAAGAGTGGAATACCCTGTCTCCTTATACTTAGAATCATCTATACAACAAAAAAATGTTTATCTGATAGATTCACCATCAATTTGCTAATCTTTAATATACCCTGTTCTTTTGAAGATACATAATGCAAAAGAAACTTTTTATACTAAACTTCGTAACTTCCACGACAATAAAAAGGACACAAATACAATCTTCTGCTTAATATAAAAGAAGTTTGGCAGATACAGTCAGCATTTAAATACTACTTAAACCTGTGCTTTATAGTTGTAGGTTTTAAGTCTCTTGCCAAAAGCTTAGTTTCATCATACATAATTTACAAAGTTTCATACTATTTAAAAGTACTCATATATACATTTTCTTCTTATAACATGCCTCTGATTTCCAGCAGAAACATTATAAATGCTATCATAAATGAAATCTTTCTTTACAGAATAGACTATGAATCATATAAAAAATGCTTCAGTTCCCATCTTAAAACAGTTGTAAGCTAATTTTTAAATAAGTATTTTAGTTATATAATTGGAAATGTAAATAGCCTGCATATAACTATAAATGAAAAAGCTGAGTTCAACAGTACCATGTCTGCGTAAACTTTACCAAGTGTAGTACTGTGAGAATAACACACAGACACATACATATATATTTACCCACACATAAATATATAACTTTTCTGTTGAAACTTTTTTAAAAGTTTCAGTTTGAAGAGGTTTTGCCTTTAATACATAAAACACACACATTATATTGACCAATCTGATATAAATGAAATATAATACACTGATTGATAACACAGCAGTATGAAACTCTGAATATTAAAAATATCCTAATGCAGATTTCAACTATATTAAAGAATCCTTATCAATTTCCATAAATGTCATCTTTTCGTGTCCAAACATTAAGTATATTGACTAGCACATATCAAGGTGACTTCTTCAGGATAATTTCGCCATTCAAGTACCTAAATTCATTAATACACAGAAAATGAAACTTCAATTACTGCTGTGAAAAATCAGAGACAGAATTACATATAGTATTATTTTTGCTATCAGCACTACTTTAGACTGATGCTGGCATTCCTTAAAATTATGCTTTTTAAATAAAGAGTGAAAAATTATAAAACACTTTAAAAAACGGTAGCATATTTGGTCAAAATACAAAATATGCTAATGCAATAGCATTTATATGTTAAAAACACAAATATTTTTAATGTGTAATCATTTTAATGTGTTCAACATGAAGAACAGCTTCTCTCTTCACAATTGCCACATTTTAATTATCAGTATTTCTTGTGTTTTATAAATAAATGTTACAGCTTTTTCTGTTGCAATTTATTTTTGCAAAGTATAACCTCCAGCACAGTGATTTATAATTTAAGGTAATAGATTATTTTCACATTTTAATTTAGGTTTTATACTAATGCTTCTGACGTGTTTTTGCTTCAAGATAGAGGTAGATTTAGTAGAGATTGGGCCTGTCAGACTTGCTGCCACAATGCAATTCTAACTACCTGGACTGCTAATATGCAGTTTTCAAGAATGCTAGAAAAAAATTCAGAACCATATGTAATACCTTACCAAAGTTCTCCTTTTCAAGCTTAAGTTACTAAATAACTTCATAATGTATTTAATTGATCATGAATAGATTAATGAACAGATAAAACAATAAAATACATATATACAGGCACAGCAAAATAAAAACAAAACTATACTGAGAGGTTGCAGCTGACTAGAAACTTTTTTTTGTTTGCTTTTAAAAGTGCATCAACTCCTTTTCCGTTCTACATAAGAACATATCAAACATTCCTACTGACATGGTAACAAAGAGGAGCTATCGGAAGCTACCCTTTTTAGCCGTTAATTCTTTCCTCTACCAAGTTAAAGTTGAAACCCTTCCATTGGTGCTTCCTGCTGCTGAAATACAAACTGTTGCTGGTTTTCATCCACCTGAGGTACAATGGCGGGGTCGTCGTCTTCTTCACCAAAGTAATGTTCAATCAGATCAAAGGCCTTTTGGTAAATTTCTTGATTTTCATGGCTTTGTAGAAATTCAATTTTATCTAGACCTGTTATTCAAAGCATATATACATAAAATTGTTACTCAAGTTTCAACATATATTTAAACCAAAATAACCAATCAAGTAACTGGTAATGGGACTTATTTTTATCTAATTTTTGCACTTACTGATAGCCAACACTTACGCTATTTACTTAAAAATGAGAGTATGGCCAAAACCGGTTTGGCTCAGTGGATAGAGCGTCGGCCTGCGGACTGAAAGGTCCCAGGTTCGATTCCAGTCAAGGGCATGTACCTGGGTTGCAGGCACATCCCCAGTGGGAGATGTGCAGGAGGCAGCTGATTGATGTTTCTCTCTCATCGATGTTTCTAACTCTCTATCTCTCTCCCTTCCTCTCTGTAAAAAATCAATAAAATATATTTTTAAAAAAAATGAGAGTATGGAGCAGTGCGCTAAGAGAGAGTAACAGGCCTGAGGGTAAGAAGATCACAGACCCCTTTCTGCTTCGTGATTTTGTCCAAATAAGTTTAATCACGCTCTACTTTAGTTTCTCAATCTTAAAATGACAGTTTTAGGTTATCCACAGGTCTTTTCCAGAGTAATTATGCTAAATGGAAAGCACAAAAATGAAAAGCAACAAAACAAACAAAAAAAGTAGAATGTGTGCAAACACACATTCTCGCACAGAATGAACCAGAGAGTATCAATATATAATAAATGAGTACTATTTGTAAATCCAATGTAGCTACTGTATAATTTACAACCTAAATAAATGAAACTGAAAAAGACCATTTTGATAAGAGAATCTATAGCTCACAAGAAAAAGAAATCTACACATAGGTCTGGGTAATGCTGAAAATATTTATTTAATTAGACAAACCTCTTCACTTATCCAATTGCAGGATTGAAAGAATTAGCAAAGTAGCCATTTCTATATACAAACATAGAATAGCCCAAAATCTTCCATAATTTGGAGCCAAAATAATGACTGTAGTAAAGAAATATTCTTAAATCAGTGATTAATATTTTATAATTATGTAATGTCTTAACCAATCACATTATATAAACTGAAATAAAAATTAATATCCCAGGTTTGGTTTAAGAATCCTATATAATAAAAGCCTAATATACTAAGTGTCTGACCATTTGTTTGATCTTTCAACAAGTCGCTATGACGCACAATGACCACCAGGGGGCAGACGCTCTGACTGGTAGGTTAGCTTGCTGCTGGGGTCCAGCCAATTGGGACTGGGCAAGATGAGCCGGACAGGGCGAGATGAGCCGGACACTCCCTGGAGCCCTCCTTCGGTCCCTCCTCAGCCCCAATCATGCACTGGTGGGGTCCCTCGGCCTGGCCTACACCCTCTGGCAACCCGGGACCCCTCTGGGGATGTTGGAGAGCTGGTTTCGGCCCAATCCCTGCAGGCCAGGCCAAAGGACCCTACTGGTGCACAAATCTGTGCACTGGGCCTCTAGTCATTAAAAAAAAAAAAAAAAAAGCTAAGCCCTAGTGGTTTTACCTCAGTGGATAGAGTGTCAGCCTGTGGACCAAAGGGTCCCAGGTTTGATTCCAGTCAAGGGCACCTGCCTTGGTTGCAGGCTCCTCCCCAGCCTGGGCCCTGGTCAGGGTACATGCAGGAGGCAACCAATCAATCACATCAATGTATCTCTCTGTCTTTCCCTTTCTCTTCCACTCTCTGGAAAAATATCCTCAGGTGAGCATTAAAAAAAAAAAAATCCTATATAATAAAAGGGTAATATGCAAATTGACCCTAAAAGAAGAACGACTGGGAATGACTGGTCATTATGACACACACTGACCACCAGGGGGCAGACTGCGCAATGGAGGAGCTGCCCACTGGTGGTCAGTGCGCTCCCACAGGGGGAGCTCTGCTCAGCCACAAGCCAGGCTGCCAGCTGCCAGCACAGCGGTGGTGGCAGGAGCCTCTCCCGCCTCCTCAGCAGTGCTAAGGATGTCTGACTGCAGCTTAGGCCTGCTCCCCACTGGCAAGTGGACATCCCCCGAGGGCTCTCAGGCTGCCAGAGTGATGTCTGACTGCCAGCTTAGGCCTGATCCCCCCGGGGAGCAGGCCTAAGCCAGCAAGTGGACATCCCCCGATGGGTCCCAGACTGTGAGAGGGCACAGGCCAAGCTGAGGGACCCCTCTGAGTGCAAAAATTTTTGTGCACCAGGCTTCTAGTCATAAATAAACACTTGAATCACCATATAATATAATCACCATACAATACTTAAGACAGAAGTGAATATTTAATAGAAATATATTAAAAGGAAAATAATCAACTTAGATTTATTCCTTATCCTAAAATAGATTCCATGTGAGTTCATGTAAGTTAAGTTAAATGTTAAGGTAAATGAGGCCAATCAGAAATATCTAGCCAAGCCCTGGCAGGCGTGGATCAGTTGCTTGGACGCCATCCTGTGGACCAAAAGATTGCTGGTTCCATTCCTGGTTAAGGCACATGCCTGAGGTTGTGGGCTCCATCCCAGGTAGGCAGTGTGCAGGAGACAGCTGATCCTTGTTTTGTTCTCACACTGATGTTTTGCTCTCACATCAATATTTCTCTCACTCTCCCTCTCCCTTCCTCTCTCTCTAAAAATTAATTTTAAAAAAGAAATATTTAATTAGTAAAAAAAAAAAAATTCACCAAATCTCTGTAGGGGCAATGATGACTTTGGTAAATGTTGAAGGAATAAAAGATTAGATTGAGTCATTTATTAAATATAAATGAACATGATTTGTCTTATTAAAATAAAAAGGTAAAAAATTGGAGAAGAGCCATATTTAAGTAAACAACGGTAAAATAAAATTAATTCAAATTTTTAGCAAAGGAGAGACATATGGGTAATTGGACAAAGTATAATAAACATGCAATTCGGATGAATAAATACATCAATACATGGAAAATACACACCAGCTTATATATAAAATAAAAGACACATAAAAGTAACTTATTGATACCATTCTACATCTGCTAAATCAGCAAAATCAACAAAACAAGAGGTTGTAGAGTAGATTCATACAATGCTAGTGACACCACCATGTAACATACCTTTGGAAAGCAAAATAGAAAACATAGCAAAAGCTTAAAAAGTCTATGCATAGAACTCAGCAATAGCATTCCTAAAAATTCATCCCAAAATATTATTTCAACAGAAAAAATATTTGGTAAGATGCTTATTTTAGGATATGTAAAGTGGTAAAGAAAAAGGAGACAAACTAGGGATCAACCGCAAGAATATGGCTAAAACTGCACTCAATATGGCTAAAGCGACCTGCAATCTTCACTCAATATAACATTATGTGGCTATTAAAAGTGATGTTATGTAGAAATATAAAATTTCCCCAAAATGTTAAAACGTGGAACACAAATCTACATGTGCACTGCAATCACATCAATGTAATTATGTTTTTAACTGACTGCTTACCATATGCTTCTTCAATGAGAGCACAGTATGGATTAATACCCATCCCATTCTGCTTAGATTCTTGTTCTCCAAGACGTAAAATATTTTCAAGTCCATTTAAAGCCACTTGGACTATCTTAGAGTCCATAACAGTCAATAGGTCACAAAGTGGTTTAATGCAGCCTAAAGCTACCAAATACCTTCAGAGTAATTAAAAAAAAAAGGTGGGGAGAAATAACATTGAAAAAGACTTAAATATTATTTATGACAACAACATGAAAATATTCTTTAGTGAAATGTTATATAAACAATTAAGTAAAGTATCCCTGTTAACTCAAAAATTAAAAACAGTTACATATTCACTTACACAGAAACCTGAAAATATGTTTTTACTCTCCTGTTCTCATAATTAACAATAAATGGTATTACAAATATTACAAAAATAGACATGATCTGGCACATCAACACTAAGTGGGTTAGAGGCTTGTTTGTTTTTAAGGGTGGGCCTACGTTTTTAAGGGGTCATATGAGGTGATAGGTAGAAATGAGAGGGTGGAGGGGCATCTAAAAAAAATTTCAGGAAGTTTCCCACAAATATAATCATAGCTAATGTTCTGAAACATATGTTTTGTTTCAGAAGCATAGAAGCCTTCTAGGAGAAAAACGGGCCATGTTGTGAATAATTTTAATAAATAATGTTCACGAAATCATTATTATAATGCTTTGTTCTTTTCTAGTTCCTGTTAGCTCTTTTTCCATTTTCTATAATGTAAATAAAGTAACCGATTTGTTGACTTGACAAATAGTCCATTTAAACATAAAGATAAAAAAAATAAACATGCTCTGAAGTCAGACTGCATGGTTTCAAATCCCAATTTCACTCCTTATGTGTGACTTGACTAACTGCTCTGGGCCTCAGTTTCTCCATCTTAAAATGGGGATAACAACAGTACCAAACTCAGAGGGTTTCTATGAGAATACAGTAGGCATTCAATAAAAGTTAGTTTCAATCCTTTTTTTTAAAGTGTACATACCTTTACTGGAGCACTCACTTGCCATATACTATATTGTAACCCATCAAATATATTTGTTGAATGAATAACTATCTCACAGAATTATGAAGTAAAAGGAGATAAAAGACGTGAAAGCACCTGGTGCTCAATAACTGAAATGATTGAACACAACTGGCAACATTAAACACGCCACAGTATTAGCAGTATGTACACTAAACCTAATCTGAGATCAAGAGACCTCTTCCCATATATGTAGACTAAATGAAATGGTGAAATGGTTAGAAAAATAATAATGTCTGTTTAGATACTTGACTCATACTAATAAGTTTAGGGAATAATAAATGGAATAGACATATGGTAAAAATATATGTATTTTAAAAATACAACTGTTTGAGGTGAACAAACTTACTTTGGGTCCCAAAGCAGATAAAAATCACATTAGCATTAAAAAAAAAATACAAGCCAGAACAAAAGGAAGGTCTTGTTTTATTACTTCTTGTATTCATGATACAAATGAAGTGAAAATATTGATTAAACCAAATAGGTGGAATGGAAAATAAAAAGCAGAGAAGAATGTCATTAACATACAGAGATAGGAATCTGAGAGAGCAGGAGAGAAGGCAATATTAAACAATGATCTCCCAATAGGTAGACTTCAAAATCTTGTGATTTGTAAAATAGCATAGTAGCCTGACTTCTTTTATAAATTAAGAAACAAATCAAATACTCATTAGAAAATACTTTCTAAACAGTCACTTCACAAACTTAAAAAGTCCTGAGTTTCTTGGAGGGATCCTCAGAACAAGAAGAGTCTGTAGGAAGTCAGGCTTTCATAGAGGTGCAAAGTGGAACTTTGCTATGTGGGGGGGAAGTGGGGGGAATAAAAGCACAAGATGAAAAGAGACTTAGAAATCAATCTGATAATAAAAGTTATGATTAATACAAATAATAATAGCAGCTAATTTTAGTACAGAACATGTTTAGGTACCTTGCTAAGCACTTTAAATGTATAAACTGTATTTAATTGTCAAGATACTACTATAAGGTACTATCCACTATTAAATCCATTTTTAAAATGAAGAAATTGTGGATCAGAGAAGTTAAATGACTTTATCAAGGTCACAACTTTTCTGAAGAAGCAGGATTTGGAGGCAGGCTGATTTCAAAGGCCATGTACCTACCATTTGTATTGTTAGCAAAAGAAAGAAGCAAATAAACAATAAAAGGGCTAGATTTAAAAAGCTTCCATGAAGAAGAAAACTACTATAGAAAAATAAAAGATCCAATCTACAGGTAAGGCTAACAGTGATTGGAAGAGCATTATTATATAAACAAATGTCTATTTCCTATTTCAATTATAGTTTAAATAAGTAGATATTTAAATTAGCCATTTCTATATAATAAAGTTACATGTATATGACTTTAATGATCTAAGATAAATATAATGCCCATGTCAGTATATTTTGCAAATTAACATAGACTATATTTTTCAGCTTTTTAAATTCTGATTTTTCGTAGTCTGATGAGAATGATGTTAATCATACTTTATATGAAAAAATTAAAACCACTATAAATAAATAACTGATATAACAAACGCTATATTTTCACATTACAAATTCTTATTAAATAGACAGAAATAATGTTTTAGTTTTATAAACAAAGAAAAAGTATGTATTTTTTAAATTTGTAAATATCTCATTTATATTTAAAAAACAATTTTTAAAAATCTGTATCATACTTTATTTGTTCTGGAGTGCCTCCTGATGTTGCATTAGTTATAGCCCAAGCTGCTTCTTTTCTGGTGCGAAACTCTGCTTTCTGAAGAATCTCAATCAAAACAGGAAAAATATTTGCATCTATAACTGACTGAAGAGAAAAAATTGTTACAGCAAAATCAATGCAAATATAGTTTTAAATATATTAGTAAGAAGAGGAATCTTGAAACTCAATGGCTTTAAAATGGCAGGCTTTTTGGAAATATTTTATTTCTAATCTTTCAACAAAAGTTTACTTACTTTCTTTTTAAGACTGGAGAATAAAGCCCTAGCCGGTTTGGTTCAGTGGGTAGAGCACCAGCCCTAAGGCTGAAAGATCCCAGGTTCGACTCTGGTCAAGAGCACATACCTCAGTTGCAGGCTCGATCCCTGGCCCTGGTTGGGCACATGTGGGAGACAACCAATTGATGTGTCTCTCTCACATCAATGTTTCTCTCTCTCATTCTCTCCTCCTGCCTTCCACTCTTTCTAAAATCAATGGAAAAATATCCTCTGGTGAGAATTAACAGAAAAACAAAACAAAACAAAGACTGGAGAATATATTAGCAAGAATGTAAATTTTAAATATGATAAAACATAAGGCAGATGATGAATCAGGTAATTACTGACTGAAGAGTTTAATGGGGCCCTAATAGATCATTATTTAACAGTTTTGAGATCATTGTCTAACTTTTTTAAAACTAACAAAAGCAATCCCTTTTTAAAGCCTAACCATTATGTCGGGAACATGTGGGAGACAACCACATTTACACATAATTGTATATGCATATGCATATGTATATATATAATTGCTATTCCTCTTTAGAATACTATAAGTAATTATTTTAGAGGAGGAAAGGCTATGTTCTTTAAAATAATTTTCAAATACTTTTCAATAATCTTTTTCAGTAACTCACTAAAATACATCACTGATAAAATGTTGACTTTTTTTCCAAACTAACTTCTGAGATCTTCCTGTTTTCTCATATCTGAAAGGCATTTACCTGAATCTGAGCTCTGTTTCCAGCAGTAATGTTAGAAACAGTCCAGCAGGCTTCTTTTCTGATTGACTCCTTTGGGCTACTCAGTAAGTGTAAGAGACAGGGTAATGCAGAGCAATTCAAAATTACCTAAAACAAAAGTTAGAAATGGAAACAGTTTTATAGAAAAAAAAAAACTAAACAAAAATATACTCATGAATTATTTAGAAATACAAAAACCATTCTGAAAACTTAAGAAAAAAATTCCTCTCAAAGTGAAACTTAGGCACTTGCTGTCTTCTACCATCCCACTTTGCCAAAACCTTTCTAGTGTTGGTGTAGTAAAATGCACTCAGAGTTATGTCCTTCAAGTTTATAAATGCATTCAGAGTTTAACTGAAATAACTATTTGAAGACAATATAGCGACTGGTTAGGATCCATCCTCTAGTTTTGCCAAATGAATTGATGGGGAAAACACGCACACACACACACACCAAACAGCTTGAAAGTAACTAATTCCATAACTGTTAAGAAACCTTAACATGTAGAAATAAGTCTATTATTTTCGTTAAAAATTTTACTGTTCCATCCTTGCCAGGATGACTCAGTTGGAGCATCATTCTGTATACTGAAAAGTTTTAGGTTTGATTCACGATCAGGACATGTACAGAAGGCAGCCAATCAATGTTCTCTCTCACATCGATATTTCTCTCTCTCCCTTCACCTCTCTCTAAAATCAATAAACAGCCCTGGCCAGTTTTCTGAGTGGATAGAGCATCGGCCCACAGACTAAAGGGTCCCAGTTTCTATTCCCATCAAGGGCACATACTTCGGTTGTGGGCTCAATCCCCAGTAGGGGGCATGCATGCAGGAGGCAGCAGACCAATGATTCTCTCTTATCATTGATGTTTCTATCTCTCTCCCTCTCCCTTCCTCTCTGAAATCAATAAAAATATATTTTAAAAATTTTACTATTACACTTTTCTTTTGTAAAGAAGTATATTCTGCTTTGTTCTTTTACATTCCTTAATAACTATCAATTACTAAGGATCAATTATTTCATAATTAAGGTATATAAATAGAACTTTTAAGGATTAAAATGAAAACAAAACACATAGATTAGAATAAAAAGTTTACTATATGGTGGCAAACAAAACATTATATAATGTGTTACAGAGTTGAAGTTTCTAGAAAGACTATCTATACCAGATCTGATGTCAATCTTGATATCATACCTTTTTTGATATCTCACACACATAGTTAATTACCAATTCAGAAAGTGTTTCCTTGCTGTCTTTTTTTTCATTCTCATAACCTAGGTCTTCAATCCTACATAATAAAAGGCTAATATGCAAATTGTCCCTTCGGGAATTCGACTGACTGGGAGTTTGACTGCTTGCTATGACATGCACTGACCACCAATGGGCGGTGTGGAACAAAGGGAGGCCCTGGCCAGCAGCTGGAAGGCCCCGATCGGCCCTGATCACTGGCCAGGCCTAGGGCCCCTACCCATGCACAAATTTTATGCACCGGGACTCTAGTCTACTATAAAAGGCCATTTCATTTCTAACCCCACTTCTAACTTATTTATAATCAATCATCCTCTCACTAATAGTTTCTTCTCCAATCAAGTTTAATGCCTCTTAAACATACCTCCATACATCTCTGGCACATAAATCTTTTCTCGTCTACTTATGTCCTCTACTTTTAAGATTGAGCTTTCATTCCAACTCCTTTGTGGAATCTATTATGATTTCTTAGTGCACTGATTTCTTCTTTAAACTTTTATAGCATTTATTGATCAATCAGCTCTCAGAAAACATATACTACCTAGAGTAATTTATGTTGTTTTAATATATATTTTTCTCTCCAATTGAATTGCAAATCTCTCAAGAGCCTAACTCAGGGGTCCTCAAACCATGGCCCACGGGCCACATGCAAATACAAATATTGTATTTGTTCCCGTTTTGTTTTTTTACTTCAAAATAAGATATGTGCAGTGTTGCCCTAACCGGTTTGGCTCAGTGGATAGAGCATTGGCCTGCGGACTCAAAGGTCCCGGGTTCGATTCCGGTCAAGGGCATGTACCTTGGTTGCTGGCACATCCCCAGTGGAGAGTGTGCAGGAGGCAGCTGATCTATGTTTCTCTCTCATCGATGTTTCTGGCTCTCTATCCTTCTCCCTTCCTCTCTGTAAAAAAATCAATAAAATATATTTTAAAAAAAAAAGATATGTGCAGTGTGCATAGGAATTTGTTCATAGTTTTTTTTTTTAAACTATAGTCTGGCCCTCCAACGGTCTGAGGGACAGTGAACTGGCCCTCTGTTTAAAAAGTTTGAGGACCCCTGGCCTAACTCCAATCATGTACTTCTTCATACTGATATAGCTCTAGGATAGTACTTTCACATAGATGTATTTGAGTCTGATCATTTATTATCAGGAATATGTTTACATTATAGATGCTTATATAATTATGTTAGTTTATCCTATTAAAAAGTCTGAACTCACCTGTGTTTGAATATCATCACCAGTCACAATATTACCAACTGCTCTTAATGCAGGTGATGCAACTTTATAATCATTGTGCCTAAAATAATAAAAATATTAACTTACACACTACATAAGAATTAAAAATTTACAGGAATTTGTAAAAATAGTACCTCCCAAAATCCCATATACTCTTTACCCAGAGAATCCATTCAAGTTTCACTAATTATCCCATAATTATCTCCATAATAAAGAATCTAATCTAGGATCATGTGGTGCACCCAGCTGTCAATCTCCTTTAATTCAAAACAATTACTTAATTTTTCCTTGATTTTCTTGATCTTGACTTTTTTATGAAAAAAAGCCAGTTATTTGGTTTTGTCCAATGTTTCCTCATGGTTAAGACACAAGGTATATACTTTGGCTGGGATAACACAAATGCTACAGTCTTTTTATTACATAATTTTGGATAGCATATGGTATCTGTTTTGTCCATTATAGTGGCACTGAACTCTGCTTGCTTAATTAAGATGGTGTCTGTTAGATTCTCCACTTTATTTTTCCTTTTATAATTCACATTTTGTGAGGAAATACTTATAGGCTATGTAAAATCCCATTCCTTAGCCCACTTTCACCAATAGTTTAAGCATCTGTTGAAGCTTAGTGTCTGGATTATTAATAATTATTAGTATTGTTGCCAATGATGATTTTCTAATACTATCATTCCAACTACATGCCTTCTTTATCTATTGACCTATGTACTTATTTTAGTGTGGACTCATGGACTCCTATTTTATTCAATAAGTTCTAATATCCTTTATAATAAAAGGATAATATGCAAATTGACCCTAACAGCAGAACAACTGGGAATGACTGGTCACTATGACACACACTGACTACCAGGGGGCAGACGCTCAATGCAGGAGCTGGCCCCTGGTGGTCAGTGCGCTCCCACAGGAGGAGCTCTGCTCAGCCACAAGCCAGGCTGATGGCTGCCAACACAGTGGTTTTGGCGGGAGCCTCTCCCGCCTCCTCAGCAGCGCTAAGGATGTCCAACTGCAGCTTAGGCCTGCTCCCCGCTGGCAAGTGGACATCCCCTGAGGGCTCCCAGGCTGCCAGAGGGATGTCTGACTGCCAGCTTAGGCCTGATCCCCTAGGGAGCGGGCCTAAGCCAGCAAGTCGACATCCCCCGAGGGGTCCCAGACTGTGAGAGGGCACAGGCCGGGTTGAGAGACCCCCCCCCCCCGCCCGGAGTGCACAAATTTTTGTGCACCGGGCCTCTAGTATTACTATAAATTTCAATGCTCAAATCATCCCAGGTTTGAACAGTAGGAGTCCCTTCAAGTGGACTTCTGTGTTCTTTTAACATTTATTCATTCTTTGAGCAGTCATTACTTTCTGAGTATATCTTATTTTTTATCAATCTCAGCCTTGGAATCAGATATTTCTCCAAGAATCCTTGTTCCTGTTAATGAAGAGCAGTGTTTAAAAACCTGGGCTTTGGTGTGCTCAGCTAACAAGTATAAATGTGTCACAGCTCCCAAGCCCTTTTAAGAGAAATGCACGCGTGCGCGCACCGTCCCCCCCACTCCCACACACACACACACACACACACTCGTGCGCAAAATTACATATATTAGTATATTTGTTTCTAGATCTAGCTCTTTAATGTTGAAAGCCATGAGTTCACATTAGAGTCCATTTCCAACTCTAATTTAGTATCACACAAGATTTTTCTGGCTTTTTTTCCTTTCCATATTTATAAATCCATTCTCTGAGAATAAGTTCCTATTATCAGAATTCCCCTGTGTATGACCCATCTTCCTATCCAGTTAGGCTGCTATGCCACAGGGTGCTGGCTTCCACCTGCTCCAGCCTAGTTGTCTGCTCCATTCTAGTTGGTGCCATCCTCAAGTATGGGCCCCGATCCCCCCACTGGACCTGCCTGCCCACATTCTTCATGTTGGAGCCACAACCCCTTTTCAGATCTCTCTTCTTCCTGCCATCTACCTTGTTTGGGCTTACCTAGTGGCTTTCTGACTGCAGAAGAAAGGAAGGAAGATAATACATGTTTTAAAATAAAGGGATGAAAAATTATAATGCCTTTTTAAAATAAGTTCTCTTAGAAGTTTTTAACTTCCTTGTATCGAAAATCTGTTCTTTTTAAAGAAGATAGTAATAATAGCTCAGCACAGAGAAACATATTATCTTTAATACAAGTGAAATACTAAATAATTTTCACTTTTACACAGATTAATAATTGTAATGAACAATTAACTAAATTACTCATTCTGGGAGAGAAGGAACTACATCCTATACTCATTAATATCTTACTCTAGCAGGTAACAGGCATTTCATACATACTTGTATCTCTCATTCATTAAGAGCTTAAAACTAATGAAATTCATGAACAAAATGAATAGTCCCAACTAGAGGATATAAGACACAAGTTTAAGGGTCAACTTTCAGTATTATAGCTATTCTGCAAAGTGGGGTTACAGCAGCTTTTCAACCCTTCCCATATGATTCTCGAGATGTTTGAGAGGCCATTAATCTAACTGCTAAACTCACAATCATGTAATTATTAATTATAAATTATAGTTACATCAAAAGTTCCACCAATCTTCGACAGACTCCAGAATTGATGACTGCTTGAATTTTATCATTGGGTCCATCAGAGAGATAAGAAAGGGCCCAACACACATCTGCTAATACATCTGAGTCACTGCTAAACAACAATCGTGACAGAACATTTAAGCAAGGTGAAACCTGTTAGGGAAGAAAGAGGCAATATTTAAAATTTTTCTCTACCTAACCAAGTTTCTTTAGAAAAATATAGAAATTTGTTTTAAAACTAACATTTAATACTAGAGAAATTAAACATTCTATTGTTTTAAAATTATCAAATATAAACATGACACTGATTATGACCCCTATTAATCTCATACTGAATAAATTAATACTGAATTAATCTTATACTGGATCTTATACAAAAAGCCACTAGATGATAATTTAAAGTTTTTTTAAAATAATGAAATACGTATTTGGGATCCTTTGTCTATGTCTAAATCATACACAAACACACCCCAAAAATGGAACACTAAAACTGAGAGAAGTAAAAATATTCCCATTAAGTTTTTAATGTAATGATCATGGAATATGATCCAACCTAAATGAATCCCACTTTACTTACTACATATACATTATTGGAAGTACGTATAATAATCAGTTAAGAAGTAAAAGTGTATAAAACACAAAAAGAAGTCTGAAGGGTCTTTTAATGGAAGTCACTAATAAACTACATTTCCTAATGTATTGACACCCTAAATCTTCAATTAAAAGAATACATAAGACAATAGAGATTTTTAATCCTGCTAGCATAAAACTAAAACTAATTAGTTGTGAGGTGAGCAAGTCACTTCATCTCTCCGAGACTCAGTTTTCAAATCTGTGAAACAAAGAGGCTGAATTAAATAAATCCTATGATCCTTCCTCTCAAATTAGAGAGACCTAGGTTCAAACACTATTCACTAGCTGTGTGACCATGTGCAAATAACCCAATATCTCTAAACCCCAAATTCTTCACTTATAAACCAGGATAACAGAATATCGTTAAATTAGTAAGAATGCATGTAGCATCTTAGAACAATGCCTGGCATATAGTAAGCACTGAGATGTTGATTTTTTTAATTGCCATACTCAGTATTGATTCTATAGGGTGTCCCAAAATTCATGCAAGATTTGAATTTTGCGTGAGCATTAACAACAACAACAACAAAAAATAAAAGCCTAATTTTACTTGTTTTATTGAATCAGATTCTAATATCTGTTGCTCTTTGATTTCAATCCATTCAATTTGATAAGCCTTACCAAGTACCAATTATGGCCCAGGAGCAGGGACAATGAAGACCAATGAAGACCACGGCTTTGCGTATGTGCCAGCAAAGCCGTGGAGTCCATTTACCTGATGTTCTATTCCATACAAAACCCTATACTGTATACTTTATGAATCAATAAAAAATTTACAATTTTTAATTATAAACCTGTGTTTTCTATCAAAATTACTTCTTGCGTGAATTTTGGGACACCCTATATATTCCTTTAAGGTTTTTATTTTTTAATCAGCAACCTAACATCTCTTAGTCTCTCTTCTCAGGTAAGAGTTCTATGTTAAATGCCACAAATAAAAAGTGATGACAGCTTTTTCACATTCTAAGACTTTAGATTGATGTTCTCTTCACCTCTATTTTAAAGATTGCCAGTACATACACTATAATCTTCTGAAAGCACTTATCTTCCCTGCTGGGACCTTCCTGTAAAAATGACCCTAGGGCCCAGGAACAGAAATCAGTTCACTTACAAAACAGACATGTTCATCTGTAAGTTAGGAAATAGAATCTGCACAACTGGATCCTACCCCAACAATCATGCCTTCACCCTTGCCAACCACCTCCTCTTCCTTGAACAAAGAAACGTGAGAATCAGTTCTTAAAAGCAACTGTAAACTTTTAAATTAAAAAAACTAGTGTAACTGATATATATCCTTTTACTTATGTAAAAAACAATGAAGTGCTACATATTTCTATTTTAAGAGAGCAAAATAAAAACATTCTGCTCCACCATCTTCTCACAAACAAGGAAAATACAGAGAAATACAGGGAATTAGTCAAGTAGATATTACATGATGTTGTAGGCCAGAGGGTCTTAAAGTGGGGTCCATGAACCCCTGAGGGATTCTTGCAACATTTGGAGGTCTTTTATGCCAAAAAATTTTTTCACAATTATACTAACACATAACTGGTCTTTTTCATTTTGTTGACATTTGCATTAAAGGTACAAAAGCAATGGTGGGTAAAACTATCAGCACCTTAGCACAAATCAAGGCAGTGGTACAAAATGTACCACAGATCTTTGTATTTTTCATCTCTGTACATGCAGTTAAAAGAGGGAAAGGAGCCCTGGTTGGTGTTGCTAAGTGGTTAGTGCATCGGCCCGCACACCAAAGGGTCACTTATTGGATACTGAGGTCAAGGGCACGTACCTGTCTTGCAGGTTCTATCCCCAGCCCTGGTCAGGGAGCCTGCAGAATGCAACCAATCAATATGTCTCTCTCACATCCATGTTTCTCTCTCTCTCTCTCTCTCTCTCTCTCTCTCTCTCTCTCTCTCTCTCTCTCTCTCTCCCCTTCTTCCCTCCCTCCTTTCCACTCTAAAAATCAATGGAAAAAATATCCATTCTTCTACTGATGGGCACTTGGACTACTTCCAGATCTTAGCTATTGTAGATAACACTGCTATGAACATAGGGGTGTATATATTCCTTGTGGTTGGTGTTTCGGGATTCTTAGAATATAGTCCTAGAAGTGGGATCACTAGGTCAAACGGCAGTTCCATTTTTTATTTTTTGAGGAGAACTCCACACTGTTTTTCATAGTGGTTGTACTATTTTGCTAAGTTAAATAAGCCAGTCAGAGAAAGACAAATACCACATGATCTCACTTATATTTGGAATCTAATGAACAAAGAAACTGATGAACGAACAAAATAGAACCAGACAAGGAAGTATGCAATGGGTTGATGAATCTCAATGGGAGGGTTGGGCAGGAAGAGATTAACCAAAGAACTTACATGCATATATGCATAACCCATGGACACAGACAATAGTGTGGTGAAGGCCTGAGGAGGGAGTGAGAGCAGGGAGGAGGGAGTCAATGGGGAAATAACAGGGGACATCTGCAATACTTTCAACAATAAAGATAAACAAAAAAGAAAGAAAAAATATGTAATCAAAGCTAATTGTTAAATCTACTTTTTGAGATGAAATGTGGAATTCAAAAGGAGTAAAATGGTATCCCAAAAATTTACCCACATTCTACTTTTCTAACAACATCCTACTGAAGACAATACAACTGGGACTGGGAATTTATAAATGATCTATTCTTTTAGCAGAATATTAGTAGATGGGAAAAGATATTCTAACACATCAACAGTATAATATGAAAGCCCAAGCCACTCTGGACTAGTTACTTTAATTTTATAACAGTGGACCTGAATGAATTACCTTAATCGTGTGTGGGGCTCCAATTTCCTAAGTGACAACTAGACTAGAAGGTTTCTAAAGTCAACTCTGAGATACGTAAACACCAGTGACAGTGGTTGCCTGAGGAGAGGGAATCATGGGTATAGGAGGGGCAGAAAGGAAAACTTCCTTTTCACTATATATCTCTTGATTTTGTGTATGTGAAAACATTGCCGAATCAATAAGGAAAGTAGTTATTAAAATGAAAATAATTTCCATTCAATCTCTAAAAATCTATTAAAAGGAGACTTAAAAGTTTATATATACAGTTGCTTAATTTGTGTATTTTACTCATACCTTACTAAAGTTTGGAGGAGGGTTTTTGCCTCTACATAAATTTGAGAGAGCCCATACAGCATTTCTGGTTGTTGTAAGTCTGTTTGAATTTGTTAATAACCTGCCAAAGTGAAAAAAAAAAAAAAAAAGAAGGAATTGTCACTTTACTTTCATTTTTCCTCTTTAGCTATTTTCTATCATAACAAAAATTCTGAATATACTTTATAAGGACTTCAAAATGAGCTGGTAAAATAGGAAAAGGTAGTTTTTCAAATTCATTATATTTCCAGAAACAAAAGTAAACACAGCATCTATTTTGAAATTTTTGAATCTACGATCTAAGTGGATTCTTATGACATAAAACATGTTCAAAATAAATGATGCCATGGGAAATTAATTTACTTGTCTCTTTATACTTTAAAAAGAGTATTAGATTACTTTTTTTAACCATGAATATACATTATACAAATTCAATAAGCAAGGAATGTGGGGTCAAATTAAGTGAAGATAAACTGTCGAGAAGAGATATTGCTGTGTGTGTGTATCTTTTTTAACAAATTGTCCATCTTACTATTTTTGATCTCCCCGCTGCTAGAAGTATGTGTTTGTTTGTTTGTGTGTGGTTTTTTTTTTTCAAAAAAATCCCTATTCTGCAGTGACATCAGCAAAAATGGTGGAGAAGGGAGCTCTGGGTCTATACCTTCCGAGAAATATGGAAAAAAACTTACAAATCCTGTCAAAATCAACTTTATTCTAACTCTCAAAGGCAGTCAAAAGTTTACAATAACCAAGAAAACTTTTAACCAGGAAAGAGCTAGAATGAAGCAGGAGAGCTTTCTAGCAGTAAAATTTACCCCTACCCAATCCCCTCCCCAGTCTGGCAGCAGCCTTGGACACAAAATCTGGAGTTCCCACTATGAGTTCCTGGTTCCAAAAGGAGCTATGGAGACTTTTTTTTTTTTAATTGATTTTTTACAGAGAGGAAGGGAGAGAGATAGAGAGTTAGAAACATCGATGATGAGAGAAACATCGATCAGCTGCCTCCTGCACATCTCCTACTGGGGATGTGCCCGCAACCCAGGTACATGCCCTTGACCGGAATCGAACCCGGGACCCTTCAGTCCGCAGGCCGACGCTCTATCCACTGAGCCAAACCGGTTTTGGCTGGAGACTTTGTTTTTAAGGAATTGTGCTTGCCTGTTTTGACCTGTCTGGGTGCTCCCTGAATAACTAATGAAAGATACTTGTCTTTGTTTTGACTAATTGGGTACTCTCTCCTTAAGATCAACAGCTAATTTCTCATAAAAAACCATAGACGTCAGCCTGGCCGGCGTGGCTCAGTGGTTGAGTGTCGACCTATATATATTCTGTTTTTGTAATCCCTATTCTGCAGTGACATCAGCTCAATCCCCAGTGTGGGGCCTGCAGGAGGCAGCTAATCAATGATTCTCTCTCATCATTGATGTTTCTATCTCTCTTCCTCTCCCTTCCTCTCTGAAATCAGTAAAAATACATTATAAAACAAAAACCATAGAGGTCAGAGGCAATGCAATTACATATTTAAAATACTAGAAGAAAAAAACTGTCAACTAAGAATTGCTATCTCCAGCAAAATTATTTTTTAAAAATAAGGAGAAAGTAAACGATACTCAGAAAAATAAAAGCTGAAGAAATTCATCACTAGTAGATCTGCTTTGCAAGAGAAAAAGAAGTTATTTAGGTTGAAATGAAAGGACAATAAACAATAGCTCAAAACCATAAGTACAAATAAAGAACACTTAAAATAATTACATAAATATAAAAGGATGTATTATTGTATTTTTGGTTTGTAATTTTTCTTTATTTCTATACAAATTAAAGACAAATACATAAAGCAATAATTATAAATCTATATTAATGGGAACACAATTTATAATGATGTAATTTGTGACAATAACAACTTAAAGGGGGTAGGGCAGAGATGAATAGGAGTTTTTATATAATACTAAGACTAAGTTGGTATTAATTCAAACAAAGTCGTTATAAGTTTAAAATGTTAATTATACTTCCCAGATTAAGCATTATGAAAATAATCAAAGCCCTAGCCAGTGTGGCTTAGTTGGAGTGTCCTTCCTATGCACCAAAGGCTCCAGGGTTCAATTCCCAATAAAGGCACATACCCAGATTTTGGGTTCGATCCCCAGTCAGGGCGCTTACATGAGGCTACCGACCAATGTATCTATCTCTCTCTCCCTCTCCCTTCCTCTCTGAAATCAATAAAATATATATATATTTTTAAAAATTCTAGCAAATAAGATCCAGCATTACATTAGAAAGATCATACACCATGACCAAGTGGGATTTATTCCGGGAATGCAAAGATGGTACAATATCCGCAAATCAATAAATGTGATACATCACATAAACAAATTGAGAGACAAAAATCACATAATCATATCAATCGATGCAGAAAAAGCATTTGACAAAATCCAACACCCTTTCTTGATAAAAAAAACTCTCAGCAAAGTGGGAATAGAAGGATCATACCTCAACATAACAAAGCCTTATATGACAAACCTACAGCCAACATCATACTCAATGGACATAAACTAAAACCATTTCCCCTAAGAACAGGAACAAGATAGGGATGCCCACTCTCACCACTCCTGTTTGACATAGTACTAGAAGTGCTAGCCATAGCGATCAGACAAGAAGAAATAAAAGGCATCCTAATTGGAAAAGAAGGAGTAAAACTGTCCTTATTCGCAGATGACATGATATTGTACATAGAAAACCCTAAAGATTCCTTCAAAAAACTACTAGACTTAATAAATGAATTCGGCAATGGAGCAGGATACAAAATTAACACCCAGAAATCTATTGTTTTTTTATACACCAAAAATGAGCTCACAGAAAGAAAAACTAAAAAACAATCCCATTTACCATTGCACCAAAAAAATTAAGATACCTAGGAATAAACTTAACTAAGGATGTAAAAGACCTGTACTCAGAAAACTACAGGACATTGAAAAAAGAAATAGAGGAAGACATAAACAAATGGAAGAACCGTGTTCATGGATTGGTAGAATCAACATCATTAAAATGTCCATCCTTCCCAAAGCAATTCATAGATTCAATGCAATTCCCATTAAAATAGCAATGACATATTTCACAAACCTAGAAAAAACTCTCCAAAAATTCATCTGGAATAAAAAAAGACCCCAAATAGCCACAGCAATCCTGAGAAAGAAGAACAAAGTTGGAGGGATCACAATACAAGATATCAAGCTATATTACAAAGCCACCGTTCTCAAAACTGCCAGGTACCAGCAGAACAGACATATACTAGCAGACCAATGGAACAGAACAGAGAACCCAGAAATTGACCCAAGCCATTATGCTCAATTAATATTTGACAAAGGAGGCAAGAGCATACAATGGAGTCAAGACACCCTCTTCAATAAATGGTGCTAGGAAAATTGGACAGATACATGCAAAAAAATGAAACTAGATCACGAACTTATACCATACACAAAAATAAACTCAAAATGGTTAAAGGGCTTAAATATAAGACAGGAAACCATAAAAATCTTAGAAGAATACAATGGCACCAAAATATCAGACAAATACCATAGCAATATCTTTACTGATACAGCTCCTAGGACAATGGAAACTAAGGAGAAAATAAACAAATGGGACTACATCAAAATAAAAAGCTTCTACACAGCAAAAGAAACCATCATCAAAACAACAAGAAAGCCCACTGCATGGGAGAACATATTTGCCAATGCTATCTCAGATAAAGGTTGAATCTCCAAATTTTACAGGGAACTCATACAAATTCAACTTAACAAAAAGAAGATAAACAATTCAATCAAAAAATGGGCAAAGGACCCAAGAAGACACTTTTCGAAAGAGAACATATAGAAGACCAAGAGACATATGAAAACATGCTCAAAGTCACTAACCATCTGAAAGATGCAAATCAAAACAACAATGAGGTATCACCTCACACCTGTCCGAATGGCTATCATCAACAAACGACAAGTGCTGGAGAGGATGTGGAGAAAAAGGAACACTCGTGCACTGCTGGTGGGAATGTAGACTGGTGCAGCCACTGTGGAAAACCATATGGAGATTCCTCAAAAAATTAAAATGGAACTCCCATTCGACCCAGTAATCCCACTTCTGGGAATATATCCCAAGAAACCAGAAACACCAATCAGAAAGGACATATGTACCCCTATGTTCATAGCAGCACAATTTATAATAGCTAAGATTTGGAAACAGCCTAAGTGCCCATCAGCAGATGAATGGATTAAGAAACGGTGGTATGCCCAGCTGGCATGGCTCAGTGGTTGAGCACTGACCTATGAACCAGGAGGTCACAGTTTGGTTCCCACCGGGGCACGTGCCCGGCTTGCAGGCTCGATTCCCAGTGGGAGGGATGCAGGAGGCAGCCGCCCAATGATTCTCTCTCATCATTGATGTTTCCCTCTCTCTCCAGCTCTCTTCCTCTCTCTCTAAAATCAATAAAAATATATTTTTTAAAAAACTGTGGTACATCTATACAATGGAATACTATGCTGCTATAAAAAAGAAGGAACTTTTACCATTTGCAACAGCATGGATGGACCTGGAGAGCATTATGCTAAGCAAAATAAGACAGTCAGAGAAAGATAAATATCACATGCTCTCTCACACTGATGTTTCTCCCTCTAGGATATAATGCACAATATAAACTGATGAACAAAAACAGATCCAGAGACAAACACACACGGAACAGACCATCCAACCTCAAAGAAAAGGCGGTGCGGGGGGGGGGGGGTAAGAGATCCACCAAAGGACTTGGATGCATGCATATTAGCATAACCAATTGCCACGGACACTGCGGCGGTGGGGCTTGTCCTGGGGGGCAGGAGTGGCGGGGGACGAGGGGCCAATAGGAGAAAAGGGGGACATATGTAATACTTTAAACAATAATAAAAAAGAAACAAAAACAAATAAAATAAAATAAAAATACTACTACATACCCCTTTTTTGTAGAGTAATTATTTAACACAGTAAGCATCAAATAAGCAATGACCACTATGAAGTATGGATTAAGAAAACATCCTAGTAAAGGACATATATTTTTTCTGATGTTTTCAAGCAATTACAGGCATGGCTAAACATAGCCAAATTTAAAAACATTACTTAAAAACTTAATTGTAAGTACATAAAAATGTAGTTATAATACAGTTTCTTTTCCAAAAGTAGTATTACTTCAATTGTGACTAATTTAAAGTACTTACTCTAAAAGAGGTGGAAGTATTTCACAGTTCAAAACAAAATCTCTGCATTCTGCATTGTCACCAGCAATATTACCAAGTGCCCAAACAGCCTCAGATAAAGAAAAATATTGTTATAACAATATCATAAATAAAATGCTCCCTCTTAACATGAGGTCTTAGTACAGAAGGAACAAAGTTTTCCAGATGTTAAAAAAATGCTAGTGCCCTAGCTGGTTTGGCTCAGTGCCCTCAGACTGAAGGGTCCGGTGTTCGATTCTGGTCAAGGGCACATACCTGGGTTGCAGGCTGCATCCCCCGCGCGGGAGGCAGCCAACCAATGTGTCTCACATTGGTGTTTCTCTCTCTGTCTCTCCTCTTCCCTTGCACTCTCTCTAAAATAAATCCATGGAAAAACATCCTCGGGTGAGGATTAACAAAAAAATTAAAAAATGCTAGTAGGACAATAAGAAAGAAAACCTTTAAGTGTTATTTAATCAAACTGAAGGACAGTACATTTTTAAATTTTTTCTTACGTACTACTGAAATGTTTATACTATTCTATAAAGAAATACCAATCTTCAAGAAGAGACAAAATATATCTATTTAGTGAATTTTCCAATTACATAAACTAGAAGTTTGCTCCTATTACAAGGAAATCCACTCACTGGGAAGAAACTGATTTGTAAAAGAAGGGAAAGTCAAAGCGTAGAAAAGTTAGGTAAAGCTAATAAGAGAAATAGCTTGGACTGATCTTTGACAAAAAGTGTAGAATCAGTCCAGGTTCATTATATTTTTTAAATAAATGGTAGTAAGAGATCAAATTTTTCATTTATTAAATTTCAATTAGATGAGAAATTATGCAAATGTGAATTATCATTTTATTATATTCTCACGCTCCCACAGAGGGAGTGCCGCTCAGCCAGAAGCCAGGCTCACAGCTGGTGAGCGCAGCCACGGTGGCGGGAATGCCGTACACGGGGGCCTCTAGTTTTATTATATTCTCATTTCAAATTCTTCATATAAGCACAAAAATAGACATAAGTTACTTTTTTAATTGGGAAAATTTTATAGTTAAGGTTTAAAAGCATGAGTTAATATCTTTAACATCTACTTCAGTATGTGTATGTGTTTTTAAGAAAACTTTAAAAATAATGACATTTTCCCTCTGTGAAGTTAATATTCTGTTGGTGAGGATATCAATTGGTATAACTTTTTGGGGGGTCAACTTTGAAATATGAAATAAAAACTCTAAGAAGTTTTCTATTGACAGGGTAGTCATTTTTCCCTAATAAAATAATTATGAGGCACATAAAAACTAATATATAACAATGTTATCACAATATTAATAATACTAATAAACTAGAAATAACTCCAATGTATAATTGAGAAATAAATTTCTTGAATGGATGAATAATCAGTAAAATTTTCTTTGAATATAATTAATTCCATAAGAATAAGCTCCCAATATTAGTGTTAAGTGGGAAAACATAAATATATATGTGATCAACTTGCATTAAAAAGATTTAAAACAAAATACCAACACATTTTATTTTGTTTGGATGGCACAAATTTTATGTTTAAAATTTTCCTCGTACAACAACTATAAGAATTTATTTATAAAGTTTATTTTTAAATGGTTCTATTCTAAATCATGTAATGTTTTTAAAAAGGAACAACAAGCCTGACCAGTGTGGCTCAGTGATTGAGCAGCAACCCAGGAACCAAGAGGTCACAAATTCGATTCCTGGTCAGGTTGCGGGTTCAATCCCTAGTAAGGGGTGTGCAGAAGGCAGCTGGTCCCTCTCCCTTATTCTCTCTCTCTAAAAATCAATAAAAACATATTTTTTAAAAAGAAACAACAAAATAATATATGTTCTTGCAAAGAATAAGGAGTCAGAACAGCGCAGGTTTAAAATTTGGTTCAGCCATTACTGTGACTTTGGGTAAATTACTAACTTTCTGGGTCTCAGTACGCTCTTTTATAATGGGTATCGTACTTCCTTATAGCTGAGATCACATTTATAAATAACCAGGATGATGCCTGAGACAGTTAATTTTCCTTTCCAACTTGACATGATGGAAATCACTGTATTTTTAACAAATGCAATACACAGGAAATTTAGTAAAAATAAAATTCAAATCATAATCACCAGTGGTACTTTCATGAGAAAATTAAAAATCTAATGAATATAACAGTTCAAATAGAAACTTACCTGTTCTTGAACATCTTCATGCTCTGAATTTAGAAGTTTGATAAAAATTGGAACAGCCCCTGTTTCAATCACTACCTTGGTATGAAGAAAAGTTCCAGATGCTATATTAGTTAATGCCCATGCAGCCTCAAACTAAAGAAAAATAAAAGTAGAATAAATGAAAGCACCAAAGAAATGTCAGAAAAAGAAAGAATGGAAGAAGAGTGGAAGTAAAGACTTAGTGGGACAAGTCTGAGATATGGACAGCCTTATATTTAATAAGATTAAATTTGAAATCAGATTTCACAGAAAAAAATAAACCTTAATTTTTAAAAAGAACTCTCAATCTAGGAAAATAAGAACTGAGAAAAATATAATAAAAATTTACAACTAATGAACCATAAGTGAACACATTTGAATTTATAATTCACAAAACTCTAAATGTCTATTAGAGAGCCAGATGTTCTAAAGCAAGCAGTTTAAAATTAATGACACACTACTTAATAGAAAAATATATTTATGAAAACTTAGAACTATAGAAAGTAGTTTTGTTTCCCTAGTGATCATCTAGTCCCAACGTTCTCATTTAAGAAATAAGAAAATTAGAAGTCCAGAGATTTAGGTGATTTGTTCAAGGTTAAAGAGTTCACTATTGACAAGGCCACAAGTAGGACCTCTGGTATTCTTTTAAGCAGCAGAGCCTCTGAGAAGGTAGTTAAATCAATTCACTTAGAATCTGTATGTGATGGATTTATAACAAAAACAACTGAGAAAATTCAATCCATGTCTCCCCCCAAAAAAACTAAATGACCTGCAAATCCACAGGCAAACTAAGGAGTAACAATTAAGTTATTAGGAATGACTTTATAAACTTTTCCCAAAATTACTAACAGTTCCTAGAAGACAACCATGACCATGATAAGACAAGTGATACCACCTTTTCCTTTCGTTGCCTGCCGGAAGCCGGTCCATCCTTGCTGCTTGACAAAGTCGCTGCAGGATAGAAACATCTGCACAGCATATGTTTCAAGGGACCTGGCGTATACAGCATACTGTTCTTAATATGTTTGCTCCCCTTAGCGCTGTGTGTTTTAACCAAGTTACGGAGGGGATGAAACTCCTTAACTAAGTGCCAGGCGGGTAGTTAATCACTTTAACTACAAACAATCATGCTTAAGCTACATAATCTTTACTCCCTGGAATGGAGATAAGAAACGCCCTAACCTTTGTAATAGAAATTGACAGGATTAAAATCAACTGGTATAAATACGGATGTAACAAGACAATAAACAGCAGAACTTCTCTGGAGATCCAGACCAGAACTTGGCTGGAGATCCTGGCTAGGCTGCTGATCAACTGAAGGCTGTCTCCGTGTCCTTCCTTCTTCGCCGACTCCGTCTACGCCTTTGGGAACCCCTGGACCTGCTGGGGTTGGACCCCGGCAGTTGCCAAGTACTCACGGAAGCTGACAATATATTCAGTACTGCAGAAGCTGCTTTCACTAAAAACTTCAATCATGTCATTTCTAGAAAGCAATTAAGAACAAAAACTATAGAACTCACTTGTAAAGTACAATTTTCATTTCTTTCAAGAAATTTCACAAATCTCTGTACAACTCCAGGTTTCTGTATAACTTGATCAATTGGTGGATTAGGTTCTAAAAATTAAAAAAAATTAAGTTATTACATAGACAAAAAGAGACAATGATCTGGTTTCTGTGTCAATTAACAGGCACACAAAATAATTCTTTCTTAGGTTTCACTGACCAAGTTTAAAATTCTAGCTGGATATAACTGAAGAAAACATACGTTCTTATAATTGCAATGTTTACTGAAAAGCGAATTCTTTTTCAATAACTATAATAACAAGAAAATTTAGAAAAAGGGAGGTGAGGGTAGGTGGGAGTGGGCAAAGGGGGGAGAAATAGGGACAGAAAGAGACCATGCTTGGGGCAATGGGTGCACGACGCAGTGTGCTGATGATGTTTTATTGAGTTGTACACCTGAAACTTGTATGGTTTTGTGAACCACTGTCCCCCCCAATAAATTCAATTTAAAAAAGATGAAAAATAGATAAATGAATAAATAAATGTATGTGTACAAATATTTAAATTTAATAAGTTGAAGGCTATTAAGGAGTTCACCTTTACAACACGGAGCTACTTTAATCCAATACTCAAAATACCAACTGAGAAATAATGTTTCCACTAATTCTTTATAATCATACCCACATTTCCAGGGATGTCTCCATATTAGCCATGAATTGCCTAATGTCTCATTTTCTCAGGGTACTATTTATTATTTACATAAATACTATTGGACTCTCTAGAATTCTTGATAAATTTTCATGAAATGCAGAGGGCTTTTGAAAATCATAAAATATTTAAGAAATTTTAAAACAAAGACATTCAAAATTAAAATAAACATATATCAGTTACTCCAATCTAAGTACCAAGAACTCTTTCTTTTCCCTTACTTCAGCAAAAAGTAGATCCTAGGCTTCTCCAGGAACTTCTCTGTTGATGCTCCTTCGGGTTGTTTTTCTCCCTGTTATCTACTTTCTTTCTAGAAAATTTACCTGTTAATTCACCTGTCCCTTGTGATTATCATTTGTTATCATCCACAAATCTAACCCCCATAACTAAATTCTTCTCTCTTAGATTCTAGACCACATTTTAAGTGTCTTTTGCCCCATTTCTTATTCCCAACTTCTTTAAAATGTAGCATAACCAAAACCAAACTCATAATATCACTGCTTATACCTTCCCCTTGCCCTGGGCCCACTACCCAAATTTGTCTATCACTTAGTAATCTGTCCATCTATTATTCACAGAATAAAAAACCTCATTTCCACTTTTAACTCTTCCTTTTCTTCTAAATTCTGGTGTTTGGCTGCATTTCCAATCATAAATAACTCATATATACATATTAAAATATTGTGTTTAATCAGTAGAATAAATAAAGTGTAACCATAAAAGAGCTGTATAAATCCTGTCATGATATAGAAAAAACTCTATTATTATATTTTAAATCAGTGTAAATCTTAGAAATCATGTTCTCCATTGTTAAGGAAGGTTTATTTAGGAATGGGTTTCTTTCTCCCTTCTCTTCTTTTTTCTACAAATTTTCTGTCCTTTTCATTTGTTCAAAAACTAGTTTATTTCTGCCAAGTTAGTAAAGCCATAAACATAAAATTTTGTTTGGGTGTTCTAAATGAAAAGTCTGAAATCTTCAAAATGTAAATTCCAGATCCTAGCTTAAACTATAATTATAGCTATAAAACATCAACAGGATAAAACATACATTTGCCTCCACAGCCATGAGACTGGCTTCTGGCTGACCGGCGCTCCTGCATTGAGCATCTGCCCCCTGGTGGTCAGTGCACGTAATAGCAACTGGTCAACCGGTCAACTGTCTGACCCCTGGTGGTCAGTGCATGTCATGGAGAGCAGTTGAGCAGCCTTAGCATATCATTAGCATATTACACTTTGATTGGTTGAATGGCCGACCGGATACTTAGCATATTAGGCTTTTATTATATAGGAGGAGGATATCCTATCTAATAAAAGAGAAACATGGTAATTAGCATACGACCACTACCCTTCCCACTGGCTAATCAGGGCGATATGCAAATTAACTGCGAGCCAAGATGGCGGCCGGCAGCCAGGCAGCTTGAAACTAACATGAGGCTTGCTTGCTTCAGTGACAGAGGACTCCAACGTTCCCCGCCTGCCTTGCCAGCCTCTGAGCTGCAACTCTAAGCAACTATGTTACAAATATAGAAGCTAAACAAAACCCCAGAAGCCTGCTTTAGTTGCAGGGCTTCAGCCAGCAGGATCGCAACATTGTTTCAAATACAGAAGGTAAACAAAGGCCAGAAACCTGCTTTCAGCAGCGGAGGCCTAAGAGCTGGAGCCTCAGAGCTAAAGCTGGCCCAGAATAAAAAAAAAAAAAAGAAAAAAAGGAGCGGTTGGGAGCTTCAGTCACTCGCCAGCCTGAAAACAGCCCTCAGCCCCTCACCCAGACTGGCCAGGCACCCCAGTGGGGACCCCCACCCTGAATGGTGTGTGACCAGCTGCAAACAGCCATCATCCCCTCATCCAGGCTGGCCAGGCACCCCAGTGGAGACCCCCACACTGATCCAGGACACCCTTCAGGGCAAACCAGCTGGCCCCCACACATGCACCAGGCCTCTATCCTATATAGTAAAAGGGTAATATGCCTCCCAGCACCGGATCAGCGGAGCTGCGAGGCCTCCCGGCACCGGGATCAGCGTGACAGGAGCAGCGCCCAAACCCCCGATCGCCCTGCGGCTCTATGTGTGACAGGGGGCAGGGCCACAACCTCCCTATCCGCCCTGCTCTGTTCGTGACAGGGGAAGGTGCCCCAAACCCCTGATCAGCCCTGCTCTGTGCCTGATAGGGGGGAGCTCCCCAACCTCCTGATTGCCCTGCAGCTCTGTGTGTGACAGGCTGCGGTGCCCCAACCCCCCTGATGGGCCCTGCTCTGTGCGTGATAGGGGGTGGCGCCTCAACCTGCCCATCGACCCTGCCTTGAGTGTGACAGGGGGCGGTGCCCCAACCCCCCAATCAGCCCTACCCTGAGCGTGACTGAGGGTGGCATTGCAACCTCCTGATCCGCCCTGCTCTGTGCATGACAGGGGCGGCGCCCCAACTCCCCAATCAGCCCTGCTCTGAGCCCGACCAGGGGCTGCACCTGCCGGGAGCCGGTCCATCCTTGCTGTTTCAGGGACCTGGCATATATGGCATACGGTTCTTAATATGTTTGCTCGCCTTCTTGGCACTATGTGTTTTAACCAAGGTCACCTCTCTGAGAAAGGTTGAATCCCCAGGTAGGGATTTTCCCCTGAAGTTAGGGAGGGAATAAAACCCCTCAACTAAGTGCCAGGTGGGTAATTAATCACTTTAACTACGAACAATCATGCTTAAGCTACATAATCTTTACTCCCTGGAATGGAGATAAGAAACGCCCTAACCTTTGGAATAGAGATTGATAGGATTGGAATCAACTGGTATAAATACAGATGTAACAAGACAGCAAGACACAGAACTTAGAAGACAGAACCTACCCAGAACCTAGAGACAGAAGAACTTTGCTGGAGAGAACATGGCAAAAGATCCTGGACAGAAACTGGCAACAGAACCTAGAGACAGAACCTAGCGAGAGAACATGGCAAAAGATCCTGGACTGAACCTGACTATAGAACATGGCAAGAGAACCTGACTAGAACCTGGTGACTGAACCTGGCTGGAGAACCTGGACAGAACCTGGCTGGAGAACCTAGCGAGGGAACATGGCTACAGAACCTTGCTGGAGAACCCGGAGAACCTAGCAAGAGAACATGGACACAGAACCTGGCTGGAGATCCTAACCAGAACTTCACTGGAGATCCTGAACAGAACTTGGCTGGAGATCCTGGCTAGAGATCCTGGCTAGGCTGCTGATCAACTGAACACTGTCTCTGTGTCATTCCTTCTTCGCTGACTCCGTCCACACCTTTGGGGACCCCTGGACCTGCTGGGGTTGGGCCCCAGCATGCATCTAGGGATTGGGCCTGCCCTCTGCCACCCAGGAGCAGGCCTAAGCCAGCAGGTCGTTATCTTCCGAGGGGTCCAAGACTGTGAGAGGGCACAGGCCAGGCTGAGGGACCCCCCCTCTTCCCCCCGAGTGCACAAATTTTTGTGCACCGGGCCTCTAGTATATATATAAGCCTAAGCGACTGAACAACTGAATGACTGAATGACTGGTCAAGAGGTTGCTATGATGCGCACTGACCACCATGGGGCAGACGCTCAATGCAGGAGCTGCCCCCTGGTGGTCAATGCACTCCCATAGCCAACCTCCTGTGGCACCTTCCCCTGGTGGCCAACCTCCCGCCACCCCCATCACCAGCCAGGCCAAGGGACCTGGCCTCTAGTATAAACGTAAGTACAATAGCAGTTATCTGCTTCAGCATTTAAAACTAAGAGTCCTCCACTACCAAAAAGCTTTGGAGAAATTTCTACAAAACTGGGATTTAAGAAAGAACAACTTGTGATTTACATCTACAAAAGTGGCCATGATAGGGAAGTAAATAGGATATTCTAGCAAAATGTCACTATTATGACTTAAATCAGAGTTCTTCTAGTTCTAGCTCCTTTCCCGTATTTTCTACAGTAATGGATCAAGTAAAATGACAGTAAAACTAACATTTTTCTAGGCCTAAAAGATTTAGCAGGAACTCACAACAAGCAGTGTAATTCCTGCTATGTGCCAACTTGGGCAAGCATAATCCCACTATAAAGAAACAGAAAAAAATCATTGGCTCTGTGAAAAAGATACTACAGTTTAAAAGAAACAGAATACCATAAGGAATAGGGCAAATGAGGATAAAATATTAAAACTAAAGAATTCAATGGGAAGTTGTGGTATAAAAACACTGTAGGCATAGTCTAACATTCTTAAACAGAATTAAATCTAAATGAATCCTGTTAATTCATTTTAATATAATGCATATATGAAAAAGAAATCTTGAAAGAGAATATGATCATGTAAAGTACTTTTAAATATTATCCTCATTCAAAAAATAATCCCAATTTCAAAAACAAAAATTGTGGAGTATGTTGAGGAAGAGGAAGCCGTTCTTGGTTATATAAGGATTTCCTAACACTTCTAGGCCACATTAGCTTGGCAGAAATGGAAAACAAAAGTTAAATATATCTGTAAACAAGAACTACAGTAAGAAAGCAAAGGCAAACATTTTGTCATTTATGCTGACCTGAAAATAAAATTTCTTTTACTCCTCATGTGTAACTAAATTCTGTCTCTCTTAGGAAGATAAAGCAGCTAGCCAAGAGCATTTTCAAAATTTTTATCAATTCATATATACAACTCAGTATAATTGGAATTACTAATTCTAAATGACATAATTAAAACACAAGTGTTAAATTTTTATTTAATAAGAAATTTTTATAAACTCAATATAAAATTAGACAAATAACAGAGGCAAATTACAAAGGTCAAAAGTTAAAGAAAAATATTCAATTTAAGTACTCAAAAAATGCTACATAATGAGCTACTATTACATCAGTATTTTTTCTTTTTATAATCATGCTGTTAAGAATATAGTGAGCCCTAGCCGGTTTGGCTCAGTGGATAAAGCGTTGGTCTGCGGACTGAAGGGTCCCAGGTTCGATTCTGGTCAAGGGCATGTACCTTGGTTGTAGGCACATCCCCAATAGGAGGTGTACAGGAGGCAGCTGATCAATGTTTCTCTCTCGTCGATGTTTCTAACTCTCTATCTCTCTTCCTTCCTCTCTGTACAAAATCAATAAAATATTTTTTTTTTAAATTTTTTTCTGAAAAAATGTTTCTATAACTTTGTTTCTTGGCAGTGGGAATAATGATTTCTATATTTGCTTCTGTGATTTTTCTGTTTATATTTGCAAATATTCTATAATCAACATGTGTTACTTTGATAATATGCTTAAAAATTGATTTTATTTAAAAATATATTTTAAAAAACAAGACCCTTCTAGCAAAGAAAAGTACTTCAAAAAATACCTCATAAATAAAGTCAGTACTACAGAACATTGTAATATCAAATAAGCATATTGAAAACAATTCTTGCCTTTAGAAAGCAGCTTTCTAAATTTCTGTGTCGCTGTTAGTTGTTGATCAGCATTATTAGAAAAAATCATCTGAACCATATCTGCGGTTATAACATCATCCTAAAACACAGAAAATATAATTAATTTCATTTAAATACTTTACATAGATAACATCTGAAATAATGTTGAAGTATAATTTGAAATAGATTTTTATAATATCTACCTCTAGAATGGGTACAGTGGAACTGATGTCTGGATCCTGAATAGGACTTTCTGGCATAGATTCATCACTTCTGGGCAAAGAGACATTTCTGCGTTTAAACAGCTGTAATAAAGAGAAATCACTCTAACATTGAGTTTTCCATAGAACAGTGGATTCCCACAGAATTATATTTTTTTGTGGAAGTGAACAAACAAGCTAATAATTTTTAAAATTATTAAAAATTCTGAATATTTTATTTAAAATTCTGAATATGTTAATATTTCCCAATCATTATATCATGAAGACCTAAATTGTCTATGAGAAGTTAAATACTTTCTGGACTAGGTTAGCGCTTGTCCTGTAGACTGTGTTGGGTCAATCTCAGGTCTTATCAAAGGCTAGTCTTGGCTGGGGCGGGGGGGTGGGGGGACATCAATTGGGGAAAAAGAAGACAAATATAAAACTTTAGACAATTAAAAAAATAAAGAAAGAAAGAAAAAATAAAATAAAATTGGTTTTTATGTCAAATTAAAAAAAGGCTAGTCTCATGAGTAGAATACACATTTATAATTTACAGCATTTGTGAAAGCACATTATGACCACACCAGATTATGAGATGCCTAAGAACGTTTCCAAGAAAATCTTAACTAAAAAGTAAATATTACATGGATGAGATAATGTGGTATATTAACAGTTAGTGTATCAGATTAACAAGGAATAAAGAACTCCTCTAACAAAAGATGGCCCAATGCCTATTATCTCAGGATAAAAATTAAGAAAAAAACCAACAAACAAGAGAGAGAAAGAATGAAACATGATGAGGTCACTAAGGAAAATTTAAAGGTGCATTTCATAGGTCACCTCATCATGTAAGAACCCCATGAAATAACACAGGCAGTGTTTTATCCTTCTCAGTCAGATGGAGAAGTTGAGAGACAACAGATTTCTCTAGTTTGTTCAACATTATAGTTTGTTCAACATCGAATAAAGGTCAAGCTGAACATAAAACCCATTTATTCAGGCTCCAAAATCTTTGTTCTTTTTATTCCAACACATCAACTTCATGCTATGCCATCGCTCTCCTTTTCTTCTCCTCTCTCTCCTTCTCTTTAACACTTTTCTTCCTCTTCCTCCTCCTCCTCCTGTACCTCCTCCTCCTCCTCCTCCTCCTCCTCCTCCTCTTTCTTTCTCATTCCATTCTCCATTTCTCAGTCTTTGACTTCGTTTCTCTTTCATTTCTCCTCTTCCCTCTCCTGCCCTCTTTTATATTCTTCTGCCTGAAAGTCAAAACCAGACTGATGTGGGCTAGCTGAGGGAAGATCTCCTTGATCAAACTGTCCCTGCTTTAGTGGTGTGAATCAGCAGGACTATCAATTTCAAAGAAGCATATCGGAAGGATTGTATTTATAAATTATAAACCAGGATATGTAGAATATCTGGGTTGCAATGGAACTTCAGTCATTTCTGGTTCTTCCACTGAGCAGTTGATCTCCCTTAGTCCTAATAGTTGAGTCTATGAGGGGCAGAGTGCTAGCAGCCAAGGCAGCAAGAAACACCTTCCATGGGAAAAGAGTAAGAGAGAAGTAATATGGGGTTTTTTAAACTGACAGCTCTTGCAAAAAGTCCCAGTGTTGTTTCTGTCTGCTCCTGCCCATTTCTGGGAAGGTCAGAGCAAAACAAGACCAACTAGGAACATCTGTGTATGAAGCGTAACAAAAATTATATGTACACATATGTGACACAGATGACACATGAATGACTTTGTTGATGGTGCTCTGCAATTACAGTGTTGGAAGAATAGCTAGGAAGTGGAAGATTGAACAGAAAAGTCATCCTAAATACAGTATTTCCATTTTTCTTTCTAAACATGAAATAATGAACTTTCCATTTCCTTATTTTGTTAATGCTTCTTTAAAATAAAGCATTTAAGATTTGTATTTGAAACTATTTTGGGAAATAACTGGAGCATGCAATCACTTAAATAACATACTGAACATTTAGTCCCCATCTCTCCAGAGCTCTAGAATTGTCCCTTTTGGAATTTGCAACTCACGTGTGCATCTGGTCCCCAAAGACCAATGCAAAGCCAAAAAAGATAAAGGTCCTTGGGAGCCTTTTGAACATTAAAAACACTGGATCTGGGGACAGGACAATTCTAGATTCTGGTTCTAAGATCTGCCTTTAGTAGTACTTTGTGACCTTGTGGGAAAATACAACACTTGATTTCTCTGCAGTTTTCTTATCTGCAAGTGAAGAAACTGAACTAGGATAAAATCCTATGATTTTATGATACTGTAGGAATAGTCTGTTTGAAAGCCCTAAAATGCTGAAGGAAATGTGGCAGGACACTTAGGTAGATGGAATTCACTTCTAGTTTATCTTGCATTGACTTTTATAGTAACACTAGAGGCCTGGTGCACGAAATTTCTGTGGGGGGGTGGGGGGGAGGAAGGAGGGGGTGGCCCTCAGCCCAGCCTGCACTCTCTCACAATCCAGAACCACTGGCTCCTAACCGCTCACCTGCCTGCGGGCCTGATCGCCTATAACTGCCCTCCCCTGCCGGCCTGATCACCCATAACTGCCCCCACTGCTGGCCTGGTTGCCCCTCACTGCCCCCCCTGCCAACCTAGTCGCCCCCAACTGCCCCCCCGTGCCAGCCTGGTCGCCCCTCACTGCCCCACCCCACCCCGTGCCGGCCTGGTCACCCCACACAGCCTGTTGTTTGGTCATTGCGTGAGGGCGTCCTGAGCAATTTGCATAGTCCTCTATTACTAGTATAGATTATAAAATAACACATTGTTTTGGTATTTAAAGAATGACTGATATAAATTGCCATAATATTGTTCCTTTACTATTTTCATCCTGGTTCATTAACTATCATTTAAGATACCAAATGACTTGTAAAAATTTTTTTAAAAAAATAAAGGTACATTTCCTAAGTCAAAATTGAGGGTAAAAATGTTGTTATTTTTTTATAGCTAAATAAAAACTGGTCTTCTTCAATCTGTACACAGTTCTCTTTCAAATAATTAATTCAACAGAGTTCTCTTTTTTTAATACCTATTATAATACAGAAGGGACTGTGCTAGATACTATATATAGGGAGATGACAAATCATAATCATATTTCTAAATCATATTTCTCTACTTTCTTCATTGTTAGTCCTTTTCAAGTGTTTGTTTGTTTTGTTAATCCTCACCTGAGGATATTTTCCCATTGATTTTTAGAGAGAGTGAAAGGGAGGGGGAGAAACAGAGAGAAACATGGATGTGAGAGACACACCTGGATTGGCTGCCTCCACACATGTCCCTACTGGGCCAGAAATCGAGCCTGCAACCAAGGTACATGCCCTTGATGGGGAACTGAACCCTAGACCCTTCAGTCTACAGGTCAATGCTATATCCACTGAGCCAAACAGGCTAGGGCTTCACACATTCATTTTAATTCATGTACGTGAAACCCACATCCTCCTTATTATTTATAAACTAGAGGCCTGATGCATGAAATTCGTGCAAGGGGTTCAGCCCCTGCCACCACCGCAGCTGCCTCTGCCTCGGCCCCTGCCCACCGCAACTTCATCTGGAAGGGCGTCCAGTCTAATTAGCATATGATGCTTTTATTATTATAGATACTTCTAAATTTAAATATATGTTAGAATGAAAAATGTTGAGATGTGCTCTTTTAAAAGATTTTCAAATTACTTATGTCAAAGTTCAAACAGAGAAGGCTAAGAGATTTGGATAATGAAACTACAGGAGGAACAGTATGATTAGCTTATAAAAAAAGACTATAATTAACTTAGGGGCAAAAGCTATGAAAACCACAAAAGCAACAAATAAATATAATTAATGTTATTTTAGGAGGCAAATTTTACTATAACAAATGAAAGTGATCTAAATAGACTCAAAAGTAAAAAATTTCTTTAGCACCAGTGTAGAAATATAATTAACATCATATATATTTATCAATGAAACAGAAAAGCTATGCCTATCAGTGATTAAAAATAGCACAGGAGCCCTGGCCGGTTTGGCTGAGTGGATAGAGTGTCAGCCTGTGGACTGAAGGGTCCCAGGTTCAATTCCAGTCAAGGGCATGTACCTTGGTTGCAGGCACAACCCCAGTGGGGAGTGTGCAGGAGGCAGCTGATCGATGTTTCTCTCTCATCGATGTGTCTGGCTCTCTATCCCTCCCTCTTCCTCTCTGTGAAAAAATCAATAAGATATATATTTTTAAAAATAGAACAGGATTCTGACTCATGAGTTTGCTAACATTATTTCTAAAGTCCAGTAAATTAAAGAATAGATTTATCTATATTCAATTTCCTAAAACCCTTTTTATTTAAAATTCTCTAAAAATTAGCAACGTAATACAACTTCTAAAATCTGCATATAATGTTCTTGTGTTAAGCATAATTAATTATTTTAAAACACCTACCTGTTCTTCCCTCTTTTGTTTTCGAAGCTGTATTCCTTCTTCTTCTCTTCGTCTACGCATCTCTTGGGGGTTTAGGGCTTTATTCTTATAACTTTTCATTCTATAGTTATCTTTCCCTGAATAAGCCATGGCACCTTAAGGTTAGGAGAGAAAAAAAAGGATACTGATAATTCTCAAACATGAGATGTTTACCCTACGGCAACTAAATTCAGGTTCACAGATTAAATAGTCCAATAAAACCCATTCTGAAAATTATGTACAAAGAACACATTCCCGCACTTCCATATCAAATGTGAGCAAAATGACCTAACTTTTTAGCACTAAACTATCAAACAAATAACAGACTCCGGTCTAAACACAAAGTCATTACCCTAAGTTCACTGATTCTAAGGTGCATGCCCCATCCCTGGTATTTCAACCTCTCTGATGTGGGATGCATTTTAAAACCACCATCAGCCAGGAAATAATCATGAAATAGGTGGGTAAAAAACTTCTAAATTACAGCTTCTGGCAAGATCGAGAAATAGCCAGCAAAGAAGTGTCTTATTTCCAATGGACTATGGCACTGGGCTTCAGTAAGCACACCTCAGGTATTTACTGCAGGCTGGCTTCTCCCACTTACTTTAGCCACTGCTTAAGAACTAAGGCCACACAGGCATGATTTGAGTCATGGCTGCAAAACCAGATTTCATTGCTACAGTATAATTCATTCTTTTTAAATACTGAAATGCTTGTATACTTTATTTGGAAATTAGTCTTATTATAAATGTATTTTAAAACCTTAACATTTTATACGCATATTTAAAATGTTTATTTTGTATAAATATGAAATTTTATATTTGCAATAAATGTAATAGTTTTACTTTTAGGAAAATAATTATAAATACTTTTTAATAATAGTATTACATTGATATTTTGATATCTGAAATGAATACTAAATTACTGATATTATAACCTATCCTGGATTTACACATTAAAATATGAGTCTAATACAGGGTTTCAACTTGAATTTAACATGAGATAATTAATGTCTGTTTCTAACATTAGTCTGATAAATTTTGATAATATACCCATTCTCTCAACCAGAGAGAATGCTGTAATCAATTAGCACTTATGAAGTAAACACAGAGAAGAAAAAGTTGACATTTATCTGCCATCCCTGATGTAGAAGAAATAGACTATTCAACTGGCAAATATATTGTAAGAGGTAAAGTACACTAAAACATCTGCATTAAACCCTGTGAGAACATAGAAGACACAGCAACAAACTGTGCCTGGGGGGGCTCTGAAAGTACTCACAGTTATCCTCTCTTACAGGATGAACAAGAATTTCCCAGGGAAGGAGATGAAG
The DNA here is from genome assembly GCF_963259705.1 of Myotis daubentonii. Lineage (NCBI taxonomy): Eukaryota > Metazoa > Chordata > Mammalia > Chiroptera > Vespertilionidae > Myotis > Myotis daubentonii. The sequence continues at coordinate 11,616,592 of NC_081845.1, read as the reverse complement.
AGAGAAAAGGGAAAGAATAAGCATTTCGAGCAGAGGGAATATCTGTAAAGACAGTTCTTGAAGAAGCCTGGCATAAACACAAAACAGTAAAAAATTGAGTGTGCCTGAATAAGAGAACATATGGAAGCAGGAGATAAAGCTAGAAAGGTAGGTAAGAACACATATGGTTCCTGTAATCTGGAAATTGATTCAATAATTAGAGACCTGGTGAATGTAAAGAATACTATACTTAATTCAATAACTCATGTTGAAGCTCAGTTGAAGATCAGTAATGATCTCTGATCTCCATTTTTTCCCTCAAGGGACTATGTTCTTATTAATGACACAGAATTTTTATATATGAAATAAAGAATAATGCTATACATTGTTATTAATAAAGCTTGAACAAGTTGCTTCTAATGACAAATATGTGTTGGTGCACACACTATTTCTGAAATCAATTCATTAAATATATAAAGAGGGATTTGGGTGGATTGTAAATATACCTTAATTGCTATAATACATGTGTTAAATTCAAATATACAAAGTACCTTTTAAATCATTCCAAAGTCCTCAGCCCATTCTGTTCTACCTTTAGCTCCACTGCTATTTACCAGTGATCTAATTATCAAGTCTGATGTCTTGTATGGCACTTAGCTTACTGTAGACTCTTATACAGGGTGGGACAAAAGTGGGTTTACAGTTGTTCATATGAAAAATAACACAATAATTAATAAATAATAATATAAGAATAAACTCGTGTTTCGAATACTCACAATTGTAAAACTACTTTCCCCCCCCTCTGTATGCTGAATAGAAAATATTTCAGCAAAATGAAATGTTCATAGCAATAATCCTATTAAAAATATGTATCTCCTATACAAAAGGAGTTATCTAGGTAGGCCCTTGACCTGTAAACTGTTTTGATCACTTGTAGGTATGTATACAAAAAATACAGGGTTGGGCAAAAGTAGGTTTACAGTTGTGAGTACAAAAAACAGTTTATTCTTGTCTTATTATTAATTACTAGAGGCCCAGTGCATGAAATTCATGCACTGGTAGGGTTCCTAAGCAGCTGCCAGCTGCCTGCCACTGCCAGGGCCTCCCTCCCTTCCCCTGGCCGGCCCCGCCCCCTGGTCAAACTCTCAGATAACTCCCAGTTGAGGGGACAATTCGCATACTATGCTTTTATTATATAGGATTATATTATTTTCCATAGAAGCAACTATTAACCTACTTTGGCATCCCCTCCCCCCCACCCCCGTATTTGTACATTCATCCTCAGTATGTTTATTTATATACATGTAATGTTAGCCTAATAAACTATCCCATTACAAAATCCACAAAGAGAAAACGATTTTAAAGTAATAGTTTTAAAAGGTAAACTAATGGAAGTTCTAATATTTTCTCTCCACATCTAACTGAATCACTTGTGCCTCCTCAACACATACAACCAACCAGTAATCTAGGTAACCACATTAAAACTGTTTTACATAAATATGTTAACCAAGTTAAAATCTAGCTCCAGCACTGATACCTACATCATCGATTCCTTCTACGGTACTGACTTCTTGCCTGCGTCTTCACAGCAGTTTAAAGAGGACGTAAAGCCCAAAGAAACTCAGCTCTCAAGGTTCCTCATTCAAGAGGACTGTTTCGTTCTCTGGAAAATAACTTTGAATCCTATGCTTTAAAGGCTGTGGTCTCCTGCGAGTTATTTCAAATGTAAGAAACGCTATTCAGGCACTCTGACGTTGCAAAACAGAGGAATTTCTTCCGTCATAAGCTTATTTTTGGCCCAGCTCTGTGAAAACCTGTGTTGAGGTTGGGCAGATAACTGGCACCTAACATTTTTCTAACATCTGTTAAACGGAATGTCTTGTACCCGCAAGCCTCCCTCTCCATGGGCTTGGGCGCCTGCGAGTAAGATTACAGGATGGGCACAAGGGGGGCAGCGGGCGGCCACAGCCCCGACACCCGCGCTTAAATCAAAAGGACAGAACCGTCTCTTTTTACCCACAAGTGACCTTCCTGCAGCATGAGAATCATTCAGTGTTGTAACGGAGCCATCAAGCCAGAAGTGCGTTTTCGTGTGTGTGTGTGTGTGTGTGTGTGTGTGTGTGTGTGTGTGTGTTAACATGTTCAAGAAGTTCTAGAGTAAATGCCAATGTCATTCCTATCGAGGCGTCACCGCCCCGTTTCCAGCTCTCGGATCCCTCCCCTCTCGGGCAGATGGAGGACACCACTGGATGTTGGTGGTCGGAGTTGCCAGCCGCGCATCCACGCCGCCAGAGCCGGACGAGCCCTTCCCGGCACCTGCGCCCCAGCGGCGGGGCGAGAGGGGGCGACGCGCGGGGCCCCGGACGCAGCCGCCGTCCTCCGTCCGGGCCCCGGTGCTTGTCATCAGCCGCCGGGCACGGGCGGACGCCGAGCCCAGGAGGGAGCGGCCACCCTGGCCAGACCCCGTGCCGCCCAGGGAGGGACAACCGAGAAGCCGGCAGAGCGGCGGAGGGTGCCACGGGCCGCCGGGCGCTCCCTCCCGGGACCCGCCGGCCGCCTGGGAGGATCGGCGCCGCGGGGCCAGGTCCGGCCGCCACGCCCCCGCCGCCGTCCCCCTGGGAACCTGCGGGAAGCCCGGCGGGCCCGGGTCTGAACCTTCGCCGGGAAAAGGTCAATGAAGACGGCGGCGCCGGGAACTCGTGGCTCCCAGGGGACCAGCCCCAGGGCTCAGGAACCGGCGGGGCCGCGCCACTTACCCGTTCACGGGGCTCCACCCGCGCCCGCACTGCCCGGCTCCGGCTGCGCGTCGGCTGCGGGTGACAGCGGGGTCGCCACTCCGCCCCTAGCGTCGAACGGAGCGACCCGGTTCGCAGCCCAAGATGGCGGCCACCTGCGCCCCCTCCCCGGGACCCCGGGGCCCGGCTCCCAGAAGCCCTTGCACGCGGCGGCCGCGGGGACCCGCCGCGGGGCGGAGAGGAGCGCGCCCTCCGAAGGACCAGCCGGCGTTTGCTCGGACCTCGGGGTTTTAAACCGGAGAGGGCCCCGTGGCAGGAGCGCGTCCGACTGCCCAGGTCCTCCGTGCGCGCTCTCAGTCGATCATTCACTCACGCGTTCGTCTGTCCGTCCCCCGATCCATCCACCTACCCACCCATCCTTCCCCCCATCCCTCCCCCCATCCATCTCCCCTTCCATCCCCCCATCCATCCCACAGCGCAGTATTCATGGAGCCTAATCGGCGCCTGGCATGGTTAGATATTGGAGCTGCAACAGTATTCACAGCGGATAGAAATGCCAACCTCATGGAGCTTCGCAGAGGCTCTTTCCATCTTCAGCTGCATTACCTTGTTCCTATAGTATAGGAACCTTTACGCTCCCCTTTGTTTACAGCTTTTCGACTTGCCATTTAAACTTTTGGATTCCATAACATCTGTGGATTTCACACACACACACACACACACACACACACACACACACACACACACACTCGTAGTCACTGTTATGTGAAATAACTCCAGATAAAGTACTCTAAATTAACATGACACTTGGATAGCCTGGTAAACCATCCTGACGTTCAACAAACAGTACTGAAAACCGACTTTTCCAGACCCAATACCAGGCACAGAATATACAAGATTTAAACACCCACATACACAACTCCTACCCCTAAGAAGCTCTTGTTTTCCAGGTTATCCACCAGCTCTCTATTCCTGCTATTGTATTTTTTTTTTCTTAATCCCAAAAGCTATTTCCTATTTTTGATTTAGGGATTAAATGTCTTTTCTTGTCTCTCTGAAGACATTATAGTTTCCTTGAACTATTTTTTTCGCCTTTATTCACTGTTTCTTCAGAGTTATTTTTTCCTTTTTGATCATTTTGATTCTCATCTTTCCTGCCACAGGCTGTACTCCAATGCCTGGAGATTGTTGAGTACCCATATTTAAGAGTGAGACATTAAAGAAACTCATTGGAAGCCTGTGTATCAGTGGGGCCTGTTGACTCCCTGATTGTTGGCCTCCCTACAGAGAGATTAAATGAGATCTCGGTATTTCATTGGAGGATTTTCTAAAAGCCATTATCTTTAAGTCTTTTGTCTTGGACCAATGGTTTTCCTGGAGAATAATGTTCCAATCTCCTGACTTGGAACCACAAATCAGACATCAGAATGTGATGGGAGGAAATGGCGAGGGGCCTCATAATTCAGTTTTTAGCTTTCATTATTTCCCATTTTCAGTTCAATACCTTGACCCTCATCCTTTTAACTTAATAGCCTCTCTGGTTCATTTTCCTCATAAGCTAAACCTGTAGTGTTCTGTCTGGGAGGGAAAGAGGAGCCACTTAGCAACCTCGTGATAGAGGACATCTGGAGGTAGGCTTCTACTTGCTCCCGATACAGAATTTCAGCAAAATTTTCCTCTTTTCAGGCCCAAATTTAACATCTTTCTTAGAAGTATCTGGGCTTTAATTTCTGAACATCTCCAGACTTCTGGCGTATGAAGTGATTTGTTTTTAGTGAATTTCTGTGCTTAGCTAAGCTAGTTACTACTCACTCATCCTTTGTTTTAGCTTCCAGATTTTGTTAAAATCTTATTAAGCATTTATTTTTATTTTTTATTACTCTACTGTCATTTTAGTAGATTTTGAGAGGCAAGGTATATAAATGTACATGTTCGGTTTGCCATGTTTAACTACTCAACACCTAGAATGATTTCTAAAATATATATTGTACGTCATCAGGTCATGCCACTGTCCTATTTAATTACTCCAATAGTTTTCTACAAGACCCTACATGATTTGACCCCTGCCTACAACTCTGACTTCATGTTGTAACCACTTCTAGAACATTACGCTCAGCTCACAAGATGTTCTTTTTGCTCCAGTCTGGGAGGCTTTCTTCTTCTTATCATTTTCTCTGCCTGGAATGCTCTTCCTGCTGTTGGCGCAAGGTTGTTCATAAGCACACTCACCTCTTCAGAAAGACCTTTGCTACCTACATTTGTCCTTTCTATAACTAACCCAGTTTTATTTCCCTTATAGCACTTGTCATGATAAGTTTATTTGTTTATTTTCTCTCTACCTCAGAATGTAAGATTCAAAGGGCCTGGATTTTGTGTATTTTGATTTCTACTGCAGCTCCAGTTCCAAGCAGAATGCTTTGCTAAAAGACGTTCATTAAATATTTGTCCAATGAAATAAGGACTGTACTATAGAAAAAAGATACGTGGGATCTTGTAACCTTGAGGCAAGAACTTGTCTTAGCCACCCTCCATCAGCAGAGCGTAGTTGAGAGTGTGACATCTGGTAGCATTTTAATGCTCACTCTGTGGACTCCTGCCGTGCTCTAGGACCCGCCCCTTCATTCAGAAAGACGTCAGAGCCTAGTCTCTCCTACTTGGTTAGCAGTCCGGACCCTGCTGGGAGGTGGAAAAAGACTACGACTTCCAGAATGCACTGCAACTCAGCCGGGCGTGGAGCGGTGCATTCTGGGAGTCCTTCCCTTCCGGGGACCAGAGGAAATGCTTTTTTGAATGTGATGCTGGAAACTGAATCCTTTCGGAGTCGCAGGTCCTTCCCCCGGTTAACTGCGAATCTCTGGGTGGAGAGAGGACCTGCCTTCGTCTCTCGGGCCAGGAAAGGTAATCGACGCCGCGCACGCTCCTCTGCGCGCAGCCGGTTTCACCTGCGGGACCCGAAGAGGAAGCCCAGCCGAGGGTAGCGTGGCCACGGCCGGGTCGCGGGGCCGGAGGTAGGTCCTGATGGCCCCAGCTTTCATTTCCCAGGCCCGCAGCGTTGACCCAGTCGGTGTCGGAGCTGGTTTCGAGTCCTGGCTCGGGACGCCGGCGCGAACCGGGGCAGACGTGGCCCTTGCCGCCCCGCTCGGCCCTTGTCCACCAGCACTGCCCCCCGCCCTTCCCGCTCCCACCCCGAGTGGCAGGGAGTTCCGCGCCTCCTGGTCCAGCCGAGTCCCGGCCACGGGAAGAGAAACTCGCTGGGTTTGACTTTCTTAACCCCCCAGGGAATGGGGGGGGGGGTTCTTCTAAAACCAGGAACTGTTTTCACCCGTCTGAAGGGAAATGAGAAAAACAAGGACAGCGTAGGGAGTTCTTATAAAACTAAGTTTATTTAAATGGTGGGAACAGTTGATCTTCTTTTCCTGTTTCCCTTTAAATAGCTCGCAGCTGAATAATAGTCTGTGGTAGGAAGGTTGTGGCGGTGACTGCTTTTTTAAAAAGTGATTTCTTAACAAAATCACCACTTGTCGGTAGCTAGTACTTTATTAGTCCACAGACCTCAAAAGTGACTGCTGATTTAGCACAGCTCGTTTTATGAGCCGAATCTCCAAGCGGTGGGATGCTTTCCCTGAAACTATGAAACCAGAGATTGTACTCCAGTTCTCTAGGCTCTGGAATCGGTGCTCTTTGATACTCTGCTCAATGGGCTTCTGTTCTTCGGGTTGAGAGTACTGACTGGGTTGGCACTGTAGCTAACCATTTCCTGGTGTGGTGACATGTCCGAGCTAGGGTTTACTCCGTGGGGAATAATAATGATACTTAAACTAGTTTGAGATATATTGAGCTCATTCACCATTAGCTGCCATTGTTAAGATGTGTTTATTTACCCTCCCCATTGTTGACAACTTTAAGTTTCTGTATTCAGATACATCAGTTGATGAGGCTTCCTTGTTGTCTCTTACCTGATTTATCTTCCCTGGACAATTTTATAAATGTTACTTTCTCTCTACCTCAGACCGCACTTTCTGAAATAGCTGAAAAATTATTTTAATGTTCATTATTATTATTGCCTTTGTTTTGTTAGACTCATTAAATTGAAACACAGGGACAATTTGGTTGAGATTTATTAATAAGTTTGTGTATTTGAGGAACAGTAAGTACATTGAAAATGTCTTCACCTAAATAGTCCAGTTTTGGGTAAACTTAATTGTTCCAAATCATTTTATAAAATGCATTTTGTTTTCAACTCTTATTCTCTAACTTAAAATAACATTGTGTTCTTTTCTAGCTGCTGGATGTACCATGCTTTCCTGTGATATTTGTGGTGAAACAGTGACCTCAGAACCGGACATGAAGGCTCATCTCCTAATTGTCCACATGGAAAATGAAGTCATATGTCCATTTTGCAAATTGTCGGGTGTGAATTATGATGAAATGTGTTTTCATATTGAAACTGCTCATTTTGAACGAAATGAATTGGGCAGAAACTTTGAGAGGATCAATACCATACACTGTGGAACTTCAGATAACAGGAAGGACAACACCCAGCAGAGCAGAATGGAAGTTAATTCAAGTATTCATTCACCCTGTGCATCTAATCATCCGAAAATTTCAGCTCAAAGCCTGCCTAAGGATGGTACTTTAGAACATAAAGCCTTTTATTCAGAGAACTTGACTGAATCTAGAAAATTCTTGGAAAGTAAGGAAAAACAGTGTGACCTATCCAAAATAAAAGGATCAATTTATGACACAGTGTATAGTCCTCCTGAATGCCCATTCTGTGGAAAAATAGAAGATTGTACTCAAGATATGGAAAATCATGTGAAAACAAATCATGCCAATCTTTTAGACACTCCAGTAGAAGGTAAAGTGTTCATTTCATATAATAACAACTGTTAGTTCCAGTTAACATGTGGTGCCCTGAAAGTTGATTTGTAAATCAGATTACTACAAGTGTGTTTTAAAAATCAGTCTATATCTATAGCATTGTTTATTTGCAATTGTTGCAATACAATACAAAATGGGAAAGAAGATACATGCAGGTAACAGATGTTTCAGCTACATTGAGAGTCCTTTTATTACCTTTCTGAAGAGAAAGACATCATCAACTGAACGGCATCTGGACTGCTTCAGACTCTTGACTTTTTGTTATTGAGTTCTAGTTTGATTTAGTTATGGTCAGAAAACTCTATGATTTCAGTTCTTGCCAGCATTTGGCGTTTGTTTTCCATGTTCCAGATTTTGACCATTCTAATGTGTGTAGTAGTATCTTTAATTTGCAAGTCCCTAATAACATGTGATGAACATCTTTTACTTATTGTTAATCCTCACCTGAGGATATTTTCCCATGGATTTTTAGAGAGAGTTAGAAGGGAGGGGGAGAGACAGAAAGAAACATCTCTGTGAGAGAGACATATTGATTGGTTGCCTCCACACGTGCTCTCTGACCGAGGATCGAGCCTGTATGTTCCTTGATTGGAATCAAACTCCAGGACCCTTAAGTCTGAGGGCCGACGCTGTCGCCACTGAGCCAAACCAGCTAGGGCATGAGTTGTATTTTAATAAACACTGCCTTTATAATTATTCAAAGAGTGTGTATACATTTTTTATGGACACCCTATATATACAGTAGGATATTAGCCATGAAAAGGAAACCCTGCCGTTTGTATCTACCTGAGTGGACCTTGATGGCATTATGCTAAGTGAAATAAGTCAGACATAAAAAACAAATACTGTACAGTCTCACTTATATATGGAATCTAAAAAATAAAACACCAAACTCATAGGAAAAGATACTCAATTTGTGATTACTAGAGGCAGAGGTGAATGGTGGGGAAATTGGATGTAGGTGGCCAAAGGTACAAACTTTCAGTTATAAAATATTTAATGAGCTCTGAGGATGTGATACACAATATGATGACTAGAGCTAACATGTCTGTATATTTAAAAGTTGCTAAAGGGTAAGCGTAAATCCTGAAAGTTCGCATCATCTGGGGGAAAAATTTTTTTCTCATTTCTATATGATATGGATACTAACTAAACTTATTTTGGTAATCATTTTACAATATGTGTAATTCAAGTCATTATGTTGTACACCTTAAACTTATACAGTACGGTATGTCAGTTATATCTCAAAACTGAAAGAAAAATACTTAGTGTTCTAGCTTATCTTGGTAGGCTCTGTAGCTTTATTATCATACAGATAATATAATTAAACATTTCCAAGTTCTTTCCTAAACTGAGTGTGCATATGCTGCATCAAATTTTTCCCTTTTGTTTTTAAATTTTCTCTTATGTGCTGGTTAAAAGAAGATGGAAGTAGGAAAAGAGAGTATGCTGGAGCATGTCTGTAAATTTATATCATTTAAAATGTGGCTTCAAACACTTGACATTTCAAGTTGTAGAAATTTTTTGTCAAGAAACCAAACAGTCTTTGACTTGGGGTGAAGATCTAAAAGTTTTCTAAATAAAACCAATTGAATTATATCTCTAATACAGACTGTGATCAACCATTGTACCACTGCCCTATGTGTGGGCTCACCTGTACAAATTACCATATTCTCCAGGAACATGTTGACTTGCATTTGGAAGAAAGCAGCTTTAGACAAGGTATGTTTATATGTTTAAAAATAAGAATGTCATTATTTAATTTCCACTTCCTAGGACACATCTAATTTTTAGATTAGTGATACAGAGAGAAAAAAAGCATACTGGTCAAAAATAAGTCTGTCCCTTTAAAGAATTCAAATCTAGTTCCAACTTTTTAAAAGAGGTTGGGGTGGTTTTTTATTTGTTTTAAATATATTTTTATTGATTTCAGGGAGGAAGGGAGAGGGAGGAGAGAGAGATAGAAACATCAACGATGAGAAAGAATCATTGATTGGTGCCTCCTGCGCACCCCCACACTGGGGACTGAGCCCGCAACCTGGGCATGTACCCTGACCAGGTATTGAACCGTGACCTCCTCGTTCATAGGTCGATGCTCAACCACTGAGCCATGCTGGCTGGGCTAAAAAGGTTTTTTGTTGTTGTTTATTTTTAACAGAAAAATTGTGAAGAATAAACTGTTGTGACCAACTGAGCTAGAGGTGTGCATCCAGGGTTTTGCCTCAGAGTACCAATATTTAGAAGACAGTGAAATGTTAGGCAGCTGATTTGTAAGTTGAGGCCAATTTTTCAGCAGCTTAGAAGTAACTGAATTTAACATTTGGTCAGCCAAAATTGTTGGTGAACTAGGATGCTGTCATATAGCACACATTTTAAAAAGAATGTGAGCTATGTGACTAAAAAGTTTTTCAAGTGCCTTTCTAGCTGCTAGCCCAGCTTTTTACATTACCACTTACTAGTTTTATAAGTGACATGAAAGTTTTCCTCTGTGCCCTATTTTTTTTTTAATGTGGTATTATTTAGGAATCACTATGGTGACTTAGAAGTGGAAATATCCTATATGACTTGCACAGTCCTACTGAAACAAAATATAACATAAACCCTACCAACTGTATTTTAATGAATTTTAGTTTTTTAAGATACATAGATACCACCTGTTGATGCCGGGGCCTCAGTATCCAGTGTCATTGATCCTAGTACCAGTCAGTTATCTCCATGGACAGACAGCATTACCTGCTCACTCAGACTAATCCCAAGATGAGAATGAGTGTAGAAAAGATGGAACAGTTTTCTACTCTGTTCTTTACTAACTGTCATGGAAGACTAACCCTCTGGAGCTGAGTATCTGATAATTCTTACTTTGTTTATGAATAGGCTTTGTATTGGTGCATAAATTATCCTGTCAGCCTGTAATGGGTAATGAGAGAAAGATATGGTCTGAGTATATCACTGTAAATAGCCTTAGCAGTACACTAGAAGTCCGTTGTAAATTGCCTATCTCCAATAATAGAAGTGGGAACCAAATAGGAAGATGTAGTGGAGGCTTGAGAGATTGGAAAGGAAAGAAAGAATAGTCAGATACATTATTAAACCACCAAATTGGGGGATCAAGAAGATAAGATACTGGCTAAAAGCCAATGGCTAATGGATCTGTGGAACACTGGATAGAGGGAAGACAGGGCAAGAAGTTGTACTATAATTAATATCTGTGTAATCTAATAACTGTATTTTGCAAACATATTTTTATGCTCTTTATTGTTTCCTTCCCAGATTTTTTTTAAACCAATCTATTTGATTTGTGTTAATAAAGCACACCAATGAATGATGTGGCTAATTTCTCTAAGTTTGGGTTTCTTCAGAAGATAATAATACCTATCTTCCTAAAGTTGTTATAAGGTTCCAAATGAGATAATAAATGGAAAGTCCTTGTCTCAACCTAAACACTCAGTGAATGTTAGTGATTTAAATGGAGGCTATTCTCTTACAAAAGTAGTTTAAGTTCTGCTAACTTTGTACTTTTGATTTCTGTGACATCATAGGCATGAACAAATGGCAAAATATAGCAATTACTCCTTTTTAAAATATATATATATATATATATATATATATATATATATATATATATATATATAAACATGTAATAAATGAGCTTTGATTTCAGTAATTATTTTATTCTAAACACTAAAAATATCTGATAGGCATGGATAGAGTCCAATGTTCTAGAGACCTAGAATTGGCTCATCACCTTCAAGAAGAAGAAGACAGAAAGAGAGCTGAAGAATCAAGACAAGAAAGGGAAGAATTTCAGAAGCTGCAGGTACATAAATTATAACTATTATATTTTGATATTTTGGTTTGGTAGAATTCTTAATTTTAAGATATGCTGTCAAGACTTCAGCCTATTGCTTTTGTCCTTGTTATTATACTGAATATTTTTTAACATGTATTTTATAGTTCCTAACAGCCACCATTTGTAAGTACTCATTCTGGTCATGTACTAGGGTAAGCACCTCACATCATATCCCAAAATCTTCACAACAACTCATCTCTCTGGAGAAATTATTTTAAACCATTTTTTTTTTTTTTTTTAGTAGCTTAACTTGCTCAGGATCAGGCAGTATTAAATGAAAAGCTTGGATTCAAACCCATGGTTAAGTTGATGGGGCAAATTAAGAAACCAAGATTCATAATATATGGTGCCATGTGGGTACTTGAAATATCAGAGGGAATACTTTGTAAAGTATACGTTGTCTAACCACTATGCTATACACCTGAAACTAATACAGAATAATATTGAATGTAAGCTGCAATTGAAAAATAAAAGAACAGGTTATATACTTAGGACATAGCAAATCCTTTTATTGTGCATTGTGCATATCATAATTTTCCCAAACTTATATGACCTCTCACTTTTTTCTCAGGCATCTCACACATGGCAATATGGGAGAAAATTTAATTCTCACCTTAGAATATCTGATTTTGGCTATTTTTCTCATTGGTGATTTATTTACTTGCAAAATATTTTCCCACCAGGATTCAGAAGAGAAAAGAAAGTTGGCTTTTCACAACTCTTCTTGCCTTATGTAATTTTGCACATTATAAATACAAAAAGCTTCCAATATTAAAAGGAATTTGTTATTCCCTCTGCAAATTAGTTGTTTAGATCTCAGGAACTTTTTCCAAGAAGATCTTTTTATACATATTATTTGAGATTCTCTGTTCCCTGTGCAAAAACATAGTTCATTTACTAGGTAGAATGAATGCCTGAATGAATTATGAATTAAGTAGGCCTTTGTAGACTAGCTTGGGAACCAAATAACAAGTACTGACAGGTTTCCTTGCAAAAATCATCAGTGTGTTCAGAACTCGTCTGCCTTGTACTTTTAGTAGGAAAACAGGATTCTCTACCACAAGAAAAGCAAGTCTCTTGCCATGATGGTTGTTTATAGAGAAGGCTTTTACTAATTCAGGGATTTTGTATGCGTGTGATTTATTTCTCATAAAAATCTTTAAATTGACTTTTATAAAAGTCTGTAAACCAAAATGTTTCAAAATGCATTCCAGATAAATGAAATTATGGTAAGTTTCCTTCCTCACCAAGGTAAAGGGACATAAAAATTAAGTTATTTGTTTTATATTTAATAGCGACAATATGGTTTAGATAATTCTGGAGGGTACAAACAGCAGCTACTACGAAGTATGGAGAGAGAAGTAAATAGTGGAAGAATGCATCCATCTGAATTTCACAGAAGAAAAGCTGATATGATGGAATCACTAGCTATTGGTATTGATGATGGGAAAACAAAAACTTCTGGTGAGTTCTTAAACATCAAAATCATGGTTTTAATATTCTGTGTATCACCGAAGTAATCATCAGAATTACTTGAATTTTGCCTAATTTTCATAATCTACAGTTTATATAGGTTTAGGTGAGACTGTGTTCAAATAATTTTTTTAAATGTGTTGTTTTGAAACGTCTAAACTTCTTAAATAGTTCACCTAAAAATAATTCACTTTTATATTGTGTTAATTTACTTTGTATTTGGAAAATGAGCTTTTTGACTTCGTTAAGGTTATTATGGAATTGTTTGCCAAATTGGTCAAAATCCATATTTGCATCTGTATTCTCACTCACACTTGTATGGTGGCACTATATAATTTTGGCCATTAGGGCACGAAATGATGTATGTCTTAATTTGCATTTCTTTGTTTATTCCTGAGGTAGTTTCTTCAAGAAATAACCTATTCCATTCATTTGTCCTTTCTCTGTTGGATTGTTTTTCTTTTTCTTACTAATTTGTTCAAGTCCTTTAAGTACATCAGGATTCTAATTCTTTGTTGATTTTCTGAGGTATAAATATCTTCAAGTCTATAATTTTGTCTTTAAATTTCATATGTGGTATGTTTATTTTTTAAATTTTATTTTTCAATTACAGTTTATACTCAATGTTACTTTGTATTAGTTTTAGGTTTACAGCATAGTGGTTAGACAATCATACTTTACAAAGTGGTCTCCCAAATATTTGAAGTATCTACCTATTATAATCTTATTGACTACTAGCATATTTCCTATGATGTACTTTACATCCCCATGACTGTTTTATAACTACCAATTTGTACTTCTCAATCCCTTCAACTTCTTCACTGAGTCCAACCCTGCTTCCCTCTGACTATCATTAGTCTGTTCTCTGTATCCATGAGTCTGTGTCAATTTTGTTCAATTATTTTACTCTTTAGATTCCACATACAAGTGAAGTCATCTGGTATTTATCTTTCTCTGACTGACTTATTTCACTTAGCATAATACCCTCCAGGCCCATTCATGTTATCACAAGTGGTAAGATTTCATTCTTTTTTATGGCTGAGTAATATTCCATTGTATATTTGTACCACAGCTTTTTATCCACTGATCTGTTGATGGGCACTTGGGTTGCTTCCATATCTTACATATATTCTTTCGAATTATTGTAAAAGTGTCATTTTTAAGAAATTCCCCCATCTTTGAGATCATGGTTGTTTTTTTAATTTATATATTTTATGAAAGATTGCTTTTCATATTTTGACTTTAATCCTGTTGGAATTTATTTGTACATATGTGTATGTGAGAGGAAAGAGGGAGAAGAGAAAGAAAAGGATGGATCAAATATTTTCCCTTTATAACAATACTTTAATTTCTTATTGCTTATTTATCTTAGTACCATTTAATGAATCTGTACTTTCTCCCCTTATACTTCTCTAAGGGTCTTCATGTAAAAAGAAGTATGTGAAGTAGGGGATCCTAGGAAATGTATAATATGATTCATTAGGGTATACAGTAAGAAAATATTAAAATGTCTATTTGTTTTTAATTTGTGTCATTCTTTAATTTCTAAGTGTTCATATACTTAAGAGTTACTAAAGAACCACTGATTTATATGTAATTTAAAATAAATACAAATGTAAAAGATTACAGAGCACAGCCCTAAAATATACTATGGCCTTTTGATAAGCTGTCTTGAAGTTTAGAAGTGATTGATTTAATGGCAAAGTCATTGATTTAATGAACTAAGGTTATATCAGTAAAAAAATAAAAAAGATGGAATTGACAAAATTTAAATGTGGCATTTGAGGGACAGATTGATATTAGAAATATATTAGGCAGCCATAGGAAAGTAACTAATTCTTCTAAATCTTCTCACTCTCTCTTCTACTTTAGGGATTATTGAAGCGCTTTACCGGTATTACCAGAATGCTGCCACAGATGTCAGGCGTGTGTGGCTTTCTGCCGCAGTGGATCACTTTCATTCCTCTTTTGGTGACAAAGGTTGGGGTTGTGGTTACAGAAATTTCCAAATGCTACTGTCATCATTATTACAAAATGATACTTACGATGATTGCTTGAAAGGTATGGGAAGTATAGTACTTTGAACTTAACACCTTATATGATATGGGGGGAATTAAAATATAGTGGGCACAGTTAATAGCTTTAATGAAGAAGTATTTTGGATATTTACATTTAGAGAAACTGATACAATAGAAAATATCAAGAATAACTCTTAGAAACTGTGTTGTAGGCTCCTCTAGAATACATGCTGTACATGAAATATATATAGTAGGGACTCTTAATGGCTTTGAGGAAGAAATACTTTAGGATATTTACATTAAAAACCTGAATTCTGGTTGGCGGAAGCAAAACTGATACAATATCAGATGTCAGCAATATCTCTCTTAGACTCCTCTAGAGTAAATGGTGTACTGCTAAATGATACTATTCAACACTTTTATAACTGCTATGTAACATGTTTGCTTGTATGATTTTAGGTATGTCAGTTCCTTGTATTCCAAAAATTCAGTCTATGATTGAAGATGCATGGAGGGAAGGTTTTGATCCTCAGGGTGCCTCTCAACTTAATGACAGGCTACAGGGAACAAAGGCCTGGATTGGAGCATGTGAAATATATACACTTCTGACCTCCCTAAGGGTAAAGTATGTACCTAAAAAGCCAAGGTGATACTATTGTCACATCTGGGAGGTTTTATGGTTGCTGTTTTTTTGTTTGTTTTTCTATCAAAGCAGTAGTTAAAAATTAAAGTTTAAATAGCACTAAAAGGTTTATATGAAATAATAAATTCATTTCCTATCTCATGCTCCTTTCCATTCTCTAGTCTTTATCGGAAGCAGCTGTCATTCCCGTTTTTAAATAATATGCTTTCATGGCTTTTGTTCTTGGTTTATCAGTGTTAGACATTGTCTACTGCATTCCCGTTATATTTCCCACCTGTTCACTCTCAATCCTTCTAACATGGTTAAATCTCAGCTTTTTTGAAGTTAGAGTTTACATCAGGACTGTATAAATATTATTATTGCTGATTTTATTTTATTTGGAAATTTTTTGCATCTTTTGTTAGCCCTGATATTATGAAATTTCACCTGGAATGTGGGATTTTGATATATTGTGTGGAGATTTGTTTTTCTTTTCTAACCTGGAATGGTGAATTGTAAGATCTCAGTATAGTGTTTAAAAGCTTGGACTTTCGAGTCAGATACCTGTAATTGCTTCCAGCTTTCCTATCTACCTGCTCTGTGATTTAATTTGTCTGTACCCTTATTTATCTTATTTATAGAGTATTTCTATCCTAGTTCTACCATTGATAAAAGAACATATAAATAGTAACTTCTTCGTAGAGTTATAGTGATAATTAAATGAGATAATAATAAAGTGCTTGGAACTGTGATTGGAATGTAGAAAGAGCTCAGTGGTTAACTTTGAATTTATTGGTCATGTCTTTTTTTTTAATATTTGCTTTTTGTTTTACTGTCTAGATTCACTCAACTTTATTTCCCAACTACTCTATTGAAATGTTATTTTAGCAATCATGTTTTTAATTCTAAGGGGTAAAGTTTCATAGACTCCTATTCTTTTATGGTTGCAAAATTTTTTTCCAACACTTGTATCTTTCTGTTCCTTGCACTTTTGTTTCCTCCACGTTAATTTTTTCCCATATCTATTTATTTTAGTCTTTTTCATTTTGAAGGCATTCTACCTTTTGTAAATCCTTAATTGTGTATTCCTACAGTGAGGAACAAGGCACTAAAAAGCTGATTGGAAGTTTTGTGGGATTGCATGGGATTTGCAGAGTAACAGACTTCATTTAAGGAGTCTTAGGTGGAAACTTGCTATTTGGTTGGGGAACTCTCAAATATCAGTATAGAGAGAGATCTTTTCTCAGAGGCCATTCAGAGAAGAGTTCTCCACTTTTCTGCTACAGCTCCTGCGTGTGTGTGTGTGTGTGTGTGTGTGTGTGTGTGTGTGTTGGGGGAAGTGAAAAGTGATTTGTCTTCTTTATGCAAACTTCCAGTTAATCTCATATTGTCCCCATTACTACTCTCCCCAATACCTTATGCCTCTAAGCTTTCAGTTTTCCATTTTTCAGAATGGTGTGACCATTTTTCTGTCCCCATTCTCTTTGTCCTGGGTGTTTAAGTCATTTCCTTCTTCAGTATTTTGTTGTTGGGCTTTCGAGAGGGAAGAGCTGCCTTTGATCATCTTTAATGGAAAATTTGCCTTAAGCTTCATGACTCCATAGTTTCTTTTTATGTTTGTTCCTAGGTAATTTATCCAGTGTTTTACACTATTTCTACCATATTAGTTGATATATTTATTGCTAAAAATATTTTTAAAATTTTAAATAACGAATGTGTGTATAACTTACTTGAATAATTTAAATTGAAGGGACTAGTTTTATGTCCTCTAAATTTTTTTTTCTTTTTGCCAATCTGTTCACACATTCATATTATATGTACTTCATCATGTTTGAGCTTTTATAAAAATTTTAAGGAAAGGAAAATTTCCATCTAAAATACCTGATGTATCCAGCTTTTTCTTGGTACCTGAAATAGTTTAGTCTTCCTTCGAATAAAACCTTTTTATTAATGAACCTGAATTTATTTGCTAGTTTTTTAAATGTCTTCCTTTTGCACTCCATGAATTATACTCTGTTTGGTACTATTTACATTCTTAAATACAGACATGCAGTCAACTGCTAACCCAAAAGTCGTTTCTACTTTTTAACAACTATCCAAAACTTGATTTCAACCTTTAAAACTCAGTACTAATCAGTTTGAAAGTTACCAACATTAAACTTACTGAAGTTAAAATGACAACCATTACAGTTGGAGATTTTATTGCCAACAGACACAAGGACAGGATATCTATGCTATACTTTAAAGTGAAAATGAAGTATTTAAAGTGCTTTTGTTTATACCTGACCTTTTTAAAACAGTTGTTGAAAAGTATACACACTGGTTAAAATAATTTTGTTTATTCAAGGTTGACTTCCTCTTGAGGAAACAATACCACAACCGGTGTCTGGTGCCAAATAGGAGATCGATAGATAGGTAGATGGGGTACACAGGTTTTTCTGATTTCTACAGGTATTCTTTTCTTATTTATTATTGGAATTTGAGAGAGCTGACAGGAAAAATACTCAGGATATTTTTGATAAATGTGAATGGTTGTCAAGGAATTAAAATTAAAAGTTGGCTTCCAATTGATTATCAGGTTCAGAGGCTTTAGAATAAAAGCTGTGTCTCGGGTTTTATGTAGGTGATTTTTTAAAATCTCACTTATTCATGGAGATTTTATATATCAGAAAATCTTTTTAACTTTAATTATAAGTCATCAACTTTATTATGAAGTTATTTAAATATTTTCTCATAAAATGACAGTTTTTTATATAAATAATAAAATTCGCATTTTTTCTTCTTAGGAAAATGAGATAGAATTAGTTTTAAACTAAGAATGTTTTTGTATTATTAACTCCATGATGAAAATGATTTTTAAGATATTTTCTAAATAATTTATTCTGTCCATTTTTTCTAGGTGCCGTATTGTGGATTTTCACAAGTCAACTGGTCCTTTGGGTACGCACCCTCGCCTGTTTGAATGGATACTGAACTATTATTCTACAGAGAGGGAAGGGGGTCCAAAAGCAGTGTGTACATCTAAGCCTCCTATCTATCTGCAACATCAAGGTTAGTGCAACTCAGAAACAATAACTGTAGCTTACAAGCATGTCTTTATACGACAAAGAGTTAGCTTTTGCTTTAGGACAGGTTAAAAGTCTGATCATGGGGAGTAGGGTGATAGTAACCTGTCTGATTTTCATAGTTACATTTTCATTTCAGTCTATTCCTGGGTAATGAAAGATGATACCCTTGGTATCTTCAGGGCTGTGTGGTTCACTCTTCCCTTATTGTTTATCCCTTACTTTTTTCAGGTCTTTACCCATGTTCACTTCAGTGAGGCTTCCCTGACCACCTTACCTAAAAGTTCATCTCATTATCCCAACTTCCCACCACTGGCATTTCTTACTCCTTTTCCCTGCTTTATTTTTTTTAGATATAGTATCATATATACTTTCCTTATTTATCTTGCTTATAGACTATTTCTTTCTGCTGTGATGTGAGTTCCATGAAGGCAGGAAAGTTTGTTTTGCTTGCTCTGTATCACTGATTCCTGAACTAGTGCCCGGCACAGGCGTGTTTGAGAAATATTGAATGGGTGATCTGGATTGACAGGAATGAGGAAAAGTAATTGTTAGGAATTTCGTCATTTAGGAATACAAGCTGTAAAGCTTAACTTTTGAAATTCTAGTATATAGTATATATTTATTTCTGTTTACCTTTTAGAACCATTAGAGTTTTGTTTTATGGTAGATAATTTTCAAATCCTTTCATTTGAGATCTTTGAATAGGAAGGATCAAGGGATTGGGAAAGAAAAACTAAAATGTGTGACACAGTAGAAAATTGTTTGTAATGAAGTCGTTAGAAAACTAAAATTGAACAAAGGAAAACTGAAAAGTTAGGAAGTAGAACTGAATGCTTGTGTCTTAGGAATGAGAGAGGTCAGATAACTATGTCAGAGGGACTAACTATATTTATTGTCTAAACATTCATTTGCACACACTTCTTATACGCAGAGAGAGTATTCAGTGTGTATGTGTATACATATTTGTATCTTGTATGTATGGCTATAGATAAATCATATAGAGCTGTTATTTTATTTTTTGATAGGTCATAGTCGAACAGTTGTTGGAATTGAAGAGAGAAAAAACCAAACGTTATGTTTACTAGTATTTGATCCTGGATGTCCTTCTCGAGAAATGCAGAAACTATTAAAGCAAGACATGGAGGCTAACAGTCTCAAGCAACTTCGGAAATTTGTGGGAAATTTAAAGCATAAACAGTACCAGATAGTGGCAGTAGAGGGCGTTCTTACTGCAGAGGAGAAAATTGTAAGTCTTTATCTGGAATTTTATTTAATTTTTTTTATGGCTTGGTTTTTAAATGTTTATTTTTCATTTCTTAAATTCAAGATTGTAATTTTACTTAAGAAATTTTCAGTATCTTGAAATTATTTTTAGATTTTTTTAAATATTAGAATAATATGTATTCTAACTAATTGATTTCTGCTTACAATTAACAGTTTTTTAAAAAATTTTGTTTCAAGGCCAGGAGACAAGCATCTCAAGTGTTTACAGCCGAGAAGATTCCTTGAAGAATTAAGCATTTCAGTGAGTGTGGAACTTCATGTCCCAAATTCAGATATTAAATTCCTTAATGCAACTTATGAACCTGTGAATTCTCTGAATACTCAACTTTTAGTTTCTAAAATGTCTAAATATATCATTAGTGATTCACTGTTTAGAAATTTAGAAAAATACCTTGTTTGCATTGTGGCTTTTATATTTCTTACCCATTTCAGAACTGATTTTGTATTATAGTCATATTTAATATTTATTGCGTTCTTATGTTAGGTATGCTTAGTATTTTCTATGTATTAATTAGTTTAATCTTCAAAATAGTTCTGTGAGACAAGCGTTATTAGTGTGTAAGGAAGCTGAAACTGTAAGATTAGTAATTTGCCTGGAAAAATTTTTATAATCCCAGGCTGTCTTACTTTCAAATTCTTACCAATGTTTGGGTGTTGGGCACACAATGTAATATACAGATCATGTATCATAGAAATTACACTTGAAATCTATATCATATTAATATCACCCCAATAAATTTAATCAAAAACATTGTTTTCTTCTGTTGTAAAACATTTCATGAAATTACCTCCTTACCTCCTAGAAATAACTTAATATTTAACAACAGATGTCACTCTGAAAAGAGGGATTTGCTTTTGTTCAATATTCACACTCTTACCTATACAACTGAGATTTAAAGTCTTGTGTTTAATGTGTCCTATAGGAAAGAAACTTTCAGACTCATGTTGGCTGTTCTGTGTAAGGTTGCAAAAAAGAATCCTACTCTGGTCAACTGAAGCAGAAAGAAATTCATTGAGAGATGATCAGAGGAGCTCACAGAATCCATAGGTAACTAGGGCACTTTGCTGGAACCAAGGCAACTCCTAGACTGTGGTCTGATTCATAGCAAGAGCCAAGGCAGAATGTCTGCTCACAATTCAGATTCCCGAGACGAATCTCATACCATGATGTCTGCCCTGGACAGAGGCAATTTCTCGAAAGGAAATCGGAGTAGATGAGGAAATGGATCTTAAACAACAAAAAAGAAAAACAACAACTGTCTGTTATACCATGAAAAATGAACAAGAATGTACTTGAATGAAGTTTTATAAATATTCACTACACCACTGAATACTGAAAATTGCATTCCAAGAATGAATAATATTGCCAATTGGAAAATTCTAGAAATAATCCTAATATTTTGTCCTTCAGACTAGTGACCAGGTTTCTCCCTCATATCCCCATGCAGTTATCCTTTTTCATGCCATCATTACTTCTTACCTAGATAACCTGCTAACTGGACTCCCTGTCTTGATTCTCTGTCATCCATCTTCTACACAGAAGCCAAATGTTTCTTACAAATATGATTTTGTCACTTCCTAGTTGAGTCCTTTTCCCTGTTTATGTATAAAATCCGAACATCCCAAACAACCTGGGCCCTGCTTGCCTCTCCAGGCTCATCTCTTACCACTCTCAAAGTTCCACTCCTTTTAGCCCAAAGTCCTTCACCAAAATATAGTTGTGCTGCCTAGGACCTTCTTACCTTTAGTTCTCCACCTCTTGGAAGTGCTTCCTGAACTGCACAAGTCTGAATAAATGCACCTTCAAAGTATTTGATAAGCAGTGTCTGTAGATAAGTAATCTGCAGACTGCCAGCCAGTAGCCTTAGGGTGCCTAGCACATACAGGACTTAAAAATACATTTTTAGTGAATGAAAATACAGTTTCAGAGAAGTAGTGATAGAAAACATTACTCTGAAGTTTCTGAATATCCCAGCAAGCCATCTCTGCAAACCAATTTCTATAAGATGAAAGACACTGAAGACACTTTAAGAAGTAACAAGTATCCTGGGGGGAAATAGGGAGGTGGGGGTGGGGGTTCAGTCAGGAAAATGGAGACATGTAATACCTTAAACAAAAAATAAATAAATAAAGAAGTAACAAGTAAAAAGGTTAAAAATTTGAGTGTTCCGAAAGGCTTGAGCAGGTGATGAAATTATAAACTTAATATTTACCTTGATACCCCTTGATGCTCAAAAAAAATATTGAAGTGCCCAAGAAGCTTTTGTGGGTTATATATTTTCATGTTTGCCATATTAGAAGTTAAACTTGAGACTTGAAAAAAATACAGAAGCACATATTCCATTGGTCGTGGCTATCAGAACAGTAATGTAGAACATGTCATTTAGCCTCTGCAAAATCCATTGAGCATCTTTGTATAAGTACATACTAATAATTCCAAACATAAAATTCCAAATTTGATTTCAGGGAATGGCATTTTGCACATGAATATATATAATTAGAACCACATAAGTAGTATGTATGCATCAATCTCATAAAATGGGGTCAGTTTTATTTAGTATATATGCTGCTGAATTGAGCACCCCATTTTATTTTCGTTAGTCATAATCATCTTCATCTTCCTCAGTTTCTTCGCTTTCCTCGGCTGGAAGCGCAGCAGCTTCCTGTGCAGTCCTGAAAGCCTGCTCCTCTTCTACACTGGGGTCATCTGCTTCTGTAATTTCTGGTCCATTGGGGTATTCTTGACAAGCTGGTGGTGGAACTGGAGGTGCATAGCTGTCTGGACTATATTTATGACCCCAGCCTATGTAGAGATTTTCAAACTTTCTATAAGTTAAAAACAAAAACGTAGATGATCATTCATTTTTTTTTCAGTAAGAAAAGTTGACCTTCCTCTCTGTAACGATAAAGTACTTGAAATAGCATAGTCCCATAATTTCAAAACAATATATTTAAAATGCATTAGAGATGAACTACCCCTAAATGATTCTTCCAGCACAGGGCATTTCTATGATC
The DNA here is from genome assembly GCF_963259705.1 of Myotis daubentonii. Lineage (NCBI taxonomy): Eukaryota > Metazoa > Chordata > Mammalia > Chiroptera > Vespertilionidae > Myotis > Myotis daubentonii. Next base: position 11,593,667 of record NC_081845.1, on the reverse strand, counting down.
CGAACAGCTTAAGCTGGTTAAGAAAACCATGGGGTCTGACCCTGTCAAAATGTACCCTACACCAAAACCATAGCCTTTGATCATTTATTTTTTGGGGGGTGGGGGTGGGGGGGGGGGTTACTATCATTAGAGTTAGGAAGAATTTAAAAGTTTCCAACCTAGTCTGGTCAAGGCACATGCACTGGTTGTGGGCTTGGTCACCAATAGGGGGCGTGCAGGAGGCAGCTGATCAATGATTCCCTCTTATCAATGTTCCTCTCTTTCCCTCTCTCTTCCTATATGAAATCAATAAAAGAAAATATTTTTTTAAAAAGTTTCCAACCTAGCAAACTTTTGGCCAGGGGAGGAGTGGGCTTGTGGTTGAAGACCTATGTGATTTTCCCACCCAACCACGGGCAAGTACAAAGGCTTTTCCCAAAATGCCTCACAGGACAGTTGCCCGCTCCGCTCCAGCTCCAGATTCGGTGCAGTCAGCGCAGTCTCAGGGGAGTGGCAGTCGAGGACTGTGGTCCCTCTGGCCTGTCATGCTCTTCACACATTTCCGTTCTAGCTCAGATGCCTTCACTCCTAGGTCTCTATCGAGGCCTTCAGTAGAGGTCTAAGGGTACCTCTGCTAAGGCCTCCTTATGGGGTGGGGGGGTAGGTGTTAGAGGAGAGAAGGAGGAACCTTAAAAACACTCTACCCCACTCTCAGTATCCAGTCCTTTTCTCTAGCTCTCCCCCACTTTCCCGGGCCCCCTGGCCCATAAAACTGCAAGAGCCTTATGTCAGGGACTCCCCTGTCAGTGAGATGACACCCACATCTGTGCTGATCCACCTGACCTTCCACCAGTGTGCCATTCCATGGGGAAAATGGAATGGGGGCGGGAGGTGGGGGAGGAAACCAGTGCTTTCTCTTGCTTATACTGTCACAGTGCTTTCTCTTTTTTTCATTTTTGGGTTGTTACATTAATGACTACTCTGACATTCAGCAGCTCAGCTCTCTCTTCAGCTCAGCTTTTAACACTGGATTTATTAGGTAAGAAATGGGAGTATAACACACAAGGAAGTGAGGGCATTTAGTATCCTCTTCATTCTAATTCTCCTGAAAATGATAGCCTAAATAATACATATTTTTAAGTATCTTTTATCAGGGTACCCAACAAAAAATAATGAGAGATTTAAACTAATTTAAACACTGCTTAGAATTACTTCAATTAAGTGAATATCAATTATTCAAATAATTATAGAAGAAAAACCATATTTTAGCTTCATTAATTAAATAATTCAGAAAAGGCAGAAGTCTAAATTATTCTAATATTCTAAATTTGATGCTTCACTGTATAATACAGAAGTTTGATAAATCTTGCTAAAAATGAGTTAAAATAATAACCTAAGATTTCAGAGGTAACTTATACTTTCCAGAACTTAAATAATCACAGTAATAACTTGGAAAGTTGTCAGATACTTACTTGCCATTGCAAAAGGCATATGCTCCAGGCCAAAGGTTGGATCTGAGAACAGCAACAGCATATTGAGGAATGAGATTTGAAGATAGTCGTGTTGTCCAAGGTGGTGTATTCTGGATCTCTGTAAATCAATGAGAAAATCAAAAGCTTAATGCCTACATAGACAAGGATATACTGTGTAACAGAGAAGCTATTTTTGTAAATAATAGAACACAAAAACATTTGACATAGAGAAGTTAAACATCAGCAACTTAACATAAAACCAGGAGGGAATTTTATGAACATTGTGGAGCAATGAAATTTGAATACTTATACACTATACTAGTGGCCCGGTGCACAGAATTTGTGCAGGGGGAAGGGGTGTTCCTCAGCCCGGCCTGCACCCTCTCCAATTTGGGACCCCTTGAAGGATGTCCTACTGCCGGTTTACAGGGATCGGGCCTAAACCGGCAGTCGGACATCCCTCTTGCAGTCCGGGACTGCTGGCTCCTAACTGCTCACCTGCCTGCCTGCCTTCCTGCCTGATTGCCCCTAACCACTCTGCCTGCCGGCCTGCTCGCCCCCAAATGCCACCCCCCTCCCCCCGCCAGACTGGTCACCCCCAACTACCCCCCTGCTGGCCTGCTCACTCCAAACTGCCCCACCCCTACTGTCCTGATCACCTCCAACTGACCCCCACTGATGGCCTGCTTGCCCCCAACTGGCCCCCTGCTGGTCTGCTTACCCCCAATGGCCCCGCCCCCCCATGAGCCTGATCACCCACAACTGCCCTCCCTTCTTGGCCTCTAACCGCCTCTACCTCAGCCCCGCCACCATGGCTTTGTCCAGAAGAACGTCTGGAAGGTCTCCCAGTCTAATTAGCATATTACCCTTTTATTAGTATAAATAATGTCAAGTGTTTATGGTCATCTGTCTATGGTGTGCAGAATGCAAGATAAGAATGATAACACAAGATAACTGTCAGCATTTCAGTAAGAGCTACAGCCAACTTATTTCCTCCCTGTGTGGCACTTCTTTAACTTCTGTCAGAGAAAGTTGGTGGTTTGGCCAGCTACATTCTTTATTCCACACATATACTATAGTGTGTGTGTGTGTGTGTGTGTGTGTAGATATGTAGATACAGTATATTATATACACATAGAATATATACACATATGCCATCCATATAGAACATTATATATACTAGGTATACTACTATCTACATATACTAGTAATATTACATAGTATATGTATATATAGTATTACACATGTAGTATGCATATATAGTATTAAATATACATAGCATGTGTATATGTGGTATACATATATGTATGCTATGTATATAGTATGGTAATATTACATAGTATACATATGCACAGTATAGGTATATATAGTATAATATACATAGTAATAACATATAAAGTTTATATAAAATTACCTAAATCTTCAGAGATTGGTGTCAGGAGAGGAGGCCCCACTTCCTGTTCTATGTAGTCAGGCTCTTCTTTCTCTTCTTCTTTTTCTTCATCATCTTCTTCTTCTTCCTCTTCACTTTTTTGTATGGGGTTGAACCAATTACAGCGACCCTGAGTATGAATATTGCAAGATGAAGATCTTAAAATATCAGAGTATTCATTTGGATTCATGAAATTATCTGCATAAGGTTTCACTGTGTGGGAATTTAATCATTCATTCATTCAACATGTATTTACCAAGTGCTATTATGATCTAGGTTTTTTTCCAGCAAAAGATTGTACTATATATTTCAGGAATCTGCCAACTACTTGAAGTTACAGAACAGGTATATTTTAAAATTAGCAGTGCCTTAGTTAAAAAAAAAAATGCATTTCACTTATTTGTAATAAATAATACATAAGAAAGATAATGTAATATTAATAAAAATTATAAGATTAGGTATGGAGGTTTGGATTAAAATTTCTGATCTGATTAATTCTTGTCTAAAGATATAAGAATATCTCATATGTAGGTCCAAGTATAAAGATTTTCTACCTGCAGTTGCAGTAATAGAGCAGAGTGATTAAAAGGATGAACTCTGGATCCATTATGCCTACTCACATCTGACCCTATTGCTTATTAGTACATTACTTATTTTACATTTCCTCAACTCTGCCTCAATTCCCTCATCTGTATAATAAGGATAATATTATTTTTTAATTTATCTTTATTATCGAAAGTATTACAGATACCCCCTTTTTTTCCCATTGACCCCTTCCACACCACCCCCACCCCCACAGGTCTTCACCCCACTATTCTCTGATGCTTTTTATATAGTTATGAAATGATGTAATGCATATAAAAGGCTATTAAGAGCACCTAGTAGAATATGTGCTATATAACTGCTATTTAGCACTGTTTGCTTGTTTTTATTTTTATTATATATTTTTATTGTTCTTGGCATAAAATCTCCATGTATTATAGAAATAGAATTTTTAAAAAATGGTTCCCAAAATTAGTTTCACAACACAAATAAATCTTAATCCTTAAATAACTTGTCCAATACTCCATAGAAATGATTATCTTATTTCTGTTTGGAAATAAAAATCTGTTTGAAGATCCCAGGTCTATATTACTTGCCAATTATATAGTACTCTGTGCTTTTACTTGATTTTTAATGACCTCTTTCTCTGTCTAGAGTCTGAATATATGTATGCATTGTATGCTGAATTTAATACATATGTGCTGATTGGCTGATAGATTGAGAACTGCAAAGCCCCTACCTGAGGGAGTATATGTTGTACATGATGAACCCAATTGGATAGGGATTCCACTAGATCAACCACTTGGATGCCTTCAAAATCAGGGTTTTCTTCAAAGTTATCTCGCCCACTTTCTACTTCTTCCTCCTCCTCTCCTTCCTCTTCACCAAACTGATAGAATCCTAAAGGGCTGACATGGGTCCCTGCTGAAATTCTGGCAATTTGTGCTCGTAGGTAATTACTCTCATTTCCTGGGAAAGGTGGGTAGCTGATGATGGGAGAATCCAATCGCCCAGTGAAAAATTTCTTGATTTTTCTTGCAATAACAATTTGTGCAGGTGTAACTGATGGTAACTTCACCCATGGTCTTCCTGGTTCATTGCAAACAAAATAAATGTATCTGTTGGCACCTGTTCTGCTTTCTTCTTTTGGTATAGGCTGTGGGGCCTTGTAAAGGGACCTTGGTAATTCATCCTCATCTTCTTCACCTTCACTCTCTCCACTGTCCCTCTCTTCAGTTACATCTTCCTCCTCCACCTCCTCTTCATCTTCTCCTTCATGAAATTCCACTTCAGCTACAATATAATTCCTTTCCAGACCCAAGATCTTGCCCCAGAAACGGCATCTTTGGATTGGGTGGGTGTCAGTAAGCTGCTTGAGGGCAAGACATATGCGATAAATCTCATCAGTGCCCAAACCAACTCCAGCTTGTTCAAAATAAAATGCTGACTCCATTACATTTGGGAGAGAGTATTCTGCCTGCGAATACAAATGCTGTGGTTAACATGCTATCTATAAAGAGACCTGCTTGCTTCCTGTTTCCCTTTTAAACATCTTGATATTAGCTCTACTTTCTGTCTACACCATGTCTTTGACATTTCTTTAAAGATTTAGATCACTTCATTAATTTGCAAATTTCATTCATCTCACTTATAAATGTAGTTTCTGCCATTGTGTTTTACACTCACCATTATAATAATCTTATTGCATGTATGTATCTTAGGCAGAGAAAATGTAATAATCATGAAAAATAAATATTGAACATCCCCTGTTTATAAAAAAAAATGTTTAAGTGGCCCCTTTACTATCTTGAAATAATAAAATATGCTATGACCTATCTACACACATATTTTTAGAAAATGTTTACTTATGCAAATGAGGTATATCTCATTTTATTGTACTTTGCTTTATTGTACTCTGCAGATGCTGCATATTTTACTAATCAACAGCATTTGCTCAGTTCATGTCTCTGTGTCATATTTTGGAAATTCTAACAATATTCAAACTTTTTCATTATATTTTTATTAGTGGCCCAGTACACAAATTCGTACACATTGAAAGGAAATTAATTAGAAGACATATTTTAATATCATTATTCGCCCTTTCTCTATAATAGAAGTGTCAACCAAATTCACAATCGGCAATGACAGATCAAAACTCATGCATGCGATTGGCACCAGCGAGAACTTTATATGTATCACGCATGTGCGAGTCAACTTAGCCTTTTATAGATATAGAATAAACTTGCTTAGTTAGACCTGCTTTCTGATTTAGCTAAACACTTTCCAGGCCAGTGAAGCACCCCAACTTCTCTTTCAGGTAATTGTCAGTCAGCAACACAGCAGTAAATATCAACACAAAGCAGATTATTATTGTAGATCACACAGAGAGAATAAAGGGTAAAATATTTAACTGCAGCAGTGTTTTAGTATATTCTGTGCAGTGACAAAACCTGAAGTCATTTTCAAGGTCTATTATTGCCGGGAGCTGGTCCATCCTTGCTGTTTCAAGGGACCTGGCATATATGGCATACGGTTCTTAATATGTTTGCTCACCTTCTTGGCACTGTGTTTTAACCAAGGTCACCTCTCCGAGAAAGGTTGTTTCCCCAGGTAGGGATTTTTCCCTGAAGTTAGGGAGGGAATAAAACCCCTCAACTAAGTGCCAGGCGGGTAATTAATCCCTTTAACTACGAACCATCATGCTTAAACTACATAATCTTTTCTCCCTGGAATGGAGATAAGAAACGCCCTAACCTTTGTAATAGAGATTGATAGGACTGAATCAACTGGTATAAATACAGTTGTAACAAGACAGAAAGACTCAGAACTTAGAACAGAATCAAGAAGACAGAGCCTACACGGAGCCTAGAAACAGAAGAACTTCGCTGGAGAGAGCATGCCGGAGGATCCTGGAGAGGGACTGGCCTCGGAGCCTAGAGACAGAGCCTAGCGGGAGAACATGGCAAGGGATCCTGGACTGAACCTGACTACAGAGATTGGCAGGAGAACCTGACTGGAACCTGGACACTGAACCTGACTGGAGAGCCTGGACAGAACCTGGCTGGAGAACCTAGCGAGGGAACATGGCTACAGAACTTCGCTGGAGATCCGAAGCAGAACCTCTCTGGAGATCCGGGCTAGAGATCCTGGCTAGGTTGCTGATCAACTGCACGCTGTCTCCGTGTCATTCCTTCTTCGCCGACTCCGTCCACGCCTTTGGGGACCCCTGGACCCGCTGGGGTTGGACCCCGGCATATTATTTCTTCCTTCTTTTCAGTCGGGTCAAGTTTCTAAGCTTTCTAAAACTCCATTTTCCAGCTAATGAAAAGACAATAGGATTCGACCCAGTCTCCTATCTACCTACTCCAGGACTTCTGTGAGGATCAAATGAGATGAGGCATGGGAAAAAGCTTCATAGACATTTAAAGTGTAAAATGTTTTCACCTGGCTATAAAGTCATGTTCCTGGGCTGAAGAAACTGCAAGGAGGCTAGTCGCTAGGGAGAGGAAGCCCGGCATTGCTTTGTGACATCATCACCCCACACCCACAGCCACCATCTCCGGGCTGGGCTGTGGGCCACATTTTGTGCCATGGGGTCTTGACAACATCAGCTGCAATTTGGTGGGCTATTGCTCCGGGGTGATGGCAGGGCCTGTGTCCCACTTGGGGGAAGCCAAGTGTTGCTTTGTGGGCGCCAAGTCTGTGGTGCCATTTCTTTGTAAATGGCCAGTGCACGTCACTGCAGCTCCTGCATGGAGCATCTCCCCATGGTATTCAGTGCACGTTATAGCAACTGGTCAGACATTTGGACACTTAGCATATTAGCCTTTTATATATATAGATGATCAGTGGTCTTTGATGTTACTATTGTACATTGTTTTTTAGATATGATGCTATTACACCTTTAATAGAATACAGTATAGTGTAAACATAACTTATGTGTAAACAGAAAACAAAAGATTTGTGTGATTTGCTTTATTGAAATATTCACTTTATTGCAGTGGTCTGGAACCAAACCTGCAATATCTCTGAGGTATGTTGTATATGTTTTTATATAAAACCATATATTTTATAAAAAATAAATAATTATTATATACATATGGTAATATATGGAGTCAATAAAAATCAATATAGTAATATACATATATACATATATATATATGGTAATTTATAGGATAAATAAAAGGAATGTAGAAGTACTCAATCATGACTACATTTGAAGACATAATTGAGGAAGAATTTATGGAATCTGAATGAGAGGCTCAGGTTCCAGAATTAAACATCTTACTGTATTCTCATTCCTTATCCTAATTTTAGGATGCAGATCCCTAATTGACAGTGTTGTGCCTATAGATACCCCAGTGTCCCGTTCCCATACTGGAGTTTGACCTTTGATAAATCCCTCCATGGGAGTATCTGCCTTCTGCTTGATCCCTAAATGCTGTTTGCCACGAGACTCGTCTTCTCTGGATGTGGCCATATAACTAAATGGTTGGAGTAAGGTATTTTCAGAAAAAAAGAGTTGATGTCAGTTCCATAACACCGATCACTTGTTCCCTCTGGGTACCCTGGGCCCACTGTGTCAAGTTGGGTCTCCCCACCAAGGTTGCTGAGCCCTGTGGGCCCAGATTCTCAACCCTCCTGTCTTTTCCCTAATCAAACTCTTTGCCCTTTTCTGAAACCATCTCACTCTAAACATTTATTTTGCAAATATATAGACATATTTTTAAACAGTCTACTGGTAACAAAACATGAAAGCTCAGTAGGTATATACATTCCTTGGTGGTATAAATTACAGTCATGTAGGCATTTAGGAAACACAATACTGGATACTATTTTGAAATATTTGCAGCTAGAATATCTGTGATAAAACAGATTTTATTCTCTAATGATAGCTTTTTAATTCTGTCACCAATGTTCTCTAAATATTTTCAACAATTTGTCTCTGGGGATTAAAAGACATTTGATCTCTCTCATTTTCTATTATAGTTCATTGGCATAATATGCATAATATCAAGACATAATATGAGGAAGTTGCCTTGGAAGAGAATGAAAATGACATTTGAAGTATTTCCACTTTGTCTAATAAACTAAAGGGAAATGTGCATATTGATTTAAAGCCTGATTTTAAATGATCTGACAGTAATTCATTCATTCAACGAGGAGTTAATAAGAAACAGCTGTAGACCCAGGTCTGTACCAGGCACTTTGGAATTTAAAAGATGAAGAAACCATTTTCTCTGACATGAATACCTCAGCCCCACAAACATGTAATTGCTAAGCCTGTGCGATACTAAACCACAAGTGTGAAAAAAAAAAAACTAAACAAGGAAATGAGTGATGTGAAATGAGGTTGAAAGTACTATTTAGCAAGCCAGAAGAAACTATTGATATGAATTTAGAGCCACACCCACTCACCTCCAATCAAACCCCAGGATTGCACTATTCAGATATACAGTAGTGACTTACCATTTCATCTTCCAGTTCTTGGTCAGCTCCTTCCAAATTTCCTTGGAGAAAAAGAGCCTTTTGCTTCTCTGCTATTTCATATGTTGGAAGCATCTCATTCTCGTTTTGGAGTGTATCTAGTTTTTTATTAAAATGTGCCATCTTTACATCTTGGCTAATATTTTCAATGATGTCCACAGCATTTTCAGGACGCTCATCTAAGATCCTGGTCAGCATATTAGAAAGATGGTCATATCTATCCGAAAAGAGAAAATTCCAGGTGTTAACCCACGTCAAAAGCGTTTGAAGAAGCATTTCATGCAGACTCAGGGAGCTGGTGTTTAGGAAACTTCAACAACTCAAAACCTTCAGAAATTTTAAGTGAATAAACATGGTAACTTCCACTGCCAGGAAAACCTATTCTAGAATTTTCCTTCAAAAATATCTCCAATATGATATGAATATTTCAAATATTAAAGAAAGCTCTGACCCGTTTGGCTCAGTGGATATCGTCCTGTGGACTGAAAGGTCCCAGGTTTGATTCTGGTCAAGTGCATGTACCTTGGTTGCGGACACATCCCCAGTAGGGGGCGTGCAGGAGGCAGCTGATCGATGTTTCTAACTCTCTATCCCTCTCCCTTCCTCTCTGTAAAAAATCGATAAAATACATTTTAAATAAATAAATAAATAAAATATTAAAGAAAAACATAGAAAGATACATATTTTATATCGGGAACATTTAACATTTTATTTGAGATTGAAATCTCTTAGTTATAAATTTTAAAGTGATTAACATTTTTTCTTTGTTTTACCTTAACTGAGCAGCAGATCACATCCCTAAAGCTTAAGTAAATTGTAGTTTAAGACAGTAATTTGTAAATAACATTTTAAATAGTCAATCTTGAGTTTTGTGAGATTGCACACATTAAATATGAACGTTTTTTATTCTTTAGACCAATTATGGTGGCTAATTCCCCCGGTTTGCCTAGAATAGGAGTTTCTTCAGATGCAGAGCTTTCAGCGCTCACATCAGGACACTTCCAGAAAAACAGATAACGGGTCACCCAGGACTGGCCTGGTGAGAATTCAAAACCAAGCCATGGGAGCTGATGCTGACAGTAGAGCCAGGTGCTCCCCATCACTGGCAGAAGCTACTGTTACAAGCTTCTTGAAGGAACGCTGGGACTTCACCATCTCTTTGGTCTCTTTCACACCCAAGATTCCATAATTCCTAGGCTTTGTTTCTCTGTGCCAAGGGTCTCTAAAGAAACTAGAAGATCCCCACCAATGACCTATTTTGAGGCCTGTGGTGCAAAGAGTTATTAAGCCACTAACTCATACTAATACAGACTTTTCAAAGATATTTCCCCAAAGAAACACACTCTCACCCAGAGATACTCACACCCCCTTTTCTTTGCCATACTTTCCTCTCTTTTTCCCTCCAGGACTTACAGATTTAAGCCTGACTTGCTACTGGTCTTCAGTAGGTAAGCCTTAGCGTTCTGAACGGCAATATCAAGCATGCTGGGGGCCGCTTCAGGCTCAGGCTCAGGCTCAGGCTCAGCCTCATCCAGGTGACGTTTACTGTCTGTGTCTTCCTCCTGAGAAATGTCACATCTCAGGTCTTCCTGTTTAGAGTTGTTACAGTTCGCGTCCCACGGCTCATACAGGTGACCTTCGGATTGCTGAAGCTGTTGAAAGGCGTTCCCCTTTGACTGGCCTGTTTGATGAGGCATTGATTCTCCTTCATCAGATGATTGTTGCAAATGGTCAGGGTGAGGTGTCCCGGCTTCAGGAATCCCCCTCGCGGTCTTGTCTGAGCGCCACTGTGCAGCGAGGTGCTGTCCCGACAGAGCCAGAGGAGGAGGGGAGGAGGGCCCTCGAGGAGGGGCAGATGGAGATGCACCTGGTCCCTGGAGGTCATGCACAGGTGGGCTGCCTCTGGACTGCGGGTCCCGAGGTGCGCTGGTCCCGGGCGGGCTCCCAGGTGGGCTGGTCCCGAGCGCGCCCCAAGGTGGGCTGCTCCCGGGCTGGGGTCCAGTGTCAGGCCCCTGCTCTGACTCCGGGTGCTCAGATAATCCAGGCTGAGGATCTTGGGTAGAAGCTGCTGTCATTTCGTCCCAGGGCCTCCCTTCTTCCCGCGATTCCTGGTTTTCTTTTTCTGGCTCCAGGGCAGTGGAGTCTTCCATAGAGCGAATCAAGAAAAAAAACACACAAAAAAAACTTCTGGATGAAAGGGATTGTGTAGATGTGGAAAGTCAGCGCAAGACAGTCGCTTTGCTGAGGTCTGCTAAGCGATTTCTGGGTCCTACTTGCTCTGCAAGTTGCAGCGTCCTGTCTCCATAGCAACCCCGGGCAGGGTTTCCCTGGGAGAATCAATGGCGCACATCTGTTGCCAGGATTCTAGGGAGTAGACCAGGAAAAGGAAAATCCTAGATTTGTGATTTGGCGAAGCCTCTGCTCCTCTTCCTAGCTCAGCCAATCCGACCTGCAGCCGACCAGTCGTGGTTGGAAACCCGAGAAAGGGTAGGGCCCCTGAGCACAAAGGAGGGGAGCCAGCACCCAGCGCCTAGGATTTCCAAGTCTGATAGGTTGATTCCAGGAGGGAGGTGAGGGGCGAGTTGTGCCTTAGTAGAGGGACTGCATTTACAGAGCTTTAGGGAGTGTGTGTGTGTGTGTGAGTGTGTGTGTGTGTGTGTGTGTGTGTGTGTGTGTGTGTGTGTGTGAGAGAGAGAGAGAGAGAGAGAGAGAGAGAGAGAGAGAGAGAGAATCTTGAGGGGCAGGTGACCATGAGACTCCAGTGTGCAGATCAGGAGAGCCCAGGACTAACACTTAGAAGACAAAGGTGTCTCATTGAGCGAATCAAACAACCAAAACTCGGGACATTTTTGGAGAATAAGCAAGGAAATCCTACTTTTGCTCTTTCCCCTCATATGGAATCTGCCAGATGAATAGGCAGAGTATTACCTTCAAGGAGAAGGCAATGCAGAAGGTTACACTATGTGAATAAGAGAGTTCATGGGTTACCTGTTTTGTAATAATTGAAGTCCAAATTAACCTTAAACATACTTTTATAGTATAATCCTTGTTGAGAATATAAATGTGAATTCATAGTTTTGCAATATTTAAGGTCATGAGTATGGCTGTTAACTCATGTTATACAGTCTCCAACATGAAGAAGGTACATAGGATTGGACCATATCTGGCCTTGACTATAAACTGTAAATTAATTAAATACTTTAATGTTAATTTGTACTGTATCTCTTTTAAAAAAATAAACCAATTAACAGTTGGTATTTGACACTACATTGATATGATTTCCAATTAGCAGCACGTTGGTCATAAATTCTAACTTCATGGAAGAATACAATATTTATCTCCCCTCACACCCAACTGGGTGGGAGAAGCACAGAACCCTTCAATAATTCATAAAAGCTGGGGACCTTTATTCTTCCCCAAAATACACATGGGTGCATACAGGCAAGATGTTGCAAATACTGTCTGCTGGTTCAGGGATTCCTTGAAGTCAGATTGCCCGGATTAGAACTCTTGAAATTCATGCAAAAACAAAATAAAAGATAAACTAGAATTACAATGTATTGGATGAATATAGCTTATAGACAAATTAAATGATGACAGTAATGTAATAAGAGACAAAAGAGGGGAATTGAGAATACTCTTAAAATCCCTATACTAGCCCTGCCAGTGTGGCTCAGTGGTTGAGCATCGACCTATGAACCAGGAGGTCATGGTTCAATTCCCAGTCAGGGCACATGCCTGGATTCTAGGATCAGTCTCCGGTAGGGGCATGCAAGAGGCAGCCAACAGATGATTCTCTCTCATCACTGATGTTTCTCTCTCCCACTCCCTTCCTCATGGTAACATTTTGCATAACTACAATACATGATCCCTATCAGGAAATTGACATTCATGGTTCCCAGAGCTTATTCAGAGTTCACCAGTTTTACAAGCACTCGTGTATGTGTGTGTCTGTGTGTATAGTTCAATGCAATTTTATCACATGTATAGTAATCACCACCACAATTCTGGCAACTAGTAATCTGTTCTCCATCTCTTCAATTTTATTTCAAGAATCTACACTAATAAAAGACAAACATGCAAATTGACCATACCTTCACTATGCCTTAAGCCACTCCCATCAGCCAATCAGAGCGATATATGCAAATTAACCCAACCAAGATGGCGGTTGGCAGACACGGAGCTGGAGCAAGCAGGAGGTTTGGTTGCCCCAATGATGCAGGAAGCCAAGCTTCCCACCTGCCGCAGCTAGGCTCTGAGCTCCACTCAAAGCAACAAAGTTTCAATTATAGAAGGTAAATAAACCCCAGATACCTGCTTTCAGCCAGCTGTGGCCTCTGAGCTGGAGCAAGCAGGAGTGGGTTGCCCCTGGTGATGGAGGAAGCCAAGCGTCCCTCCCACCTGCCTGGCCAGCTCTGAGCTCCTCTCAAGGCTACAAAGTTTCAATTATAGAAGGTAAATAAATCCAAGAATAAAAAAAAAAGAAAAGAAAAAATAAAGGCTGGGAGCTTCCATCGCCAGAGGGCTTGGCCAACCTGATAATGGCCCTCAGTCCCTCACCCAGACTGGACAGGCACCCCAGTGGGGACCCCCCCCACCCTAAAGGGGGTGTGGCCAGCCTGAAAACAGCCATTAGCCCCTCACCCAGGCTGGCCAAACCTCCATAGGGTGAGGGTTCCCATGGGGGGATTGAATAGCCTGCAAACAGCCATCAGCCCCTCACCCAGGCTGGCCAAACCTCCATAGGGTGAGGGTTCCCATGGGGGGATTGAATAGCCTGCAAACAGCCATCAGCCCCTCACCCAGGCTGGCCAGGCACCCCAGTGGAAACCCCCACCCTGAAGGGGGTGTGACTAGCCTGCAAACACCCATAAGTCCCTCACCCAGGCTGGCTCGGCACCCCAGTGGACTCACACCCTGATCCGGGACCCCCTTCAGGGCAAACCAGCAGGCACCCACCCATGCACCAGGCCTCTATCCTATATAATAAAAGGGTAATATGCAAACTGACCCTAGCAGCAAAATGACTGGAAATGACTGGTCCCTATGACACAGACTGACCACCAGGGGGCAGACGCTCAATGCAGGAGTTGCCCCCTGGTGGTCAGTGCGCTCCCACAGGGGGAGCTCTGCTCAGCCACAAGCCAGGCTGATGGATGCCAGTACAGTGGTGGTGGTGGGAGCCTCTCCCGCCTCCTCAGCAGCACTGAGGATGCCTGACTGCAGCTTAGGCCTGCTCTCGGCTGGCAAGTGGACATTCCCGGAGGGCTGCTGAGCTGCCAGAATGATGTCTGACTGCCACTTGGGTCCAATCCCTAAAAGAGCGGGCCTAAGCCAGCAGGTGGACATCCTCCAAGGGGTCCCAGACTGCAAGAGGGCATAGGCCAGGCTGAGGGACCCCCCCACCCCCCAGTGCACAAAGTTTTGTGCACCAGGCCTCTAATGTTAAATAAATGTAATCACATAGTATATGACCATTTGAGACTGACCAAGAACATACTTTTAAAATATACTTACCTAAGGACTTTTTAGATATAAGTTCTTTTTTAGGTTATCAATGAGTGAAATGATTAGAAAGTCCTTTATTTTGTTTTTGTTTTATTTTTGTTGAATTTATTGGGGTGGTGTTGGTTAATAAAATTATACAGGTTTCAGGTATACAATTATATAATACATCCTCTGTACATTGTATTGTGTGTTTACCACCCCAAGTCAAGTCTCCTTCCATCATCATTTATTCCGCCTTTACCTTCTACCTCCCCCCTCCCTCTGGCAATCACCATACTGTTGTCTGTGTCCATGAGTCTCTCTTTTTTAGTACATAGGTTTGATTTGCTCTTAGGCGTTCACTTTTCTCTTTAAGTTAGGCAACAATTTATTTATTCTTTCATCCACAAATTTACCCAGTGACTGTTACATTCCAGATAGCGTTTTCAGCACTGAACAAAATAGATTTTTTAAAAATACATTTTATTGATTTTTTTAAAGAGAGGAAGGGAGAGGGATATAGAGTTAGAAACATCAATGAGCGAGAAACATAGATCAGCTGCCTCCTGCACACCCCCTACTGGGGATGTGCCCACAACCAAGGTACATGCCCTTGACCGGAATCAAACCTGGGGCCCCTCAATCCACAGGCCAATGCTCTATCCACTGAGCCAAACTGGTTAGGGCACAAAATAGATTTTTTTAAAAATCCCTGTTTTCCTAGACTAACATACTAGTGGGAAAAGACAGACACTAAACAATATATATAGTACATAATCACATTGCTTAGTGTATTGAAAGGTGATAAATGTTCTGGAAATAAAAAGGTAATATAGAAAACTGGTAATTAGAGGAAGTGTCTGAAGGCATGCTGGGGAGGTTGCATTATTAAATAGGGTAGTCAGGGTAGGCCTCATGAACACAGTGGTAGGCAGAAATGAACAGACTGTGTAGTGAAAAGAATCTTATCTCATGTTTCTACTGGATTCCTGAACATCTTCCCCAACTTGTTTAAACTATAACTAGAAACACTCCTATATCTTTGAGCAGTACCTGCCTGATAGAGTCCTTATTCACACAGTTGTTACATTGTGGACCTTTACTCTGGTATGTACATTGCCTTCTCTTCATCATGGGATTCTCTGTGATCACCTTAAACCACTTCAGAACCCCAGAAGCACTGAACTAAAAATCAGCAAGTTTCTTGAAACGCAGATGACTAATGAGGTTGTGGAAACCATAGTGAAATGGCTACTTTTAAAAACATGAATGAAGACCCTAAAGCAAAATATGACATGGTTACCTACACTCTAGGAAGGACAGAAAAACAAACGTTTTCTCAATAAGGTATCAGAGCGGTCTTTGAAATATTCTTCTCCCTGTAGGTGGGTTTTGCTGAAGTCTCTCTCTCTCCCAGAATTTCTTGTGACTTGCCTTGGTGAGCCAGTCAACTGTGATTTGACAACTGTCAGGCACTGTTTGGAAACCTAATTGTTTCAAAAGGATGCTCTAGCAAATTGGTCTAAACTTTGAATATAAAAAATAAAGCAAAATATATCTAATTTATAATTCAGTAAGAGTTGACAGAGATGTGACCTGGTTAACTAAAAATGTAAAGTTAGCATACACACTATGTATACCATGTCTGGAATTAAAACAATGCTTGGATTTTTAATATCTTCTCTATACGATGATGCTATGATACTCTTTGTCTATGAGGTAACATTCACCTCTGGACTAAAGTTTACACTATTGACCTTATTTATTTTATTATTGTCATTAATATTTAATGACAATAATACAATAAATTTTAATGTTTCATTGATCCTCAATTTAATTGTAGGTAAAGAAAAAATACACACTACAGAAAACTCAGAACATTTATAATTCCTATTACATGCTGCCTGTTTTTCAATTTATAATACAGGATATCAATGCAGTCTATCTCCTAAACCATTTTAATTTTTGAAATTTCAAAGTGTTTATCAAACTCCTGGCAACTAATCTAAGCACAGTTTACTAATTTTTTATTAATAAAGTTTTATAATTAACATTTGCATAAGAAGCACAAATTAATGCGTATATTAAAATAGCCTCTCTAGTTAGATTTTTTAAGAATTCTTTTACACTGATTTTACTCCTCATTTAAATCCCAGATGAACTTCAAAGGCACATTTTTCATATTCCTTTGGAATATTTTGTCAAATCTTTCATTTTGCTCCACTGACAAGTGATGTTTCCAGTCTCCAACGGTACCTAGAAATAAGCACATGATCGGCACCTGGGTGAGTAAGTGGCACTATCAGGGCAAGAGTTTCTTCCCACCCACTTTCATCTCCTCTTCAAGCCACGCTAAATATCTGGTAGTTCTCCCTGCGTTTGATACTTCATGTTTCCTTATACAGAAATGAACTAAGAAACAAACTGAAAAACACTTCTAAAGTTCACTTTCCTTAGCTATTATTCTTTCACGAACCCCTACCATTAAATTATAACCTTTATTGAGATGGTATAACAAAAGTAAAATAGATGACTAGGTTAGAATTTTTTCATATATTTTACTAAATACCAGACACCAAAGAAATACAAGTACCATATCATTTCACTCATATGCGGAATTTAATGAACAAACTGAACGAACAAGCAAAATAGATAGATTCATAGATAGAGAGCAGACAGACAACTCTGGTATGGAGTAACTATTGGGAGTGTAGGGTGGAGAGATTAAGAAAAAAAAGAGAACTCATGGACATGGACAACAGTGTGGTGATTGAGAGTGAAAGAGAGGTGGGTAGAGGTGGAAGATGGGATAGGGGAATAAATGGGATGGGGAAAGAATAAAATAAAGAGAAAATATATATACAAAAATTAAAAAAAAAAAATGCCAGGCACCATACTTGGGAAACTATATCTAGCATGTAATTTAATTCTTAACACAACACCACAATATCAGTATTTCTTCATTTTTAAAATTGAAAAACTGAAGGGATTAAGAAGTACAAACTTGTAATTACAAAACAGTCATGGAATTTAAAATACAGTATAGGAAATATGGCCAATAATATTGTAATAACTATGTATGGTTCCAGGTTTGTATTATAATTATTGGAGGGATCACTTCATAAGTTATATAAATGTCTAAACACTATGCTGCATACTTGAAACTAATATAAAATAATCTTGAATCTCAACTATAATTTAAAAAGTAAAACTACATAAATAAAAAGCTAAAGATAAAATAAATGAAATTGAAAAAAAAGCCCGGCCAGCTGGGCTCAGTACTTGAGTGTTGACCTATGAACCAGGAGGTCACAGTTTGATTCCTGGTCAGGTCACATGCCCGGGTTGCGGGCTCAATCCCCAGTGTGGGGCATGCAGGAGGCAACCAACCAATGATTCTCTCTTACCATTGATGTTTCTATCTCTCCCTCCATCTCCCTTCCTCTCTGAAATCAATAAAAACATTTTAAAAGTTTAAAAATATGAAACCCAAAGATTTTCAAGTAATGAAATCAAGGTCAGAGTGTGTGTTCAGAGCTGTCATTGCTTCAGGTTTATTTGATGGAAGTTAGAAACTGTCATTAAGCCAATTTTTAAATGAAGATTATTTGGCATCTTCAACTATCAAATTTTCTTATTTAAACATTATCATTGGCATTTGGAACAGTTAGCCAGCTATTTATGGACATGAGAATTACTTTGTATTTGGTCTATTTAAGCAATGAGACTTAGAAGCTGATAATAAATGGGACAAAAAAGAAACACTTTTTAAAAAATAACAATATCAAGAGCAATTTCAAGAAGATCTTCATTAATTAAAAATAAATATCCATCATCAAAATGCTAAGTTATGGATAAATTAGTGAATAACATATGAATAAAAGAAGAACAAATTTTGTTCTAGAAAAATGTACATTAAAAGATCAAAAAAATTTTTTTGAATTGAAATTAAGAAGTATCAGGGGGAAAATATCTTCATTCTTAATTCCTGGCATGTCATAGACGCAAAATAAAAATTGCATTGCCCTAACTGGTTTGGTTCAGTGGATAGAACAGACTCAGGGGTCCAAGGTTCAATTCCGGTCAAGGGCATGTACCTTGGTTGCAGGCACATCCCAAGTGGGGAGTGTGCAGGAGGCAGCTGATCAATGTTTCTCTCTCATCAATGTTTCTGACTCTCTATCCCTCTCCCTTCCTCTCTGTAAAACATCAATAAAATATATTTTAAAAAATATTAATTGCATGTTATTGAATATTTCAATTCATAGCATATTGGTTTCAAGAAGTAGCAATCTACTTTTTACATTGAAGAAATATGACACATGAGGAAATCACTAACTCAAACTCCCTCCCCCACAACAAAAAACATGTTGGGTTTACCTCTAGAATGTTCTAGGAGAAATAAAAAACAAAACAAAACAATAATTGGAGCTGTCCTGGTTACATATATACATCACCTTGAGGTAAGACTTGCTAACCAATTTTAAAGAGTAGGGACATGTAGACTAAAAGGAAGGAATGTAATATTGATTAATTAGGTTCAAGTGTTAGACTATGTACTAAAAAATTGTGTAGTTTCCTGGGATACTTTTCAGGCCCATTGGCAGTTAAGTTCTTTGATTCTCTCCAGGTTCCAAATGACAGTACTTAGAAAGACATGGTAAAAACACGCCTTAATTAGTGTAGGGACCAAGCAATCACGGAACTCTCAACACTTTTGCTTCTAAAAACCCCTGAGCATCACCTTTGCGAAGAAAATGTCCCTCATCTGTTCTTTTCCCAACTTCATATTTTAGAATCTCATCATAATTGGCTTTGGGATCAGACTTCATATTCTGAAATGTAGCCTGTTTCACAATAGCTTCCACATCCTCTTCACTCAGTTCTTTCTCAAGAAAATGGCTGATTTTAAGCACAGAACTTCTGAGATCCTGAAAGAATTGTGGGTATGAGAAACTATTCAGCTTACAAACAATGCACAAGTTACATCCCAACACCTTTATCACATTTTGGAAAACTGAAGGTGAATGGACTTATTGTAAGTCTAAAGTTTGACAAAGATACATTACTTTCCTATTCCTTCTATGAAAATGAGTGCTCTGCTTGTCAGCTTTGTTAGAGCTTCCTGCTGTTTGATTTTATAAGGACAACTCACCTTCATTCACTCATTCATTCATTCAACTGGCACTTTTAGTAATGTTATGTTTCAAAAACTGTGATAGGTGCTGGAGAAGTTTAAGAGAACAATAATATGCTATCTGTGCTTGTTAAGAGTTTATAATTTCATGAGGGAAAGAGTAAAGCAAGTAATTAAATACAATGGCTACAGAAAAGGAAAGTCCAAGTTTGGTGGCTTCATTGGTTATTCTACCAAACACAAACTAAAGAAGACTTAACACCAATCCACACACTCTTCAAAAAAATCAAAGAGGAGGAAATACTTCCAAACTCATTTTATAAGGCCAGCATTACCCTGATACCAAAGCCAAATGAGAACACTACAGGAAAAGAACACTAAAAACCAATATTGTTTATGTAAGATAAGATACAAAAATCCTCAACAAATCATTAGCAAAACAAATTCAGTAATGCATTAAAAGGACTATACACTATGAACAAGTGACATTTACTCCTGGAATGCAGAGATGAACAGCCCTTGTTGGTTTGGGTCAGTGGATAGAGCCTTTGCTTACAAACTGAAGGGTCCAGGGTTTGATTCCAGTCAAGGGCATGTACTATGATTATAGGCTCCTCCCCAACCCAGGCCCTGGTCAGGGCACATGTAGTAGGCCACCAATCAATGTGTTTCTCTCACATCAATATTTCTCTCTGTCTTTCCCTTTCTCTGTCTTTCACTCTCCCTAAAAATCAATGGGAAAATATCTTCTGGTGAGGTTTATCACCTATAACAACAACAAAAGATCAGGAACAAGGCAAGGATGCCAATTCTCACCATTTATATTCAGCCTAGTACTGTAAGTCCTAACCAGAGTCAATAGACAAGAAAAAGGCATCCAAATTTAAAGAAAGACGTAAAATTATGCGTTCACATACAATATGATTTTATACATAGAAAACACTAAAGATCTACAAAAAACAAACAAAAACCCTGTTAGAACTATTAAACAAACTCAGCAAAGTTGTAAGATACAAAACCAACATCCCCAAATCATTTGCATTTATTTACACTAACAATAAACAGTCGTTTACCAAAATGGTCTCCAACTAGTTTGCCTATATTTACTATTATCACTTTTAAAGCCATTAGAGGGAATTACATTATAAAGATACTAATTCTATCATATGCTACTCTTCTAATACCTGTTAAAGGGCTCATTATTGCTTTTAAGATGAAGAAATTATTATCACTAACAAAGACCTTGCATGGTCTGGCTCCTACTGTATACACCTCTCTCTATCTTAATCTTTCATTCCCTCCACCTTGCTCTTTAACTTCTTCCTTCCAAGATATCATGCACCTGAGGCTTCAGATAATTTGCACATTCTCTCTTCTTGGCTTAGACTTGTCTTTTACTTCTCTGCCAACTCATATCTATTAGCTTGAAGTTGTCATATTTCTTTTCCAGAAACAATTGCCTATTACCTATACCAGATCAGTATATTTCATGTGCTATCTTATCATACCTGCACTTTTCCTTGCTAACAGTTATCACAGGATTAAAGTATATATACCTACTTAATGAATACTTGTCTTCCCTGTTGGATTTTAAGTTCTATAAATAAAGGGTTCAGTTGTCTTTGTCTTATGATTTAGGGTACGTAAGATATGTAGCAGGTAGTCAACATATCAACCATAGATCACAAAATAGTGAACTTCAAATGTGTTTGGTTGGGTTTACACAATGTATTAAGACAGTTTTCATTGGATGCCAACATGTAAATATTATGTGATTTCCATGAAAACTACATTTCAAGATTCTCTTTAATAAAAACAACAATAACAAAACACAAAAAACTTTCATCACTGGGCACACAATTACCTCTGACTAATTGGCCAAATCTTAGTGGTTATTTTTGTTTGTTTCTTTTGCTTGTTTAATATTTTTGTTTATTTTTAGAGTGAGAGGAATAGAGAGGGAGAGAAACATTGCTCTTCTACCAGGGATCAAGCCTGCAACCCAGGCCCTGCCTAGGCATCAAACCAGCAACCCTTCAGTGCATAGGATGACAACTAACCAAATAGTCACACCGACCAGGGCTGGCCCCAGTGTTTCGAAGTGCCTTTTCTCTTTTTTCAATCACTAGTCATGTGAGTTTGTCCTTAGAGACACAGATGGGTGCATGAAAAGGAACCACAAAAGATGACTGTGTACAGAGAGAAGAGACCCCTGAGGAAACCAATAATTAAGGGACGGGCAGGAAATGAGAACCCCCTAAAAAAGCATGGGAAGTAGTTAGGTACCAAGAAAACTAGGAAAATGTGGTTCATTTAAACCAAAATCAAAAAGGGTTTCAAAGAAATAATTTTTAAAAATAACCTTCGCCTCTTACCTTTTTCATTTCCTCATACATCATAAACAGAATACTGAAGTCATGTCTGTGCTCATACCAGCCTCTGAGGTGATCAAACCAACGGCTTCCTACCACTGGGGGGGAAATTAGTAAGTGACAAGGTAAAGGTGCTGCACTCAACAAACAGCAAACCTGAGTCTTTCTTTTCTGTTCTGGAATCCCCCAAAAGGTAAGTAAAGCCCCCACCACTGGACATCTATGTTACCTGGTAAAAATGGTGCTTTGGGAAACAATTTCATGATTTTAATGGAAACCTGCCTCTCCTGTGCATGTAGGGAAAGCAGCAGAGGAGAAAATAAGAAGCCCAAGCAACTCATCCTGAAGACTGAAGGGAAGCTCCTTACTTTCTTACTTCTTCCACCTGAAAATCTGTCTTTATTTCTCCTTTTATCTATTTTAAGATGTCTGGATAGCAACTTCAGATATCTATAAGACAGAACCTGAATCTAATCTTCTAAATAAGTGAGAGCCCCAGTTCCACATTCCACAAGCCTCTCCCATCAACCTATCCTCCTCAGTGTTGAGATGAATATTGCACCGCTGCCATATAAAGCCTACCATAAGTCCATGACAGAACACAAACACTACGTCCACTTTGGATGGGTACGCCATTGTGGTTCTCTTACGATCTGGTCAAACTGTTTCTTAAACAATATGCCTTTGCAACCATAGCAATCCCCAAAGTGGTCCTGGTGAGAATAGAAAGGCCATTGGGTGGCAAATTAAATTAACGGAGCAGTAACCACTTATGTGCATCCCGCTTCTATCGTTACTCTTCTTTCTTTCCTTAAAATGTGTTCCCCAAGTTTGAGAATTTGGCTAAATGGCAACATGGCCTCCTAAACAAGTTGAATGCATAAATTCATAGTTACCATTTCCATCTAGAAACCTTTTCATGAAATGTTCCATATTATTCACAGCTTCAAGCGTGACCACCAGATTTGAAAAATGAAAGTATGAAGTCATAACATCCTTGGGGTTTCTGTAGACGTAAATAATCTGCAGGGGGTATAGGAAAACATTTTTAACAATTCTTGGTTGTCCTTAGAGGTTGTTGTTGTTTTTTCATACCAAGATATGTCACTATATGAAAGCATAATAATTTGTTTTATCTAGCCTACTACTCATGGAAATTTAGGTTATACCTTTTATTTTTTTTGCTATTACAAAGGCTGAAGTAATCAACTTTATTCATATAACTTTTATTTCACGTACGCAAGCATATAGAAATTATTTCTAAAAGTATAATTATTTATTTTTAAGGTTGGTTAATATTACAAATTACCCTGCATAAAAACTGTTTCAGCCCTAACCGGTGTGGTTCAGTGGAGAGAGCATCAGCCTGCAGACTGAGGGGTCCCTTGTTCGATTCCAGTCAAGGGCATGTACCTTGGTTGCAGGCACATCCCCAGTTTGGGCTTATGCAGGAGGCAACCAATCGATGTTCTTTCTCTCACATCGATATTTCTCTCTGTCTTCCTCTCTCTTCTACTCTCCCTAAAAATCAATGGAAAAATATCCTTGGGTGAGGATTAAAAAAAAATGTATTGAAATGTAATATATACATTTGCTGCAACTTACCTATTCACTAATACACTAAACATTGTAGAGCCATACAATAAATTCTACTGAACTATTAAAAAAATAGAATTTTATGTGCTGTCATCAAAGAAATGTTGCTGTATACTATATAATCACACTACAAGCAATGTGTGGGATGACCCAATTTATGTATATACTTATGATTCCATATATATTTAATGTTTAAAACAGTATCAAAGATTATAATTATCATGTTTGAAAGACTGTGAATGCGTGGGGCTGGAAAAATATATTTGAAGAAAGTATTTTTGTTTGTGCCAAAGGTCCATAAGCTATTTCTATGACTTACTTTAGCTTTTTTGCTCTTGAGACCTTTTGGTACTAAATAATATGGGAGGTGGGAACAGAAGAGGCGAGGAGACGGTCTGTTGAGAAAGTCTGTTTTGCGTATATTGTATTCAAAGAAGGGGACTCTATCAAGCGTTGACAAGTCTTCAGTTCTGTTACGATGTCCCTCAAAATAAATCAAGCTGAGAATCTGCTGAGTCCAGATGGTACCTGTAAAAAGAAATAATTTCATTTCCAACCCTGAATTAATGTTTTATTAACAATGTCAATAATTATGCCATCTATCTCAAAACTATTTGGAGCTTTTTCTTTCTTTTTAACCACTCCAAATATGCCAAGGAAATATGCCTAACTTTTTTTCTAAGTATTTTACATTAACATTAGTAAAGATAAAACTAGGTGTTCTAAGTTCTGTTTTCACTCAAAAAGAGTTGTGATAGTAGTGATTTAGATTAACCCTTCAGCTCTTTTGTTCCCTGTGATTCATGTACGTCTGTTCAGGTGATTTTCTGCGGCTGTCTCTGTTTCTCCTTCCTTAGTCTTTCTTAAAGCTTTACCTTTTGTAAATATAGACAGTTTAAGAGCTCAAGACCCCTTTCAACTTTTCTTTTAAACATTGTGTAGGTCTCCCAATACAGTGCTAAATGAAAGCACTGATGGGCATTCTTGTCTCATACTTGATTTTAAATGTTTCCCTATTGCATTTGATGTCTATGGTAGTTTTTGTTAGAGTCTATTCATCGGGTTAAAGAAGTTGACTTTCTCCCTAGTTTGCTAATAGTCTCCCTTAGGAATGTATGCTGAATTCTATTAAATGCTTGTTCTGCACCTGTTGAGCTGAAAATTCAGGCTTTCTTCTATGCTTTAGTAATGTGGGTGAACTGCATTCATATATGTTTAAACCAATCTTGAAATAAAGCCACCTTGGTCACAGTGGTATTTTTGTTTTTTTTACATTACTAGATTTGTTTTGCTTATATTTATTTGGTTTAGGATTTTTGCACCTGTGTTCATGAATATATAATCAATGTTCTAAAAGAATGTGAGGTGTCAATAATCTTGCAATCAACCATTGCGCCTCAATTGAGTAGATTTAATAGACACAGTAGATTTGATAAAATTTATGGTAAATCTGGAGAGCACTAATCTACCCTCTAAGAAGAGTAAGAACCCAACAGATTGGACGAAAGACTGGTGTGTGGTGTGCCAAATACTTAGGCTGGATTAAGGGTAAAGGAAAAATTCTTATGGGCTGCTTAACCTAAAACTAAGCAAACTCAGGCACCACCAACATCTAAGGGAGCAAAACAAAAAAAACACCTGATATCAATTGTGCTGACACATTTTGCAGAGTAGAAACATCCAGGGAAAAGGCATTGTATTACTAATTTGGGGAAAGTAAACAGGGTCCTGAATTTCAAAGTCAATGGTAAAAGGGAGGGACTGGAGCACTTTCATGAAAATCAGGAATGACTTTTTTGTATTGACTTTGACTCCAATGTATCTCTGAGCAATATTAACCACTTCGTACAACATTGATTCAAGAACACCAATCACCCTGTGTTCTAAAAAGCACATATAAAAGATAAGCTTTTAAGGGGAATGTAAGATTTGAGGACAATTTACTTTAGTTCAAAATTATTTCATTATTATAGGGAAATAAAAGCAATTAGAGCAATTGAAAAGCATATTAGGAATTAGTTCTGACTTGAGAGATGCTGCTAACCAAAAGCCTGCTGGGTTTTTTAAATATATTTTCTTCCATTCTCAGAGAAAGCCAACAGGTCAGCATTGACCTAGTATCTGCTTTGGCTCAATGTTTGGTTTCTTCTGAGGTGCCTTAAAAAACAACAATATATGCATTTTAAATGAGCTCATATAGTAAAACTTTGAGATTTATTTAACTTATTAAAAATCCTAATGGTGCTCTAAATGTAGGCTGGGCTACTGTTAATGTCTGGAAAAGGGCTCATTTGTACACATGTATTACCAAACCAGAGTGAAAACTGATAGCAGGTAGTCCACTCCTCAAACTTACCAGATTTTGGATATGTAATTATGAAGACATCATCATCTCTAATTTCAAAATCATCTAGATTTTCTAGAAAGTCAGCATCAACTAAAGAAGATTCAAAATTATAGTCTTTAAAGTTCAGCAAATATGTGTCTTTGTTGTCCATACTTATTCACCTACAAGTAAAAACAAATAAAATTCTTTTCAATTTCATAGTATTTTATAGTAATTACTAACACTGAGTGTTCAATATATGCCAAGCACCTTTTAAATGTCATGTGTCTCAACCCATGCCATACTAAACAGCTTCCTATATAATAAAACCCTAATATGCAAATTGACTGAACTGCAGAAGGACCAGTCACTTATGAGCGCACTAACCACCAGGGGTCAGACACTCAATGCAGGAGCTGACCCCTGGGGGTCAGTGCACTTTCATAGGGGAAAGGCCGCTCAGCAAGAAGCCGGGCTCATGGCTAGTGAGTGCAGCAATGGGAGCGGCAGCCTCTCCTGCCTCCACTGCAGGCGGGCGGTAATGAGTGAGGGGTGCCAGACTATGAGAGCTCCGGACTGTGAGAGGGATGTCTGACTGCCAGCTCAGGCCTGATCCAGCAGGCGGACATCCCCTGAGGGGTCCCGGACTGGGAGAGGGCGCAGACCGGGCTGAGGGCCCTTCCCTCCCACCAGAGCACAAATCCGTGCACTGGGACTCTAGTGCATATATAAATATTTACTCTTAATAGCAACCAAACATTACTAGAGGTTTTGTCACTGTTTTAAAGAGGAGGAAACTAAGATACTAAAAGGTTAAACAGCTTTTCCTAAAACCCCATGAGGGAGGTATTATCATGATTCCAAACACAGAACCAAGGAAAATAAGGTAAAGGAGGTGCAAGGATGCCCAGCTGGCAGACCTGGCAGGATTTGATGCCAGACTATTTGGCCACAGAGCCCATGCCTTCAATCACTTTACTAATACAGTTTCTTAGTATTTCATATTTTTACTATTATAGAAATAGGAAATTCTCCAATAAATGTACTTTTTTTTTTTCTGGAACAGAAATACTCTGTTGTCCCTAAAAGAACCTTGTGAGGCTTTGGGATCTGTCTGGCATTTCAAATAAATTGTGGAATATGCTCTGTGTGTAACACCAACTGCTTTTACTTTGGAGATGTCACCCTGATATAGTTGCAAGATATTATAAGGTTTTTATGACATTTTCCAATTGAATTTTTATCAGAAATCCTAAATAAATCTAAATAAGAAAGTCAATATATAAATAGGAAGTAGACAGTCTAAAGACATATCTGTTCAAAAATTGGACCAGATAGGCATTTCTCTATTAGCTCTACCTGCTAAATATATATATATATATATTTCAAAGAGGGAGAGGGAAAAAGAGACATAGAAACATCAATGATGAGAGAGAATTATCCATCACCTGCCTTCTGCATGCCCCCTTCTGGGAATTGAGCCTGCTACCCAGGCATGTACCCTGACCAGGAATCAAACTGTAATCCCTGGTTCATAGGTTGATGCTCAACCACTGAACCACACCAACTGGATGAGAAATCTATTCTTGAATGTTAAATAGATGAGGAAATCCCAGAAGTTCTAATAACACTAGGTTTAGAACCAACACATATGTTAGTTGTGTACTTTTAAAATTTTTTTAGCCCTAACTGGTTTGGCTCAGCGGACTGAAGGGTCCCAGGTTTGATTCCGGTCAAGGGCATGTGCCTTGGTTTTGGGCACGTCCCCAGTAGGAGATGTGCAGGAGGCAGCTGATGGATGTTTCTAACTCTCTATCCCTCTCCCTACCTCTCTGTAAAAAAATCAATAAAATATATGTAAAAAAATTTTTGTGCACACCTAGAAAATGAATTTGTTAAAGTTGCATATATGGCTTTGTCTAAATTGCATGTCAAAAAACTTTATTACTTTTACAAACAATCTAAATCATTTTATCAATAGAGGAAAGTCAGATGTTATAATTTTGCTGAGTAAGAGTAGAAACATCACTTGCATTACAATTTCCTGGGTTTTGGTAAATGTTCATATTCTAGGCCTATAACAGACCGATAGGATTAGAATTTCTGGAATGTGTGCATTTTAACAATCCTGCTGATCATTCTTTAAAAAGGGCTGGGGGGGGGCACAAAATACTGTTTCAATGAATGGTTATCTCAACCTCCAGAGAAGGCTTTGTGGGTATTATTTTATCTCCAATTAAAAGATCCAGTTCAGGCCCTACTAAGTTGCTAGAGCTTTCCTGTCTCAAGGTGAAGTCCAGGCAACCTCACCTATTGAAAAGTGAGGATAGAGAAGACTGGCTGGTAAATCACAACGAATGCTTTCAGGAGATAGATGGAGTGCTGTTATGACTTTGCTATTATGAAATTTTCCAGGAAAAACCTTGGATAACTCAACCTTTGGAGTGTGGCGAGGAAGAATTTATACTGTATCACATGGACACACACACCAAAAAGCACCAATTCCAGGAATTCTTGATTCAGAGCAAAGAGTGTCAGGCAGCCCACAAAAACATTCTAAAATCACTCCGTTTAACTACTTATTATATTTAGTATGTCTTACACAGTCTTAAGAGAGAACAAGCTATTTTGTCACAGAAACAAGGAGCAAAGAGTGGAATGTGGAATGCATTTTTATATAGGATCTCGGGACTGGCGAGTCATATATTGTTTGTATCTCCTTAGTAAATATAGGATAAAGTACTTGTATAAAGAAAAAATGTCATGTGTTTTCCTTATTCTTGCCCTGCATTCAAAAGAAAAAGAAGAAAAACAGAAAATTGAGGAGAAAGAAATAAATACATTGTATGCTGAAGAGAGTGTAAGACTTGAAAGAGGCTCTATGTCTACGTTTTCACTACTCACTGTTACACGTCAACTGATGAAGCAAAATCCACTTCTGATATAACTGCATGGATCACAGGGAATGCTGTGTTGCTGAGAAATAAATACTCCCTACAAGTGTATTTTGGCCAATGAGTAGTGCTCTAGGGAGTCAACAGATAGCTCAGTTTGAATAAATAAATTAGGTAATACTTTACTGATATTAGGAAATAGACATCTGATTAGTCCAGACAAAGCAGGAGTCAAAACTGGTGGCGATAATAAAGAGAGCTGCATGTAACCAGTCGTCATATTTACTTAAATTGGAAACTATACAACAACAACAACAGGTATTTGAAAGCTATAGGAACATCTTCCTTGGGCATGAAGGATGGCTCATGAATCTTTTAGACCTATCTCAGAAGGCTGGTGATCCTTTCCAGGTTTTTACTCCAAACATCCTATGTAAAACTGGCTATGGCTATGGGAGGTTCAGAGAACTTTATAAAATCAAAGTGTATTTAATTTCATTTTCAATAACGTTCAGGGTTGTCCCTCCTAAGTGATGGCCTTCCACTCCTGTTTGTTTGTTTGTTTGTTTGTTTGTTTGTTTAAATACATGTTATTGATTTTTTATAGAAAGGAAGGGAGAGGGATAGAGAGTTAGAAAGATTGATGAAAGATGCCTCCTGCACACCGCCTATGCTTAGTGAATATAGGAGAAAGTACTTGTATAAAGAAAAAATGTCATGTGTTTTCCTTATTTGGGGATGTGCCCAAAACCAAGTAACTTGCCCTTGACCGAATCTAACCTGGGACCTTTCAGTCCACAGGCTGACGCTCTATCCCCTGAGCCAAACTGGTTAGGGCTCCACTCCTGTTTTATATTGCATTTTTTCAGGACACATTACAGAAGATGCAGCCTATCTCTTTTACATTCTACAATAATTAAACTATGACTCACACCTGCCCTGACATCTCCCTGGAACCTTTCTCCCATTTGTTAGTCATCTGTTACCTACATACACTACTCTTTGATAATAATTCTCAGGTTCCCACTAGCAATAGAATTTGATTCTAGGGGAGGTTTTTAATCCTTTCAATGAACAAGTCTTCACTGGGAAAATATAAGGTTTAAGCTGAAGAGAATTTAAGCTTATAAAAGGTTCAGCCTTCTTTTGTTTCTCATAATGTTCATAAATTAAGACAATAATCACTTTTGTGAGAGTGGCATCGCCTAAAGTGTAGAAATCAAAGGGAGTAGACTACTTATTAAAATGAATAGCTCAGCCAAGAAGCTCTGATTTTATATCCCAAATTTTTATTGAACTAAATGGTATAGGGGCCTTTTGAGATGTTTTTTCCTGTTGTCCTTCAGTAGGCCAGTTGGCAATAACTCTAAGTGAAATCTTCAAGTTCTTAAAATATATAAAAAGACAAGATGAATTGAGTATGTGGGTTGAGGATGTAGAAGAAGTTATTGTATCACAGTTATACAGGGCTTTTTCAAATCCCTTTTTCTATTTTGTCTTTAGTTAGTAGTTTGGACAGACCATTATTGGAATAGGACACAACCTCCAAAATCTTAGAAAATAAGATTTCACCAAGCAGTGGAAAGTTCCATGGAAGTGAAAAGGTTAGTAATATTTTTAATTGCTGCATGTACCATATCATTGCTTGGTATGGAAATGAGAAAGCTAAAACAATTCCTTTGTCACAGATGCAATACTATCTTTTTCACTTACAGCAAATTTCAATTACACAATAGAGTATTAGCTATAGTAACCATGCTATGTATTAAATCATCAGAACTTCTCATTGTTTAACTGAAAGTCTGTACCCCTTGACCAACATTTCCCCATTTTCTTCACCTCCCAGCCCCTCAGAAACCACCATTTCATTCTTTATTTTAATGATTTTGAATTTTACTGTTGGGGGTAGGGGTGAGACCTTTCCCCCAACTCTTTGAACCACCAAAGTAGATTCTTTCAGAGTAGAATTTTAATCATGTAACAACATGAAATCTTGCACATAAGAGATCTTATCCTATTAACCAGACCTTTCGCAAACAATTCTGATTTGTCATTGACTTTAATCGACCAGTTGGTTAAAATACAACCTAATGGACTTTCAGATGGAACCAAGACCAAGTCTCCTGTTTCAAAACAGAAAAAAAAATCTAAAGAAATACAAGGTCAAAACAAATGAGGTACAAAACAGCAAAGATCAAAGCAAGTCCCCAAAGGAGAAGAAAACAAGCAAAGAACAATTGTAAGCAAAGATTCATTGCAGGCAGATGAGGGCGCTCAGACAGACAGAGCAGAGCTCTCAGACAGAAACTGATTCCCTCCCATGGAGGAACTGGGATTAAAGTCATAGAGTCTTACCCCTGCCTAAGTGATACCAGAGGTGACTCCTTGCTGAGTCCTGGATGGCTAAACAGACCAGAGCGCAGTGATACAGGACCCCTCCTGTGCCCCCAGGTTGACTAACCCAGTCAGACTTGGAGTCCACAGACTCCACAGAGACCTGTTTCCTTCCACCAGCTGAGTGTTTCAGGCCGCTGATGCCTTGAGAGGGAGAGCAGGGAGAGTCTCGAGATAAAGAACTCTCAACAGCTGCTGGGAAATCCCTGTAGACCCTGTCCTGGGGTCAGCCCACCACAAGCAGCTGGGACCCTCAGCCCAGGCCCTGGGGACCTTACCGGGGTCCACACAGTCCCAGAAGAGTCGCCAAAAATTGTAACTGAAAATCCAGATTCTGCTGCCTGCCACAGCGAACACCAAACTCTGTCACTGAAGTTCTGGCATTTTTGGAAACATCTACAAAGTCTGGATCAACACCAAAACAACAACAACAAACCCCACAACTCGCTGACACGCAGAGTAAACAAAGGCAGGCGTTTTGTAGAGGGGAGACAAAATTTGAAGAGGTGGCCAGAATGGGAGGTAAGTTTTTCTGTTTTTTGTTTGTTTTAGTTTTTTTGCCCTCTTTGTCTCTCTCTGGAGCTGGGCTCAGCTGCAGAACAATAGTGACAGTTAAAAATGCAACCGATCCTTTAACCACTAGATGGCACTCGTGAGTATATTTTCAAGACAATTTACTGAATTTGGTTGATAGATGGCAATGGTGTCCTTTTCATGATTAAAAGAGGTATGGAAATTTAATACTATTTAGATACCAGAGGCCCAGTGCACGACATTCATGCACTTGGGGATTGGGGGGGCGGTGTCCCTCAGCTCTGCCTGCACCCTCTCACAGTCCGGGACCCAATGAAGGATGTCTGACTGCCAATTTAGGCCCGCTCCCTGCTAAGCTGGCAGGGGGACATCCCCCAGGGGATCCTTAGCAATGCTATGGAGGTTGGAGAGGCTCCCGCAATCCACCATTGCTGTTGCACTTGCCAGCTGTGAGCCCAGCTTCTGGTTGAGGGGTCCTCCCCCTGTGGGAGCACACTGACCACCAGGGGGCAGCTCCTGTGTTGAGCGTCTGCCCCCTGGTGGTCAGTGTGCATCATAGCCACCAGTCATTCTGCTATTTGATTTGCATATTAGCCTTTTATTACATAGGATTCATTAGAAAAAACAATCTGAGAAATACACGCTGTCTTTAGCAAAATGGACTAACTCCATAGGAACAAAAAATTCTTATTAAATGGGAAAAATGTGTTTGTATCATATGGTAATTCAGAATAAAATTCACATAAATCTCATTTCTCCCATTCACAACCACAACACAAGCTTTGAGCATGTGCTGAATTTTGCATCATAAAAAATATGGAATGGGAAAAAGAAAAAATCATACTTGCTTCAACACTATCTTTTTTATATTTAACTATCACTTAATATTCTTGAAGTGTAACTGCAGGACCTACGTGATTTCCATATTCTCAGGTATCTTTCATAGGGTATTCTCTATGCTTATCCATTAACTAAAGGATTTGTTCCCTAGAAGCCACATCCTAGCACTGATTCAAACTCAAGCCAAGGTTTTAATTATACTGTCTTAATTCTTCTGCAATCTAGTAAAAGGATTACACTCTATTGCTCAGCAGTTTGTGTGTGGGGGGGGGGCGGGGGGAGATTATATGCTATTATCTATAACCAATCTCATCTTATTCTCAAATCCTCCTTCCAACTATAAAAATAATTTAAGCCTATAGATGAAAGATTACATGTCTCTTTCAGTGTTAAACAGTGACGAGTAAATTTAATGACAATTGAAACTTCCTGTCAGGGCTGTTTCTCCCCTCTCTGAAGCATAATAATCTCTATTTTGTAAAATTACTGTTTAAAATTCTCTGCTATTTGTAGATGATCCCTTGTTCTATGAGTCAACTCTGTTATTTTGAGACGGTCCCTTATACTGTAAATTAAAGTTGCTTTTTAGCTTGATTGAATAATAGGGAAGATAAACTTCGCTGTCTGATCTTCCATCTAACATAAGGGGATAATAATACTCCCATAGTCTCATGCCATGTATTTATTAGTTATCTGAAATGTACTATGCTTAAGGTTACAAGCTGCCCGCAAAAATAACTTACACAGAGCTCTTTGTAAAGTCTGCAGAAGGTCCGGAAAAACCCTTATTTGGGAGACAAAGGGCTAGAAAGACATTAAGAGGGAAAACTTCCGCCATATTTTGCTCAGAATTTGAGAAGCAATATTCCTCTAAGCCCACTTGTGCCACACCAACAAGACCATGGGTGATCCCGAGTCGGGGGGTGAAAGGATTAAGGAAAGACAGACAAGAGAATAATAGCTGGGTCTCGGTGGGGCGCTGCTCCCTGATGAGGAGACAATGACAGCGCCCACAAGCCGTGTCTTTATTTTATAGCAGATGCCACGAGGCAAAGTAGGGGTGTGATCACGTTGTTTACAGCATTCTCGTAAGTTTCAACCTCACTCAACTACATGCACCTGAACTCTATCACAAGGCACATGGGGCTACATGTTTGGACCATAGTTTCAAGCTTACAACCACAGCTGTTGGCTATAATTGTGCTGGGAGGGCCCTGCCCTCCAGCTGGGACAGGCACGTGTCAATGAGAGGACCCTGTCCTTTCATTAGTCTGAGGCTGGAACCTGGCCAAAACACCGTAACCGCGCCCCACACCTGCTGGCATAATAAAGACTCCTAATTAATTTGGCTTGTTAAGGCATCTATATTTAGCTCACTGATTTACATTATAGCACTCAACAGATCTTCTAATTTCTCCTTCCCAAATGGGCCTATGACAGGGAAGTTCAGTGTCCACATGTTGGTGAGGGGAGGCTCTTCTCATCTGGCTGATGTTCTGTTTCCTTGAGCTTTGCAGACCTCCACCAAGATGCCTCTCATTCCCCCTGGACTCTAGCACGGGTGTCTGTTGCATGAAACTGGCAACTGCTGCTGGTGATGTGGGTCTTGCTTTCCCAAGTGTCTCAAGTTCTTCCTATTCAGGAGCCTCCTTAACCCAACCCGAGGTCTCTTCTCAGATTCTCTCAGCACTTCACCTGTTACAGGAGCTTAATAGAATCTAATCTAATAATAGACAAACAGGGTAATTAACCGTACCTTCACTATGCCTCCCATTGGCTAATCAGTGAGATATGCAAATTAACCGCCAACAAAGATGGTTAATTTGCATACAGGCACGAAGCAGAGCAGCAAAGGCGCTGAAGGCGGCTCCGGCCAGAGCAGCGAAGGCTGAAGGCGGCTCTGGCCAGAGTAAAGGCCTGGGTGCAGGGTGCCAGAGGAGAACAGGTGCCAGCAGCCAGGGGAAGGGAAGGCCTATTGCACAAATCTTTTTGTGCAACAGGCCTCTAGTTTCTTTATATTCTGGAAAAAGTTCTAAACCTTATCATACCCACCACACCTCTGTTTTCCCACAACACTGTTTTCTAATGTAGCTATATGGGGTTTTGACAGCCAGGAATGTCCAGAGAAACATTAGAAATGCAAGCAGGAGTCAGAAGTTTTTCATGAACTGTTCTTACACTAGAAAATGCCTAGTGTCTCTGTTTTCTGCCCACCCTGATATTGTGCAAGCAAAAAATGCTCCTACACATTTCCAACTCCCACCCAGAACCACTTCCCTAGCCAACACTTGGAGTCTATGAATAGCCAAGGGCATGAGTCAAGAGCTATCCCACCAAACTCTGCTCTCAGACAGTTCTGCACCATTGCTGTTCTGCCATTGGGTCACCATGCTGCTTTCATTAAAATCATTTTGTGAAATATTTTAAGTTAGATTCTCTCAAGAAACAGACAGATTTGTATGCAGACATGCAAAATGCTCTCAGGAACAATACCTGTGCCAGAGTGAAGGAAGCATGAATGGGCAGAGGGAAAAGTTGGACCGCAAAGCAGTAACCAAACACAAACACACACACACACACACACACACACACACACACACACACAGCTAAGGAGCTAAGATGCCCATCAGAATTGTTCTAATTGAAGCAGTTTTGCTGCTACAGATGCAAATGCTGGGCAGCATTTGTACAACTGTAGTTGAAGGAAGTTGCTACCTGCATTGCTAAGTAATCTTTTGTTTTTTCCTGAATTAGACTTTATGAAATAACTAGAGGCCTGGTGCACAAATTCATGCACTAGGGGGGTGAGTGGGGAGTGTCCCTCAGACCAGCCTGCACCCTCTCCAATCTGGGACCCCTCAGATGTCCGACTGCCGGCAGTTGGACATCCCTCTCACAATCCAGGACTGATAGCTCCCAACCGCTTGCCTGCCTGCCTGATTGCCCCTAACTGCTTCTGCCTGCCAGCCTGCTCACCCCCTAACCACTCCCCTGCCAGCCTGCTCAGTGCCTAACTGCTCCCTGCAGGCCCCATTGCCCCGAACTCCCCTCCCCTGGCAGCCTGGTCACCCCTAACTGTCCTCCTGTGCAGGCCTGGTCCCCCCCGCAACTGCCCTCCCCTGCTGGCCATCTTGTGGCGGCCATCATGTGACAACATCACGCACACACCACCTAGGCTTTTATTATATAGGATGTAATGAATTAATGGGAGGTCAGAGGCAGCTTCACTAATACAGTTATGAAATAAAAAGCTAGGACAGTGTTTTTAATAGAACAAAAATACTGTATTAGATGTGTTACATTCTAATAAAGGTGAATAATATTTTATGACACTTCTTTTTCAGTTGCATGTGGGCCGGAGTTGCAATATGAAATGTATTTCTAATAGGTTTAAAGTACACTGAAGTAGATAATTGGCTTAGGAAATGAAACAGAAGAGAACATATCTGTTAAGAAAGTCAGACATCCCCTAAGGGGTCCCAGATTGGAGAGGGTGCAGGCGGGGCTGAGGGACACCACTGTCCTCCATGCACAAATTTCATGCACTGGGCCTGTAGTTTTATACAAGTGTGCCTTTTCAAATACCAGACTTACAATGTGAATTTAAGAACTGAATTGTCTGTCAATGTGCTCTCAGGTTAGATAGAAAATCCTCTGACCAATAAGGAAACTTGCATAAATTTTCTCTTTGACAGTTAAGCATTTAATCTCTCCAATTTCATTTCTAATAATTAGTTCAATGATAATTTCTGCCCCAGTGAGGTAAATCTACTGCAAATCACTTTAATATAATTGCTAAGTCCTACCTGAGAACCTTTGCTTGATGTGTCCCATATACATCATTTCTCTCAAGAAATTATTTGCAACCACTTTGTCCTCAGGTCGGCCCTGAAAATCATTCTTCCTCAGTGTAGAGTGGGCCTTTCTGAGATCACAAATATGCTGCTTTGTATTTGTGTAAATGATATACCTCCCAATCAGCAACTGCACTTGCTTCTTACATCGTCAAAATTAGGTTTTTGCTTTTGTTTATTGTTATCTCAATGTATGTTAAATAGGGTCCGCATACAGGAGCGTGGAGTTTATTTTTAGAAAGGAGTTTTTAACTACTGGCTCTAAAGTACTTAGAAGAAAACAGTGAATATTAAGATATTCATTTATTACCTCAGAGACTGAGCATTTGGAAATAAAATAAAAGTTAGATACTTAAACAATGTCCACTATAAAAAATCAGTAAAAAAACCTTTCCCATTTTTTTGTTTTTGTATTAGGTTTTAAATAGTTAATGAGATCTCGAGTATGTATAAGGAGCTCTTTTGGACTTTTCACAAAGTTTGTAAATTTCTGCTTGTTATTTAACCCAGAGCATTATGATGAGAGTTTATATGAGAAATTCAAGTAGAGTCCAATACTGAGCAGCAGATCACATCCCTAAAGCTTAAGGAAATTGTAGTTTAAGACAGTAATTTGTAAGTAACATTTTAAATGGTCAATCTTGAGTTTTGTGAAAGATTGCACACATTAAATATGAACGTTTTTTATTCTTTAGACCTTAAATTATGGTGGCTAATTCCCCTGGTTTGCCTAGACTAGGAGTTTCTTCAGATGCAGAGCTTTCAGCGCTCACATCAGGATAGTTTCAGAAAAACAGATAACGGGTCACCCAGAACTGGCCTGGTGAGAATTCAAAACCAAGCCATGGGAGCTGATGCTGACAGTAGAGCCAGGTGCTCCCCATCACTGCCAGAAAGCTACTGTTACAAGCTTCTTGAAGGAACGCTGGGACTTCACCATCTCTTTGGTCTCTTTCACACCCAAGATTCCATAATTCCTAGGCTCTGTTTCTCTGCGCCAAGGGTCTCTAAAGAAACTAGAAGAATCCCCACCAATGACCTATTTTGAGGCCTGTGGTGCAAAGAGTTATTAAGCCACCAACTCATACTAATACAGACTTTTCAAAGATATTTCCCCAAAGAAACACACTCTCACCCAGAGATACTCACACCCCCTTTTCTTTGCCATACTTTCCTCTCTTTTTCCCTCCAGGACTTACAGATTTAAGCCTAACTTGCTACTGGTCTTCAGTAGGTAAGCCTTAGCGCTCTGAACGGCAAGCTCAAGCATGCTGGGGGCCGCTTCAGGCTCAGGCTCAGGCTCAGGCTCAGGCTCAGGCTCAGGCTCATCCAGGTGACGTTTACTGTCTGAGTCTCCCTCCTGAGAAATGTCACATCTCAGGTCTTCCTGTTTAGAGTTACCGTTCGCGTCCCTCAGCTCACACAGGTGACCCTCGGTTTGCTGAAGCTGTTGAAAGGTGTTCCCCTTTGACTGGCCTGTTTGATGAGGCATTGATTCTCCTTCATCAGATGATTGTTGCAAGTGGTCAGGGTGAGGTGTCCTGGCTTCAGGAATCCCGCTCGCGGTCTTGTCTGAGCTTCACTGTGCAGCCAAGTGCTGTCCCGACAGAGCCTGAGGAGGAGGGGAGGGCTCCCGAGGAGGCACACATGGCGATGCACCTGGTCCCTGGAGGTCATGCACAGGTGGGCTGCCTCTGGACGGCGGGCCCGAGGTGGGCTGCTCTCTGGCTGGGGTCCAGTGTCAGGCCCCTGCTCTGACTCCGGGTGCTCAGATAATCCAGGCTGAGGATCTTGGGTAGAAGCTGCTGTCATTTCGTCCCAGGGCCTCCCTTCTTCCCGCGATTCCTCGTTTTCTTTTTCTGGCTCCAGGGCAGTGGAGTCTTCCATAGAGGGAATCAAAAAAAAAACAACAAAAACAACTTCTGGATGAAAGGGATTTTGCAGATGTGGAGAGTCAGCACAGGACAGTCGCTTTGCTGAGGGCTGCTAAGCGATTTCTGGGTCCTACTTGCTCTGCAAGTTGCAGCGTCCTGTCTCCATAGCAACCCCGGGCAGGGTTTCCCTGGGAGAAGCAATGGCGCACATCTGTTGCCAGGATTCTAGGGAGTAGACCAGGAAAGGAAAATCCTAGATTTGTGATTTGGCGAAGCCTCTGCTCCTCTTCCTAGCTCAGCCAATCCGACCT
This sequence comes from Myotis daubentonii, assembly GCF_963259705.1. NCBI lineage: Eukaryota > Metazoa > Chordata > Mammalia > Chiroptera > Vespertilionidae > Myotis > Myotis daubentonii. Next base: position 11,555,135 of record NC_081845.1, on the reverse strand, counting down.
GCAGCCGACCAGTCGTGGTTGGAAACCCGAGAAAGGGTAGGGCCCCTGAGCACAAAGGAGGGGAGCCAGGACCCAGCGCCTAGGATTTCCAAGTCTGATAGGTTGATTCCAGGAGGGAGGTGAGGGGCGAGTTGTGCCTTAGTAGAGGAACTGCATTTACAGAGCTTTACGGAGTGTGTGTGTGTGTGTGTGTGTGTGTGTGTGTGTGTGTGTGTGTGTGAGAGAGAGAGAGAGAGAGAGAGAGAGAGAGAGAGAGAGAGAGAATCTTGAGGGGCAGGTGACCATGAGACTCCAGTGTGCAGATCAGGAGAGCCCAGGACTAACACTTAGAAGACAAAGGTGTCTGTCTCATCGTGCGAATCAAACAACCAGCCTGGGACATTTTTGGAGAATAAACAAGGAAATCCTACTTTTGCTCTTTCCCCTCATGTGGAATCTGCCAGATGAATATGCAGAGTATTCCCTTCAAGGAGAAGTCAATGCAGGTTAGCATATATAAATAAGAGAGTTCATGGGTTACTTGTTTTGTAATAATTGAAATCCAAATTAACCTTAAAAATACATTTTATTGTATAATCCTTGTTTAGAATATAAATGTGAATTCATAGTTTTGCAATATTTAAGGTCATGAGTATGGCTGTTAACTCATGTCATTTGGTCTCCAACATGAAGAAGGTACATAGGATTGGACAATATTTGGCCTTGACTATAAACTGTAAATTAATTAAATACTTTAATGTTAATTTGTACTGTATCTCTTTTAAAAAAATAAACCAATTAACAGTTGGTATTTGACACTACATTGATATGATTTCCAATTAACACCACGTTGGTCATAAATTCTAACTTCATGGAAGAATATACTATTTATCTCCCCTCACACCCAACTGGGTGGGAGAAGCACAGAACCCTTAATAATTCATAAAAGCTGGGAAGCTTTACTCTTCCCCAAAATACACATGGGTGTATTCAGGCAAGATGTTTGTTGCAAGTAATGTCTGCTGGTTCAGGGACTCCTTGAAGTCAGATTGCCCGGATTAGAACTCTTTAAATTCATGTGAAAACAAAATAAAAGATAAACTAGAATTACAATATATTGGATGAATATAGCTTATTGATAAATTAAATGATGACAGTAATGTAATAAGAGACAAAAGAGGGGAATTGAGAATACTCTTAAAAATCCCTACACTAGCCCTGCCGGTGTGGCTCAGTGGTTGAGCATCGACCTATGAACCAGGAGGTCATGGTTCAATTCCCAGTCAGGGCACATTCCTGGGTTCTGGGCTCAATGCCCAGTAGGGGGCATGCAGGAGGCAGCCAACAGATGATTCTCTCTCATCATTGAACTTTCTCTCTCCCTCTCCCTTCCTCATGGTAACATTTTGTGTAACTATAATACATGATCCCTAACAGGAAGTTGACATTCATGGTTCCCAGAGCTTATTCAGAGTTCGCCAGTTTTACAAGCACTCGTTTGTGTGTGTGTGTGTGTGTGTGTGTGTGTGTGTGTGTAGTTCAATGCAAATTTATCACATGTATAGTAATCACCACCACAATTCTGGCAACTAGTAATCTGTTCTTCATCTCTTCAATTTTATTTCAACAATGTTAAATAAATGTATTCACATTGTATATGACCATTTGAGACTGACTGAGAACATACTTTTAAAATATACTTACCTATGGACCTTTTAGATAGAAATTTTTTTAGGTTATCAATGAGTGAAATGATTAGAAAGTCCTTTATGTTGTTTTTGTTTTATTTTTGTTGAATTTATTGGGGTGGCATTGGTTAATAAAATTATACAGGTTTCAGGTATACAATTATATAATTCATCATCAGTATATTGTATTGCGTGTTTACCACCCCAAGTCAAGTCTCCTTCCATCATCATTTATTCCCCCTTTACCTTCTACCTCCCCCCTCCCTCTGGCAATCACCATACTGTTGTCTGTGTCCATGAGTCTTTCTTTTTCAGTACATAGGTTTGATTTACTCTTAGGCCTTCACGTTTCCCTTTAAGTTAGGCAATAATTTATTTATTCTTTCATCCACAAATTTACCCAGTGACTGTTACATTCCGGGTACCGTTTTAAGCACGTGTATTGAAAGGTGATAAATGTTCTGGAAATAAAAAGGTAATATAGAAAACTAGTAATCAGAGGAAGTGTCTGAAGGCGTGCTGGAGAGGTTGAATTATTAAATAGGGTAGTCAGGGTAGGCCTCATGAACACAGTCGTAGGCAGAAATGAACGGACTGTGTAGTGAAAAGAGTTTTGTCTCACGTTTCTACTGGATTCCTGAACATCTTCCCCAACTTGTTTAAACTATAACTAGAAACACTTCTATATCTTTGAGCAGTACCTGCCTGATAGAGTCCTTATTCACACAGTTGTTACATTGTGGGCCTTTACTCTGGTATGTACATTGCCTTCTCTCCATCATGGGATTCCTCTGGATTAACTTAAACCACTTCAGAACCCCAGAAGCACTGATCTAAAAATCAGCAAGTTTCTTGAAACGCAGATGACTAATGAGGTTGTGGAAACCATAGTGAAATAGGCTACTTTTAAAAACATGAATGAAGACCCTAGAGCAAAATATGACATGGTTACCTACACTCTTGGAAGGACAGAAAAACAAAAGTTTTCTCATAATGTGTCAAAACGGTCTTTGAAATATTCTTCTCCCTGTTGATGGGTTTTGCTGAAGTCTTCTCTCTCTCTCTCCCAGAATTTCCTGTGACTTGCCTTGGTGAGACAGTCAACTGATTTGACAACTGTCAGGCACTGTTTGGAAACCTAATTGTTTCAAAAAGATGCTCTAGCAAATTGGTCTAAACTTTGAATATAAAAAATAAAGCAAAATATATCCAATTTATAATTCAATAAGAGTTGATAGAGATGTGACCTGGTTAACTAAAAATGTAAAGTTAGCATACACACTATGTATACCATGTCTGGAATTAAAACAATGCTTGGATTTTTAGTATCTTTTCTATATGATGATGCTATGATACTCTTTGTCTTTGGGGTAAGATTCACCTCTGGACTAAAGTTTACACCATTGACCTTATTTATTTTATTATTGTCATTAATATTTAATGACAATAATACAATAAATTTTAATGTTTCATTGATACTCAATTTAATTGCAGGTAAAGAAAAAATACACACTAAGGAAAACTCAGAACATTTATAATTCCTATTACATGCTGCCTGTTTTCCAATTTTAATACAGGATATCAATGCAGACTATCTCCTAAATCATTTTAATTTTTAAATTTCAAAGTGTTTATCAAACTCCTGGCAACTAATCTAAGTACAGTTTACTCATTTTTTATTAATAAAGTTTTGTAACTAACATTTGCATAAGAAGCACAAATTAATGTGTATATTAAAATAGCCTCTCTAGTTAGATTTTTTTAGAATTCTTTTACACTGATTTTACTCCTCACTTAAATCCCAGATGAACTTCAAAGGCAAATTTTTCATATTCCTTTGGAATATTTTGTCAAATCTTTCATTTTGCTCCACTGTCAAGTGATGTTTCCAGTCTCCAACGGTACCTAGAAATAAGCACATGATCGGCACCTGGGTGAGTAGGTGGCACTATCAGGGCAAGAGTTTCTTCCCACCCACTTTCATCTCCTCTTCAAGCCACGCTAAATATCTGGTAGTTCTCCCTGCGTTTGATACTTCATGTTTCCTTATACAGAATGAACTAAGAAACAAACTGAAAAACACTTCTGTAGTTCACTATCCTTAGCTATTATGGTTTCACCAACCACTACCATTAAATTATAACCTTTATTGAGATGGTATAACAAAAGTAAAATAGAGGACTAGGTTAGAATTTTTTCATATATTTTACTAAATACCAGGCACTAAAGAAATACAAGTACCACATATTTTCACTCATATGTGGAATTTAATGAACAAACTGAACGAACAAGCAAAATAGATTCATAGATAGAGAACAGACAGATAACTCTGGTATGGGGTAACTATTGGGAGTGTAAGGTGGAGAGAATGAGAAAAAAAAAAAGAACTCATAGACATGGACAACAGTGTGGTGATGGAGAGAGAAAGAGAGATGGGTGGAGGTGGAAGATGGGATAGGGCTCTTTGGCATGTTGAGTGTGGCTCTTCCTAAGCCTTAGGAGTACCCTAATTAGGTTAATAATGTACCTACCTATATAGTTTAAGTTTAAAAAATTTGGCTTTCAAAAGAAATTTCAATCGTTGTACTGTTGATATTTGGCTCTGTTGACTAATGATTTTGCCGAACACTGGGGGAATTAATGGGGATGGGGAAAGAATAAAATAAAGAGGAAATATATATACAAAAATTAAAAAAAGAATGCCAGGCACCATACTTGGCAAACTATGTCTAGCATGTAATTTAATTCTTAACACAACTCCACAATATCAGCATTTCTTCATTTTTAAAATTGAAAAACTGAAGAGATTAAGAAGTACAAACTGGTAATTACAAAATAATTATGGCATGTAAAATACAGTATAGCAAATATGGCCAATAATATTGTAATAACTATGTATGGTTCCAGGTGGGTACTATAATTATTGGGGGGATCACTTCAAAATTATATAAATGTCTAACCACTATGCTGCATACCTGAAACCAATATAAAATAATCTTGAATCTCAACTATAATTTAAAAAGTAAAAAATACATAAATAAAAAGCAAAAGATAAAATAAATGAAGTTGAAAAGAAAGCCCGGCCAGCAGGGCTCAGTGCCTGATTGTAGACCTATGAACCTGGAGGTCACAGTTTGATTCCCGGTCAGGTCACATGCCCGGGTTGCGGGCTCAATCCCCAGTGTGGGGCATGCAGGAGGCAACCAACCAATGATTCTCTCTTACCATTGATGTTTCTATCTCTCCCTCCATCTCCCTTCCTCTCTGAAATCAATAAAAACATTTTAAAATTTTAAAAAAAATGAAACCCAAAGATTTTCAAGTAATGAAATCAAGGTCAGAGAGGGTGTTCAGAGCTGTCATTGTTTCAGGTTTACTTGATGGAAGTTAGAAACTGTCATTAAGCCAATTTTTAAATGAAGATTATTTGGCATCTTCAACTATCAAATTTTCTTGTTTAAACATTATTATTGGCATTTGGAACAGTTAGCCAGCTATTTATGGACATGAGAATTACTTTGTATTTGGTCTATTTAAGCAATGAGACTTAGAAGCTGATAATAAATGGGACAAAAAAGAAACACTTTTAAGAAATAGCAATATCAAGGGCAAGTTCAAGAAGATCTTCATTAATTAAGAATAAATATCCATCATCAAAACGCTAAGTTATGGATAAATTAGTGAATAAAATATGAATAAAAGGAATACAAATTATGTTCTAGAAAAATGTACATTAAAAGATCAAAAAAATTGTTTAATTGAAATTAAGAAGTATCAGGGGGAAAGTATATTCATTCTTAATTCCTGGCATGTCATAGAAGCATGATAAAAATTAATTGCATGTTGTTATTGAATACTTGAATTCATAGCATATTGGTTTCAAGAAGTATTAATCTACTTTTTACATTGAAGAAATCTGATACATGAGTAAATAAGTAACTCAAACTCCCTCCCCTACAACAAAATACATGTTGGGTTTACTCCTAGAATGTTCTAGGAGAAATAAAGCAAAACAATAATTGGAACTGTCCTGGTCACATATATACACCACCTTCAGGTAAGACTTGCTAACCATTATGCTAAGTGAAATCAGTCAGTCAGAGAAAGATAAATATTACATGCTCTCACTCATTTGTGGATTATAATGAACAACATAAACCGATGAACAAAAACAGATGTAGAGAAAGAGAAGCATTGATCAGATGCTCAAAACTCAGAGGGAAGGTAGGGGAGGGCGGGGGGGGGGGGAGGGGAAAGATCAACCAAAAGACTTGTATGCATGCATATAAGCATAAGTGATGGATGTGGACAACAGGGGGTGAAGGTGAGGGCAGGATTGGGGGGATGAGGGGACATTGGGAGTATTAGGACATATTTGTAATAATCTTAATCAATAAATGGAAAAAATATGTAAAAAAAGAGAGTAGGGACATGTAGACTAAAAGGAAGGAATGCAATATTGATTAATTAGGTTCAAGTGTTAGACTATGTACTAAAAAGTTGTGTAGTTTCCTGGGATACTTTTCAGGGCCATTGGCAGTTAAGATCTTTGATTCTCTCCAGGTTCCAAATGACAGTACTTAGAAAGACACGGTAAAAACACCCCTTAATTAGTGTAGGGGCCAAGCAATCACGAAACTCTCAACACTTTTGCTTCTAAAAACCCCTGAGCATCACCTTTGCGAAGAAAATGTCCCTCATCGGTTCTTTTCCCAATTTCATATTTTAGAATCTCATCATAATTGGCTTTGGGATCAGACTTCATGTTCTGAAATGTAGACTGTTTCACAATAGCTTCCACATCCTCTTCACTCAGTTCTTTCTCAAGAAACCGGCTGATTTTAAGCACAGAACTTCTGAGATCCTGAAAGAATTGTGGGTATGAGAAACTATTCAGCTTACAAACAATGCACAAGTTACATCCCAACACCTTTATCACATTTTGGAAAACTGAAGGTGAATGGACTTATTGTAAGTCTAAAGTTGGACAAAGATACATTACTTTCCTATTCCTTCTATGAAAATGAGTGCTCCGCTTGCCAGCTTTGTTAGAGCTTTCTACTGTTTGATTTTATAAGGACAACTCCCCTTCATTTACCCATTCATTCATTCATTCATTCATTCATTCAACTGGCACTTTTAGGAATGTTATGTTTCAAAAACTGTGATAGGTGCTGGAGAAGTTTAAGAGAACAATAATATGCTATCTGTGCTTGTTAAGAGTTTATAATTTCATGAGGGAAAGAGTAAAGCAAGTAATTAAATAAAATGGCAACAAAAAAGGAAAGTCTAAGTTTGGTGGCTTCATTGGTTATTTCTATCAAAGACAAATTAAAGAAGAATTAACACCAATCCTCAAACTCTTCAAAAAAATGAAAGAGGAGGAAATACTTCCAAACTCATTCTATAAGCCAGCATTACCCCCATAACAAAGCCAAATGAGAACACTACAGGAAAAGAACACTAAAAACCAATATTATTTATGAAAGATAAGATACAAAAATCCTCAACAAATCACTAGCAAAACAAATTCAGTAATGTATTAAGAGACCTATACACTATGAACAAGTGGGATTTACTCCTGGAATGCAGAGATGAACAGCCCTAGTTGGTTTGGTTCAGTGAATAGAGCCTCTGCCTACAGACTGAAGGGTCCAGGGTTTGATTTCAGTCAAGGGCATGTGCTATGATTACAGGGTCCTCCCCAAGCCGGGCCCTGGTCAAGGCACATGCAATTGGCAATCAATCAATGTGTTTCTCTCACATCAATATTTCTCTCTGTCTTCCCTTTCTCTATCTTTTACTCTCCCTAAAAATCAATGGAGGAGGGATATACAGACTGCTCAACTCAGTAAATGATGTTAAAGAAAAAAAAAAAAAGAAAAAATCAATGGAAATATATCTTCAGGTGAGGATTAACAACTACAACAACAACAGAAGATCAGGAACAAGGCAAGGATGCCAATTCTCACCATTTATATTAAGCCTAATACTGGAAGTCCTAGCCAGAGTAAATAAACAAGAAAAAGGCATCCAAATTTAAAGAAAGACGTAAAATTATGTGTTCACATACAATATGATTTTATACATAGAAAATACTAAAGATCTACAAAAAACAAACAAAGAAACAGAACAAAACAAAACCCGGTTAGAACTATTAAAAAACTCAGCAAAGTTGTAGGATACAAAACCAACATCCCCAAATCATTTGCATTTATTTACACTCACAATGAACAGTGGTTTATCAAACTGGTCTCTAACTAGTTTGCCTATATTTACTATTATCACTTTAAAACCCATTAGAGGGAATTACATTCTAAAGATACTAATTCTATCATATTGCTATTCTTCAAATAACTGTTAAAAAGCTCATTATTGCTTTTTTTAAATTAAATCTTTATTGTTCAGATTATTAAATTTGTTCCTCTTTTTCCCCCCCATAACTCCCCTCCTCCCAGTTCCCGCCCCACCCTCCGCCCTCACTCCCCACCCACTGTCCTCATCCATAGGTGCACGATTTTTGTCCAGTCTCTTCCCGCATCTCCCACACCCCTTTCCCCCCCCAAGAATAGTCAGTCCATTCCCTTTCTATGTCCCTGATTCTATTATGATCACCAGATTATTTATTCACTTGATTCTTAGATTCACTTGTTGATAGATGCACATTTGTTGTTCATAATTTGTATCTTTACCTTTTTCTTCTTCTTTCTCTTCTTAAAGGATACCTTTCAGCATTTCATATAATACTGGTTTGGTGGTGATGAACTCCTTTAGCTTTTCCTTATCTGTGAAGCTCTTTATCTGACCTTCGGTTCTGAATGATAGCTTTGCTGGATAAAGTAATCTTGGTTGTAGGTTCTTGGCATTCATCACTTTGAATATTTCTTGCCATTCCCTTCTGGCCTGCAAAGTTTCTGTTGAGAAATCAGCTGACAGTCGTATGGGTATTCCCTTGTAGGTAACTGAGTTTCTTTCTCTTGCTGCTCTTAAGAGTCTCTCTTTGTCTTTTGCTCTTGGCATTTTAATTATGATGTGTCTTGGTGTGGTCCTCTTTGGATTCCTTTTGTTTGGGGTTCTCTGCGCTTCCTGGACCTGTAAGTCTATTTCTTTCACCAGGTGGGGGAAGTTTTCTGTCATTATTTCTTCAAATAGGTTTTCAATATCTTGCTCTCTCTCATCTTCTGGCACCCCTATAATTCTGATTTTGGTACGCTTGAAGCTGTCCCAGAGGCTCCTTATACTATCTTCGTATTTTCGGATTCTTTTTTCATTTTGCTTTTCTGGTTGGGTGTTTTTGCTTCTTCGCATTTCAAATCTTTGCCTTGATCCTTGCGCTCCTCTGGTCTGCTGTTGGGAGTCTGTATAGTATTCATTATTTCAGTCCGTGTATGCTTAATTTCTAGTTGGTTCTTTATCATAACATCGAGGGTCTCATTAGATTTCTTGAGGGTCTCACTACATTTATCAGCGGCTTCTAGACAGTTCTTAAGAGACCTTAAAAGTGTGGTTCTGAACTCAATATCCTCCATTGACAGTTTTGTCCTGTTTCTTTGTCTCCGCATTTTTTATGCTTTCTTGGTGCACCCCCTAGTGGTCTTTGTGCGCAGTCTTGTTGTAGTTAAGCCTTGATTGTTGTCGGCAATACCGGGGGTGATTTGAACTCTAGGCTAACTGGCTATGAGAGTCCGCTGTGTCTGCAGTGGGAGAGCTTCTGTCTCACTATTGCTTTTAAGATGAAGAAATTACTATCACTAACAAAGTCTACAGACCTTGCATGGTCTGGCTCCTACCTTATACACCTCTCTAATCTTTCATTCCCTCCACCTTGCTCTTTAACTTCTTCCTTCCAAGATATCATGCACCTGACAGCTTCAGATAATTTGCACATTCTCTTTTCTTAACTTAGACTTGTCTTTTACTTCTCTGCCAACTCATATCTATTCGCTTGAAGTTCTCATGTTACTTTTTCAGAAACAATTGCCTATTACTTATACCAGATTAGTATAGTCCATGTACTATCATACCTGTACTTTTCCTTGATAACAGTTTTCACAGATTTGAAGTATATATACCTATTAAGTGAGTACTTGTATTCCCTGTTGGATTATAAGTTCTATAAATAAAGGGTTCAGTTGTCTTTGTCTGATGATTTAGGGTCTGTCACATAATAGGCATTTTATAATTTTGAATTAATGAGCAAGATATGTAGCAGTGAGTCACTATATCAACCATAGATCACAAAATAGTGAACTTCAAATGTGTTTGGTTGGGTTTACACAATGCATTAAGACAGTTTTCATTGGATGCCAACATGTAAATATTATGTGATTTCCATGAAAGCTACATTTCAAGATTCTCTTTAATAAAAACAACAACAAAACACAAAGAACTCGCATCACTGGGCACACAATTCCTCTGACTAATGGGCCAAATCTTAGTGGCTTCACACCCCAGGGTTGTTTTTGTTTGTTGTTTGTTTGTTTAATATTTTTGTTGATTTTTAGAGAGAGGAACAGAGAGGGAGAGAAACATCGTGCCTCTCACCAGGGATCAAGCCTGCAACCCAGGCCCTGCCTGGAATTGAACCAGCAACGCTTCAGTGCATAGGATGACAACCAACTAGTCACATGGGCCAGGGCTGGCCCCACTGTTTTGAAATGCCTTTTCTCTTTTTTCAATCGCTAGTCATGTGAGTTTGCCCTTATTGACACAGATGGGTGCATGAAAAGGAACCACTAAAGATGACTGTGTACAGTGGGAAGAGAGCCCTGAGGAAACCAATAATTGAAAGATGGGCCGGAAATGAGAAACCCCTGAAAAAGCATGAGAAGTAGTTAGGTTCCAAGAAAACTGGGAAAATGTGGTTCATTAAACCCAAAATCAAAAAGGGTTTCAGCCGAAACCGGTTTGGCTCAGTGGATAGAGCGTCAGCCTGCGGACTGAGAGGTCCCAGGTTCGATTCCGGTCAAGGGCATGTACCTGGGTTGCGGACATATCCCCAGTGGGAGATGTGCAGGAGGCAGCTGATCGATGATTCTCTCTCATCGATGTTTCTAACTCTCTATCTCTCTCCCTTCCTCTCTGTAAAAAATCAATAAAATATATTTAAAAAAAAAGGGTTTCAAAGAAATAATTTTTAAAAATAACCTTTGCCTCTTACCTTTTTCATTTCCTCATACATCATAAACAGAATACTGAAGTCATGTCTGTGCTCATACCAGCCTCTGACGTGATCAAACCAACGGCTTCCTACCACTGGGGGGGAAATTAGTAAGTGACAAGGTAAAGATGTTGCACTTATCAAACAGCAAAGTAGAGACTTTCTTTTCTGTTCTGGAATCCCCTGGAAGGAAAGTAAAACCCCCACCACTAGACATCTATGTTACCTGGTAAAAATGGTGTTTTGGGAAATAATTACATGAATCTAATGGAAACCTGCCTCTCCTATGTATGTAGGAAAAGCAGCAGTGAAGAAAATAAGAAGCACAAACAACTAATTGTGAAGATTTAAGATAAGCTCCTTACTTTCTTATTTCTTCCACCTAAAAAACAGTCTTTATTTCTCCTTTAATTTTCTACTAGAGGCCTGGTGCACAAAATTTGTGCACTGGAGGGGGGGTGTCCTTCAGCCCAGCCTGCACCCTCTCCAATCTGGGACCCCTCGGGGGATGTCCGACTGCCGGTTTAGGCCTGATGGAGTAGACTGGCAATTGGACATCCCTCTCACTATCCGGGACTGCTGGCTCCCAACCGCCCGCCTGCTTGCCTGCCTGATTGCCCCCTAACCACTCCCCTGCCAACCAGATCGACACCTAACCGCTTCCCTGCTGGCCCGATGGCCCCCACCTGCCGTCCCCTGCCAGCCCCGTTGCCCCGAACTGCCCTCCCCTGCTGGCCTGATCACCCACAACTGCCCTCCCCTGCTGGCCATCTTGTGCCCACATGGGGGCAGCCATCTTTGTGTGAGGTTGTGATGGTCATTTTGCATATTACCTCTTTATTATATAGGACAAGAGGCCCGGTGCATGAAATTTGTGCGGGAGGGGGTGGTGGTGGTCCCCTCAGCCCAGCCTGCACCCTCTCCAATCCAAGACCCCTCGGGGGATGTCCGACTGCCGGTACTGTCCGGCAGTCAAACATCCTTCTCACAATCTGGGACTGGTGGCTCCTAACTGCTCCCCTGCCTGCCTGCCTGATCACCTCTAACTGGCCCCCCTGCCAGTCTGATCACCCCTAACTGACTCTGCCTGCTGACTTGATCACCCCTCACTGCCCCGCCTGCTAGTCTGGTCACCCCCAACTGCCCCCCCTGCTAGCCTGGTCGCCCCCAACTGCCCCCCCTGCTGGCTTGGTTGCCACTCACGCCCACCCCCCCACCCCCGCCAGCCAGGTTGCCCCCAACTGCCCTCCCTGCTGGCCTGGTTGTGCCTCATTGTCCCCCTCTGCTGGCCTGGTCGCCCCTTACAGCGCACCCTGCCAGCCTGGTTGCCGCCAACTGCCCCCCCTGCCAACCTAGTCACCCCACACAGCCTGCTGCTCAGTCGTTCGGCAGTCCCTCATTGAACCCCCCTGCTGGCCTGGTTGCCCATGCAGCCTGATTCTCAGTCATTTGGTCATCCCTCACTGACCCCCCCTGCCGGCCTGGTCTCCCCATGCAACCTGCTGCTCAGTCATTTGGTCGTCCCTCACTGAACCATCCTGCCGGCCTGGTCACCCCACTCAGCCTGTTCCGTCATCATTCACTTGTTTCAGTTGTGATGGCCCTGGCTCTTTATATATATAAATTTTAAGATCTCTGGATAGCAACTTCAGATATCTATAAGACAGAACCTGAATATAATCTTCTAAATAAGTGAGAGCCCCAGTTCCACATTTCACAAGCCTCTTCCATCAACCTATCCTCCTCAGTGTTGAGATGAATATTGCACCGCTGCCATGTAAAGCCTACATAAGTCCATGACAGAACACAAACACTACGTCCACTTTGAATGGGTACGCCATTGTGGTTCTCTTATGATCTGGCCAAACTGTTTCTTAAACAATATGCCTTTGCAACCATAGAAATCCCCAAAGTGGTCCTGGTGAGAATAGAAAGGCCATTGGGTGGCAAATTAAATTAACGGATCAGTAACCACTTATGTGCATCCAGCTTCTATCATTACTCTTCTTTATTTCCTTAAAAATGTGTTCCCCAAGTTTGAGAATTTGGCTAATGGCAACATGCCCTCATAAACAAGTTGAATGCATAAATTCATAGTTACCATTTCCATCTAGAAACCTTTTCATGAAATGTTCCATATCATTCTCAGCTTCAAGCCGGACCACCATATTTGAAAAGTGAAAGAATGAAGTCATAACATCCTTGGGGTTTCTGTAGACGTAAATAATCTGCAGGAGGTATAGGAAAACAATTTTAACAATTCTCGGTTGTCCTTAGAGGTTGGTATTGTTTTTTCACACCAACATATGTCATTATATGAATGCATAATAATTTGTTTCATCCAGCTTACTACTCATGGAAATTTAGGTTATACTTTTTTTTTTATATTACAAGAACTGTTGAAGTAATCAACTTTATTCACATGACATTTTACATGTGCAAGCATATAGGAATAATTTCTAAAAGTAAAATTATTTATTTAATTAAGGTTGGTTAATATTACAAATTACCCTTCATAAAAACTGTTTGAATGTACCCTCTGTGAGCGTTAAGTGACATTTGATAACAAGCCCAGATAGCACTTGATAGCATTTCGAAAAGGAAAAATTACTTAACAGATGATGTTGAAACAAATAATTATCCATATAGTATAAAACTGGAATTCTACTTCGTACCTCACACCAGACCCACCCAAAAATTACAAATAGATTAAGGATTTAAATATGAAAGCAACATTTGACATCTTAAAAATAAAGAATATCTTTCTGGTTTCAGAGAAGAAAAAGATTTCCTAAACGGAAAAATATTATTTCACTTAAAATAAAAATTGATCAATTAAATTAATTTCAAAGAATACTGTTAATCAAAATATATAGCATGAAGTTACAAAATGAAACAAAGTATGAGAAAAGCAACACATATAACCAATAATTTATTAGTATCCAGAATATATATAAAACAAATCATTAAGAAAGAGGTTCACTCATTCGTGGACAATAGAGACCATTATAAACTTTTGAACAATAATAGATACAGAGGCAGAGCTGCCTCAAACAGATTGTCGAGCTGCAGCGGGAAGGCCGGGGAGGGTTGGGGGGCAGGAGGTAGGGGGGTAAGAGATCAACTAAAGGACTTGTATGCATGCATATAAGCATAACCAATGGACATAAGACACTGGGTGATAGGGGAGGCTAGGGGACTGTCTAGGGCGGGGGGATAAAATGGATACATATGTAATACCCTTTGTAATACTTTAAGCAATAAAAAAAAAAAAAAGAGGCAATGAAATTTAGAAATTGGACAAGAATCATAATTTCACAGAGTAAGAAATAATTATGGCCAATAAACATATCAAAAAGTGCTTAATCTCATTATTGATTAGTAAAATGCAAACTGAGATTAGTTTGAGATATTTTATAATTTATATTGAAAACTAAAAAGTTTGGCCCTAGCCTGTTTGCCTCAGTGGATAGAGCACAGGGCTGTGGACCGAAGGGTCCTGGGTTCGATTCTGGTCAAGGACAGGTTACCTAGGTTGCAGGCTCCTCTTTGCCTGCACCCTGGTCGGGGCTCATGCAGGAGGCAACCAATCAATGTGTTTCTCTCACATCAATATTTCTCTCTATCTTCCCTCTCTCTTCTACTCTCCCAAAAATCAATGGAAAAATATCCTTGGGTGAGGATTAAAAAAAAGAAAACAGAATGTGTATTGCGATGTAACATATACATTTGCTGCAACTTACCTGTCCATCAAAACACTAAACATTATAGAGCCATACAATAAATTCTACTAAACCATTAAAAAGAATAGAATTTTATGTGCTGTCATCAAAGAAATGTTGCTGTATACTATATAATCACACTACAAGCAATGTGTGGGATGACCCAATTTATGTATATACTTATGATTCCATACATATTTAATGTTTAAAACAGTATCAAAGATTATAATTATCATTTTTGAAAGATGTGAATGAGTGGGGCTGGAAAAATATATTTGAAGAAAGTATTTTTGTTTGTGCCAAAGGTCCATAAGCTATTTCTATGACTTACTTTAGCTTTTTTGCTCTTGAGACCTTTTGGTACTAAATAATATGGGAGGTGGGAACAGAAGAGGCGAGGAGACGGTCTGTTGAGAAAGTCTGTTTTGCGTATATTGTATTCAAAGAAGGGGACTCTATCAAGCGTTGCCAAGTCTTCAGTTCTGTTACGATGACCCTCAAAATAAATCAAGCTGAGTATCTGCTGAGTCCAGATGGTACCTGTAAAAAGAAATAATTTCATTTCCAACCCGGAATTAATGTTTTATTGACAATGTCAATAATTATGCCATCTATCTCAAAACTATTTGGAGCTTTTGCTTTCTTTTTAACCACTCCAAATATGCCAAGGAAATGTGCCCAACTTTTTTTCTGTGTTTTACATTAAAATTAGTAAAGATAAAACTAGGTGTTCTAAGTTCCGTTTTTACTCGAAAAGAGTTGTGACAGTAGTGATTTAGATTAACCCTTCAGCTCTTTTGCTCCCTGTGATTCATGTAAGTTCTGTTCATGTGATTTTCTGCAGCTATCTCTGTTTCTCCTTCTATAGTTTTTCTTAAAGCTTTGCCTTTTGGAAATATAGACAGTTTAAGAGCTCAAGACCCCTTTCAACTTTTCTTTTAAACATTGTATAGGTCTCCCAATACAGTGCTAAATGAAAGTACTGATGGGCATTCTTGTCTCATACTTGATTTTAAAAGTTTCCCTATTGCATTTGATGTTTGTGGTAGTTTTTGTTAGAGTCTATTCATCAGGTTAAAGAAGTTGACTTTCTCCCTAGTTTGCTAATAGTCTCCATTAGGAATGTATGCTGAATTCTATTAAATGCTTGTTCTCCTGTTGAGCTGAAAATTCAGACTTCCTTCTATGCTCTAGTAATGTGGGTGAACTGCATTCATATATGTTTAAACCAATCTTGAAATAAAGCCACCTTGGTCACAGTGGTATTTTTTTTGCTTGTTTTTTTTGGCATTACTAGATTTGTTTTTGCTTATACTTATTTGGTTTAGGATTTTTGCACCTATGTTCATGAATATATAATCAATGTTCTAAAAGAATGTGAGGTGTCAATAATCTTGCAATCATTGCTACTCAATTGAGTAGATTTTAATAGACACAGAAGATTTGATAAAATTTATGGTGAATCTTGGAGAGTCACTAATTTCCCATCAGGTTGGCCTAAGGACTGGTGTGTGGTGTGCCAAATACTTAGGCTGGATTAAGGGTAAAGGAAAAATTCTTATGGGCTGCTTAACCTAAAACTAAGCAAACTCAGGCACCACCAACATCTAAGGGAGCAAAACAAAAAAACACCTGATATCAATTGTGCTGACACATTTTTCAGAGTAGAAACATCCAGGGAAAAGGCATTGTATTACTAATTTGGGGAATGTAAACAGGGTCCTGAATTTCAAACTCAATGGTAAAAGGGAGGGACTGGAGCACTTTCATGAAAATCAGGAATGACTTTTTTGTGTTGACTTTGACTCCAATGTATCTCTGAGCAATATTAACCACTTGTACAACATTGATTCAAGAACACCAATCAACCTGTGTTCTAAAAAGCACATATAACCCTGACCGGTTTGGCTCAGTGGATAGAGCGTTGGCCTGCGGACTCAAGGGTCCCAGGTTCGATTACGGTCAAGGGCATGTACTTTGGTTGCGGGCACATCCCCAGTGGGGAGTGTGTAGGAGGCAGCTGATCGATGTTTCTCTCTCATCAATGTTTCCAACTCTCTATCCCTCTCCTTTCCTCTCTGTAAAAAATTAATAAAATATATTTTTTTAAAAAATCAAAAAGAATAAAAAATAAAAAAATAAAAAGCACATATAAAAGATAAGCTTTTAGGGGGAATGTAAGATTTGAGACAATTTACTTTAGTTCAAAATTATTTCATTATTATAGGGAAATAAAAGCAATTAGAGTAATTGAAAAGCATATTAGGAATTAGTTCTGACTGAGAGATGCTGCTAACCAAAAGCCTGCTGGGTTTTTTAATTTGTTTTCTTCCATTCTCAGACAAAGCCAACAGGTCAGCTGCCAGGGTCCAACCCCAGCGGGTCCAGGGGTCCCCAAAGGTGTGGACGGAGTCGGCGAAGAAGGAAGGACACGGAGGCAGAGTTCAGTTGATCAGCAGCCTAGCCAGGATCTCCAGCCAAGTTCTGGTCTCGATCTCCAGAGAGGTTCTGCTTAGGATCTCTAGCCAGGTTCTGTACAGGTTCTCCAGCCAGGTTCAGTCACCAGGTTCTAGTCAGGCTCTCCTGCCAATCTCCGCAGTCAGGTTCAGTCCAGGATCCCTTGCCATGTTCTCCCGCTAGGCTCTGTCTCTAGGCTCCGAGTAGGTTCTGTCTTCTTGGCTCTCTTCTAAGCTCTGTCTCTTTCTGTCTTGTTACATCTGTATTTATACCAGTTGATTCAATCCCATCAATCTCTATTACAAAGGTTAGGGTGTTTCTTATCTCCATTCCAGGGAGAAAAGATTATGTAGTTTAGCATGATTGTTCCTAGTTAAAGGGATTAATTACCCGCCTGGCACTTAGTTGAAGGGTTTTATTCCCTCCCTAACTTCAGGGGAAAATCCCTACCTGGGGATTCAACCTTTCTCGGAGAGGTGACCTTGGTTAAAACACAGCGCCAAGAAGGTGAGCAAACATATTAAGAACCATATGCCATATATGCCAGGTCCCTTGAAACAGCAAGCATGGACCGGCTCCCGGCAGTCAGCATTGACCTAGTATCTGCTTTGGCTCAATGTTTGGTTTCTTCTGAGGTGCCTTAAAAAACAACAATATATGCATTTTAATGACCTTTTATAGTAAAACTTTGAGATTTATTTAACTTTATTAAAAATCCTAATGGTGCTCTAAATGTAGGCTGGGCTACTGTTAATGTCTGGAAAAGGGCTCATTTGTACACATGTATTACCAAACCAGAGTGAAAACTGATAGCAGGTAGTCCACTCCTCAAACTTACCAGATTTTGGATACGTAATTATGAAGACATCATCATCTCTAATTTCAAAGTCATCTAGATTTTCTAGAAAGTCAGCATCAACTAAAGAAGATTCAAAATTATAGTCTTTAAAGTTCAGCAAATATGTGTCTTTGTTGTCCATACTTATTCACCTACAAGTAAAAACAAATAAAACACTTTTCAATTTCTTAGTATTTTATTGTAATTACTAACACTTACTGAGTGTTCAATATATGCCAAGCACCTTTTAAATGTCATGTGTCTCAACCCATGCCATACTAAACAGCATCCTATATAATAAAACCCTAATATGCAAATTGACTAAACTGCAGAAGGACCAGTCACTTATGAGCGCACTAACCACCAGGGGTCAGACACTCAATGCAGGAGCTGCCCCCTGGGGGTCAGTGCACTTTCACAGGGGAAAGGCTGCTCAGCAAGAAGCCGGGCTCATGGCTGGCGAGTGCAGCAATGGGAGCGGCAGCCTCTCCTGCCTCCACTGCAGGCGGGCGGTAATGAGTGAGGGGTGCCGGACTATGAGAGCCCCAGACTGTGAGAGGGATGTCTGACTGCCAGCTTAGACCTGATCCAGCAGTCGACATTCCCTGAGGGGTCCCGGACTGGTAGAGGGCGCAGACTGGGCTGAGGGCCCTTCCCTCCCACCAGAGCACAAATCCATGTACTGGGACTCTAGTGCATATATTAAAATTTACTCTTAACAGCAACCAAACATTACTAGAGGTTTTATCACTGTTTTAAAGAGGAGGTAACTAAGATACTAAAAGTTTAAACAGCTTTTTCTAAAACCCCATGAGGGAGGTATTATCCTGATTCCAAACATAAAACCAAGGAAAGTAAGGTAACGGAGGTGCAAGGTTGCCCAGCTGGCAGACCTGGCAGAATCTGACGCCAGACTATTTGGCCACAGAGCCCATGCCTTCAATCACTTTACTAATACATTTTCTTAGTATTTCATATTTTTATTATTATAGAAATAGGAAAGTACTTTCTTTCTTTTTTCTGGAACAGAAATAATCTGTTGTCCCTGAAATAAGCTTAAGAAGTCACAATATAAATAGAAAACACACAGTCTAAAGACATATATGTTCAAAAATTGGACCAGCTAGGCATTTCTCTATTAGCTCCACTTGCTAAATATATATATCCTATCCTATCTAATAAAAGAGAACCATGGTAATTGGCGTACGACTGCTACCCTTCCCATTGGCTAATCAGCGAGATATGCAAATTAACTGCCAGCCAAGATGGTGGCCGGCAGCCAGGAAGCTTGAAACTAACATGAGGCTTGCTTGCTTCAGTGATGGAGGACTCCAACGTTCCCTGCCTGACTTGCTGGCCTCTGAGCCTGCAGTTTAAGAAACATTGTAACAAATATAGAAGCTAAACAAAACCCCAGAAACCAGCTTTCAGCGAGCTGGGATCTCAGAGCTGGAGTTATACATTGTTTCGTTTATAGAACTTAAACAAACCAGATACCTTCTTTCAGCAGCAGAGGCCTCAGAGCTGGAGCCAGAGCTAAAGCTGGCCCAGAATAAAAAAAAGAAAAGAAAAAAAGGAGCAGTGGGGAGCTTCAGTCCCAGCCTGAAAACAGCCCTCAGCCCCTCACCCAGACTGGCCAGGCACCCCAGTGGGGACCCCCACCCTGAAGGGTGTGTGACCAGCTGCAAACAGCCATCATCCCCTCATCCAGGCTGGCCAGGCACCCCAGTGGGAACCCCCACCCTGATCCAGGACACCCTTCAGGGCAAACCAGCCAGCCCCCACCCATGCACCAGGCCTCTATCCTATATAGTAAAAGGGTAATATGCCTCCCAGCACCGGAATCAGTGGAGCCACGAGGCCTCCAGGCACTGGGATCAGCATGACAGAGGGCAGTGCCCAAACCCCCTGATCGCCCTGCGGCTCTGTGTGTATCAGGGGGCGGGGCCACAACCTCCCTATCGGCCCTGCTCTGTTCCTGACAGGGGAAGGCGCCCCAACCCCCTGATCGGCCCTGCTCTGTGCCTGATAGGGGGGAGCTCCCCAACCCCCTGATTGCCCTGTGGCTCTGTTTGTGACAGGGTGCGGCGCCCCAACCCACCCCCCGCCCCCTGCACACACGGGCCCTGCTCTGTGTGTGACAGGGTAGAGCCATAACTTCCCCATAGGCCCTGCCCTGAGTGTGAGAGTGGCGGCGCCCCAACCCCTCCCTGATCGGCCCTGCTCTGTGGGTGATAGAGGACAGTGCCCCAACCCCTCCCCCCCCACGGGCCCTGCTCTGTGTGTGATGGGGTAGAGCCATAACCTCCCCATCGGCCCTGCCCTGAGTGTGACAGTGGTGGTGCCCCAACCCCCTGAGGGGCCCTGCTCTGTGGGTGACAGGGGGCGGTGCCCCAACTCCCCTATCGGCCATATTCTGTGAGTGACAGGGGGGAGCTCCTCAACCCCCTGATGGACCCTGCTCTGTGCGTGACAGGGGGGAGCTCCCCAACCCCCTGATGGGCCCTGCTCTGTGCATCACAGGGGGGAGCTCCCCAACCCCCTGATCGGCCCTGCTCTGTGCGTGACAGGGGGGAGCTCCCCAACCCCCTGATGGGCCCTGCTCTGTGCATCACAGGGGGGAGCTCCCCAACCCCCTGATCGGCCCTGCTCTGTGTGTGACAGGGGGGAGCTCCCCAACCCCTTGATTGACCCTGCTCTGTGCATGACAGGGGGGAGCTCACCAACCCCCTGATGGGCCCTGCTCTGTGCGTACAGGGGGCAGCACCCCAACCCCCTGATTGGCCCTGCTCTGTGCGTGACAGGGGGTGGTGCCCCAACCTCCCCATCGACCCTACCTTGAGTGTGACAAGGGGCGGTGACCCAACTCCCCAATCGGCCCTGCTCTGAGCCTGACCAGGGGCTGCACCTAGGGATTGGGCCTGCCCTCTACCACCCAGGAGCAGGCCTAAGCCAGCAGGTCGTTATCTCCCAAGGGGTCCCAGACTGCAAGAGGGCACAGGCCGGGCTGAGGGCCCCTCCCCGAGTGCACAAATTTTTGTGCACCGGGCCTCTAGTATAATAAAAGGGTAATATGAAAATTGACCCAAACAGCAGAACAACTGCGAATGACTGGTCACATGACACACACTGACCACCAGAGGGCAGACTCTCAATGGAGGAGCTTCCCCTGGTGGTCAGTGTGATCCCACGGGGGGAGCTCTGCTCAACCACAAGCCAGGCTGATGGCTGCCAGCAAAGCAGTGGTGGCGGGAGCCTCTCCTGCCTCAGCAGTGCTAAGGATGTCTGACTGCAGCTTAGGCTTGCTCCCTGCTGGCAAGTGGACATACCCCGAGGGCTCCCAGGCTGCCAGAGCGATGTTTGACTGCCAGCTTAGGCCCATTCCCCTGGGAAGCGGGCCTAAGCCAGCAGGTGGACTTCCCCCGAGGGGTCCCAGACTGTGAGAGGGCACAGGCTGGGCTGAGGGGACCCCCCCCCCCCACCCAGTGCACAATTTTTGTGGGCTGGGCCTCTAGAATATATATATACATATATATATAATTTCAAAGAGGGAGAGGGAGAAAGAGAGATAGAAACATCAATGATCAGAGAGAATCATCAATCACCTGCCTTCTGCATGCCCCCTTCTGGGAATTGAGCCTGCTATCCAGGCATGTGCCCTGACCAGGAATCAAACCATGATGCCTGGTTCATAAGTTGATGCTCAACCACTGAGCCATACCAACTGAGTGAAAAATCTATTCTTGAATATTAAACAGATGACGAAATCCCAGAAGTTCTAATAACATTAGGTTTAGAACCAACATTTATGTTAGTTGTGTTCTTTTAAAAATTTTCTGTACACACCTAGAAAATGAATTTGTTAAAATTGCATATATGGCTTTGTCTAAATTGCATGTCAAAAAACATTAATTCTTTTACAAACAATCTAAATCATTTTATCAATAGAGGAAAGTCAGATGTTATAATTTTGCTGAGTAAGAGTAGAAACATCACTTGCATTACAATTTCCTGGGTTTTGGTAAATGTTCATATTCTAGGCCTATAACAGACTGATAGGATTAGAATTTCTGGAATGTGTGCATTTTAACAATCCTGCTGATCACTCTTAAAAAAGGGCCAGGGGGTGGGGGTAGGGGGACAAAATACTGTTTCAATGAATGTTTATCTCAACCTCCAGAGAAGGCTTTGTGGGTGTTATTTGATCTCCAATTAAAAGATCCAATTAAGGCCCTACTAAGTTGCTAGATCTTTCCTAACTCAAGGTGAAGAAGTCCAGGCAACCTCAACTATTGAGAAGTGAGGATAAAGGAGACTGGCTGGTAAGGCACAAAGAATGCTTTCAGGAGATAGATGGAGTGCTGTTATGACTTTGCTATTATGAAATTTTCCAGGAAAAACCTTGGATAACTCAACCTATGGAGTGTGGTGAGGAAGAATTTATACTGTATCACATGGACACACACACCAAAAAGCACCAATTTCAGGAATTCTTGATTAGAACGAAAGAGGAAAGAGTGTCAGGCAGCCCACAAAAACATTCAAAAATCACTCCTTTTAACTACTTATTATATTTAGTATGTCTTGCAGAGTCTTAAGAGAGAACAAGCTATTTTGTCACAGAAACAAGGAGCAAAGAGTGGAATGTGGAATGCATTTTTATATAGGATCTTGGGACTGGCAAGTCATATATTGTTTGTATCTCCTTAGTAAATATAGGAGAAAGTACTTGTATGAAGAAAAAATGTCACGTGTTTTCCTTATTCTTGCCCTGAGCCCAAAAGAAAAGGAAGAAAAACAGAAAATTGAGGAGAAAGAAATAAATACATTGTATGCTGAAGAGAGTGTAAGACTTGAAAGAGGCTCTATGTCTACGTTTTCACTACTCACTGTTACACGTCAACTGATGAAGCAAAATCCACTTCTGATATAACTGCATGGATGTCAGGGAATGATGTGTTGATGAGAAATAAATACTCCCTACAAGTGTATTTTGGCCAATGAGAAGTGCTCTAGGGAGTCAACAGATAGCTCAGTTTGAATAAATAAATTAGGTAATACTTTACTGATATTAGGAAATAGACATCTGATTAGTCCAGACAAAACAACCGTCAAAACTGGTGGAGATAACAAAGAGAGCTGCATGTAACCAGTCGTCATATTTACCTAAATTGGGAACTATACAACAACAACAGGTATTTGAAAGCTGTAGCAACATCTTCCTTGGGCATGAAGGATGGCTCATGAATCTTTTAGACCTATCTCAGGAGGCTGGTGTTCCTTTCCAGGTTTTCACTCCAAACATCCCATGTAAAAATGGCTATGGCTCCGGGGGGGGGGGGGGGGGGGGGTTCAAAGAACGTTATAAAATCACAGTGTATTTAAATTCATTTTCTAAAACGTCCAGGATAGTTTTAGAATCACTTTCTAAGTGATTGCCTTCCACTCCTGTTTGTTTGTTTGTTTTTAAATATATTTTATTGATTTTTTACAGAGAGGAAGGGAGAGGGATAGAGAGTTAGAAACATGGATGAAAAAGAAACATCAATCAGCTGCCTCCAGCACACTTCCTTCTGTGGATGTGCCCAAAACCAAGGTACATGCCCTTGACCGGAATCTAACCTGGGACCTTTCACTCCACAGGCCAACTCTATCCCCTGAGCCAAACCGGTTAGGGCTCCACTCCTGTTTTATATTGCATTTTTTTAGGACACATTACAGAAGATGCAGCTTATCTCTTTTACATTCTACAATAATTAAACTATGTCTCACACCTGCCCTGACATCTCCCTGGAACCTTTCTCCCATTTGTCAGTCATCTGTTACCTACATACACTACTCTTTGATAATAATTCTCAGGTTCCCACTAGCAATAGAATTTGATTCTAGGGGAGGTTTTTAATCTTTTCAATGAACAAGTCTTCACTGGGAAAATATAGGGTTTAAGCTGAAGAGAATTTAAGCCTATAAAAGGTTAAGCCTTCTTTTGTTTCTCAGAATGTTCATAAATTAAGACAATAATCACTTTTGTGAGAGTGGCATCGCCTAAAGAGTAGAAATCAAAGGGAGTAGACTACTTATTAAAATGAATAGCTCAGCCAAGAAGCTCTGATTTTATATCCCAAATTTTTATTGAACTAAATGGTGTAGGGGCCTTTTGAGATGTTTTTCCTGTTGTCCTTCAGTAGGGCAGTTGGCAATAACTCTAAGTGAAATCTTCAAGTTCTTAAAATATATAAAAAGACAAGATGAATTGAGTATGTGGGTTGAGGATGAAGAAGAAGTTATTGTATCACAGTCATAGGGGGCTTTTTCAAATCCCTTTTTCTATTTTGTCTTTAGTTAGTAGTTTGGACAGACCATTATTGGAATAGGACACAATCTCCAAAATCTTAGAAAATAAGATTTCACCAAGCAGTGGAAAGTTCCATGGAAGCAAAAAGGTTAGTAATATTTTTAATTGCTGCATGTACCATATCATTGCTTGGTATGGAAATGAGAAAGCTAAAACAATTCCTTTGGTCACAGATGCAATACTATCTTTTTCACTTACAACAAATTTCAAGTACACAATACAGTATTAGCTATAGTAACCATGCTATGTATTAAATCATCAGAACTTCTCATTGTTTAACTGAAAGTTTATACCCCTTGACCAACATTTCCCCATTTTCTCCATTTCCCAGCTCCTCAGAAACCACCATTTCATTCTTTATTTTAATGACTTTGAATTTTACTGTTGGGGGGTATGTGTGAGCCCTTCCCCCCCCTCTTTGAACCATCATTGTAGATTCTTTCAGAATAGAATTTTTATCTTGTAACAACATGAAGTCTTGCACATAAGAGATCTTATCCTATTAACCAGACCTTTCGCAAACAATTCTGATTTGTCATTGACTTTAATCGACCGGTTAGCTAAAATACAACCTAATGGACTCTCAGATGGAACCAAGACCAAGTCTCCTGTTTCAAAACAGAAAAAAAAAAATCTAAAGAAAGACAAGGTCAAAACAAATGAGGTACAAAACAGCAAAGATCAAAGCAAGTCCCCAAAGGAGAAGAAAACAAGCAAAGAACAGTTGTAACCAAAGATTCATTGCAGACAGATGAGGGCTCTCAGACAGACAGAGCAGAGCTCTCAGACAGGAACTGATTCCCTCCCAGGGAGGAACTGGGATTAAAGTCATAGAGTCTTACCCCTGCCTAAGTGATACCAGAGGTGACTCCTTGCTGAGTCCTGGATGGCTAAACAGACCAGAGCGCAGTGATACAGGACCCCTCCTGTGCCCCCAGGTTGACTTACCCAGTCAGACTTGGAGTCCACAGACTCCACAGAGACCTGTTTCCTTCCACCAGCTGAGTGTTTCAGGCCGCTGATGCCCTGAGAGGGAGATCAGAGAGAGTCCCGAAGTAAAGAACTCTTGTAAAGAACTCTCAGCAGCTGCTGGGAAATCCCTGTAGTCCCTGTCCTGGGGTCAGCCCACCACAAGCAGCTGGGACCCTCAGCCCAGGGCCTCGTGGCCTTACCGGGGTCCACACAGTCCCAGAAGAGTCGCCAAAAATTGTAACTGAAAATCCAGATTCTGCTGCCTGCCACAGCGAACACCAAACTCTGTCACTGAAGTTCTGGCATTTTTGGAAACATCTACAAAGTCTGGATCAACACCAAAACAACAACAACAAACCCCACAACTCGCTGACACCCAGAGTAAACAAAGGCAGGCGTTTTGTAGAGGGGAGACAAAATTTGAAGAGGTGGCCAGAATGGGAGGTAAGTTTTTCTGTTTTTTGTTTGTTTCAGTTTTTTTGCCCTCTTTGTCTCTGGAGCTGGACTCAGCTGCAGAACAATAGTGACAGTTAAAAATGCAACCGATCGTTTAACCACTAGATGGCACTCGTGAGTATATTTTCAAGACAATTTACTGAATTTGGTTGATACATGGCAATGGTGTCCTTTTCATGATTAAAAGAGGTATGGAAATTTAATACTATTTAGCTACCAGAGGCCCAGTGCACGACATTCATGCACTGGGTGTGTGTGTGTGGGGGGGGGGTGAGTGGCGGGGGGGAATGTCACCCAGCCCGGCATGCACCCTCTCGCAGTCTGAGACCCCTCCGGGGATGTCTGACTGCCAGTTTAGGTCCGCTCCTTGCTAAGCCAGTAGGTGGACATCCCAGGAGAGGTCCTTGTCGCCGTCATGGAGGTGGGAGAGGCTCCCAGCACCACTACTGCGCTGTGAGCCCAACTTCTGGCTGAGTGGTGCTCCCCCTGTGGGAGCGCACTGACCACCAGGGGGCAGCTTCTGCATTGAGCATCTGCCCCTGGTGGTCTGTGCACATCATAGCAACCAGTCATTCTGCTATTTGGTTGATTTGCATATTGGTCTTTTATTATATAGGATTCATTAGAAAAAGAAATCTGAGAAATACACCCTGTCTTTAGCAAAATGGACTAACTCCATAGGAAAAAAAAATTCTTATTAAATGGGAAAAAATGTGTTTGTATCCTATGGTAACCCAGAATAAAATTCACAAAAATCTCATGTCTCCCATTTCCAACCACAACACAAGATTTGGGCATGTGCTGAATTTTGCATCATAAAAAATAAGGAATGATGCCCTAACCAGTTTGGCTCAGTGGATAGAGCATCGGCCTGCGGAGTGAAGGGTCCCAGGTTCGATTCCAGTCAAGCGCATGTACCTTGGTTGCGGGTGCATCCCCAGGAGGGGGTGTGCAGGGGGCAGCTGATCGATGTTTCTCTCTCATCGATGTTTCTACCTCTCTATCCTTCTCCCTTCCTTTCTGTAAAAAATCAATAAAATATATTTTTAAAAACTATGGAATGAGAAGAAAAAAATAATACTTGCTTCCATACTATCTTTGTTATATAACTATCACTTAATATTCTTGAAGTGTAACTGCAGGACCTACATGATTTCCATATTCTCAGGTATCTTTCATAGGGTATTCTCTGTGCTTATCCATTAAATAAAGGATTTGTTCCCTAGAAGCCCCATCCTAGCAGTAATTCAAACTCAAGCCAAGGTTTTAATTATACTGTCTTAATTCTTCTGCAATCTAGTAAAAGGATTACACTCTATTGCTCAGCAGCTGGGGGGGGAAATTATTTTCTATCATCTATAACTAACCTCATTTTACTGTCAAATCCTCCTCCTCACTATAAAAATAATGTAAGCCTATAGATTAAAGATCCCATGTCTCTTCAGTGTTAAACAGTGACCAGTACACTTAATGACGATGGAAACTTCCTGTCAGGGCTGTTTCTCCCCTCTCAACAGATCTTCGAATTTCTCCTTCCCAAACGGGCCTATGACAGGGAAGTTCAGTGTCCACATGTTGGTGAGGGGAGGCTCTTCTCGTCTGGCCGATGTTCTGTTTCCTTGCGCTTTGCAGAGCTCCACCAAAACACCTCTCATTCCCCCTGGACTCCAGCACGGGTGTGTGTTGCATGAAACTGGCAACTGCTGCTGGTGATATGGGTCTTGCTTTCCCAAGTGTCTCAAGTTCTTCCTGTTCAAGAGCCTCCTTATCCCAACCCGAGGTCTCTTCTCAGATTCTCTTAGCACTTCACCTGTTACAGGAGCTTAATGGAATTTCTTTATATTCTAGAAAAAGTTCTAAACCTTATCATACCCACCACACCTCTGTTTTCCCACAACACTGTTTTCTAATGTAGTTATATGGGGTTTTGACAGCCAGGAATGTCCAGAGGAACATTAGAAATGCAAGCAGGAGTCAGAAGTTTTTCATGAACTGTCCTCACACTAGAAAATGCCTAGTGTCTCTGTTTTCTGCCCACCCTGATATATTGTGCAAGCAAAAAATGCTCCTACACATTTCCAACCCCCACCCAGAACCACTTCCCTAGCAACACTTGGAGTCTTTGAGTAGCCAAGGGCCTGAGTCAAGAGCTATCCCTCCAAACTCTGCTCTCAGCTGGTTCTGCATCATTGCTGTTCTGCCATTGAGTCACCATGCTGCTTTCATTTAAATAATTTTGTGAGATATTTTAAGTTAGGTTCTCTCAGGAAACAGACAGATTTGTATGCAGACACGCAAAGTGCTCTCAGGAACAATACCTGTGCCAGAGTGAAGGAAGCATGAATGGGCAGAGGGAAAAGTTGGACCGCAAAGCAGTAACCACACACACACACACACACACACAAACACAGCTAAGGAGCTAAGATGCCCATCAGAATTGTTCTAATTGAAGCAGTTTTGCTGCTGCAGATGCAAATGCTGGGCAGCATTTGTGCAACTGTAGTTGAAGGAAGTTGCTACCTGCATTGCTAAGTAATCTTTTGTTTTTTCCTGAAGTAGACTTTATGAAATAATGGCAGAAGATAGAGCATTTGTCTTAGTCTATTCAGGCTGCAATAACAAAATACCCTGGATCGGGAAGCTTATAAAAAACAGACATCTCTCACAGTTCTGAAGGCTGGGAAATCCAGGATTCTGATACCAGCTGATTCATGTCTGATGAGAACCTGCTTCCTTGGCTGTCTTCTCACTGTAACCTCACATGGCAGAAGGGGCGAGTGAGCTTGCCAGGGCCTCTTTGATAAGGGCACTAACCTCCATAGCAGTCTTATTTCTCCCACATTATTTGTGTAGAGCAGGTGGAATATGGTGAAATAGGAAAGATGTGCCAGTTTTGTAGACAAAGCCCTGTGAAGAGCTTTGCTGGTAACTGACCAATTTTGAACATGTTTATTAATTTTCCTTTTAAAATGGATTTTGCATATTGAAACCCCCACCTTACAGAGGACATTGAGGACCGGAGAGTAAGCGAATGTTTTTTAAGCTCCCACAGTTAGGAGAAGAGCTATTATTCCAATTCTCACCCTTTTTGACCAGAACCAGCTACATTTTCATACTAATTAATATTTTAAATTTCAGTAGTGCTCTAAAATATTAGGTATTAAATCTTCACTTTCCCCCCTCGTGCTTAAGCTCCCTGGGGCAGGATCAACGTGTGCTGGCTCATCATCAATTGAGCACTAATATCAGAAACAGAAGTCTCAACCTCCCCATATAAAAATACACGTGCATGGAGGCAGCTCCTATCTCAAAAAGAATCCCGTAAGATTAGTTAATAGCAAGGAAAGAGATATCAAACGCCTACTTTTGAAAATGTGCCTAAAATGCTCCTTCAATGTCATCTTCAAGGGCCTTAGAATCAATATTTACCTTTAAAAACAAACATCTTTGAAGCAACAGATCCTAATGTCTCAGGGGTCTTTAGATAGAGATGGATCTGATATTTTAAAAACAAAATTAAGATGTCAGAAGGTACATCCAAATATAAGGAAGTTCTTTTTAAAAACTATCCCAAAAGTATAGGTGAAAAATGTTCAGATCCATATTTTCAAAATAGTCTAAGTTCTATACGAATCAATCTTAAAGATACCGTCAAATTTTAAGGATAATTTAGTGATTATATCCCATTTAGATATAGTGTAAACATAACTTTTATGTGCAAAGAGAAAACTAAAGATACGTGTGATTTGTTTATTGCAATATTCACTTTATTGTAGTGGTCTGGAATCAAAACTGCAATATCTCTGAGGTATGCTGTATATGTTTTTATATATTACCATATATTTTATAAACATAAATAATTATTATATACATATGGTGATATATGGAGCCAATATAGTACCATATATATGGTAATATATAGGATAAATAAAAGGAATGTAGAAGTACTCAATCATGACTACATTTGAAGAAATAATTGAGGAAGAATTTATGGAATCTGAATAAGAGGCTCAGGTTCCAGAATTAAACAGCTTTCTGTATTCTCATTCCTTATCCTAATTTTAGGACGCAGATCCCTAATTGACAGTGTTGTGCCTATAGATACCCCAGTGTCCCGTTCCCATACTGGAGTTTGACCTTTGATAAATTCCTCCATGGGAGTATCTGCCTTCTGCTTGATCTCTAAATGCTGTTTGCCTTGAGACTCGTCTTCTCTGGATGTGGCCATTTAACTAAATGGTTGGGGTAAGGTATTTTCAGAAAAGAAGAGTTGATGTCAGTTCCATAACACCGATCACTTGTTCCCTCTGGGTACCCTGGGCCCACTGTGTCAAGTTGGGTCTCCCCACCAAGGTTGCTGAGCCCTGCGGGCCCAGATTCTCAACCCTCCTGTCTTTTCACTAATCAAACTCTGCCCTCTTCTGAAATCGTCTCACTCTAAACATCTAATTTGCAAATATATAATAGGCAGATTTTTATATAGTCTAGTGATAACAAAACATGAAAGCTCAATAGGTATATAAATTACTTGTGGTATAAATTACAGTCATGTAGGCATTTAGGAAACACAATACTGGATACTATTTTGAAATATTTGCAGCTAGAATATCTGTGATAAAACAGATTTTATTCTCTAATGATAGCTTTTCAACTCTGTCACCAATGTTCTCTAAATATTTTCAACAATTTGTCTCTGGGGATTAAAAGACATTTGATCTCTCTCATTTTCTATTATAGTTCATTAGCATAATATGCATAATATTAAGACAGAATATGAGGAAGTTGCCTTGGAAGAGAATGAAAATGACATTTGAAGTATTTCTACTTTGTCTAATAAACTAAAGGGAAATATGCATATTGATTTAAAGCCTGATTTTAAATGATCTGACAGTAATTCATTCATTCAACAAGGAATTAATAACAGCTGTAGGCCCAGGTCTGTATCAGGCACTTTGGAATTTAAAAGATGAAGAAACCATTTTCTCTGACATGAATACCTCAGCCCCACAAACATGTAATAGCTAAGCCTGTGCGATACTAAACCACAAGTGTGAAAAAATAAACTCTAAACAAGGAAATGAGTGATGGGAAATGAGGTTGAAAATACTATTTAGCAAGCCAGAAGAGACTATTGATATGAATTTAAAGCCACACCCACTCACCTCCAATCAAACCTCAGGTTTGAACTATTCAGATTTATAGTAGTGACTTACCATTTCATCTTCCAGTTCTTGGTCAGCTCCTTCCAAATTTCCTTGGAGAAAAAGAGCCTTTTGCTTCTCTGCTATTTCATATGTTGGAAGCATCTCATTCTCATTTTGGAGTGTATCTAGTTTTTCACTAAAATGTGCCATCTTTACATCTTGGCTAATATTTTCAATGATGTCCACAGCATTTTCAGGACACTCATCTAAGATCCTGGTCAGCATATTAGAAAGATGGTCATATCTATCCGAAAAGAGAAAATTCCATGTGTTACCCTCGTCAAAAGCGTTTGAAGAAGCATTTCATGCAGACTCAGGGAGCTGGTATTTAGGAAACTTCAACAACTCAAAACCTTCAGAAATTTTTTTTAAAAAATATATTTTATTGACTTTTTTTTTTTTTTTTTTTTTTTTTTTTTTACAGACAGGAAGGGAGAGAGATAGAGAGTTAGAAACATCGATGAGAGAGAAACACGATCAGCTGCCTCCTGCACACCTCCCTACTGAGGATGTGCCCGCAACCCAGGTACATGCCCTTGACCGGAATCGAACCTGGGACCCTTCAGTCCGCAGGCCGACGCTCTATCCACTGAGCCAAACCGGTTTGGGCAAAGCCTTCAGAAATTTTAAGTGAATAAACATGGTAACTTCCACTGCCAGAAAAACCTATTCTAGAATTTTCCTTCAAAAATATCTCCAATATGATATGAATATTTAAAATATTAAAGAAGAACATATTGTAGAAAGATACATATTTTATATCAGGAACATTTCACATTTTATTTGAGAATGAAATCTCTTAGTTATATATGTTAAAGTGATTAACATTTTTCTTTTATTTTACCTTAACTTCTTTTCCATCCCTTTCCCAACTCTTGCCAAATCCAATTTGATTCATAAATCCTACTGATTTTCTTAAAGGATATGTTCTCTTCTGTTTCATTTCCTAAGCCAATTATCTACTTCAGTGTACTTTAAACCCATTAGAAATACATTTCATATTGCAACCCCTGCCCACATGCAACTGAAAGAGACATGTCATAAAATATTATTCACGTTTATTAAAATGTAACACATTTAATACAGTATTTTTTTTCTATTAAAAACACTGTCCTAGCTTTTTATTTCATAACTGTATTAGTGAAGCTGCCTCTAACCTCCCATTAATTCATTACATCCTATATAATAAAAGCCTGATATGCTAAGTCGTCCAATCATCTGTTCAACCAATTAAAGCGTAATTTGCTAATGATGTGCTAAGGCCACTCAACTGCTCTGTATGACGTGCATTGATCACCAGGGGCAGACACTCACCCAGGACCTGCCCCCTGGTGTCAGTGTGCTTCCACAGGGGGAGTGCAGCTCAGCCAGAAGCCGGGCTCGTGGCTGGCTAATACAGCAGCGGTGGTAGGAGCCTCTCCTGCCTCTGCAGGCCTAAGCTGTCAGTCAAACATCCCCCGAGAGGTCCCAGACTGCAAGAGGGCACAAGCCGGGCTGAGGGACACCCCCGAGTGAATGAATTTCATGCACCAGGCCTCTAGTTTTATACATAATGGTGAAAGTGTGCCTTTGCAAATACCAGACTTACAATGTGAATTTAAGAACTTAATTGTCTGTCAATGTGCTCTCAGGTTAGAGAGAAAATCCTCTGACCAATAAGAAAACTTGTATAAATTTTCTCTCTGCCAATTAAGCATTTATCTATCTAATTTCATTTCTAATAATTAGTTCAATGATAACTTCTGCCCCAGTTAGGTAAATCTACTGCAAATCACTTTAATATAATTGCTAAGTCCTACCTGAGAGCCTTTGCTTGCTGTGTCCCATATATATCATTTCTCTCAAGAAATTATTTGCAACCACTTTGTCCTCAGGTCGGCCCTGAAAGTCATTCTTCCTCAGTGTAGAGTGGGCCTTTCTGAGATCACAAATATGCTGCTTTGTATTTGTGTAAGTGATATACCTCCCAATCACCAACTGCACTCGCTTCTTAGGTTTTTGTTTTTCAAAATTAGGTTTTTGTTTTTGTTTGTTGTTATCTCAATGTATGTCAAATAGGGTCTGCATACAAGAGAGTGAGGTTTATTTTTAGGAAGGAGTTTTTAACTACTGGCTCTAAAGTATTTAGAAGAAAACAGTGAATATTAAGATATTCATTTATTACCTCAGAGACTGAGAATTTGGAAATGAAATAAAAGTTAAATACTTAAACAATGTCCACTATAAAAAATCAGTAAAGGAAACTTTCCCATTTTTGTGTTTTTGTATCAGGTTTTAAATAGTTAGTGAGATCTCGAGTATGTATAAGGAGCTCTTTTGGACTTTTCGCAAAGTTTGTAAATTCCTGCTTGTTATTTAACCCAGAGCATTATGATGAGAGTTTATATGAGAAATTCAAGTAGAGTCCAATACTGAGCAGCAGATCACATCCCTAAAGCTTAAGAAAATTGTAGTTTAAGACAATAATTTGTAAATAACATTTTATTTTTTTTATTTTATTTTTAAATATATTTTATTGATTTTTTACAGAGAGGAAGGGAGAGAGATAGAGAGCTAGAAACATCGATGAGAGAGAAACATCGATCAGCTGCCTCCTGCACATCTCCTACTGCGGATATGCCCGCAACCCAGGTACATGCCCTTGACCGGAATCGAACCTGGGACCTTTCAGTCCGCAGGCCGACGCTCTATCCACTGAGCCAAACCGGTTTCAGCTGTAAATAACGTTTTACATGGTCAATCTTGAGTTTTGTGAAAGATTGCACACATTAAATATGAATGTTTTTTATTCTTTAGACCTTAAATTATGGTGGCTAATTGCCCCGGTTTGCACAGACTAGCAGTTTCTTCAGATGCAGAGCTTTCAGCGCTCACATCAGGACAGTTCCAGAAAAACAGATAACGGGTCACCCAGAACTGGCCTGGTGAGAACGCAAAACCAAGCCATGGGAGCTGATGCTGACAGTAGAGCCAGGCGCTCCCCATCACTGGCAGAAGCTACTGTTACAAGCTTCTTGAAGAGACGCTGGGACTTCACCATCTCTTTGGTCTCTTTCACACCCAAGATTCCATAATTCCTAGGCTCTGTTTCTCTGCGCCAAGGGTCTCTAAAGAAACTAGAAAAACCGCACCAATGACCTATTTTGAGGCCTGTGGTGCAAAGAGTTATTAAGCCACCAACTCATACTAATACAGACTTTTCAAAGATGTTTTCCCATAGAAACACACTCTCACCCAGAGATACCCCCTTTTCTCGCACCTCCTTTTCTTTGCCATACTTTCCTCTCTTTTTCCCTCCAGGACTTACAGATTTAAGCCTGACTTGCTACTGGTCTTCAGTAGGTAAGCCTTAGCGCTCTGAACAGCAATCTCAAGCATGGTGGGGGCCGCTTCAGGCTCAGGCTCAGGCTCAGCCTCATCCAGATGACGTTTACTGTCCGAGTTTTCCTCCTGAGAAATGTCTCATCTCAGGTCTTCCTGTTTAGAGTTGTTACCGTTCGCATCCCTGGCTCATACAGGTGACCGTCGGTTTGCTGAAGCTGTTAAAAGGCGTTCCCCTTTGACTGGCAAGTTTGATGGGGAGTTGATTGTCCTTTATCAGATGATTGTTGCAAGTGGTCAGGGTGAGGTGTCCTGGCTTCAGGAATCCCCCTCGCGGTCTTGTCTGAGCGCCAGGTGTAGCCCCAAAAGAGCCAGAGGAGGAGAGGAGGAGGGCCCTTGAGGAGGGGCAGATGGAGATGCACCTGGTCCCTGGAGGTCATGCACAGGTGGGCTGCCTCTGGACTGCGGGTTCCGAGGTGGGCTGGTCCCGGGCGGGCTCCCAGGTGGGCTGCTCCCTGGCTGGGGTCCAGTGTCAGACCCCTGCTCTGACTCCGGGTGCTCAGATAATCCAGGCTGAGGATCTTGGGTAGAAGCTGCTGTCATTTCGTCCCACGGCCTCCCTTCTTCCCGCGATTCCTGGTTTTCTTTTTCTGGCTCCAGGGCAGTGGAGTCTTCCATAGAGGGAATCAAGAAAAAAACACACAAAAAACTTCTGGATGAAAGGGATTGTGTAGATGTGGAAAGTCAGCGCAGGACAGTCGCTTTGCTGAGGTCTGCTAAGCGATTTCTGGGTCCTACTTGCTCTGCAAGTTGCAGCGTCCTGTTTCCATAGCAACCCCGGGCAGGGTTTCCCTGGGAGAAGCAATGGAGCACATCTGTTGCCAGGATTCTAGGGAGTAGACCAGGAAAAGGAAAATCCTAGATTTGTGATTTGGCGAAGCCTCTGCTCCTCTTCCTAGCTCAGCCAATCCGACCTGCAGCCGACCAGTCCTGGTTGGAAACCCGAGAAAGGGTAGGGCCCCTGAGCACAAAGGAGGGGAGCCAGGACCCAGCGCCTAGGATTTCCAAGTCTGATAGGTTGATTCCAGGAGGGATGTAAGGGGCGAGTTGTGCCTTAGTAGAGGGACAGTGCATTTACAGAGCTTTACGGAGTGTGTGTGTGTGTGTGTGTGTGTGTGTGTGTGCGTGTGTGTGTGTGTGTGAGAGAGAGAGAGAGAGAGAGAGAGAGAGAGAGAGAGAGAGAGTTAATCTTGAGGGGCCGGTGACCATGAGACTCCAGTGTGCAGATCAGGAGAGCCCAGGACTAACACTTAGAAGACAAAGGTGTCTCATCGCGCGAATCAAACAACCAAACTCGGGACATTTTTGGAGAATAAGCAAGGAAATCCTACTTTTGCTCTTTCCCCTCATATGGAATCTGCCAGATGAATAGGCAGAGTATTCCCTTCAAGGAGAAGGCAATGCAGAAGGTTACCCTATATGAATAAGAGAGTTCATGGGTTATGTTTTTTAGTAATTGAAATCCAAATTAACCTTAATAAGTGTAATCCTTATTTAGAATATATATGTGAATTCATAGTTTTGCAATATTTAAGGTCATGAGTATGGCTATTAACACATGTTATTTGGTCACCAACATGAAGAAGGTACATATGATTGAACCGTATCTAGCCTTGACTATAAACTGTAAATTAATTAAATACTTTAAAGTTAATTTGTATTGTATCTCTTTTTTAAAAAATAAATGAATTAACAGTTGGTATTTGATACTACATTGATATGATTTCCAATTAGCAGCACGTTGGTCATAAATACTTACTTCATGGAAGAATACCATATTTATCTCCCATCACACCCAACTGGGCGGGAGAAGCACAGAACCCTTCAATAATTCATAAAAGCTGGGGACCTTTACTCTTCCCCAAAATACACATGGGTGCATACAGGCAAGATGTTGCAAGTAATGTCTGCTGGTTCAGGGACTCCTTGAAGTCAGATTGCCCGGATTAGAACTCTTTAAATTCATGCAAAAACAAAATAAAAGATAAACTAGAATTACAATGTATTGGATGAATATAGCTTATAGACAAATTAAATGATACAGTAATGTAATAAGAGACAAAAGAGGGGAATTAAGAATACTCTTAAAAATCCCTGCACTAGCCCTGCCGGTGTGGCTCAGTGGTTGAGCATCGACCTATGAACCAGGAGGACATGGTTCAATTCCCAGTCAGGGCACATGCCTGGGTTCTGGGCTCAATGCCCAGTAGGGGGCATGCAGGAGGCAGCCAACAGATGATTCTCTCTCATCACTGAACTTTCTCTCTCCCACTCCCTTTCTCATGGTAACATTTTGTGTAACTATAATACATGATCCCTATCAGGAAGTTGACATTCATGGTTCTCAGAGCTTATTCAGACTTAGCCAGTTTTACAAGCACTTGAGTATGTGTGTGTGTATAGTTCAATGCAATTTTCTCACATGTATAGTAATCACCACCTCAATTCTGGCAACTAGTAATCTGTTCTCCATCTCTTCAAATTTATTTCAAGAATGTTAAATAAATGTAATCACATAGGATATGACCATTTGAGACTGACTGAGAACATACTTTTGAAATATACTTACCTATGGGCTTTTTAGATAGAAATTTGTTTTAGGTTATCAATAAGTGAAATTATTTTAAAGTCCTTTATGTTGTTTTTGTTTTTGTTTTATTTTTATTGAATTTATTGGGGTGGCATTGGTTAATGAAATTATACAGGTTTTGGGTATACAATTATATAATACACTAGGGGCCCGGTGCACGAAATTCGTGCACTGGGTGTGTGTGTGTGTGGGGGGGGAGTGTCCCTCAGCCCAGCCTGCCCCCTCTCACATACTGGGAGCCCTCAGGCGTTGACCCCCATCACCCTCCAATCGCAGGATCAGCCCCTTGCCCAGGCCTGACGCCTCTGACAGAGGCGTCAGGCCTGGGCAGGGGACCCTCATTTCCCCCCATCACTGGTTCTGCCCCCAGCCCAGGCCTGATGCCTCTGGCCCAGGCATCAGGCCTGGGCAGGGGACCCCCAGACCCCTCCGATTGCTGGCTCTGCCCCTTGCCCAGGCCTGATGCCTCGGCCAGAGGCATAGACCCCCATCACCCTCTGATCACCTGAACGGCCCCTTGCCTAGGCTTGACGCCTCCGCCAGAGCTGTCAGGCTTGGACAGGGGACCCCCATCTCCCCCCAATCACTGGCTCTGGCCCCCGCCCAGGCCTGAGGCCTCTGGCCCAGGAATCATGCCTGGGCAGGGGACCCCCATCTCCCTCTGATCACTTGCTCCACCCCCCGCCCAAGCCTGATGCCTCTGACCCAGGCTTCAGGCCTGGCAAGGGGACCATCATATCCCCCCAATCCCCGGCTCCGCCCCCCACCCAGGCCTGATGCCTCGGCCAGAGGAGTTGACCCCCATCACCCTCCGATCACCAATCACCGGATCGGCCCCTTGACCAGGCCTGAGGCCTCCGGCAGAGGTGTCAGGCCTGGGCAGGGGACCCCCAGCTCCCCGTGGTTGCAGGCTCCGCCCCTGCCCAGGCCTAATGCCTCTGGCCTAGGCGTCCGGCCCGGGCAGCGGGGACCCGCAGCTGCAGCGGCCCCGCGATCGTGGGCTTCGCTTTAGGCCCAGGCAAGGGACCCCTAGCTCCTGGGACTGCCAACTTCAACCGTGCCCAGCTCCCATTGCTGGCTCCACCCCTACTTCCTGCTACCACTGGCCAGGGCGGAAAAGGCACCTGATTTTCTGATCATGGCTGGGGGGCAGGGCAAAGGCAGCCCCAGGGCCGCCTTTGCCCTGCCCCCCAGCTCTTAGCTCCCCCCTGGGTTTCTGATCACTGTCAGTGGCAGGGGGCTTCTTCCTGCTTTCCCTTTCGCCTCCCTGCATTGTGCCTACGTATGCAAATTAACTGCCATCTTGTTGGCAGTTAACTGCCAATCTTAGTTGGCAGTTAATTTGCATATAGCCCTGATTAGCCAATGAAAAGGGTAGCTCGTACGCCAATTACCATTTTTCTCTTTTATTAGTGTTGATGATCTGTATATTGTATTGTGTGTTTACCACCCCAAGTCAAGTCTCCTTCCATCATCATTTATTCCCCCTTTACCTTCTACCTCCCCCCTCCCTCTGGCAATCACCATACTGTTGTCTGTGTCCATGAGTCTTTCTTTTTTAGTACATAGGTTTGATTTACTCTTAAGCCTTCATGTTTCCCTTTAAGTTAGGCAATAATTTATTTATTCTTTCATCCACAAATTTAACCAGTGACTGTTACATTCCAGGTACCATTTTAAGCACTGAATAAAATAGATTTTTTTTTTAAATCCTTGTTTTCCTAGAACTAACATACTAGTGGTGAAAGAGAGACACTAAACAATGAGTATAGTACATCATCACACTGTTTTGTGTATTGAAAGGTGATAAATGTTCTGGAAATAAAAAGGTAATGTAGAAAACTAGTAATCAGAGGAAGTGTCAGAAGGCGTGCTGGGGAGGTTGCATTATTAAATAGGGTAGTCAGGGTAGGCCTCATGAACACAGTGGTAGGCAGAAATGAATGGAATGTGTAGTGAAAAGAGTTTTTGTCTCATGTTTCTACTTGATTCCTGAACATCTTCTACAACTTGCCAACATTCTTTTTCAGAAAATACATTCTTTTCTTTATCTCCTACAAACCTGTCTATATTTTTATTTATAACACTTCAGGAAGTATTTCTTTTTATGGGATGATATCTTTTATTCTAGAAAATACTACTGCTTTATCAATTGTAACCTTTAATTTGGAGCCACAGCCTTAACTGTAGACATATTCCATATTCAGTCCTTTTCTCTAGATTCTTTCTTCACCTCTATCACAGCCAGATTTATCAGAAACTAGTGAGACTTACGCTTTAGTGCCCCACCCTCAGACAGGCCCATTGCCATGCCCTGCACTTAATTTTGTATTCTTTTTCTTATGAGACCCCTTCTAATTATATAAGTTTCTGCCCTATTTCTATATAGGACTCAAAAGGAAAAGGCTCATACAAATAAAAAGCAACCCAGTGTCCTGATTTGAACTGAGACTATAACTTTGCAAATGAGCAGTCTAGTTCTCCTGGGTTTGGATAACTTTCAGTGAATAGATGCAATTCACTGTGGCTTTAGTTAATTTTGAGTGCAGTCTTCTGCAGAAGCCTCCTTCACGGTGAGAAATTAACACTCTGGGGAACATCTATGTGCCATGTTGTTACTCTAAAGTACTTGGACTCCTACTGAAACCCCAAACAGTAGAAATTATGGTCCCAAACTCTGTGTCAGAGCACTAAGGTACCTGTGTCAGCTTATACTGCTAGAACGTTTGCATCTGGATTTAAAGCCAGTTCTGTCTTAGAGCTCATGGGGCCTCCACACAGCACAACTGTAGTGCTCTTTTTACTTTTCCTAAGTTGATACGTGATTTTACCGAGATCATCCAGAATGCAAGTTAGAGATAAGTGTGGGGGATAAGGTGCTCAGTAATTTTCCAAAGAAATTACTTAGTAATAGGAAATTAGATGGACTGCATTTTTCCACTTGTCACAAGATAAAAAATATTAATAAGGACTATTTATTAAAAGAAATGCTCATCTCCAAATAGGGTGGTGGAGGCAACATTTTGTCCTACAGAATAACTTTTACTTTCCCATAAAACCAATATTGCCAGTCTTCCATTATTCATATTCCTGTGGAGAAATCTGTCAGGGGTTTTCGCCAGGGCCAGGAAAATAAAAATAGGAGCATGCCCTGGCTTCCTGTTTGTCTAATTGTAAATTCAATTTACATTCTGGGTAGGGATTTATAAAATCTGGCCCCAGTTTTGTAAGGAGCTGCAAAACAGGAGAATTCCTTAATCCTTGGACATGGATTTCTACAGCTTCTGCCAAATGCCTTCAAGCTCTGCTCAGCCCCTGCGCGCTCTCCAGGCTGCGGTGGGGCTAGTCGCCACAGTCCGGAAGGTCTTGGTAGGAGTAGCCAGGGCAGCCTCTGTGGGCTTTGCAAGCGATGAGCAGGTGGTAAAACCCGGGCAGCAACACCAGGATGCCCACGATGAGAATGGCAATGGCCCGGCTGGGTCCTGCTTCGCTGAGGTAGCCCGCCAGCAGGAGGCAGCCGGTGATCAGGAGAACAGCGCCAATCAAAAACTGCAGGGCGAAGCAGGTGATGGCCTTGTAGGGAACCTTAGCGGGGCTTTCCTGACACGTTAGTAAGTGCGGTCTCGCCACTCCGGGACATCTTTGGGGTTTACAGCCATCTTCGGCGGGTAAAGTGTCCTTCTGAGGGTCCATGTGTCCATCTTCAGTGCTGGGGAGCATTGAGTATTTCACTTTGCTCCTGGGGATCCCAGCAGGCACGTTGGTGCGAGCGGGCACCATAGCCACAGAGGGGTGGGGAGCTCGCCCGCTGCCGCACAGTGGGCAGAGGTGTCTGGGTGCACGCGCCCCCCGCCCGCCAACGGCTCTGGGACCACGCGGAGGATTGTCTCAGCATCTCACTCACCTACTCCTCCCCGCAACCCCCCAATTAACTCCTGGTGGGCGACAGCTGGTTTCTGATGGAATCCCTCTTTTATCATGCAAAGCCACAATCCTTTGGTTTGATGGTATATTGGTTCTATTTGTTACATTCTTAGGCCACTTCTAGTAAACTCCCAGACTTTTTATCGTTAAATTTAGATGGAATGGATTAGATTAGATTTATTAGATTTCATTCAATTTCACAGGATTTCCATTTCCTCTAAAAGTTCATAATCACATCTCATTTTTGTCTTATCTCCTCTTTCATTAGTCTAACACAGTGGTTCTCAACCTTCCTAATGCCGCGACCCTTTAATACAGTTCCTCACGTTGTGGTGACCCCCAATTTCATTATTACAAATTGAACATAATTAAAGCACAGTGATTAATCACAAAAACAATATGTAATTATATATGTGTTTTTCATTGGTCTTAGGCGACCCCTGTGAAAGGGTCGCGACCCACAGTTGAGAACCGCTAGCATGAAGCACACATAGCTAATCTGATCAGCCTCAAATGGAACCAAACCTGAGTGAAATCCTGGCTCTGCTTCTGGTAGGGGGTTTGGGGACTGGAACAGGCTGTGTTCCCCTGGGCAGAATGGCTTCCTGGGCTCTTTGTCCATCAGAGTGGAAGAATGAAACCACAGAGGGAAGATGGTATAGCAAAGGTGGAAACTGAAGGACAGGCAGAGACTCCCACTTGGGGAGGGGGAAAGAGTCCCACCTAGTTCCTTTTTCCATGGTTTATAAAGGCTGCAGGGTTTGGGGGTTTTTTTGTGCCTCCATATCCCCTCTGATTGGTCGGTATTCCCTTTGATTTGGTTACTATAGTAACTCCTTAGCTCAAAGGTCAAACCTCACCTGGGACTGTGAGGCCCTCCTCCCTCACTGTTCTCCTATTCCCTCTGGGCTTTCTTCCTCCTTTATTTTTAAATTTAGACATTTTGCTACTCCCTGTTCCCTTGTCTTATGGAAATGTAACTGCTGCCTCTTCCAACTGCGTGTCTGATGGAAATGTAACTCTGTAGCCCTGTGTTTTTTCCATGGGTCCCCTTAATTTTTAAAATTCCCCAAACCTGCCTATTTCACCCCTAAAAATTCCTATTTTACTACTTCCTTCTGTAAAATGGGCATTGTAACATGCGCTGTGTAAGACTCTAAGTATTTACTGAATGAAGTCTGCAAGCTTCCTTGCTTGTAGCAGTTGCTCTCCGTGATACTTCAAGGCATTTCATCCCTACTAGTATTGGGGCTCATTGTATAGATAACAGCTCTCCTGCAAGTTGTATTACCTAGACATTGAACTGGATGCCTTTGGGGGGTGATGTGCCCTTGGGAAAACTAGGGCTTGTTCAGAAGCAGGGTGGTCTTATGTCAGGCTATTGCAGAAGTGGTTTCTACTCAATGAGAGGCTGAATTGGAAACCTCTATCTTCTTCTTTCTCAATTCCTATTAGAGTTTTGACCTGAACAACAGCCTCTACTTCAAGGTTCTTCACCAAACAAATGTATGATTTTCCCTTTTCTGTGATTACTTCCTACTAATCTGTTCCTTCTGTGGACTAAAGGGGCCACATGCTGACCTGACAAGCTCAGGGGAGGCCTGCATGGCGGACTTCCAAACTCAGAGACCTACAGTAACCACAAAGCATGGCCTGAAATTACACTTTAACTAAAAGCAGTTGTGGTGGGTAGTTACGTCCTAGGCCGGTATCTTCACTAACAAGGTCAACCTTTACCTTAACTGAGCCTATCTGTCTTTTTGCATCTATAATAGCATATCCTTGAAGTGTCTGGGTAACTTGAAACTTCCTTTTTTCTGGACCCCTTGTGGTACAACCTAATGTGCCTGGGCTCCAGGACAGAGACCACAATTCCTTCATTGTTATCATGTTCATTGTTCCTGCACCCACCAAGGTATGTGTCCATCATTTTACTTTTCATCCAATCCCAGAGGTTTCCCTGCTTTGCTTTCTCCCGCCTCTCTAGTCTATCACCAAAGAACTTCATGTAACACTCCTTTGATCGCAATGTATAAAAATAGAGAAAACCCGCCATTCTCTGGAGCATTATCTCACTTCATCGAGGTTCTGCTTCCTGGCAATTGTTGACAGTTTGGCTCAAATAAACACAAAAAATTCTTCACAGGTTTGAATGTTTTTTTACGTTAACACTTCTTAGTAGAGTACAATTCATCTTAAAATTTATCACCCACTATAGTCATTATGCCATTTAATTCAATTTAACCTCATTTGGAATATGTATTTTAAATTCAAACAGTGACTTCCATTTTCTAAATGTATTCTTTTGTATTTGGTATTACCTTGCTATCCAAACTAGAATATAAACTTCTCTGTGGAAGTAACTGTATTTCTTCAAAATTTTCTTAACTACAGAGAGCATAGCAGTGAGCCCATTGCTTTTAGTAAACCCAGTGTTGGTTGGTTAAATTTACTACAAAATGTAAATATATAACAAGACAAGTCTCCCTACAAGTATTTAAATTTAAATTATAATATTACTATTATTAACACAGTATTTTATAATGCGCAATCTCTTCTCCCTAACATCTCTCAAACATCATCCCAATACACCAAGGTTGTGGGTTAGATCCCCATCATGGCACATACTAGAATCAACAAATGAATGCACAAAAAAGTGGAACAACAAATCCATGTCTCTGTGTGTGTGTGCGTGCGTGTGTGTGTGTGTGTCACAATCAATATTATTTATTTTTTAATATATAGCTTATTGATTTTTTTACAGAGAGGGATAGAGAGTTAGAAACATCGATGAGAGAGAAACATCCATTAGCTGCCTCCTGCACACCTCCTACTGGGGATGTGCCAGCAACCAAGGTACATACCCTTGACTGGAATTGAACCTGGGACCTTTCAGTCTGCAGGCAATGCTCTATCCACTGAGCCAAACCAGTTAGGGCTCAAAATCAATATATTAAAAGAAATTTTAGTCATCTGGTAAAGTATTAAATAGATCATGTGCTTTCATAAGAGTTCTTTATTTCAACATTCACAATTATTTTAAATCAATGAATTAATGTTTAATTACAATAATAAAATAAATTTTAATGTTTCACAGATACTCAATTTAATTGAAGTTAAAGAAAAAATACACACTACAGAAAACTCAGATCATTTATAATTCCTATTACATGCTTCCTGTTTTTCAGTTTTAATACAGGATATCAGTGCAGACTATCTCATAAATCATTTTAATTTTTGAAATTTCAAAGTGTTTATCAATCTCCTGACAACTAATCTAAACACAGTTTACTCATTTTTTATTAATAAAGTATTATAATTAACATTTGCATAAGAACCACAAATTAATGTGTATATTAAAATAGCCTCTCTAGTTAGATTTTTTTAGAATTCTTTTACACTGATTTTACTCCTCATTTAAATCCCAGATGAACTTCAAAGGCAAATCTTTCATATTCCTTTGGAATATTTTATCAAATCTTTCATTTTGCTCCACTGTCAAGTGATGTTTCCAGTCTCCAACGGTACCTAGAAATAAGCACATGATCGGCACCTGGGTGAGTAGGTGGCACTATCAGGGCAAGAGTTTCTTCCCACCCACTTTCATCTCCTTCTCAAGCCACACTAAATATCTGGTAGTTCTCCCTGCGCTTGATACTTCATGTTTCCTTATACAGAAATGAACTAAGAAACAAACTGAAAAACACTTCTGTAGTTCACTATCCTTAGCTATTATGGTTTCACCAACCACTACCATTAAATTATAACCTTTATTGAGATGGTATAACAAAAGTAAAATAGAGGACTAGGTTAGAATTTTTTCATATATTTTACTAAATACCAGGCACTAAAGAAATACAAGTACCATATATTTTCACTCATATGTGGAATTTAATGAACAAACTGAACGAACAAGCAAAATAGGTA
Organism: Myotis daubentonii; assembly: GCF_963259705.1. Taxonomy (NCBI): domain Eukaryota; kingdom Metazoa; phylum Chordata; class Mammalia; order Chiroptera; family Vespertilionidae; genus Myotis; species Myotis daubentonii. Next base: position 11,510,482 of record NC_081845.1, on the reverse strand, counting down.
GATTCATCGATAGAGAGTAGACAGATAACTCTGGTATGGGGTAACTATTGGGAGTGTAGGGTGGAGAGAATGAGGAATAAAAAGAGAAGGAACTCATGGACATGGACAACAGTGTAGTGATTGAGCGAGGGAGAGAGGTGGGTAGAGGTGGAAGATGGGATGAGGGGATAAATGGGAATGTTGAAAGAATAAAATAAAGAGAAAATATATATCTAAAATTAAAAATAAATAAATGCCGGGCACAGTAGTTGTCAAACTATATCTATCATGTAAATTAATTCTTAACACAACTCCACAATATCAGCATTTCTTCATTTTTAAAATTGAAAGAACTGAAGGGATTAAGAAGTACAAACTGGTCGTTACAAAATAGTCATGGCATGTAAAATACAAAAACACTATATGGTCAATAATATTGTAATAACTATGAATGGTGCCAGGTGGGTACTATAATTTTTGGAGGGATCACTTCATAAATTATATAAATGTCTAACCACTATGCTGTGTACCTGAGACTAATATAAAATAATCTTGAATCACAACTATAATTTAAAAAGTAAAAATAAATGAATAAAAAGCTAAAGATAAAATAAATAAAATTTAAAAGAAAGCCGGGCCAGCAGTGCTCAGTGGTTGAGCGTTGACCTATGAACCAGGAGGTCACAGTTTTATTCCTGGTCAGGGCACATGTCCGGTTGCAGGCTCAATCCCCAGTGTGGGGCGTGCAGGAGGAACCAACCAATGATTCTCTCTCATCATTGATGTTTCTATCTCTCCCTCCATCTCCCTTCCTCTCTGAAATCAATAAAAAGATACTTTAAAATTAAAAAAAAAAAATGAAACCCAAAGATTTTCAAGTAATGAAATCAAGGTCACAGAGGGTATTCAGAGCTGTCATTGCTTCAGTTTTACTTGCTGGAACTTAGAAACTGTCTTAAGCCAATTTTTAAATGATGATTATTTGGCATCTTCAACTATTAAATTTTCTTTCTTAAACACTAGAGGCCCAGTGCATGAAAATTTGTGCAATTGGCAGGGGTGGGGGGCTTCTTCAGCATGGCCTACGTCCTCTTGCAGTCCAGTACTCCTCAGGGGATGTTCACCTGCAAGCATAGGCCCGCTCCCTGGGGGATCGAGCCTAAGCTGGCAGTCAGACATCCCTCTGGCAGCCTGAGAGCCCTTGGGGGATGTCCAACTGATGGCAGTGGGCCTAAGCCATCAGTTGGACATCCTTAGTGCTGCCGAGGAGGTGGGAGAGGCTTGGCTTGTGGCTAAGCAGAGCTCCCCTTGTGGGAGCACACTGACTAGCAGGAGGCAGCTCCTGCATTGAGCGTATGTCCCCTGGTGGTTAGTGTGTGTCATATCAACCTGTCGTTCTGCTGTTAGGGTCAGTTTGCATATAACTCTTTTATTATATAGGATTACCATTGGCATTTGGAACAGTTGGCAAGATATTTATGGGCATTAGAATTACTTTGTATTTGGTCTAGTTAAGCAATGAGACTTAAAAGCTGATAATAAATGGGACAAAAAAGAAACACTTTTTTAAAAAATATAGCAATTTCAAGAAGATCTTCATTACCAAAGAATAAATATCCCTCATCAAAATGCTAAGTTATGGATAAACTAGTAAATAAAATATGAATAAAAGAAGCACAAATTATGTTCTAGAAAAATGTACATTAAAAGATCAAAAAATTTTTTTAATTGAAATTAAGAAATATCAGGGGGGAAATATATTCATTCTTAATTCCTGGCATGTCATAGAGCACAATAAAAATTAATTGCATGTTGTTATTGAATACTTGAATTCCTAGCGTATTGGTTTCATGAAGTATTATTCTACTTTTTACGTTGAAGAAATATGATACATGAGGAAATAACTGTAACTCAAACTCCCTTCCCCACAACAAAATGCATGTTGGTTTACTTCTAGAATGTTCTAGGAAAAATAAAGCAAAACAATAATTGGAGCTGTCCTGGTCACACGTATACATTATCTTCAGGTAAGACTTACTAACCAATTTTAAAGAGTAGGGACACATAGACTAAAGGAAGGACTGCAATATTGATTAATTAGGTTCAAGTGTTAGACTATGTACTAAAAAATTGTGTAGTTTCCTGGGATACTTTTTAGGGCCATTGGCAGTTAAGATCTTTGATTCTCTCCAGGTTCCAAATGACAGTACTTAGAAAGACATGGTAAAAACACGCCTTAATTATTGTAGGGACCAAGCAATCATGGAACTCTCAACACTTTTACTTCTAAAAACCCCTGAGCATCACCTTTGCGTAGAAAATGTCCCTCATCTGTTCTTTTCCCAAATTCATATTTTAGAATCTCATCATAATTTGCTCTTGGATCAGACTTCATGTTCTGAAATGTAGCCTGTTTCACAATAGCTTCCACATCCTCTTCACTCAGTTCTTTCTCAAGAAAATGGCTGATTTTAAGCACAGAACTTCTGAGATCCTGAAAGAATTATGGGTATGAGAAACTATTCAGCTTACAAAGAATGCACGAGTTACATCCCAACATCTTCATCACATTTTGGAAAACTGAAGGTGATTGGACTTATTGTAAGTCTAAAGTTTGACAAAGATACATTACTTTCCTATTCCTTCTATGAAAATGAGTGCTCTGGTTGTCAACTTTGTTAGAACTTTCTACTGTTTGATTTTATAAGGACAACTCACCTTCATTCACTCATTCATTCATTCAACTAGCACTTTTAGGAATGCTATGTTTCAAAAACTGTGATAAGTGCTGGAGAAGTTTAAGAGAACAATAATATGCTATGTGTGCTTGTTAAGAGTTTATAATTTCATGAGGGAAAGAGTAAAGCAAGTAATTAAATACAATGGCTACAAAAAAGGAAAGTCCAAGTTTGGTGGCTTCATTGGTTATTTCTACCAAACACAAATGAAAGAAGACTTAACACCGATCCTCAAACTCTTCAAAAAAATCAAAGAGGAGGAAATACTTCCAAACTCATTCTATAAGGCCAGCATTACCCTGATACCAAAGCCAAATGAGAACACTACAGGAAAAGAACACTAAAAACCAATATTGTTTATGTAAGATAAGATACAAAAATCCTCAAGAAATCACTAGCAAACAATTTAAGTACTGGGTTAAAAGAACTGTACACTATGAACAAGTGGGATTTAATCCTTGAATGCAAAGATGAACAGCCCTAGTTGGTTTGGCTCAGTGGGTAGAGCCTCTGCTTACAGACTGAAGGGTCCAGGGTTTGATTCCAGTCAAGGGCATGTATCACAATTACAAGCTCCTCCCCAATCTGGGCCCTGGTCAGGGCACATGCACTAGGCAAATAATCAATGTGTTTCTCTCACATCAATATTTCTCTCTGTCTGTCCCATTCTCTGTCTTTCACTCTCCCTAAAAATCAATGGGAAAATATCGTCAGGTGAGGATTAACAACTACAACAACAAATGATCAGGAACAAGGCAAGGATGCCAATTCTCCCCATTTATATTCAGCCTAAACTGGAAGTTCTAGCCAGAGTAAATACACAAGAAAAAGACATCCAAATTTAAAGAAAGATGAAAATTATGTGTTCACATACAACATGATTATATACATAGAAAACACTATAGATCTACAAAAAACAAACAAACAAAAAAACCCTGTTAGAACTATACTAAAAAAAACCCAGAAAACTTTTAGATACCAAACCAACATCCCCAAATCATTTGCATTTATTTACACTAACAATGAAAAGTGGTTTACCAAAATTGTCTCTAACTAGTTTGCCTAAATTTACTGTTATCACTTTTAAACCCATTAGAGGGAATTACATTCTGAAGGTACTAATTCTATCATTGCTATTCTTCTAATAACTGTCAAAGGGCTCATTATTGCTTTTAAGATGAAGAAATTACTATCAATAACAAAGACTACAGACCTTGCATGGTCTGGCTCCTACTGTATACACCTCTCTACCTTAATCTTTCATTCCCTCCACCTTGCTCTTTAACTTCTTCCTTCCAAGATATCATGCACTTGACAGATTCAGATAATTTGCACATTCTCTCTTCTTGACTTAGACTTCTCTTTTACTTCTCTGCCAACTCATATCTATTCGCTTGAAGTTGTCATGTTACTTTTCCAGAAATAATTGCCTATTACTTATTCCAGATCAGTATATTTCATGTACTATCATACCTGCACTTTTCCTTAATAACAGTTATCACAGGTTTGAAGTATATATACCTACTTAGTGAATACTTGTCTTTCCTGTTGGATTATAAATTCTATAAATAAAGGGTTCAGTTGTCTTTGTCTGATGATTTAGGGTCTGTCACATAATAGGCATTTTATAATTTTGAATTAATGAGCAAGATATGTAGCAGTGAGTCAATATATCAACCATAGATCACAAAATAGTAAACTTCAAATGTGTTTGGTTGGGTTTACACAATGTATTAAGACAGTTTTCATTGGATGCCAACATGTAAATATTATGTGATTTCCATGAAAGCTACAGTTCAAGGTTCTCTTTAATAAAAACAACAACAAAACACAAAGAACTCGCATCACTGGGCACACAATTCCTCTGACTAATGGGCTAAATCTTAGTGGCTTCTCGCCCCAGCGTTGTTTTTGTTTGTTGTTTGTTTGTTTAATATTTTTGTTGATTTTTAGAGAGAGAGGGAAAGAGAGGTGGAGAAACACCGTGCCTCTCACCAGGGATCAAGCCTGCAACCCAGGCCCTGCCTGGGAATCGAACCAGCAACACTTCAGTGCATAGGATGACAACCAACTAGTCACATGGGCCAGGGCTGGCCCCACTGTGCCTTTTCTCTTTTTTCAATCACTAGTCATGTGAGTTTGCCCTTATTGACACAGATGGGTGCATGAAAAGGAACCACAAAAGATGACTGTGTACAGTGGGAAGAGAGCCCTGAGGAAACCAATAATTGAAAGATGGGCCGGAAATGAGAAACCCCTGAAAAAGCATGAGAAGTAGTTAGGTTCCAAGAAAACTGGGAAAATGCGGTTCATTAAACCCAAAATCAAAAAGGGTTTCAAAGAAATAATTTTTAAAAATAACCTTCGCCTCTTACCTTTTTCATTTCCTCATACATCATAAACAGAATATTGAAGTCATGTCTGTGCTCATACCAGCCTCTGACGTGATCAAACCAACGGCTTCCTACCACTGGGTGGGGGGGGGGGGGATTGAAAAGGTAAAGATGTTGCACTTATCAAACAGCAAAGTAGAGACTTTCTTTTCTGTTCTGGAATCCTCCAAAAGGTAAGTAAAGCCCCCACCACTGGACATCTATGTTACCTGGTAAAAATGGTGCTTTGGGAAACAATTTCATGATTTTAATGGAAACCTGCCTCTCCTGTGCATGTAGGGAAAGCAGCAGAGGAGAAAATAAGAAGCCCAAGCAACTCATCCTGAAGACTGAAGGGAAGCTCCTTACTTTCTTACTTCTTCCACCTGAAAATCTGTCTTTATTTCTCCTTTTATCTACTTTAAGATGTCTGGATAGCAACTTCAGATATCTATAAGACAGAACCTGAATCTAATCTTCTAAATAAGTGAGAGCCCCAGTTCCACATTCCACAAGCCTCTCCCATCAACCTATCCTCCTCAGTGTTGAGATGAATATTGCACCGCTGCCATGTAAAGCCTACCATAAGTCCATGACAGAACACAAACACTACGTCCACTTTGAATGGGTACGCCATTGTGGTTCTCTTATGATCTGGTCAAACTGTTTCTTAAACAATATGCCTTTGCAATCATAGCAATCCCCAAAGTGGTCCTGGTGAGAATAGAAAGGCCATTGGGTGGCAAAGTAAATTAACGGAGCAGTAACCACTTATGTGCATCCCGCTTCTATCGTTACTCTTCTTTCTTTCCTTAAAATGTGTTCCCCAGGTTTGAGAATTTGGCTAAATGGCAACATGGCCTCCTAAACAAGTTGAATGCATAAATTCATAGTTACCATTTCCATCTAGAAACCTTTTCATGAAATGTTCCATATCATTCCCAGGTTCAAGACGGACCACCACATTTGAAAAATGGAAGTATGAAGTCATAACATCCTTGGGGTTTCTGTAGACGTAAATAATCTGCAGGGGGTATAGGAAAACATTTTTAACAATTTTTGGTTGTCCTTAGAGGTTGTTGGTGTTTTTGTTGTTGTTTTTTCACACCAACATATGTCACTATATGAATGCATAATAATTTGTTTCATCCTGCCTACTATTATGGAAATTTAGGTTATAGCCATTTTTGTTTTCTATTAAAAAGACTGTTGAAGTAATCAACTTTATTCACCTAACATTTCACATACACAAGCATATAGAAATAATTTTTAAAGTAAAATTATTTATTTGTAAGGTTGGTTAATATTACAAATTACCCTGCATAGAAACTGTTTCTGCCCTAACCAGTTCTGTTCAGTGGAGATAGTGTCCTCTTGCAGACTGAAGGGTCCTATGTTTGATTCTGGTCAAGGGCATGTACCTTGGTTGCTGGCACTTCCCCAGTAGGGGGTGTGCAGTAGGCAGCTGATCAATGTTTCTCTCTCTTATCGATGTTTCTAACTCTCTATCCCTCTCTCTTTCTCTCTGTAAAAAATCAATAAAAATATATTTAAAAAAAGAAAAAGTAAGAAACTGTTTCAATGTACCCTCTGTGAGCGGTAATTGACATTTGATAAAAAGCCCAGATAGCATTCAAGATCATTTCAAAAAGGAAACACTACTTAACAGATGATGTTGAAACAAATAATTATCCATATAGTATAAAACTGGGATTCTAATTCATACCTCACCACAGACCCCCAGAAAAAAAAAATCATTTACAAATGGATTAAGGATTTAAATATGAAAGCAACATTTGACATCTTAAAAATAAAGAATATATTTCTGGTTTCAGAGAAGAAAAAGATTTCTGAAACAGAAAAAATTTATTTCCGTTAAAATAAAAATTGATCAATTAAAGTGTATTAAGTTTTAAAGAATGCTATTAATCATAATATATAGCATGAAGTTACAAAAAGCAACAAAGTATGAGAAAAGCAACGCATATAACCAATAATTTATTAGTATCCAGAATATATGTAAAAGAATTCATTAAGAAAGAGACAATGAAATTTAGAAATTGGACAAAAATCATAATAATTTCACATAATAAGAAATAATTATGGCCAATACAATATCAAAAAGTGCTTAATCTCATTATTGATTAGTAAACTGCAAACTCAGATTAGTTTGAGATATGATTTTATAATTTATATTAAAAACTAAAAAGTTTGCCCTTAGCCTGTTTGGCTCAGTGGATAGAGCACAGGACTGCATACCAAAGTGTCCCAGATTCGATTCTGGTCAAGGGCAGGTACCTAAGTTACAGGCTCTTCCTGGCCTGGACCCTGGTCGGGGTTCATGCAGGAGGAAACCAATTGATATGTTTCTCTCACATCGATATTTCTCTCTGTCTTCCCTCTCTCTCCCACTCTCCCTAAAAATCAATGGAAAAATATCCTTGGGTGAGGATTAAAAAAAAAAGAAAAACAATGTGTATTGCAATGTAATATATACATTTGCTGCAACTTACCTATCCATCAATACACTAAATATTGTAGAGCCATACAATAAATTCTACTAAACCATTAAAAAGAATAGAATTTTATGTGCTGTCATCAAAGAAATGTAGCTGTATACTATATAATCACACTACAAGCAATGTGTGGGATGACCCAATTTATGTACATACTTATAATTCCATATATATATTTAATGTGTAAAACAGTATCAAAAATTACAATAATCACATTTGAAAGACTGTGGATGAGTGGGGCTGGAAAAGAATATTTGAAGAAAGTATTTTTGTTTGTGCCAAAGGTTCATAAGCTATTTATATAACTTACTTTAGCTTTTTTGCTCTTGAGACCTTTTGGTACTAAATAATATGGAAGGTGGGAACAGAAGAGGCGAGGAGATGGTCTGTTGAGACAGTCTGTTTTGAGTATATTGTATTCCAAGAAGGGGATTCTCACAAGGGTTGCCAAGTCTTCAGTTCTGTTACGATGACCCTCAAAATAAATCAAGCTTAATATCTGCTGAGTCCAGGTGGTACCTGTAAAAATAAAAATTTCATTTCCAAACCTGAATTAATGTTTTATTTACAATGTCCATAATTATGCCATCTATCTCAAAACTATTTGGAGCTTTTTCTTTCTTTTTAACCACTCCAAATATGCCAAGGAAATGTGCCCAACTTTTTTTCTCTGTCTTTTATATTAAAATTAGCAAAGATAAAATTAGGTGTTCTAAGTTCCGTTTTTACTCAAAAAGAGTTGTGATAGTGATTTAGATTAACCCTTCAGCTCTTTTTTTCCCTGTGATTCATGTAGTTTCTGTTCGTGTGATTTTCTGCGGCTGTCTCTGTTTCTCCTTCGTCTTTCTGAAAGTTTTACCTTTTGGAAATAAAGACAGTTTAAAAGCTCAAGACCCCCTTAAACTTTTCTTTTTAACATTGTGTAGGTCTCCCAATACAGTGCTAAATGAAAGCACTGATGGGCATTCTTGTCTCATACTTGATTTTAAATGTTTCACTATTGCATTTGATGTCTGTGGTAGTTTTTGGTAGAGTCTATTCATCAGGTTAAAGAAGTTGACTTTCTTTTTTTTTTTTTTTAAAGACTAGTTTTTTATTTTTTTATTCTTCTAAATGTGTTTTATTGATTTTTTACAGAGAGGGGTACAGAGTTTGAAACATCGATCAGCTGCCTCCTGCACACTCCCCTCTGGGGATGTGCCCGCAACCAAGGCACATGCCCTTGACCGGAATCGAACCTGGGACCCATCAGTCCCCAGGCTGACGCTCTATCCACTGAGCCAAACCGGTTAGGGCAAAGAAGTTGACTTTCTCCCTAGTTTGCTAATAGTCTCCCTTAGGAATGTATGCTGAATTTTATTAAATGCTTGTTCTGCACCTGTTGAGATGATAATTCAGGCTTTCTACTATGCTCTAGTAATGTGGGTGAACTGCATTCATATATTTTTAAACCAATCTTGAAATAAAGCCACCTGGTCACAGTGGTACTTTTTTTGACATTGCTAGATTTGTTTTTGCTCATATTTACTTGGTATATGATTTTTGCACCTATGTTCATGAATATATAATCAATGTACTAAAAGAATCTGAGGTGTCAATAGTCTTCCAATCATTGCTACTCACTTGAGTAGACTTAATAGATACAGTAGGTTTGATAAAATGTATGCCGATTTCTGGAAAGTCACTAATATCCCCTTAAGATGAGTAAGATATCAGCAGATTGGGCTAAGGACAAATACTTAGGCTGGATTAAGGGTAAAGGAAAAATTCTTATGGGCTGCTTAACCTAAAACTAAGAAAACTGAGGCACCACCCACATCTAAGGGAGGAAAATAAAAAACACCTGATATCAAATGTGCTGGCACATTTTGCAGAGTAGAAACATCCAGGGAAAAGGCATTGTATTTAATTTGGAGAAAGTAAACAGGGTCCTGAATTTCAAAGTCAATGGTAAAAGGGAGGGACTGGAGCACTTTCATGAAAACCAGGAATGACTTTTTTGTATTGACTTTGACTCCAATGTATCTCTGAGCAATATTAACCACTTGTACAACATTGATTCAAGAACACCAATCACCCTGTGTTCTAAAAAGCACATATAAAAAATAAGCTTTTAAGGGGAATGTAAGATTTGAAGACAGTTTCCATTAGTTCAAAATTCTTTCATTATTATAGGGAAATAAAAGCAATTAGAGTAATTGAAAAGCATATTATGAATTAGTTCTGACTGAGAAATGCTGCTAACCAAAAGCCTGCTGGGTTTTTTAAATATATTTTCTTCCATTCTCAGAGAAAGCCAACAGGTCAGCATTGACCTAGTATCTGCTTTGGCTCAATGTTTGGTTTCTTCTGAGGTGCCTTAAAAAACAACAATATATGCATTTTAAATGAGCTCATATAGTAAAACTTTGAGATTTATTTAACTTATTAAACATCCTAATGGTGCTCTAAATGTAGGCTGGGCTACTATTAATGTCTGGAAAAGGGCTCATTTGTACACATGTATTACCAAACCAGAGTGAAAACTGATAGCAGGTAGTCCACTCCTCAAACTTACCAGATTTTAGATATGTAATTATGAAGACATCATCATCTCTAATTTCAAAGTCATCTAGATTTTCTAGAAAGTCAGCATCAACGAAAGAAGATTCAAAATTATAGCCTTTAAAGTTCAGCAAATATGTGTCTTTGTTGTCCATACTTATTCACCTACAAGTAAAAACAAATAAAACACTTTTCAATTTCTTAGTATTTTATATTATGTACTAACACTTACTGAGTGTTCAATATATGCCAAGCACCTTTTAAATGTCATGTGTCTCAACCCATGCCTTACTAAACATCATCCTATATAATAAAATTCTAACATGCAAATAAACTGAACTGCGTAACAACCAGTTGCTATGATGCACACTGACCACCAGGGGACCGACGCTCAAAGCAGAAGCTGCACCCTGGGGGTCATTGCACTCTCATAGGGGGAAGCACCACTGAGCAAGAAGCCAGGCTCACAGCTGGCAACTGCAGCAGCAGTAGCGGGAGCCTCTCCCACCTCCATTGCAGGTCGGCGGTAAGGAGCAAGAAGTTCCAGACTGAGAGAGGGATGTCTGACTCCTGGCTTAGGCCCAAACCCCCTGACAGGCAGATATCCTTTGAGGGATATGGGACTGCGAGAGGGCCCAGGCCGGGCTAAGTGCCCTCCCTCACCCCACTCCAGTGCATGAATTCGTGCACTGGGCCGCTAGTGCATATATAAAAATTTATTCTTAACAGCAACCAAACATTCTTAGAGGTTTTATCACTATTTTAAAGATGAGGAATCTAAGATACTAAAAGGTTAAACAGCTTTTCCTAAAACCCCATGAGGGAGGTATTATCATGATTCCAAACATAGAACTAAGGAAAATAAGGTAAAGGAGGTGCAAGGTTGCCCAGATGGCAGACCTGGCAGGATTTGATGCCAGACTATTCGGCCACAGAGCCCATTCCTTCAATCACTTTACTGATACAGTTTCTTAATGTGCCGAGCCAGCTCAGCCAAGGGTTCAAAAGCCTGAGTGAGGGCAGTGAAAGGATGAAGAAATGACAGACAAAGAGAATAAGCTGGGTCTAGGTGGATCTTCCTGTGCCTGGCTGAGGCCACAGAGAGAGATCCAGAGGCAAACTGAGCCTTTATTTTATAGCCAGAGGTAAACAAGGTAGTGGTCACTGTAGTGACAATGTTCTTGTGAGTTTCACTTGTTTTGGCAGCACTTGCTGCACCTCCCCCAACCCATTAGCTACCCAGATAAGATCTAGGGAGCATCATAAGGTCAAGCCTAATTATGCTAAGAGGACTGTGCCCTCTAAGCTGGACCTTGTTTGTGGCTGTGCCAACAGGTCAGTCTGAGGTTTAACCCTATAGCCGGGCCCAACATCTTGCCCTTTTTTGTTTTTAAGCTACTATAATGAAAGTAAAACTTAAGCATCAAGAACAAAACTCTGGCTATTAAAACAATGCCAATGCAAAACCCAAACTACAGACATGTTAACATTTTAAAACTTAAACATAAAGGTCTGGATATTAACAAAACAAAACAATGCCAATGTGTTAACATTTTTAAAACTAGTAAGAATAACAAAACAATGCTAATGCAAAGCAGCAATAAGTGAGTTTCTGCTAAATGAAAGTTTCTTTTGCTAATTTACTCAGAGTCCTCGGACTTGGCTGAGCAAGACTTTGCAGAAGACTGGCAGCTAACCAATGCTAGCATAGCCAGAAACATGATTGAGGGAGTAGCTTCCACATCTTGTTTCTCTACGATCTGCTGGGCCTCAGTTGTTAACTTCTTCAGCTGACCCCATGTTGGCATCTCAGTCCCTTGCATAGCCTTCCTTTTCTTCTTTTTTCCACTATGCTGTCATCGGGGCAACCCTCAGTGTTTTGAACGATGGGACAAGGAGCTTCTCTGGGTCCATTGTGGTGACATATGAAAGTCTCCGGTTCCCAAATTGACTGCACTGCTCCTTCTGGAAAGATACAAAACACAACCTCTTCCCCACATCATAACTAGATCTGGTAAAACTCTTGGCTGGTTTGTGCAAAACTCTTGCGGGGCTAAGTCGGCAGAGGCTATTGTACAGGAGGCCCGATGCCTTTCGGCTGCTGTACAAATCTCTGCATTGTAATTCAAAAAATTTAACAGATAACATTCTTCAATTTAACAGATAACATTCTTCTCCCCTTTTTTTATTTTTATAAAAAAGGTTTATATTGATGTAATTCTGACCATTCATAAAGAATGTTTATAGTTGATGGAATCCTGACCATTCATAAATGGGTATACATTTTAGAGCTTGCTACTGCATTCGTCCTCATCCTTGGTAATGCTGTCAGGTGTTCCAAAATGTTAAATCAGAAGATATCACATGAAGCCTCAATAAGACAGCTTATTTTAACTCGGCTAAATGGGGTGAGAACTCATTAGAAGAATACTAAACATGGTATGATGAAACCTGAAGAAATAGCTCTGGCTTCCTAGATACATATAAAAATACATGCTCCTCTGTATTTATGACCTCCTACTTTAACTTAAGATGTTGCAAATTATGCAGCTTTACATGTTTATAGTGAATTGGTTCTACTTTTGAGCCTTAGCACTTCAAAATAAAACGTTAACTTTGAGTCAAACTGTTAGTTTTTCTTTTTGTGTCAAGAGCTAACTTTGATGTGTTAAAACTTAAATAAAATCCATTTACTCAATCCAAAACAGGCATTAAAAAGAAAAACCACAAGTCCTGTCTTATATCCATTTTAAGAGTAGGATTGGCGCTTTTCGCTATTACCTGAGTCCTGATCTATCACTCCAGAGAGAACTTGCCAATCCTGCGCTTCCCTGGGTGGCATGATAAAGTGCCGGGGTCCAACCCCAGCGGGTCCAGGGGTCCCCAAAGGTGTGGACGGAGTCGGCGAAGAAGGAATGACACGGAGACAGTGTTCAGTTGATCAGCATAGCCGGGTTCTCTTGTCAGGGTCTCCAGCCAAGTTTTGGTCTGGATCTCCAGAGAGGTTCTGCTTTGGATCTCCAGCGAGGTTCTGTAGCCATGTTCCCTCGCTAGGTTCTCCAGCCAGGTTCTGTCCAGGCTCTCCAGTCAGGTTCAGTGTCCAGGTTCCAGTCAGGTTCTCCTGCCAATCTCTGTAGTCAGGTTCAGTCCAGGATCCCCTGCCATGCTCTCTCACCAGGCTCCGCCTCCAGGCTCCGAGGTCAGTCCCTGTCCAGGATCCTCCGGCATGCTCTCGCCAGCGAAGTTCTTCTGTCTCTAGAGAACGTTCTGTGTAGGTTCTGTGCCTAGGCTCTGTCTCTCTTGGTCCTGTCTTCCAAGCCCTGTGTCCTTAGTTCTGTGTTCTGAGTTCTGTGTCTCTGTCTGGTTCTGTGTTCTGAGTTCTGTCTCTTTCTGTCTTGTTACATCTGTATTTATACCAGTTGACTCAATCCCATCAATCTCTATTACAAAGGTTAGGGCGTTTCTTATCTCCATTCCAGGGAGAAAAGATTATGTAGTTTAAGCATGATTGTTCGTAGTTAAAGGGATTAATTACCCGCCTGGCACTTAGTTGAGGGGTTTTATTCCCTCCCTAACTTCAGGGGAAAATCCCTACCTGGGGATTCAACCTTTCTTGGAGAGGTGACCTTGGTTAAAACACAGTGCCAAGAAGGTGAGCAAACATATTAAGAACCGTATGCCATATATGCCAGGTCCCTTGAAACAGCAAGGATGGACCGGCTCCCGGCAATAAAGGTTTACTGAGTCAGCTGGAAAGGCTGCAGTGGGGTTAAGGATAAGGACCCTACTGTTTGGCGGGACCGGTGCTGGCCCCGCTTGTAGTTTTCCTGCCTATGGGACATTGGATTATCACCAACATCAGCCATTTACCCAATTGCTTTCCTCTCCTGCATCCTGAACATAGTTCAGGGTAAAAGGAGAGGCTTATGAGCAACAGAAAGCTCTCCAAATGTTTGCACCAGACCCCCATCATCCCAAACCTGCCGGCACTGTTCCCTTGCTTCCTCCAATCCTTGTTCATATTTGGGAGGAAGTGCATCTTCCAGAGTGCTCTCTCCCACAGGAGCTGTAGCCCCCGGGACTGGAGGAGGCAGTGGAGATGCCGATGGTACCGGTGGAGTCGGAAGCCTCTGGTAGCCTTCACCCATCTGTCCTGATTCCCCTGCCACATTCATCTACTCCCTTTCTGGAGTGGGCTCTAGGCAGTCCCAAATCAGGGACCAAAGACTGAAAGCAGAGGCAGGCATTTCCTCTGGACCTTCAGCTATATAATGATCTTTGAGTTGTTTTCCTACCTTCTCCCATGCCTCTGTATTTACCTTTCCTTCCTCAGAAAACCATTGGCAGATTGTACTCACAAAACCGAACAACTCAAAAAGCTGTTCATACCTCACAGAACAGCCCCGTGCTTAGAGCATAACATTAAGCATGGATACGTATAAATTCTTTTCCTGCGATCCTGAATTTCCCATGTTTTACACCTAGTTATATCACGGAACTTCGCTCCTTACCTTCCTCCTGCTTTCTGCACGTGCTTCACTGGAGCGTCCTTTCACCTGACAACTGTAGTTCCCCCAAACTCAGGCCCCGTGCTGGGTGCAACATGTGCGGAGCCAGCTCAGCCAAGGGTTCAAAAGCCTGAGTGAGGGTGGTGAAGGATGAAGAAATGACAGACAAAGAGAATAAGCTGGGTCTAGGTGGATCTTCCTGTGCCTGGCTGAGGCCACAGAGAGAGATCCAGAGGCAAGCTGAGCCTTTATTTTATAGCCAGAGGTAAACAAGGTAGTGGTCACCATAGTTACAATGTGCTTGTGAGTTTCACTTGTTTTAGCAGCATTTGTGCACCTCCCACAGCCCATTAGCTACCCAGATAAGATCTAGGGAGCGTCATAAGATCAAGCCTAATTATGCTAAGAGGACTGTGCCCTCTAAGCTGGACCTTGTTTGTGGCTGTGCCAACAAATCAGTCTGAGGTTTAACCCCATAGCTGCGCCCTACACTTAGTATTTCATATTTTTATTATTATAGAAACTAGAGGCCTGGTGCATGAAAATTCATGCACTGGAGGGGGGTCCCTCACCCGGGCCTGTACCCTCTCACCACCCAGGAGCCCTCAGGGGCAAGAGGTGACCTGGCAATCAGGGGAAGGAGACGCCCCATCACACCTCTGCTGCTGCCACTGCTGGCAGCACAAGCCTCGGCAAGCCCTGGTTACCTGAGCCTTGAGTGGACTTAGTTGGCTGGGCAGCTGTCATCCGAGGCTTGCCTGTTGTAAGAGGCCGTGGTGCTACAGGAAAGGCCTGACCCAACTCCAAGTCATGTAAAAGACATGAACTTGGCTTGCACCCCAGTTCTTGTGATCTAGGCAAGCAGACATTTTGTCATAGCAGCTGTCAAACATAGATGGACCTAGACAAAGCTTGCCCAGTCTTGCCCAGCCTGTAACGATCTGCTACTTCCCCATCAGAAGCCAAGCCCTAACAGTGATCTATGAAGCATGACTAGCCACAGGTTAGCTATAAAACAGTGTGTGTAAAAGTTAAAGTTGCTGGTGCCTTGTGCCAGTCCTCCTAAACCCTGGTCTCTGGTACTTTCATCCCACACCGCCATTACCCTACGGGACCATTTGGGAGCGGGTCTCCGCAATTGGTGCCCAACGTGGAGCAGAATGTGGGCTGCGTGAGGACCCCGAAGTATCACTCAGCCGAGTCCATTAAGTAATAGTAAATTTTGGGGAATTTGTGTTAATTAGGAGTAAAACATGGGGCAATTAGAGACCAAAGAGCGCTCTCTGCATGCACAGATGTTAAAGAACATGCTGCAGGCAAGAGGGGCTCGAGTAACTACCTCCCGACTCCTGCCGGGGGGCCACGACGGTGGCCACGCACTGGGTTTGTCCTTCTGGTGTTTATTGTCTGGTATTTGTTGTCCTGGCATTTGTTGTCAAAAAGTCGTCTGCTTCTGTCTGCACCCTGCTGCAATGTTTTTTGAAAATTTTCAGGACTTCAAGGAGCGAGCTGCAGGTTCTGGGCAACCTTAGATTGCATTTGTCTCGTCCTTTGTTGTCTTTGTCTTTGTCAAAATGGGTCAGGGCCAGTCATCTTCGTCGACCCCCTATCAGTCAGGCCCATTCCGGGTGAGTGGAAGGGGAGCTTGATCACCTCCTGGGAAGCTATAGAGCTCCCTCAGGAATGGGGAAATTGTTAGGAATTGGGTGGATTGTTTAAACTCTGAGTGAATGTCTGGTGAAAGTGTGTGAGTGTGGAGGGAGGGGGCCTGCCCTCTCCTCTCCTTTGTGTGGCTCCACGACTTCAGTTACAGAGTCCGAGTGGGCCCCAACCTGCGGTTCCGCGATTCGTCATATGGCATAACGGTGACTCACCCCCACATGGAGGTGACCAGGCCCGGGTTTTATACGGGTGCACCTTAGCTAAGACAAATCTAAGCTCCTAAGGGATGCGGCCACGTGGGCATCTGCATGAGGATCTGTAAAAACAGGTCACCCCCTCCCTTGTCTGTCTCTCGTCACTGATCATCATGGGGTGGGGACAAAGTAAACCCACTGTTAACTAGTCTGTGTGAAGTAAAAGCTACTTTGATTTATTCTGCTGTTCTGTTGATACGCTTGGCTGAACGTTTGGGCTGGACCCGTGGTAGTCTGCAGAAGTCTCTTGGCAGCTACGAAAATTATTTTTCTCAGTCTTTTGCTCACTATTAAAGGGGAATCAGCCCACTTAGCTAATAAAGATTTCTGTCTATCAGTTGCTCTTACCTAGGTTGTAAATTTACTGTATTAAATTAAAGTTCTAGGGTAGATTTAAAGGTTAAGATGTTAATGCTTTTGATTTACAGAAATTCTGAACGGGAGTGGCCCACTTTCCAGGTGGGATAGCCAAATATGGGGACTTATAATTTAACCACCGCTTTTCAGGTTCACCATGTTGTCTATGGCTGGCCGGGTCACCCCGACCAAATTCCCTATATTCAAGTGTAGGTCAATAGTTTAACTAAAGAAACATAGCAAAAAGTTAGAAATAAATATGCCATCTGAATCATTTGCTGAAACTTCCCCCAAAGCAGAAAATGAGGGAAGGGAAGAAGGGAGTATGTGGCGATCCAACATGGGCACCCCCTCCCCATGTATTCTAATTTAAAATCTCCTTCTTGTAACTGAAAAGTTTTACAAAAATTTAAAAATACGTCTAGGATTTCTATACACATATAAAGAGAAAAACTAGCTTGAAACTAATGCATGCATCGTCTGATTGTGGACATTTAGATAGAGTTTTAAGCTAAAATCTCTTTACAAACATACAAAATAAAACCCAAGACTGATTATTTCCTAAGAAAAATGGCAAATTTAACCCAAAGGAAAAAAGATGCTAGCTAGATTCTAGCAGCAGGATTGGCATTTCCATAATAAAGAACAGTTTTTAAATACTGATAAAGGATATTAAAAAGTTAACTTCAAGTCCAAAAAGGAAATTCAAAAAATTATCTCTATTACAAAAATTTACTAAAGAATATACCTTAAAATAATAAATTAGATTTAAATCTCAAGAATTATTAAAATATATTAATTATAAAAATCTAAATAGCCCAGGTAAAAGACGGCTACGCCCTTTAATTAAGGCTAGCTTCCCAAAGGAATTTCTAATAGAGAAAGGGCTAGCCTCCCTTCCCCCCAACAAAACAAGCAGGTAGGCCAAAAATTTCCTACCAGTAGCAACTTCTAAAAAGAGGCTTGCTTCCCAATTTCCCATCCTTAGTAAAAAGAATGTAACGAATTTACATTTGAATAGTTACCTATTTCCAGTCAATAGCAGCCCAAGGCTTTAGGAGTTTACTAAATTAAATTAGATATTCTAAAATAACAAAATACTAAAATACTAATCTAAATTTCCCTTACAAAAAAATCTAAAGGACAAAATTAAATCTATTAATTATATCTTATATTTTTAAAGTTTATTCTCTCTTCTTAAAGAATTTTTTAATAAAGCCAATTTAAAATTACCAGAGGACAGACAAATAGTTAAGGGATATGCTGCTTGTAGTGACTTAAACCATCATCCACCAGTAGAAGGAGTAAATCCTCCTAGTCTCCTTCCAGGTCATCTTTGGCAGATGGATGTCACTCATGTCCCTGCCTTTGGAAGGCAACACTATGTCCATGTGACTATTGAAACTTATTCTGGATTTTTGGTTGCTACAGCCCAAACAGGTAAAGCTACTAAGCATGTAATTAACCACTGTTATACAGCATTTTCCCTTTGAGGTATACCTAAAATTATAAAAACAGGTAATGGACCAGGATATACCAGCAGGGCTTTTCAACAATTTTGTCAATATTACCAGATATTTCACAAGACGGGAATCCCCTATAATCCCCAAGGACAAGGCATAGTTAAAAGGGCACATCGTTCCCTAAAAAAAATCAGATCCAAAAAACAAAGAAGGGGGAGCTATGGGGTCCGTACTCTCCTCACCAAATATTACAACATTCACTATTTACTTTAAATTTTTTGAATCTGGACGCGCAGGGTTTGTCTGCTGCAGATCGACAATGGACCACGGGAGCCCATCGGGCTGCCTTAGTCAAATAGAAAGATCCTAACACTATGGAGTTGCTAACTTGGGGAAGAGGATATGCTTGTGTTTAAGTTCCAGGTGCAGACCCCAGTGACCGAGTTTGCGATCAGATCTCTGAGGAAGAGGCAGGACACGCTCCAGTGGAGGGATCATCGGCAAACGGAGATGACTCCTCCTATCACCTAGGTTCTTTGAAGAGGCTGGATGCAGAAGCTCAAAGCATTCACTCGGAATCCTTTCTGGGGATTAATTTTGGCTTTGATCGCCTTGACTAGACTCTTGCCAGTGACTTCGGCTGAGGTTCACTGGGCTCATGTGATTGATCCACCAACCTTCACTCTGCAGACTTGGAATGACCCTGAGAAGGAAGGATATTCTGTTTCTTGTCAAGGGTGTTCTCACCAATTGTACATCTGTTACTGATAGAAATTTTGACATTGTAGTTTTGCATCAGCCTCCCTTTGTTATGCTTCCTGTTAAAGCCAATGGTACCTGGTATGAGCATTCAGGACTTCAAGTATTGATAAGATTATATGAGTTACTTACTAGACCTAAGAGATTTTTAGGAATTGCAGGTTTAGTAGCTGTAATTTCTCTGATTGCTACTGCTACTACTGCAGCTATAGCTTTAACTCAAGAAATTCATACAGCTCATTATGTAGATCTTGCTAAAAATATGAGTGTTGCTTCAAGAAAGGATCGATAGGAAGTTAGAACAGAAGGCTGATGTTTTGGAACAGACTGAGCTTTTATTAGGGGATCAGTTACAAAATCTTAAGCTTCGTGCTAGTCTCCGCTGTCATACTGAATTTAATAACATTTGTGTAACTCCCAAGTTTTATAATGCTTCCTCTTAGGAATAGAATAAGGTTAAAGCACATCTCTTAGGTATATGGAAGGCCTCTAATACATCATTGGATATTTTGAAATTGCATGACGAAATTCAGGCTATAATGAGTGCAAAGGGACCTGAGCTTCTGCCTGCAGAGGTAGCAGCTAAGATTTTTAATGAGATTGAAAGTTGGTTTTCTTCTACCTGGTGGACCTCATTATTAGGTTCCGGGATTATGATACTTACTAGAGGCCCGGTGCACAAAAATTTGTGCACTGGCGGCGGGGGGGGGGGGGGGGGGGGTTTGGTCGCAGAAGGCAGGCCCAATCCCTAGGTGCCTGCCCCCCAGCTCCTGGTCGGGCTCAGAGCAGGGCCGACAGGGGAGTTGGGGCGCCGCCCCCTGTCACCCACAGAGCAGGGTGGATCAGGAGGTTGCGATGCCACCCTCAGTCAAGCTCAGGGTAGGGCCGATTGGGGGGTTGGGGCGCCGCACCCTGTCACACTCAAGGCAGGGTCTATGGGGAGGTTGCGGTGCCACCCCCTGTCACCCACAGAGCAGGGCCCATCAGGGGGTTGTGGTGCCACCCCTGTCACTCACAGAGCAGGGCGGATCACGGAGTTGTGGTGCCACCCCTGTCACATACAGAGCCGGCTGATCAGGGGGTTGTGGTGCCACCCCTGTCACTCACAGAGCAGGGTGGATCACAGGGTTGTGGTGCCACCCCTGTCACATACAGAGCCGGCCGATCAGGGGGTTGTGGTGCCACCCCTGTCACTCACAGAGCAGGGCCTATCAGGGTTTGGGGAGCTCCCCCCTGTCACACACAGAGCAGGGCCGATCAGGGGGTTGTGATGCCACTCTCAGTCACGCTCAGGGTAGGGCCGATTGGGGAGTTGGGAAGCTGCCCCCTGTCACAATCAAGGCAGGGTCAATGGGGAGGTTGGGGCACTGCCCCCTGTCACCCACAGAGCAGGGCCGATCAGGGGGTTGGGGCACTCCCCCCCGTCACACACAGAGCAGGGCCCATGGGGGGGTTGGGGCACCGCACCCTGTCACACACAGAGCAGGGCCAATCAGGGTTGGGAGCTCCCCCCTATCAAGCACAGAGCAGGGCCGATCAGGGGATTGGGGCGCCTTCCCCTGTCACGAACAGAGCAGGGCATATTGGGAGGTTGTAGCCCCACCCCCTGTCACACACAGAGCCACAGGGCAATCAGGGGGTTTGGGCGCTGCTCCCTGTCACGCTGCTCCAGGGGCCAGGAAGCCTCATGGCTCCGCTGATCCCGGTGCTAGGAGGCCTCGCTGCTCCACTGATCCCAGTGCTGGGAGGCATATTACCCTTTTACTATATAGGATAGAGGCCTGGTGCACGGATGGGGGCTGGCTGGTTTGCCTTGAAGGGTGTCCTGGATCAAGGTGGGGGTCCCCACTGAGGTGCCTGGCCAGTCTGGGTGAGGGGCTGAAGGCCGTTTTCAGGCTGGTGGGTGACTGAAGCTCCCAGCCTCTTCTTTTTTCCTTTTTTTTTATTCTTGGATTTATTTACCTTCTATAGCTGTCACTGGAGCTGAGAGCTGGCTTTAGCTGTGAGACCTCGGCTGCTGAAAGCAGGTTTCTGGGCTTTGTTTACTTTCTGTACTTGAAAATTTGTTGCAACTCCAGCTCTGAGATCCCGGCTGACTGAAAGCAGGTTTCTGGGGTTTCGTTTAGCTTCTATATTTGTAACAATGCTTTTCAGAGAGCAGCTCAGAGCCCAGCTGCAGCAGGCGGGGAAGGTTGGCTTCCTCCATCACTGGAGCAAGCAAGCCTCCTGTTGGTGTCAGTAGCCTGGCTGCCGGCCGCCATCTTGGCAGGCAGTTAATTTGCATATTGCCCTGATTAGCCAAAGGGAAGGGTAGCAGAGGTATGGCTAATTACCATGTTTCTCTTTTATTAGATAGGACTAGATGCCCGTTATCTCCCTCAGCCCGGCCTGTGCCCTCTCGCAGTCTGGGACCCCTCGGGAGATAACGGCCTGCTGGCTTAGGGCTGCTCCTGGGTGGTAGAGGGCAGGCACAATCCTTAGGTGCAGCCCCTGTCATGCACAGAGCAGGGCGGATCAGGAGGTTGCGATGCCACCCTCAGTCATGCTCAGGGTAGGGCTGATTGGGGGGTTGGGGCACCGCCCCCTGTCACACACAGAGCAGGGTGGATCAGGGGGTTGGGGCGCCGCACCCTGTCACACTCAGGGCAGGGCCGATGGGGAGGTTATAGCTCTACCCCGAAACACACAGAGCAGGGCCCGTGGGGGGGGGGGGTTGGGGTGCCGCACCCTGACACACACAGAGCAGGGCCGATCAGGGGGTTGGGGAGCTCCCCCCATCAGGCACAGAGCAGGGCTGATCAGGGGGTTGGGGCGCCTTCCCCTGTCACGAAGAGAGCAGGGCGGATAGGGAGGTTGTGGCCTCGCCCCCTGTCACACACAGAGCTGCAGGGCGATCAGGGGGTTTGGGCGCTGCCCCCTGTCACGCTGATCCCGGTTCCGGGAGGCCTCACAGCTCCGCTGATCCCAGTGCTTGGAGGCATATTACCCTTTTACTATATAGGATAGAGGCCTGGTGCACGGGTGGGGGCAGGCTGGTTTGCCCTGAAGGGTGTCCTGGATCAGGGTGGGGGTCCCCACTGGGGTGCCTGGCCAGCCTGGATGAAGGGATGATGGCTGTTTGCAGCTGGTCACACACCCTTCAGGGTGGGGGTCCCCACTGGGGTGCCTGGCCAGTCTGGGTGAGGGGCTGAGGGCTGTTTTCAGGCTGGCGGGTGACTGAAGCTCCCAACCGCTCCTTTTTTTCTTTTTTTTTTTTTTTTATTCTTGGCCAGCTTTAGCTCTGAGGCTTGGCTCCAGCTCTTAGGCCTCTGCTGCTGAAAGCAGGTATCTGGTTTGTTTGGGTTCTGTAATCGAAACACTGTTTCAACTCCAGCTCTGAGATCCCGGCTGGCTGAAAGCAGGTTTCTGGGGTTTTGTTTAGCTTCTATATTTGTAACAATGTTTCAAACTGCAAGCTCAGAGGCCGGCAGCGGCAGGCGGGAAACGTTGGAGTCTTCCGTCACTGAAGCAAGCAAGCCTCATGTTCGCTTCAAGCTGCCTGGCTGCAGGTTGCCATCTTGGCTGGCAGTTGATTTGCATATCATCCTGATTAGCCAATGGGAAGAGTAGCGGAGGTATGGCTAATTACCATGTATCTCTTTTATTAGATAGGATATGCATATCCATTCTGCTTTGTCTACTTCCAGTCTGCATCCGAGCCATTGGAGGAAGCCTCCGATCCTTGCAAACCGCTGTGCACGAACTGCGCCTAAAACACAAAGAAGGGGGAGATGTAAGAGGCTGTGGGGCTACAGGAAAGGCCTGACCCCACTCCAAGTCATGTAAAGGACATGAACTTGGCTTGCACCCAGTTCTTGTGATCTAGGCAAGCAGACATTTTGTCATAACAACTGTCAAACATAGATGGAACTAGACAAAGCTTACCCAGTCTTGCCCAGCCTGTAACGATCTGCTACTTCCCCTCAGAAGCCAAGCCCTAACAGTGATCTATGAAGCATGACCAGCCACAGCTTAGCTATAAAACAGTGTGTGTAAAAAATAAAGTTGCTGGAGCCTTGTGCCAATTCTCCTAAACCCCGGTCTCTGGTGCTTTCATCCCACACCACCATTACCCGGCGGGACCATTTGGGAGCGGGTCTCCACAGCCTGTGCCTTGGACCAGTCCTGAGCAGCTTGGGGGCTGAGGGGACTGGGTGCCAGCATCTTGTGGCTGTGAGCACAGCCATCTTGGAGGACATGGCAATCAATTAGCATATTTCCTCTTTATGGGCTGTGGGCGCCACAATCTTCGTGATGGCGTGAGGGTCAATTAGCATATCCCCTCTTTATTAGCTAGGATAGGAAATTCTACAATAAATGTACTTTTTTTTTTTTCTGGAACAGAGATAATCTGTTGTCCCTGAAGCTTCTGAGGCTTTGGGATCTGTCTGCCATTTCAAATAAATTGTGGAATATGCTCTGTGTGTAACACCACCTGCTTTTACTTTGGAGATGTCACCCTCATATAGTTGCAAACTATTGTATGGTTTTTATTACATTTTCCAATTGAACTTTTATCATAAATCCTAAATAAATCTAAATAAGAAAGTCAAAATATAAATAGGAAGCATACAGTCTAAAGACATATCTGTTCAAATATTGGACCAGCTATGCCCTAACTGGTTTGGCTCAGTGGATATAGCATCAGCCTGTGGACTGAAGAGTCCCAGGTTCAATTCCAGTCAAGGGCATATACCTTGGTTGGGGGCACATCCTCAATAGGGGATGTGTAGGAGGCAGCTGATCAATGTTTCTCTCTCATCAATGTTTCTAACTCTCTATCCCTCTCCCTTACTCTCTGTAAAAAAATCAATAAAATAGATATAAAAAAATTACACCAGCTAGGCATTTCTCTATTGGATCCACTTACTAAATCTATTATATATATTTCAAAGAGGGAGAGGGAGAAAGAGAGATGGAAACACCAATGATGAGATAAGAGAGAATCATTGATTGTCTGCCTTCTGCATGCCCCCTTCTGGGATTGAGCCCGCTACCTAGGCATGTTCCTGACCAGGAAACAAACTGTGATCCCTGTTTCATAGGTTGACGCTCAACCACTGAGCAACACCAACTGGGCCAGAAATCTATTCTTCAATGTCAAATAGATGAGGAAATCGCAGAAGTTCTAATAACACTAGGTTTAAGACCAACACATATGTTAGTCGTGTACTTTTAAAAATTTTCTGTGCACACCTAGAAAATGAATTTGTTAAAGTTGCATATATGACTTTGTCTAAATTGAATGTCAAAAAACATTAATTCTTTTACAAACAATCTAAATCATCTGCCCAATAGAGGAAAGTCAGAGGTGAGAATTGTGCTGAGTAAGAGTAGAAACATCACTTGCATTAGAATTACTTGGGTTTTGGTAAATGTTCATATTCTAGGCCCTATAACAGACTAATAGGATTAGAATTTCTGGAAAGTGTGCCCTGGAAATTAGCATTTTAACAATCCTGCGGATCACACTTAAAAACAAAAAAAGGGAACCAAAATACTGTTTCAATGAATGTTTATCTCAACCTCCAGAGAAAGCTTTGTGGAATGTTATTTGATCTCTAATTAAAAGATCCAGTTCAGGCCCTACTAAGTAGCTAGAGCTTTCCTGGCTCAAGGTGAAGAAGTCCAGGCAACCTCAACTATTGAGAAGTGAGGATAAAGGAGACTGGCTGGTAAGGCACAAAGAATGCATTCAGGAGATAGATGGAGTGCTGTTATGACTTTGCTATTATGAAGTTTTCCAGGAAAAACCTTGAATAACTCAACTTTTGGAGTGTGGTGAGGAAGAATTTATACTGTAGCACATGGACACACACACACCAAAAAGCACCAATTCCAGGAATTCTTGATTCGGCGTAAAGAGGAAAAAGTGTCAAGCAACCCACGAAAACATTCTAAAATCACTCCTTTTAACTGCTTATTATATTAAGTATGTCTTGCACAGTCTTAAGAGAGAACAAACTATTTTGCAACAGAAACAAGGAGCAAAGAGTGGAGTGTGGAATGCATTTTTATATAGGATCTCGGGACTGGCGAGTCATATATTGTTTGTATCTCCTTAGTGAATATAGGAGAAAGTACTTGTATAAAGAAAAAAATGTCACGTGTTTTCCTTATTCTTGCCCTGAGTACAAAAGAAAAGGAAGAAAAACAGAAAATTGAGGAGAAAGAAATAAATACATTGTATGCTGAAGAGGGGGTAAGACTTGAAAGAGGTCCTATGTCTACGTTTTCACTACTCACTGTTACACGTCAACTGATGAAGCAAAATCCACTTCTGATATAACTGTATGGATGACAGGGAATGATGTGTTGCTGAGAAATAAATACTCCCTACAAGTGTATTTTGGCCAATGAGAAGTGCTCTAGGGAGTCAACAGAGAGCTCAGTTTGAATAAATATATTAGGTAATACAGTGAGGTCTTGACTTACGAGTTTAATTCGTTCCATGACGGAGCTCGTGACTCAAATTACTCGTATGTCAAATCATCAGTGAAAGAGTGAGACACGTGATGCTGGGCTGATGTTGTGGCGTTCACTGTGACGTTCGCTGCGCCAACTAGCGGTGAGGTATCTGAAGCTGGCTCCTAACCCGAATTTTAGCTCACAACTCAAAGCAAAAAATTGGCCAAGAGACGGCTCATATCTCAAAAAACTCGTTAGTTGGGACACTCGTAAGTCAAGGCCCCACTGTACTTTATTGACATAAGAAATAGACATCTGATTAGTCCAGACAAAACAACCGTCAAAACTGGTGGCGATAATAAAGAGAGCTGCATGTAACCAGTTGTCATATTTACTTAAATTGGAAACTACAACAACAACAGGTATTTGAAAGCTGTAGCAACATCTTCCTGGGACATGAAGGATGGCTCATGAATCTTTTAGACCTATCTCAGGAGGCTGGCGTTCCTTTCCAGGTTTTTACTCCAAACATCCTATGTAAAACTGGCTATGACTATGGGAGGTTCAAATAACTTTATAAAATCACAGTGTATTTAAATTTGTTTTCTAAAACATCCAGGGTTGTCCTTCTTAAGTGATGACCTTCCACTCCTGTTTTGTGTTTTTTTAAAAATATATTTAAAAAATATATATATATATTTTTTATTGATTTTTTACAGAGAGTAAGGGAGAGGGATAGAGAGTTAGAAACATCAATGAGAGGGAAATATCAATCAGCTGCCTCCTGCACACCTCCTACTGGGGATGTACCCGCAACCAAGGTACATGCCCTTGATCAGAATGGAACCTAGGACCTTTCAGTCCGCAGGCC
Organism: Myotis daubentonii; assembly: GCF_963259705.1. Classification (NCBI taxonomy): domain Eukaryota; kingdom Metazoa; phylum Chordata; class Mammalia; order Chiroptera; family Vespertilionidae; genus Myotis; species Myotis daubentonii. The sequence goes on along the minus strand of NC_081845.1, from coordinate 11,484,012 downwards.
GACCCTCTATCACCTGAGCCAAACTGGTTAGGGCTCCACTCCCATGGTCCCTCCCCAGCCCTGATCGTGAACTGGTGGGGTCCTTCAGCCGGCTGATGCCCTCTCTCAATCTGGGACCTCTCAGGAGATGTCAGAGAGCTGGTTTTGGCCTGATCCCTGCAGGCCAGGCCAAGGGACCCCACCAGTGCACAGATCCATGCACTGAGTCTCTAGTTAAGATAATAAAGGTGTTCTCCCTGCTGGAGATTGCTAACAGCTGGTTTCTCAAAAAATCTCCCACTGCTCCGAGGCAAAATGGGAGGGGGAAGGGGAAAAAAAAGAAAAAAAGGTAGTTTTATTTTATGAAACACCTTTTGGTCTCAAGGTGGCAGAATGAGGTTACTAATTGATATTCGGCAGAGGAACTTGAAGACTTAATTTTAAGATAAGGCTTGCATTCCCAGGACTTCCCCCTCTTGTGCCTGCTCGCTTGAACCCCAATAATCTGGGAAGGCCAGGCATTGCCAACCCCCCTCAGGCGCTCTGGGAGGGGGCAGGGTGGGGAACATTGCAAAGCCCCGCCCTGCATCCCTCCCATTAAAATTTCTGTGCACAGCATTGTTAGTTGGGGATGGGTGGTCCCAAGTTGTGGCTCACATGGACGAGGGCCTGCCTGTGACATCCCAAACCCAAGCAGGCCCGCTGAAGGGGAACTGAGGCTGCTAAGGGGCGGGCAATCAAGGCTTGGTCGCTTGGCACTCATGGGGGTGCTGCGCAAAGGAATAGGTGGGAGGTAGGTATGTCCTCCCAGTATTTTTTCTGCAAAACTGAACAATTCAAAGTATGTGGCAGTCTTTGTATATGTCTGAGCTTCTGTGTCCTACATGTGGTAAAATCTTAGCCTCCGATGGCATTACTAGAAAATAACAATTTATTGGCCGTAATAAAAAGGGTTAATTTTATGGTCCAGACCAAATTTTTAATATTAAAACCAGTTTAGGTTTCATGATTTTTAGATTGAGTATATTTGGAAATTCTTCCGAGTGTGGATTTCAAGGCCTTTGACTGAGAAATACCTTTGGGACACCCCAAGGGCCCTTGGGTACCTCAAGGATCTATTCTCTCCTCTCAAAAAGAAATTATTTTTGAACTAAATGAGGCCGATTCAATACACTTTAAATTACGTGAGGAATCTTTGTCAATAAAAAATTAATAACACTGTTCTATTTAGATACATATATTTTGAATGTTATAGAGGTTTCAGTCTAATTCAGAAAAGAACATACACAGATTCAGAGCCAAGGTCAAACGGAAAACTTTCAGAAATGACACGTCTCCAGTCAGGGACATAGGGCAAGCGGGATGATGCTCTGCATCTGTCACTGACACTCTGGGTGTTTGTGGGTTTCATCTATTGGGGTTTATCAATTGTTTTCAATGTTTACTACACCGTCTGCAATAAGCCATGTGTGACATGCTATTCTTTACACACAACTTGTTTGTTGTTCTCTATGTCATTTTTCAGGGATTATTTCCTAAAAGGTTGTTGTCTCAGAATTAGTCATCTACGCTAATAAAAGGGTAATATGCTAATTAGGGCAGATGTCTTCTGCACGACCATCCAGACATCCTTCCAGACAAAGCCGCAGCGGCTGCCTGAGGCTCAGGCAAGCCCTGGATCGTGGCTGCCCCAGCAAGGGCCGGTCCAAGGCTCAGGCAGCCATGGTGGCCACCAGTGACAGCAACATCAAGGTAATGGAAGCGGCGCCTTCCCCTGTTTGGCCAGGTTGCCTTCAGCAGAGGGAGGCCAGACTTTGGCTTAGGCTGGGGGCAGAGGCGGTTAGGGGCGATCTAGCCGGCAGGGGCCAAAGTAGGGGCAATCAGGCCAGCAGGCAGGCAGAGACAGTTAGGGGCAATAAGGCAGGCAGGCAGGCAGAGGGGTTAGGGGAAATCAGGCAGGCAGCAGGCGAGTGGTTAGGAGCCAGAGGTCCCAGTTTGCGAGAGGGATGTCCGTCTGCTGGTTTAGACCTGATCTCGCATCAGCAGACGGACATCCCCTGAGCGGGTCCAAGATTGGAGAGGGTGCAGGCCAGGATGAAAGACCCCTGCCCCCATGCATGAATTTTGTGCACCGGGCCTCTAGTCTATAATCATAAAAGCATAATATACTAATTAGACCAAACTACCTTCCGGACAACCATGCTATGACACCCACTGGTGCCAGGCCAGTTAAGGCGGGTGCGATGCAATTGGTCGGGGGCCTGATCATCACCCCATGATTGCCCAGCAGAAGGAGGCCTTGGCCACCAGCTGGCAGGGCAATCAATCGGGGGCTCCACAATCGCCCCATAGAGGGAGCCCCCACTGACCGGCGGGCTATGGCGAGTGGGCGGGGACTCCCTCTGTGAGGGAAGCCCAGGTCCGGGTGCCAGAGGGAAGCCAGTGCTGGCAGCCAGGGGAAGGAAGGCCTACTCTTGGATGAATTTTGTGCATTGGGCCTCTAGTACAGTGGTCGGCAAACTACGGCTCACACGTGGCTCGTGAGCCGCAGTTTGCCGACCACTGCTCTGGTATCTTATACGAAAGTGAAGGTTTTGATCAACTGCATTTAAAAAAAATCTATAACCATGCCACTTTTCGAATTTTGTCATATTGGACAGCCATTGCCTTACTCTGGTGCATTTAAGTCTTTAGAGAAACCCATAAAAAGGACTCTGATTTACTCCAAATTGCAGGCTTCTAAGCAGGTCATATCTTTGAATTGGATAAGGGCTTGTAAAACTTCAGGGAATTATTAACTGGAGATAATACAAAAAGATATATAGAGAGAAGGTGGTACCTCCTTCCTAGCAGACCTAAGTAAAATATACAAGTGAACTCTGGTCTTAGAAAGGGGAAATTTAAAAACCTCTTCCACCAATGTTCACAGAGTAACTGAGATCTTTTCTCACCATTGGTAAGAATGAAGAAGGTGTGCCTTTTACCTAAACTGTTCCCTGCAAAGTCAACTAGCATGTCCCTCTCCCAGGCATTTTTCTAGGAAGCTACCAAGTTAGTTACCCTGTTTGAAAGGAGGTAAAATCTCTGAGGTGGCATTTTTAAGGTTTGGAAGTAAAACAGCAGAAATTAAGGTTCAGTAAAAAAAAAAGAATTAAGACAGTGAGCAGAAGGTTTAAAGTACTAAATTTGGCTTGAAATAGATTCCATCCTTGCCCCAGCAATCAGGCAGAGAATAAATCCCTAATGACAAGGGCATACAAGGGGTGGGAACGGAGCTGTTTGTACTGTCCTCGGATCCCTGCATACTGGCCTAACCAGGGTTCCAGGTATGTGTAAACTCTCTTAAGTCCACATCCTAGAGTAAACCCCTTGGGAATTTAGTTCATTAGTTTCTTAACCAGCCAGTTCAGCGGGTACTTCAAACACATTAATGGGTACCTCAGGCACTTTTAATCACAGACAAGGGGCCTGAGAGCAGGACACAGGTTATGCATGCTTCCCCACAGGTTAGGGAGGCAGGAGACACCTTCTGCGTGAGCTCGGGTCCTCACCGTGGTGGTAAGTGTGGTTAGTCCACCCGGCAGTCTTATTTGGGACCGGACGTGGGCAAGGTAACCTCACTCCTAGTGTGAGGGTGGGGACTCCCTTCAGCTGGGCCAGGTGGGGGAGCCCCACTGCCAAGGATAGTGACCATGGACACAGGACGTCCTTTGTGAAGCACAATGGATAAAGGGAACGTCCTTGTGCATTTTTTCCTCTCAGGTGGGAAGTGTGTCATTCACACCACATAAAAGCAGCCCCTCAAAAATTGGAATAATTCTGACCCACAAACTTTAAAAAAAAAAAAATAGCGCCTGATTTTGTTCTGCACTCAGGTTTGGCCTCAATACCAACTGGCGAATGGGGAGAGTTGTCCTCAGAGGGAAGCTTCAAGTATAGCACATCCTACAATTAGACCTTTTCTATAGGAAGGAAGAAAAATGGTTAGAAGTCTCATATGTCCAGACTTTCTTTACTCTAGAGGACAAGCCAAGACAGGCAGGAACTGTAAACTTAATCCCATGCTCCTGGCAATAACAACTCAAAATCCACCAGAGGAAACGGTGGAGCCACATCCCCGCCCAGGGCTCAACTGACCTTAACTTGCCCTAAGACAGATAAAGGATCTGGTCATACTTTACCCCAGATCCCCTTCTCACCCCGGGACATAAGGCAAATTAAAGGTAATTTAGAATAGTTCTCAAAAGACCCTGGCAAACATATTGAGGTCTTCCAAAACCTCATTCAAGTATTTGATCTCTCATATAGAGACATTACACTCATATTAAACCTAACCTGAGGTTTTTAAATTTCCTTTTTTTAAGCTTTCACCTAGGTATGCTGGAAGGGGTACCACCTTCTATACACACATTGTTCTTATTATTTCTAATTAATAATTCCCTGAAGTTCTATGAACCTTCATTTAGTTCAAAGATATGACCTGGTTACAAGCCTACAACTTAGAGTAAAGCAATGGCTGTCCAATATGACAAAATTCAAAAGTGGTATGGTTATGGATTTGTTTAAAATGCAGTTGATAAAAACTTTTGCTTTCCTATAGGATTTGATATTCTGAGACAGCAACCTTTTAGTACAACAAACAATCCTATATAATGAAGAGCTAATATGCTAATTAGACCTAACAGCACAACAACCATCCAGACAAAGCTGGGGGCGGGGGAGGGGGGGGCTGAGAGGGCGGGGCCCTTTGCACAAATTTCATGGATTATGGCCTCTAGTTTTTATATAAAGAGTAACATGTGGCACATGGCTTATTGAACACAGTGTATTAAACATTGAAAACAATTTATAAATCCCAATAGATGAAACACAAACACCCAGAGTGTACTGGCAGATGCAGAGAATCATCATGCTTGCCCTACATCCCTGACTAGAAGCTTCCCGTGTGAACCTGGCTCTGAATCTGTGTAAGTCAAACATGTCAAACTCGAGGCTGATGAAGCATGTGGCCCACCAGCCGCGAGTTTGACATGCTTGGTGCTGCTACCAATGGAGAAAGATACAGGTAAAGACTAGTCCACACTAATGATTAACCAATTAGCAGTGCTCTCAGAATCAATAATTCACCCAAGAGGAGGGGTTTGGCTGACACTGACATAATGACCTCACAATAGACTGATTGACCACAAATAATGCATGATAAATGGTTCAACCAGCTCAAAAATACTCAGGGCTGCTCGGTAGGCTTCAACATCCTTGCTTTGGAATAACTCCAGAAAACACAGATATTTGTGCTTACTGTCCCACTCATGACTCTCTTATGCCCACAGATCATCAGTACAATGAACTGAGTTGTTTTTACTTGAATAGCACTACTATTGGGGCCTTTGAATTTTTGTGTTGTTTCTTATGAAACAAAACTGAGAAAAATGTAGTGTGAAGAACTGAGAAGATGAGTAGAAAAGGCCAGATCTGCAAATAGTAAGTGGATTAAATTGGAAGGATTAGGTGTTTTCCCAAATTCTACAATATTCTTTTTTTTTTGTCATTGGCATTTATTTTTTTATTTTTATTATATATATATTATTGCTTAAAGTATTACATATGTGTCCTCTTTTTTGCCCGCCCTTGACAATCCCCTGGCCTCCCCTACCCCCCAGTGTCTTATGTCCATTGGTTTTGCTTATATGCATGCATACAAGTCCTTTGGTTGATCTCTTACCCCCCTCCCTCCTGCCCCCCAACCCTCCCCGGCCTTCTTGCTGCAGTTTGACAATCTGTTTGAGGCAGCTCTGCCTCTGTATCTATTATTGTTCATAAGTTTATAATGGTCTCTATTATCCATGAATGAGTGAGATCATGTGGTATTTTTCCTTCATTGACTGGACTATTTCACTTAGCATAATGCTCTCAAGTTCCATCCAAGCCGTTGCAAATGGTAAGAGTTCCTTCTCTTTTACAGCACCATAGTATTCCATCATGTAGATGTACCACAGTTTTCTAATCCATTCATCTACTGATGGGCACTTAGGCTGTTTCCAGATCTTAGCTATGGTGAATTGTGCTGCTATGAACATATGGGTGCATATATCCTTTCTGATTGGTGTTTCTGGTTTCTTGGGATATATTCCTAGAAGTGGGATCACTGGGTCAAATGGGAGTTCCATTTGTAGTTTTTTGAGGAAACTCCATACTGTCTTCCATAGTGACTGCACCAGTCTGCATTCCCACCAGCAGTGCACCAGTGTTCCTTTTTCTCCACATCCTCTTCAGCACTTGTCATTTGTGGATTTGTTGATGATAGCCATTCTGACAGGTGTGAGATGGTACCTCATTGTTGTTTTGATTTGCATCTCTCGGATGATTAGTGACTTTGAGCAAGTTTTCATATGTCTCTTGGCTTTCTGAATGTCCTCTTTTGAAAGGTGTCTATTTAGGTCCTTTGCCCATTTTTTGATTGGATTGCTTATCTTCCTTTTGTTAAGTTGTATGCGTTCCCTATAAATTTTGGAGATTAGGCCCTTATCAGATATGACATTGGCAAATACGTTTTCCCACGCAGTGGGTTTTCTTGTTGTTTTGTTGGTGGTTTCTTTTGCTGTGCAGAAGCTTTTCATTTTGATGTAGTCCCATTTGTTCATTTTCGCTTTAGTTTCAAGTGCCCTAGGAGCTGTATCAGTGAAGAAATTGCTTTGGCATATGTCTGAGATTTTGTTGCCTTTGGATTATTCTAGAATTTTTATGGTTTCCCGTTGTACATTTAAGTCCTTTATCCATTTTGAGTTTATTCTTGTGTATGGTGTAAGTTGGTGGTCTAGTTTCATTTTCTTGCATATATCTGTCCAATTTTCCCAACACCATTTATTGAAGAGACTATATTGGCTCCATTTTATGTTCTTGCCTCCTATGTCAAATATTAATTGAGCATATTGGTTTGGGCTGATTTCTGGGCTCTCTATTCTGTTCCATTGATCTATATGTCTGTTCTTGTGCTAGTACCAGGCAGTTTTGAGAACAGTGGCTTTGTAATACATCTTGATATCTGGTATTGAGATCCCACCTACTTTGTTCTTTCTCAGGATTGCTGCAGCTATTCGGGGTCTTTTTTTATTCCAGATGAATTTTTGGAGAGTTCGTTCTAGATCTGTGAAGTATGCCGTTGGTATTTTAATGGGAAGTGCGTTGAATTTATAGATTGCTTTGGGTAGTATGGACATTTTAATGATGTTGATTCTACCAATCCATGAACACGGTATGTTCTTCCATCTGTTCATGTCTTCCTCTATCTCTTTTTTCAATGTCCTATAGTTTTCTGAGTAGAGGTCATTTACCTCTTTAGTTAAGTTTATTCCTAGGTAGTTTAAGTTTTTGATGTGATGGTAAATGGGATTGTTTTTATAATCTCTCTTTCTGAAAGTTCACTATTGGTGTACAGAAATGCCTCAGATTTCTTGGGGTTAATTTTGTATCCTGCTACATTGCCAAATTCATGTATTAAGTCTAGTAGTTTTTTGATGGAGTCTCTAGGGTTTTGTATGTATAATATCATGTCATCTGCAAATAAGGACAGTTTTACTTCCTCTTTTCCAATTTGGATGCCTTTTATTTCTTCTTCTTGTCTAATTGCAATGGATAATACTTCCAGTACTATGTTAAACAGGAGTGGTGAGTGTGAGCATCCCTGTCTTGTTCCTGTTCTTAGGGGAAATGGCATTAGTTTTTGTCCATTGAGTATGATGTTGGCTGTGAGCCTGTCATATATGGCTTTTATTATGTTGAGGTATGATCCTTCTACTCCCACCTTGCTGAGAGTTTTTATCAAAAATGGGTGTTGGATTTTGTCAAATGCTTTTTCTGCATCAATTGATATGACCATGTGGCTTTTTTCTTTCAATTTCTACAATATTCTTGACACAAATGTAATACTCATTTAACTGCCAATCACCATTTATCAGCCATTATAACCCTCATTGGGCAGATGTTGGAAAGGGCTTTATGCCACTGTATCTCAGAGGTAGTGGTGGGTTCTGACGTTTCTTCTTGAGACACTGTTGTGTGGCATCTTTTTCACAGGCACACAATGGACCAGTCAGTTTCTCTTCTAAATAGAATCACCACAAAAGATGAATGTCCTAAAGTCTGTTCAATTTCCCTCTCTATTCACTTGGCTTGTTGACCTTAACTGCTGCTTCTCTTCCGTTGTAGATTCTTGAATAACAAATATTTCTTCACATATACTAGGATAAATAATGACTCTTTTGCCTCTGTTGACATTACAGGTGGAACCCTATCTGATTTGGAACACAACTCAAGCTCTTCCTAACACAGTTTCCCTCACTCCTATTCTGCAGGCACTACACCAGGAAAAGTCATCTTGTATTTCTTACTTAGAACTATAGTTATTAATTTGGAGTTTATACTTTCATCTTTTCTATGGTCACTTTTTACTGAATAAAAATTTGACCCAAAAGAAGACTTCAATCTCTTTAATTGGAGAAATATTTACTGCTGAGAAAATAAGGGTTTAATGTGACAGAAATATGACCTTGCAAGTATTCATACTGCCTTTTTCTCAAAGTGATTTCTAAAGTAAAATAAATCAATAACCAATTTCATGAAGACACAGTATGTTAATGATTATAAAGAATAATGTGAGGCCCTAGCCTGTTTGGCTCAGTGGACAGAGCATAGGCCTTCGGACTGAAAGGTTCCGGGTTCAATTCTGGTTGAGGGCAGTACCTCGGTTGTAGGCTTCTCCCTGGCCTGGGCCCTGGTCACAGCGCATGCAGGCAGCAACCAGTTGATGTGTTTTTCTCACATCGACGTTTCTCTCTGTTTTTCCCTCTCTCTTCCACTCTCCCTAAAATTCAATAGAAAAATATCCTCAGGTGAGGATTAAAAAATAACATTGTGAATCAATAATAAAATAAATAGCTTGAGGAAAGTAAACTAAAACTTATGGTCATTGAACTTTCAAATTTTATGTCAATCTTAAACAGTGAAAAGATAGAAAATTTATAAACTTAAGATATTTAAGCACATAAATATTATTCCTCTTATTGACTGAATCGCTGAGCTACGGTGGCTCAGACTTAAATATAAAACTATTCTTTTAAACCCACAAAACTTAATGGAGATACAAAGACTGCATATATCCGGAAAAACAGACTCTTCCATAAAATTAATTCTAGGAACTCACTATAACAAACAATTAAAAACAACAAAGAAATACAGGAGAAACAGGGAAGTGTGACATGCCAAAAAATAGAGCAGTTAACAGAACCTGTCTCTGAATGAACTCAGACACTGTTTCTTGGCATATGGCACATTTCATTGAAACCTGGGTATTGGAACTTGTCTAGATTCTGAACTCCTAGAGTTAGCATGTCTCTCCTTTCCCACAGGTCTTTGATGATCTGTTCAAGTTTTCTTTTTTCTTTTCTTTTTTGTATTCTTCTGTCTTTCATAAGATTGGATTATCTTGATTAAGTTATCTTTACATTCCCTGATGATTTCTTCTGCCAGATTGAATTTGCTATGGAGACCTTCCAATGTATTTTTAATGGTTACTGGGTCAGTTTTTATTAACTACTTTTCCCCTCTGCATATGTCACACTTTCTTGTTTTATGGTTAGATGACTTAAGATATATTTTCTTAGCAAATTTCAAGTATACAATACAGTATTAGCTATAGTAGCCATGTTGTGTATTAAATCATCAGACCTTTTCATTGTATAACTGGAAGTTTGTACCCCTTGACCAACATCTCCCCATTCTCTCCACCTCCCAGCCCCTCAGAAACCGCCATTTCATTTTTTAAAAAATATATTTTATTCAGTTTTACAGAGAGGAAGGGAAAGGGATAGAGAATTAGAATCATCGATGAGAGAGAAGCATCGATAAGCTGTCTCCTGCACACTCCCCACTGGGTATGTGCCTGCAACCAAGGTACATGCCCTTGACCGGAATCGAACCTGGGACCCTTGAGTCTGCAGGCCGACGCTCTATCCACTAAGCCAAACTGGTTAGGGCTTCACTCTTTATTTTAATGATCTTGAGTTTTACTGTTGGGGGTTGGGGGTGAGACCTTTCCCCCAACTCTTTGAACCATCAATGTAGATTCTTTCAGAGTAGAATTTTTATCATGTAACAACATGAAATCTTGCACATAAGAGATCTTATCCTATTTACCAGACCTTTGGCAAAACAATTCTGATTTGTCATTGCCTTCAATCGACCAGTTAGCTAACATACCACTTAATGGACTCTCAGATGGAATCAAGACCAAGTCTCTTGTTTCAAGACAGGAAAAAAAAAATCAAATGAAAGATAAGGTCAAAACAAATTAGTTACAAAACAGCAAAGATCAAAGCAAGTCCCCAAAAGAGAAGAAAACAAGCAAAGAACAATTGTAACCAAAGATTCATTGCAGACAGATGAGGGCTCTCAGAGAGCACTTAGAACAGACAGAACAGAGATCTCAGGCAGAAACTGATTCCCTCCCACGGAGGAACTGGGATTAAAGTCATAGAGTCTTACCCCTGCCTAAGTGATACCACAGATGACTCCTTGCTGAGTCCTGGATGGCTAAACAGACCAGAGTGCAGTGATACAGGACCCCACCTGTGTCCCCAGGTTGACTTACCCAGTCAGACTTGGAGTCCACAGACTCCACAGAGACCTGTTTCCTTCCACCAGCTGAGTGTTTCAGGCCGCTGATGCCTTGAGAGGGAGAGCAGGGAGAGTCCCGAGGTAAAGAACTCTTGTAAAGAACTCTCAGCAGCTGCTGGGAAATCCCTGTAGTCCCTGTCATGGGGTCAGCCCACCACAAGCAGCTGGGACCCTCAGCCCAGGGCCTCGTGGCCTTACTGGGGTCCAAACAGCCCCAGAAGAGTCGCCAAAAATTGTAACTGAAAATCCAGATTCTGCTGCCTGCCACAGCGAACTTTTTACCAAACTCTGTCACTGAAGTTCTGGCATTTTTGAAAACATCTAGAACAGCGGTTCTCAACCTGTGGGTTACGACCCCTTTGGGGGTCAAATGACCCTTTAACAGGGGTCGCCTAAGACCATTGGAAAACACATATATAATTACATATTGTTTTTGTGATTAATCACTATGCTTTAATTATGTGCAATTTGTAACTGAAAGGGTGAGGACTACGCCCTCCATCTTGCCCCAGGGTAAGGGCTACACCCTCCATCTTGCCTCAGGGTAAGGGCTACACCCTCCATCTTACCTTGGCTATGTGCTGGGCAAGGCTTCTTCCCGGAAGCCCAAGCCTCTGCTAGCCACACCCAGGACTTCTTTAAACTAACCAATAACAATCAAGGGAAGTCGCCATAGATATGACCACATCCTGTGCAAGGAGACACCGACTTGGGCCTGGCCAATTGGCAGGGCCCACAGTCCTTTCTCCTCCCCTTCCAACCCCCTATAAAACCTCTTTCCATACAGAGTTCTCTCTCTCTGCCACTTGGTTTGCCGTTGAGTTGGTGAGTGTGGTTCGGGAGCCGAGCTAGCTCGAATAAAGACTCTTTGCTTTTGCATCAGACTTGGCTGGCTCCCTGGTGGGCTTTTGGGGATCTTGAAATCTGGGCATAACATTTGGGGGCTTGCCAGGATCCCCAAGACCCTCGAGGGACCCCCGATCCGGAGTGTCTGACTGGCCACGGTAGGTGTCTGTGTGTTGTGTATTCTGTTCTGTGTGTTTGTGTGTTCTGTCCTGTGTGAGCTCATGGGGGACGTGTATTCCCCTCACAAGGGATGGGTATGCCCCTCACAAGGGATGTGTATGCCCCTCACGAGGGATGTGGTTTCCCCTCATGGATTTGAGACGAGGCGGGTCGCTCCCGCCAGTTTGGCGTAAGGCCATCGTCTAGTTGCTTCCATGGAGTTGGAAGGCTGTATTTTTGGGCCCTTTTAGTTTTCTGTGTTTGTATGTTTTTTTCTGTGGACTTACTGGATGGACGTTATGGGACGGACTCAGACTACTCCTTTGGGTATTGTGATTGATCATTTCAAGGAGATTGGGGGAGGCTTTAGAGGTCTCTCAGGAGTTGGGAAGTTGTTAGGAATTGAATTAATTGTTTAAACTCTGAATGAATTTCTGGTGAAAGCGTGCGAGTGTGGAGGGAGGGGGTCTGCCCTTTCCCCTCCTTTGTGTGGGTCCACGACTTTGGTCGGGCGGGCATCTGAGTAAGGATCTGTGAAAACAGGTCACCCCCTCCCCACATAAATGCGTCTGGGATTTCTGTGCACGTGTAGAGAGAAAAGCTGGCTTAAAACTAATGCGTGCACTGTCCGATTTTGGATAGAGTTTTGAGCTGGAATCTCTTTTCAGATGTGCAGGGTGGAGCCCAAGACTGATCATTTACCCCCCAAAAAATAAAGAGATGCTAGCTAGATTCTAGCAGAAGGATTGGCGTTTCCATAATAAAGAACAGTTTTTAAATGCTAAAGAAGAATGTTAAGGCTGGCTTCCCAAGGTCAATTGTGGTCAATTTACATCTGAAAAGACCAGGTAGGCCAGAACCTGTTTTGCAAGGCTCAAATGTGGTTTTCCAGAGCCGCTTGAAAGTAAAAAGTAAAGTTTACTCTAATTTGCCTCATGAAAAATCTAAAGAACAGAATTAAATCTATTGGTTGAATATTGAGAAATGCTGAATATTTAACTTGCCAGCTAAAAGTTTAAGGTTCTGATTGAATTGGGAAAAATTATATAATTGTAATAACTAAATGCCTTTGCTTATTGGTCTGATTGAAAAGGGAGGATTAATTTTGTGATCTCAACTGAAGATTTTTGCTTTAAAATGATTATAAAAGGTATAAACAGCTAATAAGATTTCTGTTTGTCTACAATAGAGCCACATGACTTGCCGCTCCCCTGGGAGCTGCCATCTTGAAACAGCAAAGGCGCCTCCCTCAGGTTTAGTCAGGGGTGGAGCTTTAAGGGGGAGTTTTGCTGCAAAAATGTGAATGGGGCCAAAACCCGTTTGGCTCAGTGGATAGAGTGTCGGCCTGTGGACTCAAGGGCCCTGGGTTCGATTCCGGTCAAGGGCATGTACCTGGGTTGCAGGCACATCCACAATGGGAGATGTGCAGGAGGTAGCTAATCGATGTTTCTCTCTCCTCGATGTTTCTAACTCTCTGTCTCTCTCCCTTCCTCTCTCTGTAAAAAGTCAATAAAATATATTTTTTTTAAAAAAAGAAATGAGAATGGGGCAGGAAGTGTGCTTGCCTCGCAGATTTATTTTTAAGCTAATATCTTAAATCTAGAAATCTACTGCTTTCCTTAAACTAAGGACAATTAAAGGTTATGTCAAAGTCTTTACAAGGGACTGATAGCAGTAATCCAATTTCTAAAGTAAAGTATGATTATTTCAGGTAGAAACTGGTTTCATACTGACCTTAGAGGGCACATTTTTCCTTTGTCTGGGAGGGACAGTACAGCTGTCCCAGGGTTGGAGGGCTCCAGTTCAGTGTTCTGGAGACCCAGGATAATGTGTTTACCCAAAGCTGTGGTTTAGATTGCATGCTGTAAATTGATCTGTCGTTATTGCTTAAATATGTATCTTTGTTGTTTAAAATTGTTTAACTAGTGAAATTTCTGTGTCTCTTAAAAAATTTTTTTTGAATGTATTGTTAATCTAAGGAATGTTAATTATTTACATGTCACCTAAAAATTAAGGCTAAGAGTTCTAACTGGAAAGCATGGCTTTGGTGTGATGGGAGAAAAGAGAAATGTTAAATGGATGGTAGACCAGTGAGCTGGGACTGGTCACTGGTGGTGGATTGTGAGAAGGGCTGGACGCGGCCTAACTTCTCCTTCCTTGGTACCCCTGAAACGTCAGAGGGTACTTCTGGCCTTGGTTTTCTTGGTTTTTGGTTTTGGATTTGTTTGTTTGTTTGTGATGAGTACCGTTTCTATCTGGATGAGACATAGGTCAAGAATCCTGGCCTGGGATGTGGGAAAGGGAGGCCCCCACATCTGTTCCTGTCAGGCCCCCATCAGGGGACTTGGGCGGTGTTCCTGTTATCTGCTCAAGATCCAAAGACAGTAAAAGTACTTGTTCACTGAAAGGGTGTAAGTGTAAATGTTTATTTGATGTTTGTATGTCTACTTGGGTATAATTATTTGTTCATGTAAGTGTGGAAGTCTGTGGGGGGAAAAAAGCACACGCTTGATTTCTTTAAGGCTGAGTGCTCTGACCGATAGCAAAGCGCCCTGAGCGGCCGCCCAAGGACGCTTGTTCTGTCAGAGGTGGAATCGGCCCGCCTAACTAGTAAACATCTCTGTCTGTCTGTTTGCTGGGAACTTTGATTTGCTATGTGATATTCTGTGCTGGGTTTGGATTTTGGAATTCTGGGGTAGATTTAAAAGGTATCTGTGGCTTTTCTAGTCTGATTGGGACATTTAAGGGTGGGGCTCACAGTTCCTCAGGAGAGATTTCATGGGCCCTTCCCCCTGCCTGTGCTGAATTAAAAAATACAGGCCAGTGTCATTTGGCTTGTTGGTTAAAGGAAGACAGTGGGCCTTAGAATCTGTAAAGGTGGGCCGGAATGAAGCTGGTCAAATGTACTGAAAGGGTTTGGTACCTGCTGCTGCTAGCAAAGGAGGGGCTGATATCCCCTTCTAGTGCACTCCCTCGAAAGAGGCCTGGTTGCTGCTCTGCCACAAAGGAAACTGGTAGAAAGGCAAGAAAGCAGAGTGCTGTAACTGATAAACAGGGTTACCTAGAAGCCATCAGGACTTTGAAGTTCTCCAAGAGAGGAGGAAACTGACTCAGAGACTGGCCGAAACCTCGTTGGGTTGGGAGAACCGGAGGTTATGATAGGGTCCGACAACGGAACAGCCTTTATTTCACAAGTAACGCAGGTAGTAACCAGGGCTATTGGGGCAAATTGTAAATTACATTGTGCTTATAGACCCCAGAGTTCAGGGCAGGTAGAAAGGAACCATGGAAACTGGCAGGGACTGGGTGGCTCTCCTATCATGTTTGGCAGGCCACCCCCTATCGTTCCTAACATTAAAGCTGACTTTCTTGCTGCAAGAACTATCTCTTTCCTTGAGAGGGCTCCAGAGGGCGCACGAGGACATTTGGCTGCGCCTCCGCGCCATCTACGAGACCGGCCCAACCCCAACTCCTCATCAGCACAGACCAGAAGATTGGGTCTATGTCAGAAGGCACCGCCGGGAGACCCTTGAGCCACGTTGGAAGGGTCCCTACACTGTGGTGCTGACGACCCCCACCGCTCTCAAGGTAGACAGCGTGACCTGGGTCCATCACACTCACGTCCGGTCAGCAGACCCATCCGTGATCCGGGAGGACTTCGTCACCAAATGGAGCATCAATTGAGATCAACGCCACCCGCTCAAGCTCAAGCTAGGGCATGCTCGACCTGCCTGATGCTGGTAACATTGCTCGCGATCACTCCTGCTACCGGGAGCCCCCACAATACCGTATAATAGACTTAGATAATGCCTGCATCTTCATGGACATGGCTCCAAAGAGACAAGGACAATTTATAGGATCACATGTTTAGTAGCAGAAGATTTGGCTGCCTAAAGCAGCCATGATGCCAATATTATGTTTCATTGAATTGATATGTTATATTGACCTTTGATTCTCTTGCAGGTTTGAATGTATGTTGGTTACCCTGGAAGGGGACTGTGTGGGGTGAACCCCAAAAGTAAAGGGTGTCTAGCTGCCAAGAGGTAAGGAACCCAGCTGGGCAGGGAAGAGTGACCATCAGGTTTTGGTCTCTGTTGAGAGACAGTTGACGGTGGGCAGCCTGTATACTGTCTTGCAGGCCTGTGTAACCATGCCCATATCAGGGGTAGTTGGAATAGAAGGTCTGAGGCATGGTTATGCATAGAAAAAAGTTTTAATGCCAACAGTTACTGTTTTGTTGTAACTCTGAAGAATCCATGAAAAGGAATTGGCAAGGAAAGTCAGAAAATCTTAGAGCAGATCAGTATGTTTTTCTCCTTATATAATTTCTCTGAAATATTGGCAATGCTAAATAAGTCATGGCAATACATTTCTTTGCATATATTCAATAAGACTGGTTCCTAATAGTGGTTTTATTAACGGAAAACTTTGACTGGAATATCATGTTTTAAAGAGCCCTGTCTGAGCCCTAAAGACTTAAAGCCAGTAAGAATGCCATGAAGAAAGCCTGGTATCCTGCTTGGGAGCCCTGAAGATGGCTGGCGCTGGAGCGTCAGGCCCATGCCCTGCCATCACTGGTGGTTGGTCAAAGTAGAAGGGGAGCAATAAGGATGTCTCTGTGTCCCTGCGGAACCCCGACACACTCTGGGCTGCAACGAGTAGGAGGACTACTGAGATGGGCCTTAAAGCCTGGAGCGTGGGCTCAGGTGGAGTTGCTACAGGTGAGGGATTCACCTAACTCAGCAGATACTGCAGGCAGGCCTGATGGCAGCTGGATGGCTTTTCTTCCTGGCCCTACGGGGCACATTAAGATTCAACCATGAGATTCCAGCAAAGGTAGTCAGTTACCATTCTTGTTGTGTTTATGCAAAAATCAGGACTGTAGATAAATTAATCTTAATTTGGTTTTTTGATAGCCATGGAGGAATTTTAAGAAGAAAAATCCCATTTCGATAGAAGTTGTTAAAGCTAAAATGGTTTCTTTCCCTTCCACCGGACCATTTGTTAAGCATATAGGGATAGCTCAGTTGATAGTTCTGTGTGCCCAGTACGGCCCTCTAGCAATGGTGAAATAGAAATGCAGTCCGTCTCATGATTGAGCCAGAAGTTCCAAGACAAAGGGGGGAATGAAAGGGCGAGGACTACGCCCTCCATCTTGCCCCAGGGTAAGGGCCACGCCCTCCATCTTACCTTGGCCATGTGTTCGACAAGGCTTCTTCCCGGAAGCCCAAGCCTCTGCTAGCCACACCCAGGACTTCTTTAAACTAACCAATGACAATCAAGGGAAGTGCTCACCATAGATACAACCACATCCTGTGTAACAAGACCCCGAATTGCACCTGGCCAATCGGCAGGGCCCACAGTCCTTTCTCCTCCCTTTACTCCAACCCCCCCTATAAAATCCCTCTTCCCACAGAGCTAGCTCTCTCTCTGCCGCTTGCCGCTGCGTCGGTGAGTATGGCTGACGGGGAGCTCAAGCTAGCTTGAATAAAGACTCTGCTTTTGCATCAGACTCGGCACTCCCTGGTGGTCTTTTGGAGATCCTGAAATCTGGGCTTCACACTGTTACATTCCAGGTACCGTTTTAAGCACTGAACAAAATAAATTTTTTTAAAAATTCCTGATTTCCTAGAACTAACATACTAGTGGGGAAAGACAGACACTAAACAATGAGTATAGTACATCATCACATTCATCACATTGTTTAGTGCAGTGGTTCTCAACCTTCCTAATGCCGTGACCCTTTAATACAGTTCCTCATGTTGCGGTAACCCCCAATTTCACTGTTACAAATTGAACATAATTAAAGCATAGTGATTAATCACAAAACAATATATAATTATATACGTGTTTTCCCATGATCTTAGGCAACCTCTGTGAAAGGTTCGTTCGACCCTCAAAGGGGTTGCAACCCACAGGTTGAGAACCGCTGGTTTAGTGTATTGAAAGGAAGTAAATGTTCTGGAAATAAAAAAGTAATGTAGAAAACTAGTAATCACAGGAAGTGTCTGAAGGCGTGCTGGGGAGGTTGCATTATTAAATAGGGTAGTCAGGGTAGGCCTCATGAACACAGTCGTAGGCAGAAATGAACAGACTGTGTAGTGAAAAGAGTTTTGTCTCACGTTTCTACTGGATTCCTGAACATCTTCCCCCACTTGTTTAAACTATAACTAGAAACACTCCTATATCTTTGAGCAGTACCTGCCTGATGGAGTCCTTATTCACACAGTTGTTACATTGTGGGCCTTTACTCTGCTTTGTACATTGTCTTCTCTCCATCATGGGATTCTCTGTGATCAACTTAAACCACTTCAGAACGCTAGAAGCACTGAACTAAAAATCAGCAAGTTTCTTGAAACTCAGCTGACTAATGAGGGTGTGGAATCCATAGTGAAATGGTTACTTTTAAAAACAAGAACGAAGACCTTAGAGAAAAATATGACATGGTTACCTACACTCTAGGAAGGACAGAAAAACAAACGTTTTCTCAATAAGGTATCAGAGCGGTCTTTGAAATCTTCTCCCTGTAGGTGGGTTTTGCTGAAGTCTTCTCTCTCTCCCAGAATTTCTTGTGACTTGCCTTGGTGAGACAGTCAACTGTGATTTGTCAACTGTCAGGCACTGTTTGGGAACCTAATTGTTTCAAAAGGATGCTCTAGCAAATTGGTCTAAACTTTGAATATAAAAAATAAAGCAAAATATATCTAATTTATAATTCAATAAGAGTTGATAGAGATGTGACCTGGTTAACTAAAAATGTAAAGTTAGCATACACACTTTGTATATACCATGTCTGGAGTTAAAACAATGCTTGGATTTTTAATATCTTCTCTATATGATGACGCTATGATACTCTTTGTCTTTGGGGTAAGATTCACCTCTGGACTAAAGTTTACACCATTGACCTTATTTGGATCTTTGATTCCTGAATTGACCTTCCTTAACTAACATTGCACAGATTAACTGTTCCATATATTAAAAAGTCACTTTTGTTACATGACCGAGTCACTTTTAATACAAATTATTCATATTAATGATGTGGTGGACTTTTACCAGTTACTTTTCCAATGGACTTTTCCATGTATTCTGAGGTTTCTTATAGGAGGGAGGATATGATGATGATATCAGAGCCCAAACAAGGTACAGCTCATATTATCCCTAGGTATTTACTACAGTTTGATGGATCTCAAACTAATATTGAGACATGTATCACTTTCCCCCATTCACTGTGAGTCTGGGTACATAATATAGCACTGATGGAAGACCACCAAACTCTCTTTTATCTTGGGTTCATTTAGTTTAGCATCCTAAGCATAACATACTGGAGAGTATCTTTTTTCTCCTTTATGAGTTGCCAACATTCTTTTCCAGAAAATACATTCTTCTCTTTATCTCCTACAAAATTGTCTATATTCTTATTTACAACACTTCAGGAAGTATTTCTTTTTATGGGATGATATCTTTTATTCTAGAAAATACTACTGCTTTATCAATTGTAGCCTTTAATTTGGAGCAACAGCCTTAACTGTAGACATATTCCATATTCAGTCCTTTTCTTTAGATTCTTTCTTCACCTCTATCACAGTCAGATTTATCAGAAACAAGTGAGACTTATGCTTTAGTGCCCCATCCTCGGACAGGCTCGTTGCCATGCCCTGCGCTTAATTTTGTACTCTTTTTCTTCTGAGACCCCTTCTAGTTATATAAGTTTCTGCCCTATTTCTATATAGGACTCAAAAGGAAAAGGCTCATACAAATAAAAAGCAACCCAGTGTCCTGATTTGAACTGAGACTATAACTTTGCAAATGAGCAGTCTAGTTCTCCTGGGTTTGGATAACTTTCAGTGAATAGATGCAATTCACTGTGGCTTTAGTTAATTTTGAGTGCGGTCTTCTGCAGAAGCCTCTTTCACGGTGAGAAATTAACACTCTGGGGAACATCTATGTGCCATGTTGTTACTCTAAAGTACTTGGACTCCTACTGAAACCCCAAACAGTAGAAATTATGGTCCCAAACTCTGAGTGAGAGCACTAAGGTACCTGTGTCAGCTTATACTGCTAGAACGTTTGCATCTGGATTTAAAGCCAGTTCTGTCTTAGAGCTCATGGGGCCTCCACACAGCACAACTGTAGTGCCCTTTTTACTTTTCCTAAGTTGATACGTGATTTTACCAAGATCATCCAATGCAAGTTAGAGATAAGTGTGGGGGATAAGGTGCTCAGTAATTTTCCAAAGAAATTACTTAGTAATAGGAAATTAGATAGACTGCATTTTTCCACTTGTCACAAGATAAAAAATATTAATAAGGACTATTTATTAAAAGAAATGCTCATCTCTAAATAGAGTGGTGGAGGCAACATTTTGTCCTAAGAATAACTGTTTACTTTCCCATAAAACCAATATTGCCAGTCTTCCATTATTCATATTCCTGTGGAGAAATCTGCCAGGGGTTTTCGCCAGGGCCAGGAAAATAAAAATAGGAGCATGCCCTGGCTTCCTGTTTGTCTAATTGTAAATTCAATTTACATTCTGGGTAGGGATTTATAAAATCTGGCCACAGTTTTGTAAGGAGCTGCAAAACAGGAGAATTCCTTAATCCTTGGACATGGATTTCTACAGCTTCTGCCAAATGCCTTGAAGCTCTGCTCAGCCCCTGCGCGCTCTCCAGGCTGCGGTGGGGCTAGTCGCCACAGTCCGGAAGGTCTTGGTAGGAGTAGCCAGGGCAGCCTCTGTGGGCTTTGCAAGCGATGAGCAGGTGGTAAAACCCGGGCAGCAACACCAGGATGCCCACGATGAGAATGGCAATGGCCCGGCTGGGTCCTGCTTCGCTGAGGTAGCCCGCCAGCAGGAGGCAGCCGGTGATCAGGAGAACAGCGCCGATCAAAAACTGCAGGGCGAAGCAGGTGATGGCCTTGTAGGGAACCTTGGCGGGGCTTTCCTGACACGTTAGTAAGTGCGGTCTCGCCTCTCCGGGACATCTTTGGGGTTTACAGCCATCTTCGGCGGGTAAAGTGTCCTTCTGAGGGTCCATGTGTCCATCCTCAGTGCTGGGGAGCATTGAGTATTTCACTTTGCTCCTGGGGATCCCAGCAGGCACTTTGGTGCGAGCGGGCACCATAGCCACAGAGGTGTCTGGGTCCCCACGCACCCCCGCCCGGCAAGGGCTCTCGGAGCACGACCACGCGGAGGATTTTCTCAGCATCTTACTCACCTACTCCTCCCCGCAACCCCCCAATTAACTCCTGGTGGGCGACAGCTGGTTTCTGATGGAATCGCTCTTTTATCATGCAAAGCCACAATCCTTTGGTTTGATGGTATATTGGTTCTATTTGTTACATTCTTAGGCCACTACTAGTAAACTCCCAGACTTTTTATCGTTAAATTTAGATGGAATAGATTAGATTGGATTAGATTTATTAGATTTCATTCAATTTCACAGGATTTCCATTTCCTCTAAAAGTTCATAATCACATCTCATTCTTGTGTGATCTCCTCTTCCATTAGTCTAACAGGGGTGGGCAAACTTTTTGACTCGAGGGCCACAATCGGTTCTTAAACTGGACCGGAGGGCCAGAACAAAAGCATGGATGGAGTGTTTGTGTGAACTAATATAAATTCAAAGTAAACACCATTACATAAAAGGGTACGGTCTTTTTTTTTTTTTTTTTTTTTAGTTTTATTCATTTCAAACGGGCCGATCTCCTCTTCCATTAGTCTAACAGGAAGCACACATAGCTAATCTGATCAGCCTCAAAGGGAACCAAACCTGAGTGAAATCCTGGCTCTGCTTCTGGCAGGGGGTTTGGGGACTGGAACAAGCCGTGTTCCCCTGGGCAGGATGGCTTCCTGGGGCTCTTTGTCCATCAGAGTGGAAGAATGAAACCACAGAGGGAAGATGGTATAGCAAAGGTGGAAACTGAAGAACAAGCAGAGACTGTCACACGGGGAGGGGGAAAGGTCCCACCTAGTTCTTTTTCCATGGTTTATAAAGGCTGCAGTGT
The DNA here is from genome assembly GCF_963259705.1 of Myotis daubentonii. NCBI lineage: Eukaryota > Metazoa > Chordata > Mammalia > Chiroptera > Vespertilionidae > Myotis > Myotis daubentonii. The sequence goes on along the minus strand of NC_081845.1, from coordinate 11,462,355 downwards.
TTTTGTGCCTCCATATCCCCTCTCATTGGTCAGTATTCTCCTTTGATTTGGTTACTATAGTAATTCCTGAGCTCAAAGGTCAAACCTCACCTGGGACTGTGAGGCCCTCCCCCTGTCACTGTTCTCCTATTCCCCCTGGGCTTTCTTCCTCCTTCTTTATTTTTAAATTTAGACATTTTGCTACTCCCAGTTCCCTTGTCTTATGGAAATGTAACTGCTGCCTCTTCCAACTCCCCTGTCTCATGGAAATGTAACCTTTTGCAACTCTGTAGCCCTGTGTTTTTTTCATGGGTCCCCTTAATTTTAAAATTTCCCCAAACCTGCCTATTTCACCCCTAAAAATTCCTATTTTACTACTTCCTTCTGTAAAATGGGCATTGTAACATGTGCTGTGTAAGACTCTAAGTATTTATTGAATGAAGTCTGCAAGCTTCCTTGCTTGTAGCAGTTGCTTTCCGTGATACTTCAAGGCATTTCATCCCTACTAGTATTTGGGGCTCATTGTATAGATAACAGCTCTCCTGCAAGTTGTACTACCTAGACATTGAACTGGATGCCTTTGGGGGGTGATGTGCCCTTGGGAAAACTAGGGCTTGTTCAGAAGCAGGGTGGTCTTATGTCAGGCTATTGCAGAAGGGGTTTCTACTCAATGAGAGGCTGAATTGGAAACCTCTATATTCTTCTCTCTCAACTCCTATTAGAGTTTGGACCTGAGCTACAGCCTCTGCTTCAAGGTGTTAGGTGGCTCAGGCGGCGCTGTAAGAAATAAAGAGAGCCGAGTCAATCAGAAAAGAAAGAAAAAGAAAGGTTTTAATCGGCGTCCCCAGGCGACCCAGGAACACCAAAGACAGGGCCAGTGGATTCGCACCAGCAGGGAAGGGGGGTTTCTTTTTATACAGGTGTTTAATGAGGGGTGAGGGCATGAGCTGAGGAAGCTCCCACCTAGGGGGTTATCAGGGTATTCAGCTGAGGAAGTTCCGGCCACAGGTGTGGGCAGGGTATTCAGGAAGGAGTGAGTATCTGTGTGGGGGTCGTCATGGATTTCAGGGAGGAGCCTGTATCTGTGTCTGGCATGCTGACCTGTTAGAAATTCCAGGGAGGGTCCATTATTTCATCACACACCTGCATGTAACCGATCCTGGGCTCTCCGACCTAACACAAGGTTCTTCACCCAACAAATGTATGATTTTCCACTTTTCTGTGCTGATTACTTCCTACTAATCTGTTCCTTCTTTGGATGAAAGGGGCCACATGCTGACCTGACAAGCTCAGGGGAGGCCTGCATGGCAGGCTTGCAAACTAAGAGACCTAAAGTAATCACAAAGCATGGCCTGAAATTAAACTTTAAATAAAAGCAGTTGTGGTGGGTAGTTACGTCCTAGGCCAGTATATCCACTGACAAGGTCAACCTTTACCTTAACTGAGCCTATCTGTCTTTTTGCATCTATAATAGCATATCCTTGAAGTGTCTGGGTAACTTGAAACTTCCTTTTTTCTGGACCCCTTGTGGTACAACCTAATGTGCCTGGGCTCCAGGACAGAGACCACAATTCCTTCATTGTTATCATGTTCATTGTTCCTGCACCCACCAAGGTATGTGTCCATCATTTTACTTTTCATCCAATCCCAGAGGTTTCCCTGCTTTGCTTTCTCCCGCCTCTCTAATCTATCACCAACAAACTTCATGTAACACTCCTTGATTGCAATGTATAAAAATAGAGAAAACCCGCCATTCTCTGGAGCATTATCTCACTTCGTTGAGGTTCTGCTTCCTGGCAAATGTCCATAGTTTGACTCAAATAAACTCACAAAAAATTCTTCACAGGTTTGAATGTTTTTTTACATTAACACTTCTTAGTAGAGTGCAATTCATCTTAAAATTTATCACCTACTTTAGTCATTATGCCACATAATTCAATTTAACCTCATCTGCAATGTATATTTTAAATTCAAACAGCAAGTTCTAATTTTTAAATGTATTCATTTGTATTTGGTAGTACCTTGCTATCCAAACTAGAATATAAACTTCTCTGCGGAAGTAATTGTATTTCTTCAAAATTTTCTTACCTACAGAGAGCATAGCAGTGAGCCTGTTGCTTTTAGTAAACCCAGTGTTTGTTGGTTAAATTTACTACAAAATGTAAATATATAACAAGACAAGTCTCCCTACAAGTATTTAAATTTAAATAATATTATTATTATTAACACAGTATTTTATAATGTGCAATCTCTTCTCCCTAACATCTCTCAAACATCATCCCAATACACCAAGGTTGTGGGTTAGATCCCCATCATGGCACATACTAGAATCATCAAATGAATGCACAAAAAAGTGGAATAACAAATCCATGTTTCTCTCTCTCTGTCTCTCTCTGTCTCGCTCTCAAAATCAATATATATATATATATTTCAATAAATATTTTATTGATATTTTACAGAAAGGGATAGAGAGTTAGAAACATCTATGAGAAAAAAACATCAATCAGCTGCCTCCTGCATACCTCCTACTGGGGATGTGCCAGCAACCAGAGTCCATGCCCTTGACCAGAATTGAACCTGGGACCTTTCAGTCTGCAGGCCAATGCTCTATCCACTGAGGGAAACCAGTTAAAATCAACATATTAAAAGAAATTTTAGTGATCTGGTAAAGTATTAAATAGATCCATGTGCTTTCATAAGAGTTCTTTATTTCAACATTCATAATTATTTTAAATCAAAGAATTAATGTTAATTACAACAATAAAATAAATTTTAATGTTTCACTGATACTCAATTTAATTGCAGGTAAAGAAAAAATACACACTACAGAAAACTCAGATCATTTATAATTCCTATTACATGCTTCCTGTTTTTCAGTTTTAATACAGGATATCAGTGCAGACTATCTCCTAAATCATTTTAATTTTTGAAATTTCAAAGTGTTTATCAATCTCCTGACAACTAATCTAAACACAGTTTACTCATTTTTTTATTAATAAAGTATTATAATTAACACTTGCATAAGAATCACAAATTAATGCGTATATTAAAATAGCCTCTCTAGTTAGATTTTTTTAGAATTCTTTTACACTGATTTTACTCCTCGTTTAAATCCCAGATGAACTTCAAAGGCAAACCTTTCATATCCTTTTGGAATACTTTGTCAAATCTTTCATTTTGCTCCACTGACAAGTGATGTTTCCAGTCTCCAACGGTACCTAGAAATAAGCACATGATCGGCACCTGGGTGAGTAGGTGGCACTATCAGGACAAGAGTTTCTTCCCACCCACTTTCATCTCCTCTTCAAGCCATGCTAAATATCTGGTAGTTCTCCCTGTGTTTGATACTTCATGTTTCCTTATACAGAATGAACTAAGAAACAAACTGAAAAACACTTCTGTAGTTCACTATCCTTAGCTATTATGGTTTCACCAACCACTACCATTAAATTATAACCTTTATTGAGATGGTATAACAAAAGTAAAATAGAGGACTAGGTTATAACTTTTTCATATATTTTACTAAATACCAGGCACTAAAAAAATACAAGTACCATATCATTTCACTCATATGTGGAATTTAATGAACAAACTGAACGAACAAGCAAAATAGATAGATTCATAGATAGAGAGCAGACAGCCAACTCTGGTATGGGGTAACTATTGGGAGTGTAGGGTGGAGAGAATGAGGAATAAAAAGAGAAAGAACTCATGGACATGGCCAACAATGTGGTGATTGTGCGAGGGAGAGAGTTGGGTAGAGGTGGAAGATGGGATGAGGGGAATTAATGGGGATGGGGAAAGAATAAAATAAAGAGAAAATATATATACAAAAATAAAAAAAATGCTGGGCACCATAGTTGGCAAACTATATCTATCATGTAAATTAATTCTTAACACAACTCCACAATATCAACATTTCTTAATTTTTAAAATTGAAAGAACTGAAGAGATTAAGAAGTACAAACTGGTCATTACAAAATAGTCATGGCATGTAAAATACAGAAAGAGAATATGGTCAATAGTATTGTAATAACTGAATGATGCCAGGTGGGTACTATAATTATTGGAAAGATCACTTCATAAATTATATAAATGTCTAACCACTATGCGGTGTACCTGAAACTAATATAAAATAATCTTGAATCTCAACTATAATTTAATATGTAAAAATTAACCAATAAAAAGCTAAAGATAAAATAAATAAAATTGAAAAGAGCCTGGCCAGCAGAGCTCAGTGGTTGAGTGTTGACCTGTGAACCAGGAGGTCACAGTTTTATTCCCAGTCTGGTCACATGCCCGGGTTCCGGGCTCAATTTCCAGTGTGGAGTGTGCAGGAGGCAACCAACCAATGATTCTCTCTCATCATTGATGTTTCTATCTCTCCCTCCATCTCCCTTCCTCTCTGAAATCAATAAAAACATACTTTAAAATTTTAAAAAACATGCAACCCAAAGATTTTCAAGTAATGAAATCAAGGTCAGAGATGTTGTTCAGAGCTCTCATTGCTTCAGTTTTACTTGATGGAACTTAGAAACTGTCATTAAACCAATTTTTAAATGAAGATTATTTGGCATCTTCAACTATCAAATTTTCTTATTTAAACACTAGAGGACCAGTGCATGAAATTTTGTGCACTTGGCAGGGGTGGGGGGGTCTCTGAGAATGGCCTGTGTCCTCTTGCAGTCCAGGACTCCTGAGGGGAGGTTCACCTGCCAGCTTAGGCCTGCTCCCTGGGGGGTCGGGCCTAAGCTGGCAGTCAGACATTCCTCTGGCAGCCTGGGAGCCCTTGGGGGATGTCCAACAGATGGCAGTGAGCCTAAACCATCAGTCAGACATTCTTAGTGCTGCTGAGGAGGTGGGAGAGGCTTGGCCTGTGGCTGAGCAGAGCTCCCTCTGTGGGAGCACACTGACCACCAAGACGCATCTCCTGCATTGCGCGTTTGTCCCCTCGTGGTTAGTGTATGTCATAGCCACCTGTCATTCTGCCATTAGGGTCAATTTGCATATTACCCTTTTATTATATGGGACTAGAGGCCCGGTGCACAAAAATTTGCGCACTCGGGGGATGGGGGGAGAGTCCCTCAGCCCAGCCTGAGCCCTCTTGCAATCTGGGACCCCTCGAAGGATGTCCACCTGCTGGCTTAGGCCTGCTCCCTGGGGTATTGGGCCTAAGCTGGTAGTCATACATCCCTCTGGCAGCCCGGGAGCCCTTGGGGGATGTCCACTTGCCAGCAGGGAGCAGGCCTAAGCTGCAGTCAGACATCCTTAGTGCTGCTGAGAAGGCGGGAGAGGCTCCCGCCACTACCCCTGTACTGGCAGCCATCAGCCTGGCTTGTGGCTGAGCAGAGCTCCCCCTGTGAGAGCGCACGGACCGCCAGGGGACAGCTCCTGCATTGAGCGTCTGCCCCTGGTGGTCAGTGTGTGTCATAGTGACCAGTCATTCCCAGTCGTTCTGCTGTTAGGGTCAATTTGCATATTACCCTTTTATTATATAGGATTACCATTGGCATTTGGAACAGTTGGCAAGATATTTATGGGCATGAGAATTACTCTGTATTTGGTCTAGTTAAGCAATGAGACTTAAAAGCTGATAATAAATGGGACAAAAAAGAAACACTTATTAAAAAAAATAGCAATATCAAGAGCAATTTCAAGAAGATTTTCATTACCTAAGAATAAATATCCCTCATCAAAATGCTAAGTTATGGATAAATTAGTAAATAAAATATGAATAAAAATACAAATTATGTTCTAGAAAAATGTACACTAAAAGATCAAAAAAATTTTTAATTGAAATTAAGTATCAGGGGGAAAATATATTCATTCTTAATTCCTAGCGTGTCATAGAAGCACAATAAAAATTAATTGCATGTTGTTATTGAATACTTGAATTCATAGCATATAGGTTTCATGAAGTATTAATCTACTTTTTACACTGAAGAAATATAACACATGAGGAAATAACTGTAACTCAAACTCCCTCCTCCACAACAAAATACATGTTGGGTTTACTTCTAGAATGTTCTAGGAGAAATAAAGCAAAACAATAATTGGAACTGTCATGATCACACATATGCATCACCTTTGGGTAAGAATTACTAACCAATTTTAAAGAGTAGGGACACATAGACTAAAAGGAAGGAATGCAATATTGATTAATTAGGTTCAAGTGTTAGACTATGTACTAAAAAATTGTGTAGTTTCCTGGGATACTTTTCAGGGCCATTGGCAGTTAAGATCTTTGATTCTCTCCAGGTTCCAAATGACATTACTGTACTTAGAAAGACATGGTAAAAACACGCCTTAATTAGTGTAGGGACCAAGCAAACATGGAACTCTCAACACTTTTGCTTCTAAAAACCCCTGAGCATCACCTTTGCGAAGAAAATGTCCCTCATCTGTTCTTTTCCCAATTTCATATTTTAGAATCTCATCATAATTTGCTCTTGGATCAGACTTCATGTTCTGAAATGTAGCCTGTTTCACAATAGCTTCCACATCCTCTTCACTCAGTTCTTTCTCAAGAAAACGGCTGATTTTAAGCACAGAACTTCTGAGATCCTGAAAGAATTGTGGGTATGAGAAACTATTCAGCTTACAAACAATGCATAAGTTACATCCCAACACCTTTATCACATTTTGGAAAACTGAGGAGATTTGACTTATTATAAGTCTAAAGTTTGACAAAGATATATTACTTCCCTATTCCTTCTATGAAAATGAGTGCTCTGGTTGTCAGCTTTGTTAGAACTTTCTACTGTTTGATTTAACAAGGACAGCTTACCTTCATTCACTCATTCATTCATTCAACTAACACTTTTAGGAATGTTAGGTTTCAGAAACTGTGTTAGGTGCTGGAGAAGTTTAAGAGAACAATAACGTGCTATCTGTGTTTGTTAAGAGTTTACAATTTCATGAGGGAAAGAGTAAAGCAAGTAATTAAATACAATGGCTACAAAAAAGGAAAGTCCAAGTTTGGTGGCTTCATTGGTTATTCTACCAAACACAAATTAAAGAAGAATTAATATCAATCCTCAAACTCGTCAAAAAAAATTAAAGAGTAGGAAATACTTCCAAACTCATTCTATAAAGCCAGCATTACCCTGATACCAAAGCCAAATGAGAACACGACAGGAAAAGAAAACTAAAAACCAATATCACTTATGAAAGATAATATACAAATATCCTCAAGAAATTACTACCAAAACAAATTCAGTAATGCATTAAAAGGACTATACGCTATGAACAAGTGGGATTTACTCCTTGAATGCAAAGATGAACAGCCCTAGTTGGTTTGGCTCAGTGAATAGAGCGTCTTCCTACAGACTGAAGGGTCCAGGGTTTGATTTCAGTCAAGGGCATGTACTATGATTATAGGCTCCTCCCAAACCCGGGCCCTGGTCAGGGCACGTGCAGTAGGCAACCAATCAATGTGTTTCTCTCACATCAATATTTCTCTCTGTCTTTCCCTTTCTCTGTCTTTACTCTCCCTAAAAATCAATGGGAAAATATCTTCTGGTGAGGATTAACAACTACAACAACAAAAGATCAGGAACAAGGCAAGGATGCCAATTCTCACCATTTATATTCAGCCTAATACTGGAAGTCCTAGCCATAGTAAATAGACAAGAAAAAGGCATCCAAATTTAAAGAAAGACGTAAAATTATGTGTTCACATACGCTATGATTATATACATAGAAAACACTAAAGTTCTACAAAAACAAACAACAAAAACCCTATTAGAACTATTAAAAAAATCAGCAAAGTTGTAGTATACCAAACCAACATCCCCAAATCATTTGCATTTATTTACACTAACAATGAACAGTGGTTTACCAAACTGGTCTCTAACTAGTTGGCCTATATTTACTAGTATCACTTTTAAACCCATTAGAGGGAATTACATTCTTAAGATACTAATTCTATCACATATTATTATTCAAATAACTGTTAAAGGGCTCATTATTGCTTTTAAGATGAAGAAACTACTATCACTAACAAAGTCTACAGACCTTGCATGGTCTGGCTCCTACTGTATACACCTCTCTATCTTTTAGTCCCTCCACCTTGCTCATTAACTTCTTCTTTCCAAGATATCATGCACCTGAGGCTTCAGATAATTTGCACGTTCTCTCTTTTTGGCTTGGACTTCTCTTTTACTTCTCTGCCAACTCATATCTATTCACTTGAAGTTGTCATGTTACTTTTCCAGAAATAATTGCCTATTACCTATACCAGATCAGTATATTTCATGTACTATCTTATCATACCTGCACTTTTCCTTGATAACAGTTTTCAGAGCTTTGAAGTATATATACCTACTTAGTGAATACTTGTCTTCCCTGTTGGATTATAAATTCTATAAATAAAGGGTGTAATTGTCTTTGTCTTATGATTTAGCATCTGTCACGTAATAGGCATTTTAAAATTTTGAATTCGTGAGCAAGTAAGATTTGTAGTAGTGCGTCAACATATCAACCAGTGATCACAAAATAGTCAAATTCAAATGTGTTTGGTTGGGTTTACACAATGTATAAAGACAGTTTCATTGGATGCCAACTTGTAAATATTATGTGATTTCACATGAAAGCTACAGTTCAAGATTCTCTTTAATAACAACAACAACAAAACACAAAGAACTTGCATAACTGGGCACACAATTACCTCTGACTAATTGTCCAAATCTTAGTGGCTTCACACCCCAGGGTTGTTTTTGCTTGTTGTTTGTTTGTTTAATATTTTTACTGATTTTTAGAGAGAGGAACAGAGAGGGAGAGAAACACCGTGCCTCCTACCAGGGATCAAGCGTGAAACCCAGGCCCTGCCTGGGGATTGAACCAGCAACGCTTCAGTGCATAGGATGACAATCAACTAATCACACGGGCCAGGACTGGCCCCACTGTTTCGAAATGCCTTTTCTCTTTTTTCAATCACTAGTCATGTGAGTTTGCCCTTAGAGACACAGATGGGTGCATGAAAAGGAACCACAAAAGATGACTGTGTACAGTGGGAAGAGAGCCCTGAGGAAACCAATAATTGAGGGATGGGCAGGAAATGAGAAACCCTGAAAAAGCATGAGAAGTAGTTAGGTTCCAAGAAAACTGGGAAAATGTAGTTCATTAAAACCAAAATCAAAAAGGGTTTCAAAGAAATAATTTTTAAAATTAACCTTCGCCTCTTACCTTTTTCATTTCCTCATACATCATAAACAGAATATTGAAGTCATGTCTGTGCTCATACCAGCCTCTGAGGTGATCAAACCAACGGCTTCCTACCACTGGGGGGGGAAATTAGTAAGTGACAAGGTAAAGATGCTGCACTCACCAAACAGCAAACCTGAGTCTTTCTTTTCTGTTCTGGAATCCCCCAAAAGGTAAGTAAAGCCCCCACCACTGGACATCTATGTTACCTGGTAAAAATGGTGCTTTGGGAAACAATTTCATGATTTTAATGGAAACCTGCCTCTCCTGTGCATGTAGGGAAAGCAGCAGAGGAGAAAATAAGAAGCCCAAGCAACTCATCCTGAAGACTGAAGGGAAGCTCCTTACTTTCTTACTTCTTCCACCTGAAAATCTGTCTTTATTTCTCCTTTTATCTACTTTAAGATGTCTGGATAGCAACTTCAGATATCTATAAGACAGAACCTGAATCTAATCTTCTAAATAAGTGAGAGCCCCAGTTCCACATTCCACAAGCCTCTCCCATCAACCTATCCTCCTCAGTGTTGAGATGAATATTGCACCGCTGCCATGTAAAGCCTACCATAAGTCCATGACAGAACACAAACACTACGTCCACTTTGAATGGGTACGCCATTGTGGTTCTCTTATGATCTGGTCAAAGTGTTTCTTAAACAATATGCCTTTGCAATCATAGCAATCCCCAAAGTGGTCCTGGTGAGAATAGAAAGGCCATTGGGTGGCAAATTAAATTAAATTAACGGAGCAGTAACCACTTATGTGCATCCCGCTTCTATCGTTACTCTTCTTTCTTTCCTTAAAATGTGTTCCCCAGGTTTGAGAATTTGGCTAAATGGCAACATGGCCTCCTAAACAAGTTGAATGCATAAATTCATAGTTACCATTTCCATCTAGAAACCTTTTCATGAAATGTTCCATATCATTCGCAGCTTCAAGTGCAACCACCAGATTTGAAAAGTGAAAGAATGAAGTCATAACATCCTTGGGGTTTCTGTAGACGTAAATAATCTGCAGGAGGTATAGGAAAACAATTTTAACAATTCTTGGTTGTCCTTACAGGTTGTTTTTGTTTTTGTCATTGTTTATTCACACCAACATATGTCACTATATGAATACATAATCAGTTGTTTCATCCAGCTTATTACTCATGGAAATTTAGTTTATACCTAAATAGGTTATACCTTTTATTTCTAAAAGGACAATTATTCATTTGTAAGGTTGGTTAATATTACAAATTACGCTGCATAGAAACTCTTTCAGCCCTAACTGGTTCTGCTCATTGGAGATAGTGTCAGCCTGCAGACTGAAGAGTCCCAGATTTGATTCCGGTCAAGGGCATATACCTTGGTTGTGGGCACATCCCCAGTAGGGAGTGTGCAGGAGGCAGCTGATCGATGTTTCTCTCTCATCAATGTTCCTAACTCTCTATCCCTTTCCCTTTCTCTCTGTAAAAAATCAATAAAATATTTTAAAAAAGAAAATATAGACACTGTTTCAATGTACCCTCTGTTAGCGTTAAGAGACATTTGATAAAAAGCCCAGATAGCATTTGAGAGCATTTCAAAAAGGAAAAACTACTTAACAGGTGATGTTGAAACAAATAATTATCCTTATAGTATAAAACTGGAATTCTACTTCATACCTCACACCAGACCAAAAAAAAAAAATCATTTACAAATGGAATAAGGATTTAAATATGAAAGCAACATTTGACATCTTAAAAATAAAGAATATATTTCTGGTCTAGAAAAGGAAAAGATTTCTTTAAAAAAATTTATTTCTGTTAAAATAAAAATTAATCAATTAAATTATATTAAGTTTTAAAGAATGCTATTAATCAAAATATATAACATAAAGTTACAGAAAGCAACAAAGGATGAGAAAAGCAACACATATAACCAATAATTTATTGGTATCCAGAATGTATATAAAAGAAATCAAAAAGAAAGAGACATGAAATTTAAAAATTGGACGAAAATTATAATAATTCCACAGAATAAGAAATAATTATGGCCAATAAACATATCAAAAAGTGCTTAATCTCATTATTGATTAGGAAGATGTAAACTCAGATTAGTTTGAGATATCATTTTATAATTTATATAAAAACTAAAAAGTTTGGCCCTAACCTGTTTGGCTTAGTGGATAGAGCATGAGACTGTGGACCGAAGGGTCCCAGGTTTGATTCTGGTCAAGGGCAGGTACCTAGGTTGCAGGCTCCTCCTGGCCTGGATGCTGGTTGGGGCTCATGCAGGAGGCAACCAATCAATGTGTTTCCTTCACATTGATAGTTCTCTCTATCTTCCCTCTCTTTTCTACTCTCCCAAAAATTAATGGAAAAATATCCTTGGGTGAGGATTAAAAAAAAGAAAAAAGAATGTGTATTATGATGTAATATATACATTTCCTGCAACTTACCTATCCATCAATACACTAAACATTGTAGAGCCATAGAATAAATTCTACTAGACCATTAAAAAGAATAGAATTTTATGTGCTGTCATCAAAGAAATGTTGCTGCTTACTATACAATCACACTACAAGAATGTGTGGGAAGACCCAATTTATGTATATACTTATAATTCCATAAGTACCATATGGACTCAGCAGATATTAAGCTTGATCATGTGTAAAACTATCAAAGATTACAATAATCACATTTGAAAGACTATGGATGAGTGGGGCTGGGAAAAAATATTTGAAGAAAGTATTTTTGTTTGTGCCCAAGGTCCATAAGCTATTTATATGACTTACTTTAGCTTTTTTGCTCTTGAGACCTTTTGGTACTAAATAATATGGGAGGTGGGAACAGAAGAGGCGAGGAGACGGTCTGTTGAGAAAGTCTGCTTTGCGTTTATTGTATTCCAAGAAGGGGACTCTAACAACCGTTGCCAAGTCTTCAGTTCTGTTACGATGACCCTCAAAATAAATCAAGCTGAGAATCTGCTGAGTCCAGATGGTACCTGTAAAAATAAATAATTTCATTTCCAACCCGGAATTAATGTTTTATTAACAATGTAAATTATTATGCCATCTATCTCAAAACTATTTAGAGCTTTTTCTTTCTTTTTAACGACTCCAAATACGCCAAGGAAATGTGCCCAACTTTTTTTTTCTATGTCTTTTACATTAAAATTAACAAAGATAAAATTTGGTGTTCTAAGTTCCAAGTTCCCTTTTTACTCAAAAAGACTTGTGACAGTAGTGATTTAAATCAATCCTTCAGCTCTTTTGTTCCCTGTGATTCATGTACGTTCTGTTCAGGTGATTTTCTGCAGCTGTCTCTGTTTCTCCTTCCTTAGTCTTTCTTAAAGCTTTACCTTTTGGAAATAGAGACAGTTTAAGAGCTCAAGACCCCTTTCAACTTTTCTTTTTAGGTCTCCCAATACAGTGCTAAGTGAAAGTACTGATAGGCATTCTTGTCTCATACTTGATATTTAAAGTTACACTATTGCATTTGATGTTTGTGATAGTTTTTGGTTGATTCTATTCATCAGGTTAAAAATGTTCACTTTCTCCCTAGTTAGCTATTAGTCTCCCTTAGGAATGTATGCTGAATTTTATTAAATGCTTGTTCTGTACCTGTTGAGATGATAATTCAGGCTTTCTTCTATGCTCTAGTAAAGTGGGTGAACTGCATTCATATATGTTCAAACCAATCTTGAAATAAAGCCACCTTGGTCACAGTGGTATTTTTTTTTTGCTTGTTTTTTTGGCATGGCTAGATTTGTTTTTGCTTATATTTATTTGGTTTAGGATTTTTGCACCTATGTTCATGAATATATAATCAATGTTCTAAAAGAATGTAAGGTGTCAATAATCTTGCAATCACTGCTACTCAATTGAGTAGATTTAATTAGATACAGTAGATTTGATAAAATTTATGGTGAATCCTGGAGAGTCACTAATCTCCCTTCTAAGATGAGTAAGAACTCAGCAGGTTGGACTAAGGACTGGTGTGTGGTGTGCCAAATACTTAGGCTGGATTAAGGGTAAAGGAAAAATTCTTATGGGCTGCTTAACCTAAAACTAAGCAATCTGAGGCACTACCAACATCTAAGTGAGGAAAACAAAAAAACACCTGATATCAAATGTGCTGACACATTTTGCAGAGTAGAAAAATCCAGGGAAAAGGCATTGTACTACTAATTTGGAGAAAGTAAACAGGGTCCTGAATTTCTAAGTCAATGGTAAACGGAGGGACTGGAGCACTTTCATGAAAATCAGAAATGACTTTTTTTGTATTGACTTTGACTCCAAGGTATCTTTGAGCAATATTAACCACTTGTACAACATTGATTCAAGAACTCCAATCACCCTGTGTTCTAAAAAGCACATATAAAAAATAAGCTTTTAAGGGGAATGTATGATTTGAGGACAATTTACTTTCGTTCAAAACTATTTCATTATTATAGGGAAATAAAAGCAATTAGAGTAATTGAAAAGCATATTAGGAATTAGTTCTGACTGAGAAATGCTTATAACCAAAAGCCTGCTGGGTTTTTTAAATATATTTTCTTCCATTCTCAGAGAAAGCCAACAGCTCAGCATGGCCCTAATATCTGCTTTGGCTCAACATTTGGTTTCTTCCGAGGTGCCTTAAAAGATGACAATATGTGCATTTTAAATGACCTTATATAGTAACACTTTGAGATTTATTTAACTTTATTAAAAATCTTAAATGGTGCTTTAAATGTAGGCTGGGCTACTGTTAATGTCTGGAAAAGGGCTCATTTGAACACATGTATTATCAAACCAGAGTGAAAACTGATAGCAGGCAGACCACTCCTCAAACTTACCAGATTTTGGATACGTAATTATGAAGACATCATCATCTCTAATTTCAAAGTCATCTAGATTTTCTAGAAAGTCAGCATCAACTAAACAAGAATCAAAATTATAGCCTTTAAAGTTCAGCAAATATGTGTCTTTGTTGTCCATACTTATTCACCTACAAGTAAAAACAAATAAAATACTTTTCAATTTCTTAGTATTTTATATTATGTACTAACACTTACTGAGTGTTCAATATATGCCAAGCACCTTTTAAATATCATGTGTCTCAACCCATGCCATATTAAACAGCATCCTATATAATAAAATCCTAATATGCAAATAGACTGAATGGCAGAACTACCAGTCACTATGATGCACACTGACCACCAGAGGGCAGATGCTCAATGCAGGAATTGCCCCTGGGGGTCAGTGTGCTCCCACAGCGGGAGTGCTGCTCAGCAAGAAATGGGTTCATGGCTGGCAAAGGCAGCAGCAGTGGTGGGAGCCTCTCCTGCCTCCACTGCAGGTGGGTGGTACGAAGTGAGGGATGCCAGACTGTGAGAGCTCGGGACTGTGAGAGGGATGTCTGACTGCCGTCTTAGGCCTGACACCCCTTGCAGGCGGACATCCTCAACAGGTCCCGGACTGGAAGAGGGCACAGGCCGGTCTGAGGGCCCTACCTCCCCACCCCGCAGTGCACGAATCTGTGCACCAGGCCTCTAGTGCATATATAAAAATTTACTCTTGGGGACAACCAAGATGGTGGCATAGGTAAACACCTGAATTTGATACGGCACACAACCACATTAAAAGTACAATTAAAGACAAACCAAATATCATCCAGAACCATGGGAAGGCTGCTTGAGTAGAAATTCTACAACTAGAAGGAAAGAGAAAAGTGCTTTGAGTCCGGTAGGAGGTGCAGAGATGTGGATGAGCGGAAGTATGGAGGCACATGAGAAAGGGGCCAGCAGCTGGGTACACTGTTGTCTTTTTCAATTGGGAGGGAGATACAAGCTCCCCACTGCTCTGAACTCCAGTTCTGGGTGAGAATTTGGGGACCCAGCCTCATACGGAGAGAGACTGGATTGTCTGGCATCGGGCTGGAATGTGAGGGCAGCTTTCTTGCAAAGGTGCTTGCAGTGGTCATTGTTCCTGCACGGGGCAGCGGGACATGGACCCTAGGACCTCTCGGAGGCAGAGCAGTGTGCCAAATGGCAGCCATTGCGATTTGCTCTGCCCTGGTGATTTCCTGAGACCCCGCCCCACCCAATTTACAACCCCACCCAAGCTGTGCACAAAGGCTTTTGCATATGAATGGCCTGGTGTTTCTCCACCTAAAAACCTGGGCAGACTCAGTGAGCGCCAAAGCCCCACTGAAGCAAGTCCTGCCCCTTAAAGGTGTCTCCAGCAAAGAAGTTCTCCCATTGTAGACAAAACTGGCCCCCACAGACTATTGTCCTGGAGGTCAATTACTCCCAGTGACACCAACAGCAATCAAGGCTTAACTACAACAAGACTGTGCACACAGCCCACAAAGGGGTGCACCAAGAATGTCCACCTTAGGTAATTAGGGAGGGTGAGTCACTGAGCCCGTTAGGACACCTACTACACAAAGGTACTCTATCCACACAGGGAAGCAGCCAAAATGCGGAGACAAAGAAACAGGTCACAAATGAAAGAAATGGAGGAAAGCAAACTACTGGATATAGAGTTCAAAACCACAGTTATAAGGTTACTCAAGAATCTTCTAGAAACCTCTGAGAAATATAGTGAGACCCTCAAGGATATGAAAAAGGACCAATTAGAAATTAAGCATACACTGACTGAAATAAAGAATAATATACAGAGATCCAACAGCAGACTAGAGGATCCCAAAAATCAAGTCAAAGATTTGAAATACGAAGAAGCAAAAAACCCCCAACCAGAAAAGCAAAAGGAAAAAAGAATACAAAAATATGAAGTGCATTGAGTCTGGTAAGAGGTGCCGGGACAACTTCAAGCATACCAACAATCTGAATTATAGGGGTGCCAGAAGAAGAGAGAGAGCAAGATATTGAAAACCTATTTGAAGAAATAATGACAGAAAACTTCCCCTACCAGGTGAAAGAAATAGACTTACAAGTCCAGGAAGCACAGCGAACCCCAAACAAAAGGAATCCAAAGAGGACCACACCAAGACACATCATAATTAAAATGCCAAGGGCAAAAGACAAAGAGAGAATATTAAAAGCAGCAAGAGAAAAACAGTTAATTACCTACAAGGAAGTACCCATATGACTGTCAGCTGATTTCTCAACAGAAACTATGCAGGCCAGAAGGGAATGGCAAGAAATATTCAAAGTGATGAATAGCAAGAACCTACAACCAAGATTACTCTACCCAGCAAAGCTATCATTTAGAATTGAAGGTCAGCCCTAACCAGTTTGGCTCAGTGGATAGAGCATCGGCTTGCGGACTGAAAGGTCCCAGGTTCGATTCCAGTCAAGGGCATGTGCCTTGGTTGTGGGCACATCCCCAGTAGGGGGTGTGCAGGAGGCAGCTGATTGGTGTTTCTAACTCTCTATCCCTCTCTCTTCCTCTCTGTAAAAAATCAATAAAATATATTTTTAAAAAATAGAATTGAAGGTCAGATAAAGAGCTTCACAGATAAGAAAAAGCTAAAGGAGTTCATCATCGCCAACCCAGTATTATATGAAATGCTGAACGGTATTCTTTAAGAAGAGAAAGAGGAAGAAAAAGATAAAGATTAAAATTATGAACAACAAAGTGACAACAAATACATATCTATCAACAAGTGAATCTAAAAATCAAGTGAATAAAAAATCTGATGAACAGAATAAACTGGTGAATAGAATCGAATCAGGGGCATAGAAAGGGAGTGGACTGACAATTCTAGGGGGGAAGGTGGGTGTGGGGGGTGAGGGAAGAGACTAGACAAAAATCGTACACCAATGGATGAGGACAGTGCCGGGGGGGGGGGGGGGGGGGGTGCGGTAAGGGTAGGGGATGGGGTGGGAGCCAGGTGGAGGGGAGCTATGGGGGGGACAAAGAGGAACAACTGTAATAATCTGAACAATAAAGATTTATTTTTAAAAATTTACTCTTAATAGCAACCAAACATTTCTAGAGGTTTTATCACTATTTTAAAGAGGAGGAAACTAAGATACTAAAAGGTTAAACAGCCGAACCGGTTTGGCTCAGTGGATAGAGCATCGGCCTGTGGACTCAAGGGTCCCGGGTTCGATTCCGGTCAAGGGCATGTACCTTGGTTGCAGGCACGTCCCCACTGGGGGGCCATGCAGGAGGCAGCTGATCGTTCTCTCTCATCGATGTTTCTGACTTTCTATCCCTCTCCCTTCTTCTCTGTAAAAAATCAATAAAATATATATTAAAAAATAAAATAAAATAAAAGGTTAAACAGCTTTTCCTAAAACCCCATGAGGGAGGTATTATCATGATTCCAAACACAGAACCAAGGAAAATAAGGTAAAGGAGGTGCAAGGATGCCCAGCTGGCAGACCTGGCAGGATTTGATGCCAGACTATTTGGCCACAGAGCCCATGCCTTCAATCACTTTACTAATACAGTTTCTTAGTATTTCATATTTTTATTATTATAGAAATAGGAAATTTTCCAATAAATGTACTTTTTTTTTCTGGAACAGAAATAATCTGTTGTCCCTGAAAGAAGCTTCTGAGGCTTTGGGATCTGTCTACTATTTCAAATAAATTGTGGAATATGCTCTGTGTGTAACACCAACTGCTTTTACTTTGGAGATGTCACCCTCATATAGTTGCAAGATATTGTATGGCTTTTATTACATTTTTCCAATTGAATTTTTATCAAAAATCCTAAATAAATCTAAATAAGAGAGTCCAAATATAAATAGGAAGCACATAGGTTAAAGACATATCTGTTCAAAAATTGGACAGAAATATATATATATATATATATATATATATATATATATATATATATATATATATATAATGTCCTCATCCATTGGTGTACGATTTTTGTCTAGTCTCTTCCCTCACCCCCCACACCCACCTTCTCCCCTAGAATTGTCAGTCCACTCCCTTTCTATGCCCCTGATTCTCCCTCTTTGATTTCAGAGAGAGAAAGAGAGATAGAAACATCAATGATGTTCTGCCTTCTGCATGCCCCCTTCTGGGAATTGAGCCCACTATCCAGGCATGTTCCCTGACCAGGAATCAAACCATGATCCCTGATTCATAGGTTGACGCTCAAACACTGAGCAAAACCAGCTGAGCGAAAAATCTATTCTTGAATGTTAAATAGATGAGGAAATCCCAGAAGTTCTAATACCACTAGGTTTAGAACCAACACACGTTAGTTGTGTACTTTTAAAAATTTTCTGTGCACACCTAGAAAATGAATTTGTTGAAGTTGCATAGGGCTTTGTCTAAATTGCATGTCAAAAAACATTAATTCTTTTACAAACAATCTAAATCATTTGACCAATAGAGAAAAGGTTAGAATTTTGCTGAGTTAGAGTAGAAACATCACTTGTATTAGAATTGCCTGGGTTTTGGTAAATGTTCATATTCTAGGCCCTATAACAGACTGATAGGATTAGAATTTCTGGAAAGTGTGCATTTTAATCCTACGGATCACACTTAAAAAAAGGGGGGGGACCAAAATACTGTTTTTTGAATGGTTATCTCAACCTCCAAAGAAGGCTTTGTGGGTGTTATTTGATCTCCAATTAATAGATCCAGTTGAGGCCCTTCTAAGTTGCTAGAGCTTTCCTGACTCAAGGTGAAGTCCAGGCAACCTCAACTATTGAGAAGTGAGGATTGAGGAGGCTGGCTGGTAAATCAGAAAATGCTTTCAAGAGATAGATGGAGTGCTATGACTTTGCTATTATGAAATTTTCCAGGAAAAATTTCCATGGATAACTCAACCTTTAGAGTGTGGTGAGGAAGAATTTATACTGTATCACATGGACACACACACCGAAAAGCACCAATTCCAGGAATTCTTGATTCAGAGCAAAGAGTGTCAGGCAGCCCACAAATACATTCTAAAATCACTCCTTTTAACTACTTATTATATTTAGTATGTCTTTCACAGTCAAGAGAGAACAAGCGATTTTGTCACAGAAACAAGGAGGAAAGAGTAGAGTGTAGGATGCATTTTTATATAGGATCTCGGGACTGGCCAGTCATATATTGTTTGTATTTCCTTAATGAATATAGGGGAAAGTATAAAGAAAAAAATGTCCTATGTTTTCCTTATTCTTGCCCTGCGTCCAAAAGAAAAGGAAGAAAAACAGAAAATTGAGGAGAAAGAAATAAATACATTGTATGCTGAAGAGAGGGTAAGACTTGATAGAGGCTCTATGTCTACGTTTTCACTACTCACTGTTACACGTCAGTTGATGAAGCAAAATCCACTTCTGATATAACTGCATGGATGACAGGGAATGCTGTGTTGCTGAGAAATAAATACTCCCTACAAGTGTATTTTGGCCAATGAGAAGTGCTCTAGGGAGTCAACAGATAGCTCAGTTTGAGTAAATAAATTATGTAATACTTTATTAATATTAGGAAATAGGCATCTGATTAATCCAGATAAAGCAGGAGTCAAAACTGGTGGCGATAATAAAGAGAGATGCTTGTAACCAGTCGTCATATTTACCTAAATTGGAAACTACAACAACAACAGGTATTTGAAAGCTGTAGCAACATCTTCCTTGGGCATGAAGGATGGCTCATGAATCTTTTAGACCTATCTCAGAAGGCTGGTGATCCTTTCCAGGTTTTCACTCCAAACATCCCATGTAAAAATGGCTATGGCTATGGAGGTTCAAAGAACGTTATAAAATCACAGTGTATTTAAATTCATTTTCTAAAACGTCCAGGGTTGTCCTTCCTAAGTGATGGCCTTCCACTCCTGTTTTTTTGCTTGTTTTTTCAAATATATTTTATTTATTTTTTAAAAAATATATTTTATTGATTTTTTTACAAAGAGGAAGGGAGAGGGATAGAGAGTTAGAAACATCGATGAAGGAGAAACATCGATCAGCTGCCTCCTGCACACCTCTTACTGGGGATGTGCCCTAAACCAAGCTATATGCCCTTGACCGGAATCTAACCTGGGACCTTTCAGTCCACAGGCCGATGCTCTATCCCCTGAGCCAAACCGGTTAGGGCTCCACTCCTGTTTTATATTGCATTTTTTCAGGACACATTACAGAAGATGCAGCTTATCTCTTTTACATTCTACAATAATTAAACTATGTCTCACACCTGCCCTGACATCTCCCTGGAACCTTTCTCCCATTTGTCAGTCTTCTGTTACCTACATAAACTACTCTTTGATAATAATTTTCAGGTTTCCACTAGCAATAGAATTTGATTCCAGGGGAGGTTTTTAATCCTTTCAATGAACAAGTCTTCACTGGGAAAATATAAGGTTTAAGCTGAAGAGCATTTAAGCTTATAAAAAGTTCAGCCTTCTTTGGTTTCTCATAATGTTCATAAATTAAGACAATAATCACTTTTGTGAGAGTGGCATTGCTTAAAGAGTAGAAATCTAAGGGAGTAGACTACTTATTAAAATGAATAGCTCAGCCAAGAACCTCTGATTTTTTTAACCCAAATTTTTATTGAACTAAATGGTTTAGGGGCCTTTTGAGATGTTTTTCCTGTTGTCCCTCAGTAGGCCAGTTGGCAGTAACTCTAAGTGAAAAAGATAGTATTGCATCCGTGACCAAAGGAATTGTTTTAGCTTTCTCATTTCCATACCAAACAATGATATGGTACATGCAACAACTAAAAATATTACTAACCTTTTTGCTTCCATGGAACTTTCCACTGCTTGGTGTTGTTTCCTAAGATTTTGGAGGTTGTATTCTATTCCAATAATGGTCTGTCCAAACTACTAACTAAAGACAAAATAGAAAAAGTGATTTGAAAAGCACTGTATAATTGTGATACAATAACTTTTTTTTTTAAATATATTTTATTGATTTTTTATAGAGAGGAAGGGAGAGAGATAGAGAGTTAGAAACATCAATGAGAGAGAAACATCAATCAGCTGCCTCCTGCACATCTCCTACTGGGGATGTGCCCGCAACCCAGGTACATGCCCTTGACCGGAATCGAACTTGGGACCCCTCAGTCCGCAGGCTGATGCTCCATCCACCGAGCCAAACCGGCTTTGGCATGATACAATAACTTATTCTTCTTCCTCTACCCACATAATCAATTCATTTTGTCTTTTAATATATTTTAAGAACTTGAATAATTGAGGTAGTTAGGAGCATATCACTTTATCCTATCTAATAATAGACAAACATGGTAATTGACCGTACCTTCACTATGCCTTCCATTGGCTAATCAGCATGATATGCAAATTAACCACCAACAAATATGCCGGCTAATTTGCATACTGCAGGCAGGGTGGGACAGCACCATCTCACCTGCCCTGCCACCATCCGGGCCTGCTATCTGTGACCTGAGGCAGCAGGCGTCTGTGTGCAACCTGACTCGGGGCGGCCAGGCAGTGCAGCAGTGATCGTCCAGCCCGCCCAGCCTCCATCTGGGCGTCCCGTGTGCGACCCGACCCAGGGTGGCACCCCAACCCCCAGATCAGCCCTGCCATGTGCGCGACCCGGGGAGGTGGGGCAGGCACCAAGGGATCGGGCCTGCCATCTGCCACCCGGGGAGCGGGCCTAAGCCAGCAAGTGGTTATCTCCTGAGGGGTCCCAGACTATGAGAGGGCACAAGTGGGGCTGAGGGACACCCCCCCACCCCCCCTCCCCTGCCAGTGCACAAATTTTTGTGCACCGGGCCTCTAGTATCTTATAAAATTATATCATACTAGAGGCCTGGTGCTTGAAATTCGTGCACAGGAAGGGTCCCTAAGCCTGGCCAGCAATCGGGGCCGATCAGGGCCGATCAGGGCCTTCCGGCTGCCAGCCCAGGCCTCCCTTCCCCGGCTGCTGGCTGCGGGCCAGGGCCTTCCTTTGTTCTGCGCTGGCTCCTAGTGGTCAGTGCATGTCATAGCAAGGAATTGAACTCTCAGTCCAATTCCTGGTCTCCCAGTTCAACTCCTGAGGGGACACTTTGCATATTAGACTTTTACATATATTGATTATATTTCCTAGCTCTGTCTGCTGAGAGACATAAACGCAAAGAGAAATCAGACAAACGAGCACTCTTAAAGTCAAGATCTTGATTACTAAAAACCTTTCTCTATTTCTAGGAATCAGGAGAAATGGCAGGTTGCAGAGGTGAGATAAGGAAAGTACATATAGGCCTGTTACATCTTGTTATACCACAAAGTAAAGAAATACTCAGAGAACAATGGAGACATGTCAAAAGGACACTAGAGCCAGCTTAGACTTATTGCTTCTGACCATTTCAGGGACAATTTGAATAGTAAAGTAAGTAAGATAGTATGGATTATCACCTCTTTTTCTAAATACTTCAGCAATACCTCTGTCAATTCACTTTGTCTGTCTCATAGACAATTTATGTGATTATCTTTCTTCCTTCATCCAGATAACAGCAGACTTAACATTCATCACTTGGAGGTCATGGACTCTCCAGACTTGGCCATTCAAGGAGTTAACTGTTGATAAACCTTGATTTGTCCACCTTTCCTATGATGCTGTAGAATGAGAGGGAGATAAGGATGGAAGGGAAGCTCATAGGTCATCACTATTTAATGCTTGAGCTCAGAAGGAAATGAAAAACATGTCATTGGACACATTCTAGGTGTCTGTTGACAAATGAATTACTATAGAAAATGTGATATGTGATAGATATCATTCAGCCATGCCAAAAAAAAAAAAAAAGGACAAGAAAATCTTGCCATGGATGAACCTGGGGGCATTATGCTAAGTGAAATAAGCCTGACAGAGGAAGACAAATACTGTATGGTATCATACATGTATAAAAATTATTTACTTACTAGAGGCCCAGTGCATGAAATTGTGCACTGGGTGGGGGTTCCGTCAGCCCAGCCTGCCCCCTCTCATGGTCTGGGAGCCCTCAGGGGAAGTACTACTGACAGCTTAGGCCCGCTCCCCTCCATCTGCGTGAGGCAACCAGGATGATCAGGGGAAGGCACCACCCCCATCACCCTGCTGCTGCTGCCACTGCTGGCCACCCCAGCCACCAAGGTGTTTTCATCAACATGGACTGCAGTCCCTTCACCACGAAAAAATGACAACTTTCTTTAGGCATTTTCAAGATGTCTCTTTCATAGGATATGACCTTTCTTTCTTTCTTTCTTTCTTTCTTTCTTTCTTTCTTTCTATCTATCTTTCTTTTTTTCTTATCCTCACCTGAGGATATTTTTCCATTGATTTTTAGAGAGCATGGAAGAGAGAGGGAAAGACAGAGAGAAACATTAATGTGAGAGGGATACTTCAATTGGTTTCCATTTGCATGAGCCCTGACCTGGGCCCCGACCAGGGAGGAGCCTGCAACCTAGGTACATGCCCTTGATCAGAATCGAACCCAGACCCTGTGGTCCACAGGCTGAGGCTCTATCCACTAAGCCAAACCTGCTAGGGCAGGATATGACATTTCTTAGCCCCTCCAGCAGTGGACTTTTGTTTTTTTCCTCCAGGAGTGAGGTGGGAAAACCCTAGGTCACCTTCTTGGATTCTTAACACCCAAGTTACCAAGAACACTGCGAGTGGCATACTGGGAGCTTAGCCAGTGAGTCAGAAAAGGTGTTTCCTCTGCAGCCCATGTGCAGAGATGGGACTGATGGCATGTGGTGGCTGGCAGGCCCCCCTATCTCTCTCTGCTCTGGGACTGCTCAAGCCATCGCAGCATCCGTGGCTTGCCTCACCTCACACACAGTCCCCTCCCGCCCACCTGTGCACCCAGCCTCCTTCTGAGTGGTCATGATGTACGGAATCCCGGACAATTTGCTATATATATATATTCTTTATTGATTAAGGTATTACATAAGTGTCCTTATCCCCCAATCATTAAAAAAAAAAAAAAGAACTGAATAGTGGTTTCTCGGGGACTGGGAGGTGGGGAAAATGGGGAGATGTTCTTCAAAGGGTATATACTTTCAGTTATACAGTGAGAAGTTCTGATGATCTAATACACAGCATGGTAACTTTAGTTAATAATATTGTATTGTACACTTGAAATTTGCTAAGAGAGTAGATCTTAAGTGTTCACACCAAACAAAAAAACCCAGTAACTATGTGAGGTGATAAACATGTTTAATAACTTGACAAGGTGGTAAATACTTTTGATGTATATATCAAATTATCATACTGTATATTTAAACACATACAATTTTGTTAGTTTTTCCTCAATACAGCTATAGAAAAAGATTTATACCAGCAGAAACACTACCAGCCTGGGCTGGAAGAAATAAAGAAAGAGCCATGATGAAGGAAGGAAGGTGAAAGAGATACAACTTGACTGGGAAGGAGGCTAGGAGACAATGAATGCAGGTGGGCCTCTGAATGCTAGAAAAGGCAAGGAAAACTGTGCCCCAGAGCCTCCAAAAGTGAACACAGCCCTGCCAACACTTCGATTTTCTCTGCGCAAGACGTGCGTTGGACTTCTGTCCTACAGAATTGTAAGATTATAAAATTACTAGAAGCCCGTTGCACGAAGATTCGCGCAATAGGCCTTCCTTCCCCTGACTGCGGGCACCAGTTTTCCTCCGGCACCCGGGACCCAGGCCTTTGGTCCAGCCTCAGTGGAGAAGTCAAGTCTCAAGGCTTGGCTTCTCTGCTGCGGCCGCAGTGAAACTTGGCTTCTCCACTATTTTTTTTTTTTATTGCTTAAAGTATTACAAAGGGTATTACATATGTGTCCTTTTTCCCCCCCACCCTTATCAGTCCCCTAGCTAAATGCCTAAAGTATAAAAAGAAAATCTTGTCAGTTTTAATTTAATTGATATCTCTTAATAATTATAAAAATTACTATAACCAAGGAATAACTTTGAGATATTTCATGGGCCCTGAAATATTTTCAAAAGTTTATTCTCTCTTCTTAAAGGATTTTTTAATAAAGTCAATTTAATGTGCTTGAAATCACATGGAAAGCTTTATCAAATAAAAATTAATGAATATATATCTTGAGTTTTTGCCTCTAAGAAAGGGCAAAACAAGTTATTTTATATAATATTTCTTAAAATACAGCAGTAGAATTTTAAGATATAATTTAAAATAACAGAAGCTCATTAATAATTTTTAATATTTTACAACAGCATATTATACATTTATTCCAAACAAGCTTACAAACTAATTCTTTAAATGTTTGGAAACTAGGATTGTTATCAGCAATATAATTTAAAAACATGAAAGGATTTAATCCCTCCCACTCTGTGGAAGGCCCCCTGGGAAGGCACTTAAGCATTCTATATTGACCTCTCTTGCCCTTTTTGCCAAGGGGTCCCTCATCCAAATGCCCACAGCTGTTGCCTAAGCTCTCTGTTCATGCTAACGTTAAAGCCTCATAGTGGCTAGTACCATAAATCTGTCTCTCGCCCAATGGTGTGAGCTGGGCCCTCTCTGGAGAAAGAGACTTAGTCCAGCCGAAATCGGTACCCAGATAACAGAGACTTGGCTAACAGCAGCTACCCTATATCTAAATCCAGCCTAACACCAGGAATGCTCAGGGCCTTCTCAAAGGATGCAAAATAATCCTTTCCATTAATATTAACAGTGTAAACTAAGATTGTTGTTAGAGTATTAAATTTGAGAGTAAAATAGTAGTCAAGTTTTCAGATTAATTAAAAGTGGCTCAAGAAGTATTAACTAAAATTTTCATTTCATGAAAAAATTGCTTAACATGCAATGAACCTAAAGCAGTCATATTTTTATACAAAAAATTAAAATTTAAAGTTATCTAGACTACATTATAAATTTTCCAAAAATCCCCCTAATAACTAAATAAAAAAGGAGGGGAGATAGTAGAAAAATACCATGTAAGAAAAATATCCTGTAACTAATTTACATCTAGAAAAACTTTTCATTTATAATGCTAACAGCAAGACACCCATGAAAAACCTATGTGGTGTCAACATAAGCCAAAGAAAATTCATTTAAGCAAAAATAAATAGAACTCCAAGTAAAGTTTCCTTTATTAACCTTTGGTCGAGAATATGTTTGTATATTTTCAGAAAACAACTCCAAGGCCATGTGGATTCCTGCAACAGAGAGGAATTATCAGGAATGCTCCAGCCATGAAGACAAGAGGAAAAACAATCCAGAGATAGAGGCAGCTAGCTTGCACAAGCTATTTCCTCATTTAACCCTCTCTAGCTGCAAGCATCTCATACGGGCATGCAAAACCTGTGGCCCCCTATTGCCTTTAGGCCCCCTCCAGCCACAAGGGGTCAACCCCCGGGGGCTCCACCACAATGCCTTATGGCAAGCAGATGTGACCCATATTCCGAGCTTCGGTAGACTCAAACATGTACATGTAATCATTGACACTTGCTCTGGGGCCACGTATGCTCAGGCTCACACAGGTGAAAGAACTCGCCACGTAATAGCAACCCTCAACAGGGCATTTTTAACATTAGGCTTCCCTTGGGAAATTAAAACAGATAATGGCCCCTGCTACACTAGCAAGGCTTTTCAGCAATTCCTCATAAGACATAACATCAAGCATGTTACTGGCATACCATATAACCCACAGGGACAAGCCATAGTAGAACGACAGAATAAAGAATTAAAAACCCAGATTCAAAAAGAAAAAGAAGGGGGAAATATAGACACGCCCCAACAACTATTACAACAGGCCCTTATTAACTCTCAATTTTTTTCATTTTGCCCCCGACGGCCTTCCTCCCATTTTCAAACACTGGGGAGGTCTCAGGGACGTACCAACCCTTGGTCCGGTGGAGAGATCCACTAACCGGGGCTTGGAAGGGCCCTAACCCACTCTTAACCCAAGGGAGAGGGTTTGCTTGTGTTTTTCCAGAAGGTGAGAAAAATCCCGCATGGATTCCTGCCCGTAACATCAGTCTCATTGCCATAGAACGGGACGGTATGGGCTGATAGCAGTAGCCCTAACCTCCTTAAGTGGACTCTAGATAATGGGACTGCCCCGGGACAAGGGTGGTTCTTAAGTGATGCCCCCAGCCGTCTAACTTCCTGGTTAAACCCAGCCAACCTCCTCATTTGGGGAGTCATGATAGTAAGATTCTTCGTAGGAATAGTATTATTTCACTGTTTATACAACATGTTCCTTAAGCTAAGTGCGCAGCAAGCCATGATCATACACGTCCAGCAGGCGCTAATAAGAAAAGAAGGGGGAGATGTGGGAAGAGCTCAGGAGATTTATCTCAGTGCAGTGGCAGATGCAATGGCGTGAGCGCACTCCGCCTATACAAGCCTCCTCGGCACACCGGGAAGTGGCAGCGCCCGCCTGAGCAAGCCCCCTAGAGCCCCTACATAGTACCCTGATCTTTCCTACTATTGGCTGCCCTAAGGATTGTGTAAACTTCTCATTGTTCCAAAAAGTTGTATATACTGCTGCACTTACACAATAAACTTAGATCTGTGTCACTGAACCTGGTCTCCGGAGTCGGGCATGCTTTGTTAGGACTCCGTCGGCCTCACCCCTGCGGGACCCCCTGCTTCAGGCCTCTCAAGTATAAAGGGAGTAAGGGTCCTAAGGAAAAGCTTCTAGGCGAGAGATGGGGCAGGCAGGGTCAATCAACCACTTTCCACTCCCAGTCCGAGTGTTTTTTACCAACTGGCTTCAGTAAAGACAGAATTAAAGGCTTACAGTGCCTAAAGAGGGGTTAATTCCACAGAGAAGGACATTTAAGCCATTTATACTAATAAAAGGGTAATATGGTAATTAAACCGGACATATTCTGGATGTCCATCCTGACAAAGCCAGGGTTGTCGCCAGCCTGCAAGCAGCCATAAGCCCCTTGCCCAGGCCCACCCCACCCCACCCCCAGTGGGGACCCTCACCCCGATCAGGGGCATGGTCAGCCTGCAAACCACCCCACTTCCTTGCCCAGGTCAGCACCACCCCCAGCAGGGACCCCCCACCCTGATGAGGGTGTGGCCGGCCTGCAAACCTCTGGCGGCCCCTTGCCCAGGACAGCCCTGCCCCCCAGCGGGACCCCCCAACCCCAATCAGGAGTGTGGTTGGCCAGTAAACTGCCCCAGGCCCCTCACCTAGGCTGGCACTGGCCCCCAGCGGGGACCCCCACCCTGATCCGGTGTGGCTGGCCTGCAAACGGCCACAGGCCCCACACCCATGCCAGCCCCATCCCCCAAGGGAACCCCCACCATGATCTGGGACCCCCTTCAGGCCAGACCAGCCAGCCCCCACCCGTGCACCAGGTCTCTATTCTGTACTAATAAAAGGGTAATATGCTAATTAGACCAGATTACTTCCGGACAAAGCCATGGTGGCAGGGCCAAGGCAGAGGTGATTATGGGTGATCGGGCTGGCAGGGGAGACCAGTTAGGGGGATGAGCCAGCAAGGGAGAGCAGTTAGGGGGATCAGGCCAGCAGGGGAGAGCAATTAGGGGGATGAGCCTGCAAGGGAGAGCAGTTAAGGATCAGGCAGGCAGCAGGCAAGTGGTTAGGAACCAGCGGTCCCAGATTGTGAGAGGGATGTCCCAGATTGGAGAGGGTGCAGACTGAGGGACAACCCCCCTCCGTGCATGAATTTTGTGCACCAGGCCTCTAGTCCTATATAATAAAAGGCTAATATGCTAAGTGTCCGACCATTCATTCAACTGTTTGGCCAGTTGCTATCATGCACACTGACCACTGGGGGCAGAAGCTCCAACCAGTAGGTTAGCTTGCTGCTGGGGTCTGGCCAATTGGGACTAGGTGAGATAGGCCAGACATGCCCTGGAGCCCTCCCACAGTCCCTACCTGGCCCTGATTGTGAACCGGTGGTGTCCTTCAGCCTGGCCTGTGCCCTCTCACAATCCGGGACCCCTCAGAGGATGACAGATAGCCAGGCCAGGCCAAGGGACCCCACCAGTGCATGAATCCATGCACTGGGCTGCTAGTTAGCATAATAAAGGAGTTCTCCCCACTGGAGATTGATAACAGCTATCTCCCCAAGAAATTTCCCCCTGACCTGAGGCAAAAAGGGAGGGGGAAGGGGGAAAAAAGAAAAGAAGATAGTTTTTTTGTTTTGTTTTGTGTGTTTTTTTTAAACGTCCCAATAATTTAATGGCAAAGCTAGAAGAGCATTTACAGCTATCCCGGGACCTCCAACAAAACGTTTTCCTGGATGCACAGACATTCGTAATACTGACAAGTCTCAGTGGACAGCTCTGGCTGGTACACGTGGTTGAGACACCCGTTGTACAGTAGAGAGGAGCATGACAGAGGGCCTGCGAGGCATCTGGACAGCACACAGCAAAATGAAAGGCTAGACTTCCCCCCACAGAAACCCATTAAAAAAAAGTGTGTCTATTACAAAGTCACGTTTGCCATCTTTCCACTTTATAAAGTCAGCGATGCTGGAGGGTGTCTAGCAGAATCCATCCTCCAGGAATGAGTGCAAAAGGGACGTCCCTTCAGTAAGCAGATGGAAGGACCAGCTGGAGACCTCCCATCCATTTCGGACAAACACACACATACTTAAGGAAAAGGATTATTGCCAGCTTGTGTACGTTCACAATGTGATTTTTGTATTTCGAAAGCTTGAATTGTCCTTGATGCTGTCGGTGTGGGTTTTGTATTCCATAATGGTGTTGGGAGGTAGATTAAGCACTCGCCGAAGCGTATCCCGGATTCGGGCTGTGGTTGCTTGGTCGCTGGCAGTCTTATTCCATATTGAAATAATGTCCTCCTGAAACTGGACAGAGACTACAGCCCCACAGATCTCCTCCCCAACCATGAACTGTTCCCCCAACATGGCCAGGATGAGATTCTCCCAGCAACGCGATGCCAAGCCCTTCCGCAGCTGAATAACCCACTTGCCACCATTTTTATTTGCATCATCCTCCCACATGGGTTTAATTCCTTCTTTGAAGAGATGGAAGTCACTGTGGCCTGTCAGGTCCCCAGGACGTACCATGTGGCTGTAAAACCTCCAGAATTGCTCCACAGAAGCAAAGGTGCCAATCTGTTTGATATTCTGTTCATAGCTCTGTGAGCTGGTGGGTCGGCCGGGGGTTCTCCTGGAGTACCAGAAAGTGTAGTTGTACTGCAAGGGATGCTCTGCTGGTTCCGGGACAACAGCCTTCCTCTTGCTGCTGCTCTGACTTTGGTCCCGTTCCATTTTTTCCTTCTCACCATCTTTCTGTGTGCTGTTTTCTTCATTCTGATCATGGTCACCACTGTCATCATCTTTCAATGCGTCGAACTTGTTGTTCATCCTCTCGCTGTCGCCACTGCCTCACGGAGTGACTTCCGCTCCGCCCGGAAAAGAAGATAGTTTTATTTTATGAAGTGGTTTTCAGTCTCAAGATGGCAGGATGAGGTTAATAGGTGATATTCAGCAGAGGAACTTGCAGACTTAATTTTAAGATAAGGCTTGCATTCCCAGGACTTCCCCCTCTTATGCCTGCTCACCTGCACCCCGATAATCTGGGAAGGCCCCAGCATTGCCAACCTCCCGAAGGTTGTCTGGGAGGGGGCAGGGTGGGGAACATCGCAAAGCCCCTACCCAGCATTGTTCCTGTTAAAATTTCCCTGCACAGAATTGGTAGTTGGGGATGGGTGGTCCCAAGGTGTGGCTTACATGGTGAAGGGCCTGCCTGTGACATCCAAAACCCAAGCAGGCCTGCTGAAGGGGCACTGAGGCTACTATGGGGTGGGCAATCGAGGCTTGGCCGCTTGGCACTCATGGGGACGCTGCACAAAGGAATGCGTGTCCT
Source organism: Myotis daubentonii (assembly GCF_963259705.1). Taxonomy (NCBI): domain Eukaryota; kingdom Metazoa; phylum Chordata; class Mammalia; order Chiroptera; family Vespertilionidae; genus Myotis; species Myotis daubentonii. The sequence goes on along the minus strand of NC_081845.1, from coordinate 11,431,559 downwards.
CCCAGTATTTTTTTCTGCAAAAACGAACAGTTCAAAGTATGTGTCAGTCTTTGTATATGTCTGAGTTTCTGTGTACTACATGTGGTAAAATCTTAGCCTCCGATGGCATTACTAGAATATAACAATTTATTGGCCATATTAAATAGGATTAATTCTATGGTCTGGACCAAATTTTTAATACTAAAACCAGTTTAAGTTTGAAGATCTTTAGATTGATTATGTTTGGTGATTCTTCTGAGTGTGGATTTTCAAGGCTTTAGACCAGTGATGGTGAACCTAGGACATGTGTATGAGAGGTGACACACGAACTCATTTTTTTGGTTAATTTTTCTTTGTTAAATGGCATTAAAATATCCTATCTAATAATAGACAAACATGGTAATTAACCGTACTTTCGCTACACCTCCCATTGGCTAATCGGGGCGATATGCAAATTAACTGACAACTAAGATGGCGGCCGGCAGCCATGCAGCTGAAGTGAGCAAGAGGCTTGCTTGCTCCAGTGATGGAGGAAGCCAAGGTTCCCCGCCTGTCACGGCCCGGCTCTGAGCTCCGAAAGCAGCAAAGTGTCAATTATAGAAGCTAAACAAACCCCAGATACCTGCTTTCAGCTGGCCATGGCCATGGAGCTGGAGCCAGCTCTTAGCTCCAGTGATGACAACAAAGTTTCAATTATAGAAGCTAAACAAACACCAGATACCTGCTTTCAGCAGGCCGTGGCCTCAGAGCTGGAGCGAGCAGGAGTGGCTCTCAGCTCCAGTGAAAGTTTCAGTTATAGAAGGTAAACAAACCCCAGAATAAAAAAGAAAAAGAAAAAAAGGAGAGGCTGGGAGCTTCAGTTGCCGGCCAGCCTGAAAACGGCCCTTAACCCCTCACCCAGACTGGCCAGGCACCCCAGTGGGGACCCCCACCCTGAAGGGAGTGTGACCAGTTGCAAACAGTCATCAGCCCCTCACCCAGGCTGGCCAGGCACCCAAGCAGGACCCCCACCCTGATCCGGGACATCCTTCAGGGCAAACCAGCCGGCCCCCACCCATGCACTAGGCCTCTATCCTATATAGTAAAAGGGTAATATGCAAACTGACCCTAACAGCAGAAGGACTAGGAATGACTGGTCACTATGACACACACTGACCACCAGGGGGCAGATGCTCAATGCAGGAGCTGCCCTCTGGTGGTCAGTGCGTTCCCACATGGGGGAGCTCTGCTCAGCCACAATCCAAGCTGATGGCTGCCAGTACAGCAGTGGTGGTGGGAGCCTCTCCTGCCTCCTCAGCAGCGCTAAGGATGTCCGACTGCAGCTTAGATCTGCTCCCCGCTGGCAAGTGGACATCCCCCAAGGGCTTCCAGGCTGCCAGAGGGATGTCTGATTGCCAGCTTAGGCCCAATCCCCCATGGAGCAGGCCTAAGCCAGTAGGTCATCATCCCCCGAGGGGTCCCAGACTGCGAGAGGGCACGGGCCGGGCTGAGGGACCCCCCGCCCTGAGTGCACAAATTTTTGTGCACCGTCCTCTACTATAAAATAAATATCAAAAATATAAATCTTTGTTTTACTATGGTTGCAAATATCAAAAAATTTCTATATGTGACACTGCACCAGAGTTAAGTTAGGGTTTTTCAAGATACTGACACGCCGAGCTCAAAAGGTTCACCATCACCGCTTTAGACTGAGAAATACCTTTGGGACACCCCAAGGGCCTGTGGGTACCTCAAGGATCTATTCTCTCCTCTCAAAAAAAAATTATTTTTGAACTAAATTGGGCAGATTCAAAATACTTGAAATTACATGAGGAAGCTTTGTCAAATAAAAAATTAATAACGGTGTTCTATTTAGATACATATATTTTGAATGTTATAGAGGTTTCAGTCTAATTCAGAAAAGAACGTACTCAGATTCAGAGCCAGGGTCAAAAGGAAAACTTTCAGAAATGACACGTCTCCAGTCAGGGACATAGGGCAAGCGGGATGATGCTCTGCGTCTGACACTGACACTCTGGGTGTTTGTGGGTTTCATCTACTGTGGTTTATCAATTGTTTTCAATGTTTACTACACTGTCTGCAACAAGCCATGTGCCATATTCTATTCTTTATGTACAAATTGTTTGTTGTTCTCTATGTCATTTTTCAGGCATTACTAAAAGGTTGTTGTCTCAGAATGCTATCTATAATACTAAAAGCATAATATGGTAATTAGACCAAACGACCTTCCGGACAACCACGCTATGAAACCCACTGGCGCCAGGCCAGCCAAGGCAGGTGCGATGTGATTGGTCGGGGGCCTGGCCATTGCTCCATGAACGCCCCGCAGAGGGAGGCCCAGGCCACCATCCGGTGGGGCAACCAATCAGGGGGCTCCACGATCATCCCATAGAGGGAGCCCCCACCGACCGGCAGGCTGTGGCAGATGGGCAGGGCCTCCCTCTGTGAGGGAAGCCCAGGTCCCGGGTGCCAGAAAAAAGCCGGTGCTGGCAGCCAGAGGAAGGAAGGCCTACGCTTGCACAAATTTCATGCATTAGGCCTCTAGTATCATATAGGAAAGTAAAGATTTTATCAACTGCATTTTAAACAAATCTATAACCATGCCATTTTTTGAATTTTGTCATATTGGACAGCCATGACTTTACTCTGTTGCATTAAGTCTTTAGAGAAACCCATAAAAAGGACTCTGACTTTCTCCAAATTGCAGGCTTCTAAGCAGGTCATATCTTTGAATTGGATAAGGGCTTGTAGAACTTCAAGGAATTATTAACTGGAGATAATACAAAAAGATATATATATATATATTAGAGGCCCGGTGCACAAAAATTTGTGCACTCGGGGGGGAAGGGGGTTCCCTCAGCCTGGCCTGTGCCCTCTCGCAGTCTGGGACCCCTCGGGAGATAACGACCTGCTGGCTTAGGCTTGCTCCCGGGTGGCAGAGGGCAGGCCTAATCCCTAGGTGCAGCCCCTGGTCAGGCTCAGAGCAGGGCCAATTGGGGAGTTGGGGCACCGCCCCCTGTCATGCACAGAGCAGGGCAGATTGGGAGGTTGCAATGCCACCCTCAGTCACGCTCACGGTAGGGCTGATTGGGGGGTTGGGGCACTGCCCCCTGTCACACTCAAGGCAGGGTCGATGGGGAGGTTGTGGCGCCACCCCCTGTCATCCACAGAGCAGGGCCAATCAGGGGGTGGGGTGCTGCGCCCTGTCACTCACAGAGCAGGGCCGATCAGGGGGATGGGGAGCTCCCCCCTGTCATGCACAGAGCAAGGCCCATCAGGGGGTTGGGGAGCTCCCCCCTGTCACGCACAGAGCAGAGCGGATCAGGTGGTTGGGGCGTCGCCCTCTATCACCCACAGAGCAGGGCCGATCAGGGGGTTGGGGCGCCACCACTGTCACACACAGAGCAGGGCCCGTGGGGTGGGGTCATTGGGGTGCCGCACCCTGTCACACACAGAGTCGCAGGGCGATAAGGAGGTTGGGGAGCTCCCCCCTATCAGGCACAGAGCAGGGCCGATCAGGGGTTTGGGGAGCTTCCCCCTATCAGGCACAGAACAGGGCTGATCTGGGGGTTGGGGCGCCTTCCCCTGTCAGGAACAGAGCAGGGCCGATAGAGAGGTTGTGCCCCCCCCCCCCGTCACACACAGAGCCACAGGGCAATAAGGGGGTTTGGGCACTACCCCCTGTCATGCTGATCCCGGTGGCGGGAGACCTCCCAGCTCCACTGATCCCGGTGCTGGGAGGCATATTACCCTTTTACTATATAGAATAGAGGCCTGGGTCGGGGCTGGCTGGTTTGCCCTGAAGGGTGTCCTGGATCAGGGTGGGGTCCCCACTGGGGTGCCTGGCCAGCCTGGATGAGGGGATGATGGCTGTTTGCAGCTGGTCACACACCCTTCAGGGTGGGGGTCCCCACTGGGGTGCCTGGCCAGTCTGGGTGAGGGGCTGAGGGCTGTTTTCAGGCTGGGACTGAAGCTCCCAACTGCTCCTTTTTTTCTTTTTATTCTGAGCCAGCTTTAGCTCTGAGGCTCCAGCTCTTAGGCCTCTGCTCCTGAAAGCAGGTATCTGGTTTGTTTAGGTTCTACAATCGAAACTCTGTATCAACTCCAGGTCTGAGATCCCGGCTAGCTGAAAGCTGGTTTCTGGGGTTTTGTTTAGCTTCTATTTTTGTAACTATGTTTCAAACTGCCAGCTCAGAGGCCTGCAGCGACAGGCAGGGAATGTTGGAGTCCTCCATCACTGAAGGAAGCAAGCCTCATGTTAGTTTCAAGCTGCCTGGCTGCCGGCGGCCATCTTGGCTGACAGTAAATTTGCATATCGCCCTGATTAGCCAATGGGAAGGGTAGCAGTCGTACGCCAATTACCATGTTTCTCTTTTATTAGATAGGAGATATATATATATATATATATAGATATATATATATATATATGAACCTCCTTCCTAGCATACCTAAGTAAAATATACAAGTGAACTCTGGAATTAAAAAGGGGAAATTTAAAAACCTCTTCCACCAATGTTCACAGAGTAACTGAGATCTTTTCTCACCATTGGTAAGAACGAAGAAGGTGTGCCTTTTACCTAAACTGTTCCCTGCAAAGTCAACTAGCATGTCCCTCTCCCAGGCATTTTTTTAGGAAGCAACCAAGTTAGTTGCCCTGTTTGAAAGTGCTGGGAGCCGGTCCATCCTTGCTGTTTCAAGGGACCTGGCATATATGGCATACGGTTCTTAATATGTTTGCTCACCTTCTTGGCGCTGTGTTTTAACCAAGGTCACCTCTCCGAGAAAGGTTGAATCCCCAGGTAGGGATTTTCCCCTGAAGTTAGGGAGGGAATAAAACCCCTCAACTAAGTGCCAGGCGGGTAATTAATCACTTTAACTATGAACAATCATGCTTAAGCTACATAATCTTTACTCCCTGGAATGGAGATAAGAAACGCCCTAACCTTTGTAATAGAGATTGATAGGATTGAATCAACTTCTATAAATACAGATGTAACAAGACAGAACTAAGAAGAGAGAACCTACAGACAGATCCTACACAGAACCTACAGACAGAAGAACTTCGCTGGAGAGAACACGGCAAAAGATCCTGGACTGAACCTGACTACAGAAATATGGCAAGAGAACCTGACTAGAACTTGGTGACCGAACATGGCTGGAGATCTCAGACAGAACCTGGCTGGAGAACCTAGCAAGGGAACTTGGCTACAGAACCTGACTGGAGATCCTAAGCAGAACCTCTCTGGAGATCGAGACCAGAACTTGGCTGGAGATCCTGGCTAGGCTGCTGATCAACTGAACGCTGTCTCCGTGTAATTCCTTCTTCGCCGACTCCGTCTACACCTTTGGGAACCCCTGGACCTGCTGGGGTTGGACCCCGGCATGAAAAGAGGTAAAATCTCTGAGGTGGCATTTTTAAGGTTTGGAAGTAAAACAGCAGAAATTAAGGGTCAGTAAAAAAAAAGAATTAAGCCAGTGAGCAGAAGGTTTAAAGTACTAAATTTGACTTGAAATACATTCCATCTTTGCCCCAGCAATCAGGCAGAGAATAAATCCCTAATGACAAGGGCATACAAGGGGTGGGAACGGAGCTGTTTGTACTGTCCTCGGATCCCTGCATACTGGCCTAACCAGGGTTCCAGGTTGTGTAAACTCTCTTAAGTCCACATCCTAGAGTAAACCCCTTGGGGATTTAGTTCATTAGTTTCTTAACCAGCCAGTTCAGCGGGTACTTCAAACACATTAATGGGTACCTCAGGCACTTTTAATCACAGACAAGGGGCCTGAGAGCAGGACACAGGTTATGCACGCTTCCCCCACAGGTTAGGGAGGCAGGAGACACCTTCTGCGTGAGCTCGGGTCCTCACCGTGGTGGTAAGTGTGGTTAGTCCACCCGGCAATCTTATTTGCGACCCGACGTGGGCAAGGTAACCTCACTCCTAGTGTGAGGGTGGGGACTCCCTTCAGCTGGGCCAGGTGAGGGACGCCCCACTGCCAAGGATAGTGACCATGGACACAGGACGTCCTTTGTGAAGCACAATGGATAAAGGGAACGTCCTTGTGCATTTTTTCCTCTCAGGTGGGAAGTGTGTCATTCACACCACATAAAAGCAGCCCCTCAAAAATTGGAATAATTCTGACCCACAAACCTTAAAAAAGAAAAATAGCGCCTGATTTTTGTTCTGCACTCAGGTTTGGCCTCAATACCAACTGGCGAATGGGGAGAGTTGCCCTCAGAGGGAAACCTCAAATATAGCACATCCTACAATTAGACCTTTTCTATAGGAAGGAAGAAAAATGGTTAGAAGTCTCATATGTCCGGACTTTCTTTACTCTAGAGGACAAGCCAAGACAGGCAGGAACTGTAAACTTAATCCCATGCTCCTTGCAATAACAACTCAAAATCCACCAGAGGAAACGGTGGAGCCACATCCCCGCCCAGGGCTCAACTGACCTTAACTTGCCCTAAGACAGATAAAGGATCTGGTCATACTTTACCCCAGATCCCCTTCTCACCCCGGGACATAAGGCAAATTAAAGGTAATTTAGAAAAGTTCTCAAAAGACCCTGGCAAACATATTGAGGTCTTCCAAAACCTCATTCAAGTATTTGATCTCTCATATAGAGACATCACACTCATATTAAACCTAACCTGAGGTTTTTAAATTTCCTTTTTTTAAGCTTTCACCTAGGTATGCTGGAAGGGGTACCACCTTCTATATACACATTGTTCTTATTATTTCTAATTAATAATTCCCTGAAGTTCTATGAACCTTCATTTAGTTCAAAGATATGACCTGGTTACAAGCCTACAACTTAGAGTAAAGCAATGGCTGTCCAATATGACAAAATTCAAAAGTGGTATGGTTATGGATTTGCTTAAAATGCAGTTGATAAAAACTTTTGCTTTCCTATAGGATTTGACATTCTGAGACAGCAACCTTTTAGTACAACAAACAATCCTATATAATGAAGAGCTAATATGCTAATTAGACCTAACAGCACAACGACCATCCAGACAAAGCCGAGGGCTGAGAGGGCCGGGCCCCTTGCACAAATTTCATGCATCGGGCCCCTAGATTTTATATAAAGATTAACATGTGGCACATGGCTTATTCCACATGGTGTATTAAACATTAAAAACAATTTATAAATCCCAATAGATGAAACGCAAACACCCAGAGTGTACTGGCAGATGCAGAGAATCATCATGCTTGCCCTACATCCCTGACTAAAAGCTTCCCGTGTGAACCTGGTTCTGAATCTGTGTAAGTCAAACATGTCAAACTCGAGGCTGATGAAGCATGTGGCCCGCCAGCCGCGAGTTTGACATGCTTGGTGCTGCTACCAATGGAGAAAGATACAGGTAAAGACTAGTCCACACTAATGATTAACCAATTAGCAGTGCTCTCAGAATCGATAATTCACCCAAGAGGAGGGGTTTGGCTGATACTGACATAATGACCTCACAATAGACCGATTGACCACAAATAATGCATGATAAATGGTTCAACCAGCTCAAAAATACTCAGGGCTGCCCGGTAGGCTTCAACGTCCTTGCTTTGGAATAAATCCAGAAAACACAGATATTTGTGCTTACTGTCCCACTCATGACTCTCTTATGCCCACAGATCATCAGTACAATGAACTGAGTTGTTTTTACTTGAACAGCACTACTATTGGGGCCTTTAAAGTTTTGTGTTATTTCTTATGAAACAGAAGTGAGAAAAATGTAGTGTGAAGAACTGAGAAGATGAGTAGAAAAGGCCAGATCTGCAAATAGTAAGTGGATTAACTTGGAAGGATTAGGTGTTTTTCCAAATTCTACAATATTCTTTTTTTTTTTTTGTCATTGGCATTTATTTTTTTATTTTTATTATATATTATTTTATTATTTATTTATTTATTTATTTATTATTTATTATATATTATATATATTAATTATAATAATATATATTATATATATATATATGTATTATTGCTTAAAGTATTACAAAGTGTATTACATATGTGTCCTCTTTTTTCCCCGCCCTTGACAATCCCCTGGCCTCCCCTACCCCCCAGTGTCTTATGTCCATTGGTTATGCTTATATGCATGCATACAAGTCCTTTGGTTGATCTCTTACCCCCCCCTCCCTCCTGCCCCCAACCCTCCCCGGCCTTCTTGCTGCAGTTTGACAATCTGTTTGAGGCAGCTCTGCCTCTGTATCTATTATTGTTCATAAGTTTATAATGGTCTTTATTATCCATGAATGAGTGAGATCATGTGGTATTTTTCCTTCATTGACTGGCTTATTTCACTTAGCATAAAGCTCTCCAGTTCCATCCATGCCGTTGCAAATGGTAAGAGTTCCTTCTCTTTTACAGCACCATAGTATTCCATCATGTAGATGTACCACAGTTTTCTAATCCATTCATCTACTGATGGGCACTTAGGCTGTTTCCAGATCTTAGCTATGGTGAATTGTGCTGCTATGAACATAGGGGTGCATTTATCCTTTCTGATTGGTGTTTCTGGTTTCTTGGGATATATTCCTAGAAGTGGGATCACTGGGTCAAATGGGAGTTCCATTTGTAGTTTTTTGAGGAAACTCCATACTGTCTTCCATAGTGGCTGCACCAGTCTGCATTCCCACCAGCAGTGCACGAGTGTCCCTTTTTCTCCACATCCTCTTCAGCACTTGTCGTTTGTTGATTTGTTGATGATAGCCATTCTGACAGGTGTGAGATGGTACCTCATTGTTGTTTTGATTTGCATCTCTCGAATGATTAGTGACTTTGAGCAAGTTTTCATATGTCTCTTGGCTTTCTGAATGTCCTCTTTTGAAAGGTGTCTATTAGATCCTTTGCCCATTTTTTGATTGGATTGTTTATCTTCCTTTTGTTAAGTTATATGAGTTCCCTATAAATTTTGGAGATTAGGCCCTTATCAGATATGACATTGGCAAATATGTTTTCCCACGCAGTGGGTTTTCTCGTTGTTTTGTTGATGGTTTCTTTTGCTGTGCAGAAGCTTTTTATTTTGATGTAGTCCCATTTGTTCATTTTCGCTTTAGTTTCAAGTGCCCTAGGAGCTTTATCAGTGAAGAAATTGCTTCGGCATATGTCTGAGATTTTGTTGCCTTTGGATTCTTCTAGAATTTTTATGGTTTCCCGTCGTACATTTAAGTCCTTTATCCATTTTGAGTTTATTCTTGTGTATGGTGTAAGTTGGTGGTCTAGTTTCATTTTCTTGCATATATCTGTCCAATTTTCCCAACACCATTTACTGAAGAGACTATCTTGGCTCCATTGTATGTTCTTGCCTCCTTTGTCAAATATTAATTGAGCATATTGGTTTGGGCTAATTTCTGGGCTCTCTATTCTATTCCATTGATCTATATGTCTGTTCTTGTGCCAGTACCAGGCAGTTTTGAGAACAGTGGCTTTGTAATACAGCGTGGTATCTGGTATTGAGATCCCACCTACTTTGTTCTTTTTCAGGATTGCTGCAGCTATTCGGGGTCTTTTTTTATTCCAGATGAATTTTTGGAGAGTTCGTTCTAGATCTGTGAAGTATGCCATTGGTATTTTAATGGGAAGTGCGTTGAATTTAAAGATTGCTTTGGGTAGTATGGACATTTTAATGATGTTGATTCTACCAATCCATGAACACGGTATGTTCTTCCATCTGTTTATGTCTTCCTCTATCTCTTTTTTCAATGTCCTGTAGTTTTCTGAGTAGAGGTCATTTACCTCATTAGTTAAGTTTATTCCTAGGTAGCTTAATTTTTTTGGTGCGATGGTAAATGGGATTGTTTTTATAATCTCTCTTTCTGAAAGTTCACTATTGGTGTACAGAAATGCCTCAGATTTCTTGGGGTTAATTTTGTATCCTGCTACATTGCCAAATTCATGTATTAAGTCTAGTAGTTTTTTGATGGAGTCTCTAGGGTTTTGTATGTATAATATCATGTCGTCTGCAAATAAGGGCAGTTTTACTTTCTCTTTTCCAATTTGGATGCCTTTTATTTCTTCTTCTTGTCTAATTGCAATGGCTAATACTTCCAGTACTATGTTAAACAGGAGTGGTGAGCGTGAGCATCCCTGTCTTGTTCCTGTTCTTAGGGGAAATGGCATTAGTTTTTGTCCATTGAGTATGATGTTGGCTGTGAGCCTGTCATATATGGCTTTTATTATGTTGAGGTATGATCCTTCTACTCCCACCTTGCTGAGAGTTTTTATCAAAAATGGGTGTTGGATTTTGTCAAATGCTTTTTCTGCATCAATTGATATGACCATGTGGCTTTTTTCTTTCAATTTCTACAATATTCTTGACACAAATGTAATACTCATTTAACTGCCAATCACCATTTATCAGCCATTATAACCCTCATCGGGCAGATGTTGGAAAGGGCTTTATGCCACTGTATCTCAGAGGTAGTGGTGGGTTCTGACGTTTCTTCTTGAGACACTGTTGTGTGGCATCTTTTTCACAGGCACACAATGGACCAGTCAGTTTCTCTTCTAAATAGAATCACCACAAAAGATGAATGTCCTAAAGTCTGTTCAATTTCCCTCTCTATTCACTTGGCTTGTTGACCTTAACTGCTGCTTCTCTTCCGTTGTAGATTCTTGAATAACAAATATTTCTTCACATATACTAGGATAAATAATGACTCTTTTGCCTCTGTTGACATTACAGGTGGAACCCTATCTGATTTGGAACACAACTCAAGTTCTTCCTAACACAGTTTCCCTCACCCCTATTCTGCAGGCACTACACCAGGAAAAGTCAGCTTGTATTTCTTACTTAGAACTATAGTTAGTAATTTGGAGTTTATACTTTCATCTTTTCTATGGTCACTTTTTACTGAATAAAAATTTGACCCAAAAGAAGACTTCAATCTCTTTAATTGGATAAATATTTACTGCTGAGAAAATAAGGGTTTAATGTGACAGAAATATGACCTTGCAAGTATTCATACTGCCTTTTTCTCACAGTGATTTCTAAAGTAAAATAAATCAATAACCCATTTCATGAAGACACAGTATGTTAATGATTATAAAGAATAATGTGAGGCCCTAGCCTGTTTGGCTCAGTGGACAGAGCGTAGGCCTGTGGACTGAAAGGTTCCGGGTTCAATTCCGGTTGAGGGCAGTACCTCGGTTGTAGGCTTCTCCCTGGCCTGGGCCCTGGTCACAGCGCATGCACGCAGCAACCAGTTGATGTGTTTTTCTCACATCGGCGTTTCTCTCTGTCTTTCTCTCTCTCTTCCACTCTCCCTAAAATTCAATAGAAAAATATCCTCAGGTGAGGATTAAAAAATAACATTGTGAGTCAATAATTAAAATAAGTAGCTTGAGGAAAGTAAACTAAAACTTATGGTCATTGAACTTTCAAATTTTATGTCAATCATAAACAGTGAAAAGGTAGAACATTTATAAATTTAAGATATTTAAGCATATAAATATTATTCCTATTATTGACTGAACCACTGAGCTATGGTGGCTCAGACTTAAAGATAAAACTATTCTTTTTTTTTCTTTTTTTTTTATTGTTTAAAGTATTACATATGTCTCCTTTCCCCCTGATTGATGGCCCCTGCCACACCCACCCCCAGGACAAGCCCCCACTGACCCAGTGTCTCTGTTGATTGCTTATGTAATATGCATGCATAGAAGTCCTTTGGTTTATCTCTAACCACCCCCCCTCCCCACCACCCTCCCGCCACCCTGCCTTCTCTCTGAGATTGGATGGTCTGTTCAGTTTTTTTTTCCCTTTTTTTTTAAATTAAATCTTTATTGTTCAGATTATTACATTAGTTACTCTTTTTCCCACCATAACTCCCCTCCACCCAGTTCCCACCCCACACTCCACCCTCACTCCCCACCCACTGTCTTCATCCATAGGTGCACGATTATTGTCCATTCTCTTGCCTTACCCCCACACCCCTTCCCCCCGCCCCCCCCCGAAGAATAGTCAGTCCATTCCCTTTCTATGTCCCTGATTCTATTACAATCACCAGTTCATACTGTTCACCAGATTATTTATTCACTTGATTTTTAGATTCACTTGTTGATAGATGTGTATTTGTTGTTCATAATTTGTATCTTTACCTTTTTCTTCTTCTTCCTCTTCTTAAAGGATTCCTTTCAGCATTTCATATAATACTGGTTTGGTGGTGATGAACTCCTTTAGCTTTTTCTTATCTGTGAAGCTCTTTATCTGACCTTCAGTTCTGAATGATAGCTTTGCTGGATAAAGTAGTCTTGGTTGTAGGTTCTTGGTATTCATCACTTTGAATATTTCTTGCCACTCCCTTCTGGCCTGCAAAGTTTCTGTTGAGAAATCAGCTGACAGTCATATGGGTACTCCCTTGTAGGTAACTGATTTTCTTTCTCTTGCTGCTTTTAGGATTCTCTCTTTGTCTTTTGCTCTTGGCATTTTAATTATGATGTGTCTTGGTGTGGTCCTCTTTGGATTCCTTTTGTTTGGGGTTCTCTGTGCTTCCTGGACTTGTAAGTCTATTTCTTTCACCAGGTGGGGGAAGTTTTCTGTCATTATTTCTTCAAATAGGTTTTCAATATCTTGCTCTCTCTCTTCTTCTGGCACCCCTAAAATTCGGAGGTTGGTACGCTTGAAGCTGTCCCAGAGGCTCCTTACACTATCTTCGTATTTTTGTATTCTTTTTTCATTTTGCTTTTCTGGTTGGGTGTTTTTTGCTTCTTCGTATTTCAAATCTTTGACTTGATTCTTGCGATCCTCTGGTCTGCTGTTGGGAGTCTGTATAATATTCTTTATTTCAGTCAGTGTATGCTTAATTTCTAGTTGGTTATCACAACATCGAGGATTTCACCAGTCTTCTTGAGGATCTCACTACATTTATTGGCGGTCTCACCAGTCTTCTTGAAGATCTCACTACATTTATCGGTGGTCTCACCAGTCTTTTTGAGGGCCTTATTAAATTTATCGGTGGCTTCTAGACAGTTCTTTAAAGACCTTAAGAGAGTGGTTTTGAATTCTATATCCAGCAGTTTGCTTTCCTCCAATTCTGTCGTTTCTGTCCTGTTTCTTGGCATTTTTTATGCTTCGCTGTGTCAATAGAGTGCCTTTCTGTGCTAAGTGTCCCAATTACCTGAGGTAGACACTCTTGGTGCACCCCCCTGTGGGCTTTGTGCACAGTATTGTTGTAATTAAGCCTTGATTGTTGTAGGTATCACTGTGAGGAATTGCCCTCCAGGCCCATTGGCTGTGAGAATCAGCTGTTTCTGCAGTGGGAGAACTTCTGTGCTGGAGACACCCCTCTGGGGCTAGACTTGCTTCAATGAGGCTTTGGTGCTCACTGAGTCTGCCCCGTGAATGTGTCTTTTATGGTTCCATGGATCTGCAAACTGGATGGTCCCACTCTGGCCTCTGGGCTTCCTGGTTCCTGGATCTCAAGGGAGGTGCTAATCTAGCCTTTGCCTGAGGCTATCCAGCAAAAGTCTCCCTGCAGGGCTTGGGTGGGGCGGGTCCCACGGGATCAACAGGGCAGGATTAGCAATTATGGCTGCTCTCAGTCTTGCCCTCAGAGGCTCTGCTTCTCAGTGTCCCAGTAATCGTTGCAAGCCCCATGGAGAGAAAGCTGCCCTAGGGTTCTGAGTGATGCCAGACAGTCCCGCTTCTCCCGTATGAGTCTGGGTCCCTAGAGACTCGCCCAGAACTGGAGCTCAGAGCCTGAGACTCCCTCCCGATTGAAAAAGACAACCACGCCCTCAGCCGCCAGCCCGCTCCGCATGTACTCCGCACCTTAGTATTTTACTTCAGCACTGCACCTCCTCTGAGTCTCGGTATGCTTTTCTCTTTCCTCCTAGTTGTAGAACTTCCACTCAGTCAGCCTTCCTGTGGTTCTGGATGATGTCCGTTCCATCTTTTAGTTGTATTTTTGAAGTGGTTGTTCGAGGCATCAAACTCTGGTGTTTACCTATGCCGCCATCTTGGTTTTTCCAAAACCATTCTTTTAAACCCACAAAACTTAGTGGAGACACAAAGACTGCATATATCTGGGAAAACAGACTCTTCCATAAAATTAATTCTAGGAACTCACTATAACAAACAATTAAAAACAACAAAGAAATACAGGAGAAACAGGGAAGTGTGGCATGCCAAAAAATAGAGCAGTTAACAGAAACTGTCTCTGAATGAACTCAGACACTGTTTCTTGGCATATGGTACATTTCATTGAAACTTGGGTATTGGAACTTGTCTAGATTCTGATCTCCTAGAGTTAGCATGTCTCTCCTTTCCCACGGGTCTTTGATGATCTGTTCAAGTTTTCTTTTTTCTTTTCTTTTTTGTATTCTTCTATCTTTCTTAAGATTGGATTATCTTGATTAAGTTATCTTTACATTCCCTGATGATTTCTTCTGCCAGATTGAATTTGCTATGGAGACCTTCCAATGTATTTTTAATAGTTACTGGGTCAGTTTTCATTAACTGTTTTTCCCCCCTGCATATGTCACACTTTCTTGTTTTATGGTGAGAAGACTTAAGATATATTTTCTTAGCAAATTTCAAGTATACAATACAGTATTAGCTATAGTAGCCATGTTGTGTATTAAATCATCAGAACTTCTCATTGTATAACTCAAAGTTTGTAGCCCTTGACCAACATCTCCCCATTCTCTCTACCTCCAAATCCCTCAGAAACCACCATTTCACTCTTTATTTTAATGATCTTGAGTTTTACTGTTGGGGGTTGGGTGTGAGACCTTTCCTCCCCTCTTTGAACCATCAATGTAGATTCTTTCAGAGTAGAATTTTTATCATGTAACAACATGAAATCTTGCACATAAGAGATCTTATCCTATTTACCAGACCTTTGGCAAAACAATTCTGATTTGTCATTGACTTTAATCGACCAGTTAGCTAACATACCACTTAATGGACTCTCAGGTGGAATCAAGACCAAGTCTCTTGTTTCAAGACAGAAAAAAATAATCTAAAGAAAGACAAGGTCAAAACAAATGAGTTACAAAACAGCAAAGATCAAAGCAAGTCCCCAAAAGAGAAGAAAACAAGCAAAGAACAATTGTAACGAAAGATTCATTGCAGACAGATGAGGGCTCTCAGAGAGCACTTAGAACAGACTGAGCCGAGCTCTCAGGCAGAAACTGATTCCCTCCCATGGAGGAACTGGGATTAAAGTCATAGAGTCTTACCCCTCCGTAAGTGATACCACAGATGACTCCTTGCTGAGTCCTGGATGGCTAAACAGACCAGAGCGCAGTGATACAGGACCCCACCTGTGTCCCCAGGTTGACTTACCCAGTCAGACTTGGAGTCCACAGACTCCACAGAGACCTGTTTCCTTCCACCAGCTGAGTGTTTCAGGCCGCTGATGCCCTGAGAGGGAGATCAGAGAGAGTCCCGAAGTAAAGAACTCTTGTAAAGAACTCTCAGCAGCTGCTGGGAAATCCCTGTAGTCCCTGTCATGGGGTCAGCCTGCCACAAGCAGCTGGGACCCTCAGCCCAAGCCCTCCAGGCCTTACCGGGGTCCACATAGTCCCAGAAGAGTCGCCAAAAATTGTAACTGAAAATCCAGATTCTGCTGCCTGCCACAGCGAACACCAAACTCTGTCACTGAAGTTCTGGTATTTTTGGAAACATCTACAAAGTCAGGATCAATACCAAAAAAACAACAAACCCCACAACTCGCTGACACCAAGAGTAAACAAAGGCAGGCGTTTTGTAGAGGGGCGACAAAATTTGAAGAAGTGGCAAGGATGGGAGGTAAGTTCTTCTGTTTTTTGTTTGTTTTAGTTTTTTGCCCTCTGTTCTGCAGAATAGTAGTGGCAGCTACAAATGCAATAGATTCTTTAACCACTAGATGGCACTTGTGAGTATATTTTCAAGACAACATACTGAATTTGGTTGATAGATGGCAATGGTGTCCTTTTCATGATTAAAAGAGGTATGTAAATGTAATACTATTTAGATACTAGAGGCCCGGTGCACAACATTCATGCACTGGGCGTGCAGGGCGGGGGGGCGGGGGTGTCCCTTAGCCCGGCCTGCACCCTCTCGCAGTCTGGGACCCCTCTGGCAATGTCTGACTGCCAGTTTAGGTCCGCTTCCTACTAAGCCAGCAGGTGGACCTCACCAGAGGGGTCCTTAGTGCTGTCATGGAGGTGGGAGAGGCTCCCACCACCGCTGCTGTGCTGTGAGCCCTGCTTCTGGCTGAGCCGCAGTCCCCCTGTGGGAGCTCACTGACTTCCAGGGGGCAGCTCCTGCCCCCTGGTGGTCAGTGCACATCATAGCGACCAATCATTCTGCTGTTTGGTTGATTTGCATATTGGTCTTTTATTATATAGGATTCATTAGAAAAAGAAATCTGAGAAATACACCCTGCCTTTAGCAAAATGGACTGCTCCATAGGAACAAAAAATTCTTATTAAATGGGAAAAAATGTGTTTGTATCCTATGGTAACCCAGAATAAAATTCACATAAATCTCATTTCTGCCATTCATAACCACAACACAAGCTTTGGGCATGTGCTGAATTTTGCATCATAAAAAATATGGAACGAGAAGAAGAAAAAAATCATACTTCCACACTATCTTTGTTATATAACTATCAGTTAATATTCTTGAAGTGCAACTGCAGGATCTACATGATTTTCATATTCTCAGCTGTCTTTCATAGGATATTCTCTATGCTTAGTTATTAACTACAGGATTTGTTCCCTAGAAAATACCTCCTAGCAATGATTCAAATTCAAGCCAAGGTTTTAATTATAGTGTCTTAATTCTCCTGCAATCCAGTAAAAGGATTACACTCTATTGCTCAGCAGTTGGGGGGAGGGGGGTAGATTATTTTCTATCATCTATAACTAACCTCATTTTACTGTCCAGTCCTCCTCCTCACTATAAAAATAATGTAAGCCTATAGATTGGAGAAAGGTTGAATCCCCAGGTAGGGATTTTCCCCTGAAGTTAGGGAGGGAATAAAACCCCTCAACTAAGTGCCAGGCGGGTAATTAATCACTTTAACTATGAACAATCATGCTTAAACTACATAATCTTTACTCCCTGGAATGGAGATAAGAAACGCCCTAACCTTTGTAATAGAGATTGATAGGAATGAATCAACTGGTATAAATACAGATGTAACAAGACAGAACTAAGAAGAGAGAACCTACAGACAGAACCTACACAGAACCTACAGACAGAAGAACTTCGCTGGAGAGAACACGGCAAAAGATCCTGGACTGAACCTGACTACAGAAATATGGCAAGAGAACCTGACTAGAACTTGGTGACCGAACATGGCTGGAAATCTCAGACAGAACCTGGCTGGAGAACCTAGGAAGGGAACTTGGCTACAGAACCTGACTGGAGATCCTAAGCAGAACCTCTCTGGAGATCGAGACCAGAACTTGGCTGGAGATCCTGGCTAGGCTGCTGATCAACTGAACGCTGTCTTCGTGTAATTCCTTCTTCGCCGACTCCGTCTACACCTTTGGGAACCCCTGGACCTGCTGGGGTTGGACCCCGGCATGAAAGGAGGTAAAATCTCTGAGGTGGCATTTTTAAGGTTTGGAAGTAAAACAGCAGAAATTAAGGGTCAGTAAAAAAAAGAATTAAGCCAGTGAGCAGAAGGTTTAAAGTACTAAATTTGACTTGAAATACATTCCATCTTTGCCCCAGCAATCAGGCAGAGAATAAATCCCTAATGACAAGGGCATACAAGGGGTGGGAACGGAGCTGTTTGTACTGTCCTCAGATCCCTGCATACTGGCCTAACCAGGGTTCCAGGTTGTGTAAACTCTCTTAAGTCCACATCCTAGAGTAAACCCCTTGGGGATTTAGTTCATTAGTTTCTTAACCAGCCAGTTCAGCGGGTACTTCAAACACATTAATGGGTACCTCAGGCACTTTTAATCACAGACAAGGGGCCTGAGAGCAGGACACAGGTTATGCACGCTTCCCCCACAGGTTAGGGAGGCAGGAGACACCTTCTGCGTGAGCTCGGGTCCTCACCGTGGTGGTAAGTGTGGTTAGTCCACCCGGCAATCTTATTTGCGACCCGACGTGGGCAAGGTAACCTCACTCCTAGTGTGAGGGTGGGGACTCCCTTCAGCTGGGCCAGGTGAGGGACGCCCCACTGCCAAGGATAGTGACCATGGACACAGGACGTCCTTTGTGAAGCACAATGGATAAAGGGAACGTCCTTGTGCATTTTTTCCTCTCAGGTGGGAAGTGTGTCATTCACACCACATAAAAGCAGCCCCTCAAAAATTGGAATAATTCTGACCCACAAACCTTAAAAAAGAAAAATAGCGCCTGATTTTTGTTCTGCACTCAGGTTTGGCCTCAATACCAACTGGCGAATGGGGAGAGTTGCCCTCAGAGGGAAACCTCAAATATAGCACATCCTACAATTAGACCTTTTCTATAGGAAGGAAGAAAAATGGTTAGAAGTCTCATATGTCCGGACTTTCTTTACTCTAGAGGACAAGCCAAGACAGGCAGGAACTGTAAACTTAATCCCATGCTCCTTGCAATAACAACTCAAAATCCACCAGAGGAAACGGTGGAGCCACATCCCCGCCCAGGGCTCAACTGACCTTAACTTGCCCTAAGACAGATAAAGGATCTGGTCATACTTTACCCCAGATCCCCTTCTCACCCCGGGACATAAGGCAAATTAAAGGTAATTTAGAAAAGTTCTCAAAAGACCCTGGCAAACATATTGAGGTCTTCCAAAACCTCATTCAAGTATTTGATCTCTCATATAGAGACATCACACTCATATTAAACCTAACCTGAGGTTTTTAAATTTCCTTTTTTTAAGCTTTCACCTAGGTATGCTGGAAGGGGTACCACCTTCTATATACACATTGTTCTTATTATTTCTAATTAATAATTCCCTGAAGTTCTATGAACCTTCATTTAGTTCAAAGATATGACCTGGTTACAAGCCTACAACTTAGAGTAAAGCAATGGCTGTCCAATATGACAAAATTCAAAAGTGGTATGGTTATGGATTTGCTTAAAATGCAGTTGATAAAAACTTTTGCTTTCCTATAGGATTTGACATTCTGAGACAGCAACCTTTTAGTACAACAAACAATCCTATATAATGAAGAGCTAATATGCTAATTAGACCTAACAGCACAACGACCATCCAGACAAAGCCGAGGGCTGAGAGGGCCGGGCCCCTTGCACAAATTTCATGCATCGGGCCCCTAGATTTTATATAAAGATTAACATGTGGCACATGGCTTATTCCACATGGTGTATTAAACATTAAAAACAATTTATAAATCCCAATAGATGAAACGCAAACACCCAGAGTGTACTGGCAGATGCAGAGAATCATCATGCTTGCCCTACATCCCTGACTAAAAGCTTCCCGTGTGAACCTGGTTCTGAATCTGTGTAAGTCAAACATGTCAAACTCGAGGCTGATGAAGCATGTGGCCCGCCAGCCGCGAGTTTGACATGCTTGGTGCTGCTACCAATGGAGAAAGATACAGGTAAAGACTAGTCCACACTAATGATTAACCAATTAGCAGTGCTCTCAGAATCGATAATTCACCCAAGAGGAGGGGTTTGGCTGATACTGACATAATGACCTCACAATAGACCGATTGACCACAAATAATGCATGATAAATGGTTCAACCAGCTCAAAAATACTCAGGGCTGCCCGGTAGGCTTCAACGTCCTTGCTTTGGAATAAATCCAGAAAACACAGATATTTGTGCTTACTGTCCCACTCATGACTCTCTTATGCCCACAGATCATCAGTACAATGAACTGAGTTGTTTTTACTTGAACAGCACTACTATTGGGGCCTTTAAAGTTTTGTGTTATTTCTTATGAAACAGAAGTGAGAAAAATGTAGTGTGAAGAACTGAGAAGATGAGTAGAAAAGGCCAGATCTGCAAATAGTAAGTGGATTAACTTGGAAGGATTAGGTGTTTTTCCAAATTCTACAATATTCTTTTTTTTTTTTGTCATTGGCATTTATTTTTTTATTTTTATTATATATTATTTTATTATTTATTTATTTATTTATTTATTATTTATTATATATTATATATATTAATTATAATAATATATATTATATATATATATATGTATTATTGCTTAAAGTATTACAAAGTGTATTACATATGTGTCCTCTTTTTTCCCCGCCCTTGACAATCCCCTGGCCTCCCCTACCCCCCAGTGTCTTATGTCCATTGGTTATGCTTATATGCATGCATACAAGTCCTTTGGTTGATCTCTTACCCCCCCCTCCCTCCTGCCCCCAACCCTCCCCGGCCTTCTTGCTGCAGTTTGACAATCTGTTTGAGGCAGCTCTGCCTCTGTATCTATTATTGTTCATAAGTTTATAATGGTCTTTATTATCCATGAATGAGTGAGATCATGTGGTATTTTTCCTTCATTGACTGGCTTATTTCACTTAGCATAAAGCTCTCCAGTTCCATCCATGCCGTTGCAAATGGTAAGAGTTCCTTCTCTTTTACAGCACCATAGTATTCCATCATGTAGATGTACCACAGTTTTCTAATCCATTCATCTACTGATGGGCACTTAGGCTGTTTCCAGATCTTAGCTATGGTGAATTGTGCTGCTATGAACATAGGGGTGCATTTATCCTTTCTGATTGGTGTTTCTGGTTTCTTGGGATATATTCCTAGAAGTGGGATCACTGGGTCAAATGGGAGTTCCATTTGTAGTTTTTTGAGGAAACTCCATACTGTCTTCCATAGTGGCTGCACCAGTCTGCATTCCCACCAGCAGTGCACGAGTGTCCCTTTTTCTCCACATCCTCTTCAGCACTTGTCGTTTGTTGATTTGTTGATGATAGCCATTCTGACAGGTGTGAGATGGTACCTCATTGTTGTTTTGATTTGCATCTCTCGAATGATTAGTGACTTTGAGCAAGTTTTCATATGTCTCTTGGCTTTCTGAATGTCCTCTTTTGAAAGGTGTCTATTAGATCCTTTGCCCATTTTTTGATTGGATTGTTTATCTTCCTTTTGTTAAGTTATATGAGTTCCCTATAAATTTTGGAGATTAGGCCCTTATCAGATATGACATTGGCAAATATGTTTTCCCACGCAGTGGGTTTTCTCGTTGTTTTGTTGATGGTTTCTTTTGCTGTGCAGAAGCTTTTTATTTTGATGTAGTCCCATTTGTTCATTTTCGCTTTAGTTTCAAGTGCCCTAGGAGCTTTATCAGTGAAGAAATTGCTTCGGCATATGTCTGAGATTTTGTTGCCTTTGGATTCTTCTAGAATTTTTATGGTTTCCCGTCGTACATTTAAGTCCTTTATCCATTTTGAGTTTATTCTTGTGTATGGTGTAAGTTGGTGGTCTAGTTTCATTTTCTTGCATATATCTGTCCAATTTTCCCAACACCATTTACTGAAGAGACTATCTTGGCTCCATTGTATGTTCTTGCCTCCTTTGTCAAATATTAATTGAGCATATTGGTTTGGGCTAATTTCTGGGCTCTCTATTCTATTCCATTGATCTATATGTCTGTTCTTGTGCCAGTACCAGGCAGTTTTGAGAACAGTGGCTTTGTAATACAGCGTGGTATCTGGTATTGAGATCCCACCTACTTTGTTCTTTTTCAGGATTGCTGCAGCTATTCGGGGTCTTTTTTTATTCCAGATGAATTTTTGGAGAGTTCGTTCTAGATCTGTGAAGTATGCCATTGGTATTTTAATGGGAAGTGCGTTGAATTTAAAGATTGCTTTGGGTAGTATGGACATTTTAATGATGTTGATTCTACCAATCCATGAACACGGTATGTTCTTCCATCTGTTTATGTCTTCCTCTATCTCTTTTTTCAATGTCCTGTAGTTTTCTGAGTAGAGGTCATTTACCTCATTAGTTAAGTTTATTCCTAGGTAGCTTAATTTTTTTGGTGCGATGGTAAATGGGATTGTTTTTATAATCTCTCTTTCTGAAAGTTCACTATTGGTGTACAGAAATGCCTCAGATTTCTTGGGGTTAATTTTGTATCCTGCTACATTGCCAAATTCATGTATTAAGTCTAGTAGTTTTTTGATGGAGTCTCTAGGGTTTTGTATGTATAATATCATGTCGTCTGCAAATAAGGGCAGTTTTACTTTCTCTTTTCCAATTTGGATGCCTTTTATTTCTTCTTCTTGTCTAATTGCAATGGCTAATACTTCCAGTACTATGTTAAACAGGAGTGGTGAGCGTGAGCATCCCTGTCTTGTTCCTGTTCTTAGGGGAAATGGCATTAGTTTTTGTCCATTGAGTATGATGTTGGCTGTGAGCCTGTCATATATGGCTTTTATTATGTTGAGGTATGATCCTTCTACTCCCACCTTGCTGAGAGTTTTTATCAAAAATGGGTGTTGGATTTTGTCAAATGCTTTTTCTGCATCAATTGATATGACCATGTGGCTTTTTTCTTTCAATTTCTACAATATTCTTGACACAAATGTAATACTCATTTAACTGCCAATCACCATTTATCAGCCATTATAACCCTCATCGGGCAGATGTTGGAAAGGGCTTTATGCCACTGTATCTCAGAGGTAGTGGTGGGTTCTGACGTTTCTTCTTGAGACACTGTTGTGTGGCATCTTTTTCACAGGCACACAATGGACCAGTCAGTTTCTCTTCTAAATAGAATCACCACAAAAGATGAATGTCCTAAAGTCTGTTCAATTTCCCTCTCTATTCACTTGGCTTGTTGACCTTAACTGCTGCTTCTCTTCCGTTGTAGATTCTTGAATAACAAATATTTCTTCACATATACTAGGATAAATAATGACTCTTTTGCCTCTGTTGACATTACAGGTGGAACCCTATCTGATTTGGAACACAACTCAAGTTCTTCCTAACACAGTTTCCCTCACCCCTATTCTGCAGGCACTACACCAGGAAAAGTCAGCTTGTATTTCTTACTTAGAACTATAGTTAGTAATTTGGAGTTTATACTTTCATCTTTTCTATGGTCACTTTTTACTGAATAAAAATTTGACCCAAAAGAAGACTTCAATCTCTTTAATTGGATAAATATTTACTGCTGAGAAAATAAGGGTTTAATGTGACAGAAATATGACCTTGCAAGTATTCATACTGCCTTTTTCTCACAGTGATTTCTAAAGTAAAATAAATCAATAACCCATTTCATGAAGACACAGTATGTTAATGATTATAAAGAATAATGTGAGGCCCTAGCCTGTTTGGCTCAGTGGACAGAGCGTAGGCCTGTGGACTGAAAGGTTCCGGGTTCAATTCCGGTTGAGGGCAGTACCTCGGTTGTAGGCTTCTCCCTGGCCTGGGCCCTGGTCACAGCGCATGCACGCAGCAACCAGTTGATGTGTTTTTCTCACATCGGCGTTTCTCTCTGTCTTTCTCTCTCTCTTCCACTCTCCCTAAAATTCAATAGAAAAATATCCTCAGGTGAGGATTAAAAAATAACATTGTGAGTCAATAATTAAAATAAGTAGCTTGAGGAAAGTAAACTAAAACTTATGGTCATTGAACTTTCAAATTTTATGTCAATCATAAACAGTGAAAAGGTAGAACATTTATAAATTTAAGATATTTAAGCATATAAATATTATTCCTATTATTGACTGAACCACTGAGCTATGGTGGCTCAGACTTAAAGATAAAACTATTCTTTTTTTTTCTTTTTTTTTATTGTTTAAAGTATTACATATGTCTCCTTTCCCCCTGATTGATGGCCCCTGCCACACCCACCCCCAGGACAAGCCCCCACTGACCCAGTGTCTCTGTTGATTGCTTATGTAATATGCATGCATAGAAGTCCTTTGGTTTATCTCTAACCACCCCCCCTCCCCACCACCCTCCCGCCACCCTGCCTTCTCTCTGAGATTGGATGGTCTGTTCAGTTTTTTTTTCCCTTTTTTTTTAAATTAAATCTTTATTGTTCAGATTATTACATTAGTTACTCTTTTTCCCACCATAACTCCCCTCCACCCAGTTCCCACCCCACACTCCACCCTCACTCCCCACCCACTGTCTTCATCCATAGGTGCACGATTATTGTCCATTCTCTTGCCTTACCCCCACACCCCTTCCCCCCGCCCCCCCCCGAAGAATAGTCAGTCCATTCCCTTTCTATGTCCCTGATTCTATTACAATCACCAGTTCATACTGTTCACCAGATTATTTATTCACTTGATTTTTAGATTCACTTGTTGATAGATGTGTATTTGTTGTTCATAATTTGTATCTTTACCTTTTTCTTCTTCTTCCTCTTCTTAAAGGATTCCTTTCAGCATTTCATATAATACTGGTTTGGTGGTGATGAACTCCTTTAGCTTTTTCTTATCTGTGAAGCTCTTTATCTGACCTTCAGTTCTGAATGATAGCTTTGCTGGATAAAGTAGTCTTGGTTGTAGGTTCTTGGTATTCATCACTTTGAATATTTCTTGCCACTCCCTTCTGGCCTGCAAAGTTTCTGTTGAGAAATCAGCTGACAGTCATATGGGTACTCCCTTGTAGGTAACTGATTTTCTTTCTCTTGCTGCTTTTAGGATTCTCTCTTTGTCTTTTGCTCTTGGCATTTTAATTATGATGTGTCTTGGTGTGGTCCTCTTTGGATTCCTTTTGTTTGGGGTTCTCTGTGCTTCCTGGACTTGTAAGTCTATTTCTTTCACCAGGTGGGGGAAGTTTTCTGTCATTATTTCTTCAAATAGGTTTTCAATATCTTGCTCTCTCTCTTCTTCTGGCACCCCTAAAATTCGGAGGTTGGTACGCTTGAAGCTGTCCCAGAGGCTCCTTACACTATCTTCGTATTTTTGTATTCTTTTTTCATTTTGCTTTTCTGGTTGGGTGTTTTTTGCTTCTTCGTATTTCAAATCTTTGACTTGATTCTTGCGATCCTCTGGTCTGCTGTTGGGAGTCTGTATAATATTCTTTATTTCAGTCAGTGTATGCTTAATTTCTAGTTGGTTATCACAACATCGAGGATTTCACCAGTCTTCTTGAGGATCTCACTACATTTATTGGCGGTCTCACCAGTCTTCTTGAAGATCTCACTACATTTATCGGTGGTCTCACCAGTCTTTTTGAGGGCCTTATTAAATTTATCGGTGGCTTCTAGACAGTTCTTTAAAGACCTTAAGAGAGTGGTTTTGAATTCTATATCCAGCAGTTTGCTTTCCTCCAATTCTGTCGTTTCTGTCCTGTTTCTTGGCATTTTTTATGCTTCGCTGTGTCAATAGAGTGCCTTTCTGTGCTAAGTGTCCCAATTACCTGAGGTAGACACTCTTGGTGCACCCCCCTGTGGGCTTTGTGCACAGTATTGTTGTAATTAAGCCTTGATTGTTGTAGGTATCACTGTGAGGAATTGCCCTCCAGGCCCATTGGCTGTGAGAATCAGCTGTTTCTGCAGTGGGAGAACTTCTGTGCTGGAGACACCCCTCTGGGGCTAGACTTGCTTCAATGAGGCTTTGGTGCTCACTGAGTCTGCCCCGTGAATGTGTCTTTTATGGTTCCATGGATCTGCAAACTGGATGGTCCCACTCTGGCCTCTGGGCTTCCTGGTTCCTGGATCTCAAGGGAGGTGCTAATCTAGCCTTTGCCTGAGGCTATCCAGCAAAAGTCTCCCTGCAGGGCTTGGGTGGGGCGGGTCCCACGGGATCAACAGGGCAGGATTAGCAATTATGGCTGCTCTCAGTCTTGCCCTCAGAGGCTCTGCTTCTCAGTGTCCCAGTAATCGTTGCAAGCCCCATGGAGAGAAAGCTGCCCTAGGGTTCTGAGTGATGCCAGACAGTCCCGCTTCTCCCGTATGAGTCTGGGTCCCTAGAGACTCGCCCAGAACTGGAGCTCAGAGCCTGAGACTCCCTCCCGATTGAAAAAGACAACCACGCCCTCAGCCGCCAGCCCGCTCCGCATGTACTCCGCACCTTAGTATTTTACTTCAGCACTGCACCTCCTCTGAGTCTCGGTATGCTTTTCTCTTTCCTCCTAGTTGTAGAACTTCCACTCAGTCAGCCTTCCTGTGGTTCTGGATGATGTCCGTTCCATCTTTTAGTTGTATTTTTGAAGTGGTTGTTCGAGGCATCAAACTCTGGTGTTTACCTATGCCGCCATCTTGGTTTTTCCAAAACCATTCTTTTAAACCCACAAAACTTAGTGGAGACACAAAGACTGCATATATCTGGGAAAACAGACTCTTCCATAAAATTAATTCTAGGAACTCACTATAACAAACAATTAAAAACAACAAAGAAATACAGGAGAAACAGGGAAGTGTGGCATGCCAAAAAATAGAGCAGTTAACAGAAACTGTCTCTGAATGAACTCAGACACTGTTTCTTGGCATATGGTACATTTCATTGAAACTTGGGTATTGGAACTTGTCTAGATTCTGATCTCCTAGAGTTAGCATGTCTCTCCTTTCCCACGGGTCTTTGATGATCTGTTCAAGTTTTCTTTTTTCTTTTCTTTTTTGTATTCTTCTATCTTTCTTAAGATTGGATTATCTTGATTAAGTTATCTTTACATTCCCTGATGATTTCTTCTGCCAGATTGAATTTGCTATGGAGACCTTCCAATGTATTTTTAATAGTTACTGGGTCAGTTTTCATTAACTGTTTTTCCCCCCTGCATATGTCACACTTTCTTGTTTTATGGTGAGAAGACTTAAGATATATTTTCTTAGCAAATTTCAAGTATACAATACAGTATTAGCTATAGTAGCCATGTTGTGTATTAAATCATCAGAACTTCTCATTGTATAACTCAAAGTTTGTAGCCCTTGACCAACATCTCCCCATTCTCTCTACCTCCAAATCCCTCAGAAACCACCATTTCACTCTTTATTTTAATGATCTTGAGTTTTACTGTTGGGGGTTGGGTGTGAGACCTTTCCTCCCCTCTTTGAACCATCAATGTAGATTCTTTCAGAGTAGAATTTTTATCATGTAACAACATGAAATCTTGCACATAAGAGATCTTATCCTATTTACCAGACCTTTGGCAAAACAATTCTGATTTGTCATTGACTTTAATCGACCAGTTAGCTAACATACCACTTAATGGACTCTCAGGTGGAATCAAGACCAAGTCTCTTGTTTCAAGACAGAAAAAAATAATCTAAAGAAAGACAAGGTCAAAACAAATGAGTTACAAAACAGCAAAGATCAAAGCAAGTCCCCAAAAGAGAAGAAAACAAGCAAAGAACAATTGTAACGAAAGATTCATTGCAGACAGATGAGGGCTCTCAGAGAGCACTTAGAACAGACTGAGCCGAGCTCTCAGGCAGAAACTGATTCCCTCCCATGGAGGAACTGGGATTAAAGTCATAGAGTCTTACCCCTCCGTAAGTGATACCACAGATGACTCCTTGCTGAGTCCTGGATGGCTAAACAGACCAGAGCGCAGTGATACAGGACCCCACCTGTGTCCCCAGGTTGACTTACCCAGTCAGACTTGGAGTCCACAGACTCCACAGAGACCTGTTTCCTTCCACCAGCTGAGTGTTTCAGGCCGCTGATGCCCTGAGAGGGAGATCAGAGAGAGTCCCGAAGTAAAGAACTCTTGTAAAGAACTCTCAGCAGCTGCTGGGAAATCCCTGTAGACCCTGTCATGGGGTCAGCCTGCCACAAGCAGCTGGGACCCTCAGCCCAAGCCCTCCAGGCCTCACTGGGGTCCACATAGTCCCAGAAGAGTCGCCAAAAATTGTAACTGAAAATCCAAATTCTGCTGCCTGCCACAGCGAAAACCAAACTCTGTCACTGAAGTTCTGGTATTTTTGGAAACATCTACAAAGTCAGGATCAATACCAAAAAAACAACAAACCCCACAACTCGCTGACACCAAGAGTAAACAAAGGCAGGCGTTTTGTAGAGGGGCGACAAAATTTGAAGAAGTGGCAAGGATGGGAGGTAAGTTCTTCTGTTTTTTGTTTGTTTTAGTTTTTTGCCCTCTGTTCTGCAGAATAGTAGTGGCAGCTACAAATGCAATAGATTCTTTAACCACTAGATGGCACTTGTGAGTATATTTTCAAGACAACATACTGAATTTGGTTGATAGATGGCAATGGTGTCCTTTTCATGATTAAAAGAGGTATGTAAATGTAATACTATTTAGATACTAGAGGCCCGGTGCACAACATTCATGCACTGGGCGTGCAGGGCGGGGGGGCGGGGGTGTCCCTTAGCCTGGCCTGCACCCTCTCGCAGTCTGGGACCCCTCTGGCAATGTCTGACTGCCAGTTTAGGTCCGCTTCCTACTAAGCCAGCAGGTGGACCTCACCAGAGGGGTCCTTAGTGCTGTCATGGAGGTGGGAGAGGCTCCCACCACCGCTGCTGTGCTGTGAGCCCTGCTTCTGGCTGAGCCGCAGTCCCCCTGTGGGAGCTCACTGACTTCCAGGGGGCAGCTCCTGCCCCCTGGTGGTCAGTGCACATCATAGCGACCAATCATTCTGCTGTTTGGTTGATTTGCATATTGGTCTTTTATTATATAGGATTCATTAGAAAAAGAAATCTGAGAAATACACCCTGTCTTTAGCAAAATGGACTACTCCATAGGAACAAAAAATTCTTATTAAATGGGAAAAAATGTGTTTGTATCCTATGGTAACCCAGAATAAAATTCACATAAATCTCATTTCTGCCATTCATAACCACAACACAAGCTTTGGGCATGTGCTGAATTTGGCATCATAAAAAATATGGAACGAGAAGAAGAAAAAAATCATACTTCCACACTATCTTTGTTATGTAACTATCAGTTAATATTCTTGAAGTGCAACTGCAGGATCTACATGATTTTCATATTCTCAGCTGTCTTTCATAGGATATTCTCTATGCTTAGTTATTAACTACAGGATTTGTTCCCTAGAAAATACCTCCTAGCAATGATTCAAATTCAAGCCAAGGTTTTAATTATAGTGTCTTAATTCTCCTGCAATCCAGTAAAAGGATTACACTCTATTGCTCAGCAGTTGGGGGGAGGGGGGTAGATTATTTTCTATCATCTATAACTAACCTCATTTTACTGTCAAGTCCTCCTCCTCACTATAAAAATAATGTAAGCCTATAGATTGGAGAAAGGTTGAATCCCCAGGTAGGGATTTTCCCCTGAAGTTAGGGAGGGAATAAAACCCCTCAACTAAGTGCCAGGCGGGTAATTAATCACTTTAACTATGAACAATCATGCTTAAGCTACATAATCTTTACTCCCTGGAATGGAGATGAGAAACGCCCTAACCTTTGTAATAGAGATTGATAGGATTGAATCAACTGGTATAAATACAGATGTAACAAGACAGAACTAAGAAGAGAGAACCTACAGACAGAACCTACACAGAACCTACAGACAGAAGAACTTCGCTGGAGAGAACACGGCAAAAGATCCTGGACTGAACCTGACTACAGAAATATGGCAAGAGAACCTGACTAGAACTTGGTGACCGAACATGGCTGGAGATCTCAGACAGAACCTGGCTGGAGAACCTAGGAAGGGAACTTGGCTACAGAACCTGACTGGAGATCCTAAGCAGAACCTCTCTGGAGATCGAGACCAGAACTTGGCTGGAGATCCTGGCTAGGCTGCTGATCAACTGAACGCTGTCTCTGTGTAATTCCTTCTTCGCCGACTCCGTCTACACCTTTGGGAACCCCTGGACCTGCTGGGGTTGGACCCCGGCATGAAAGGAGGTAAAATCTCTGAGGTGGCATTTTTAAGGTTTGGAAGTAAAACAGCAGAAATTAAGGGTCAGTAAAAAAAAAGAATTAAGCCAGTGAGCAGAAGGTTTAAAGTACTAAATTTGGCTTGAAATACATTCCATCTTTGCCCCAGCAATCAGGCAGAGAATAAATCCCTAATGACAAGGGCATACAAGGGGTGGGAACGGAGCTGTTTGTACTGTCTTCAGATCCCTGCATACTGGCCTAACCAGGGTTCCAGGTTGTGTAAACTCTCTTAAGTCCACATCCTAGAGTAAACCCCTTGGGGATTTAGTTCATTAGTTTCTTAACCAGCCAGTTCAGCGGGTACTTCAAACACATTAATGGGTACCTCAGGCACTTTTAATCACAGATAAGGGGCCTGAGAGCAGGACACAGGTTATGCACGCTTCCCCCACAGGTTAGGGAGGCAGGAGACACCTTCTGCGTGAGCTCGGGTCCTCACCGTGGTGGTAAGTGTGGTTAGTCCACCCGGCAATCTTATTTGCGACCCGACGTGGGCAAGGTAACCTCACTCCTAGTGTGAGGGTGGGGACTCCCTTCAGCTGGGCCAGGTGAGGGACGCCCCACTGCCAAGGATAGTGACCATGGACACAGGACGTCCTTTGTGAAGCACAATGGATAAAGGGAACGTCCTTGTGCATTTTTTCCTCTCAGGTGGGAAGTGTGTCATTCACACCACATAAAAGCAGCCCCTCAAAAATTGGAATAATTCTGACCCACAAACCTTAAAAAAGAAAAATAGCGCCTGATTTTTGTTCTGCACTCAGGTTTGGCCTCAATACCAACTGGCGAATGGGGAGAGTTGCCCTCAGAGGGAAACCTCAAATATAGCACATCCTACAATTAGACCTTTTCTATAGGAAGGAAGAAAAATGGTTAGAAGTCTCATATGTCCGGACTTTCTTTACTCTAGAGGACAAGCCAAGACAGGCAGGAACTGTAAACTTAATCCCATGCTCCTTGCAATAACAACTCAAAATCCACCAGAGGAAACGGTGGAGCCACATCCCCGCCCAGGGCTCAACTGACCTTAACTTGCCCTAAGACAGATAAAGGATCTGGTCATACTTTACCCCAGATCCCCTTCTCACCCCGGGACATAAGGCAAATTAAAGGTAATTTAGAATAGTTCTCAAAAGACCCTGGCAAACATATTGAGGTCTTCCAAAACCTCATTCAAGTATTTGATCTCTCATATAGAGACATCACACTCATATTAAACCTAACCTGAGGTTTTTAAATTTCCTTTTTTTAAGCTTTCACCTAGGTATGCTGGAAGGGGTACCACCTTCTATATACACATTGTTCTTATTATTTCTAATTAATAATTCCCTGAAGTTCTATGAACCTTCATTTAGTTCAAAGATATGACCTGGTTACAAGCCTACAACTTAGAGTAAAGCAATGGCTGTCCAATATGACAAAATTCAAAAGTGGTATGGTTATGGATTTGCTTAAAATGCAGTTGATAAAAACTTTTGCTTTCCTATAGGATTTGACATTCTGAGACAGCAACCTTTTAGTACAACAAACAATCCTATATAATGAAGAGCTAATATGCTAATTAGACCTAACAGCACAACGACCATCCAGACAAAGCCGAGGGCTGAGAGGGCCGGGCCCCTTGCACAAATTTCATGCATCGGGCCCCTAGATTTTATATAAAGATTAACATGTGGCACATGGCTTATTCCACATGGTGTATTAAACATTAAAAACAATTTATAAATCCCAATAGATGAAACGCAAACACCCAGAGTGTACTGGCAGATGCAGAGAATCATCATGCTTGCCCTACATCCCTGACTAAAAGCTTCCCGTGTGAACCTGGTTCTGAATCTGTGTAAGTCAAACATGTCAAACTCGAGGCTGATGAAGCATGTGGCCCGCCAGCCGCGAGTTTGACATGCTTGGTGCTGCTACCAATGGAGAAAGATACAGGTAAAGACTAGTCCACACTAATGATTAACCAATTAGCAGTGCTCTCAGAATCGATAATTCACCCAAGAGGAGGGGTTTGGCTGATACTGACATAATGACCTCACAATAGACCGATTGACCACAAATAATGCATGATAAATGGTTCAACCAGCTCAAAAATACTCAGGGCTGCCCGGTAGGCTTCAACGTCCTTGCTTTGGAATAAATCCAGAAAACACAGATATTTGTGCTTACTGTCCCACTCATGACTCTCTTATGCCCACAGATCATCAGTACAATGAACTGAGTTGTTTTTACTTGAACAGCACTACTATTGGGGCCTTTAAAGTTTTGTGTTATTTCTTATGAAACAGAAGTGAGAAAAATGTAGTGTGAAGAACTGAGAAGATGAGTAGAAAAGGCCAGATCTGCAAATAGTAAGTGGATTAACTTGGAAGGATTAGGTGTTTTTCCAAATTCTACAATATTCTTTTTTTTTTTTGTCATTGGCATTTATTTTTTTATTTTTATTATATATTATTTTATTATTTATTTATTTATTTATTTATTTATTATTTATTATATATTATATATATTAATTATAATAATATATATTATATATATATATGTATTATTGCTTAAAGTATTACAAAGTGTATTACATATGTGTCCTCTTTTTTCCCCGCCCTTGACAATCCCCTGGCCTCCCCTACCCCCCAGTGTCTTATGTCCATTGGTTATGCTTATATGCATGCATACAAGTCCTTTGGTTGATCTCTTACCCCCCCCTCCCTCCTGCCCCCAACCCTCCCCGGCCTTCTTGCTGCAGTTTGACAATCTGTTTGAGGCAGCTCTGCCTCTGTATCTATTATTGTTCATAAGTTTATAATGGTCTTTATTATCCATGAATGAGTGAGATCATGTGGTATTTTTCCTTCATTGACTGGCTTATTTCACTTAGCATAAAGCTCTCCAGTTCCATCCATGCCGTTGCAAATGGTAAGAGTTCCTTCTCTTTTACAGCACCATAGTATTCCATCATGTAGATGTACCACAGTTTTCTAATCCATTCATCTACTGATGGGCACTTAGGCTGTTTCCAGATCTTAGCTATGGTGAATTGTGCTGCTATGAACATAGGGGTGCATTTATCCTTTCTGATTGGTGTTTCTGGTTTCTTGGGATATATTCCTAGAAGTGGGATCACTGGGTCAAATGGGAGTTCCATTTGTAGTTTTTTGAGGAAACTCCATACTGTCTTCCATAGTGGCTGCACCAGTCTGCATTCCCACCAGCAGTGCACGAGTGTCCCTTTTTCTCCACATCCTCTTCAGCACTTGTCGTTTGTTGATTTGTTGATGATAGCCATTCTGACAGGTGTGAGATGGTACCTCATTGTTGTTTTGATTTGCATCTCTCGAATGATTAGTGACTTTGAGCAAGTTTTCATATGTCTCTTGGCTTTCTGAATGTCCTCTTTTGAAAGGTGTCTATTAGATCCTTTGCCCATTTTTTGATTGGATTGTTTATCTTCCTTTTGTTAAGTTATATGAGTTCCCTATAAATTTTGGAGATTAGGCCCTTATCAGATATGACATTGGCAAATATGTTTTCCCACGCAGTGGGTTTTCTCGTTGTTTTGTTGATGGTTTCTTTTGCTGTGCAGAAGCTTTTTATTTTGATGTAGTCCCATTTGTTCATTTTCGCTTTAGTTTCAAGTGCCCTAGGAGCTTTATCAGTGAAGAAATTGCTTCGGCATATGTCTGAGATTTTGTTGCCTTTGGATTCTTCTAGAATTTTTATGGTTTCCCGTCGTACATTTAAGTCCTTTATCCATTTTGAGTTTATTCTTGTGTATGGTGTAAGTTGGTGGTCTAGTTTCATTTTCTTGCATATATCTGTCCAATTTTCCCAACACCATTTACTGAAGAGACTATCTTGGCTCCATTGTATGTTCTTGCCTCCTTTGTCAAATATTAATTGAGCATATTGGTTTGGGCTAATTTCTGGGCTCTCTATTCTATTCCATTGATCTATATGTCTGTTCTTGTGCCAGTACCAGGCAGTTTTGAGAACAGTGGCTTTGTAATACAGCGTGGTATCTGGTATTGAGATCCCACCTACTTTGTTCTTTTTCAGGATTGCTGCAGCTATTCGGGGTCTTTTTTTATTCCAGATGAATTTTTGGAGAGTTCGTTCTAGATCTGTGAAGTATGCCATTGGTATTTTAATGGGAAGTGCGTTGAATTTAAAGATTGCTTTGGGTAGTATGGACATTTTAATGATGTTGATTCTACCAATCCATGAACACGGTATGTTCTTCCATCTGTTTATGTCTTCCTCTATCTCTTTTTTCAATGTCCTGTAGTTTTCTGAGTAGAGGTCATTTACCTCATTAGTTAAGTTTATTCCTAGGTAGCTTAATTTTTTTGGTGCGATGGTAAATGGGATTGTTTTTATAATCTCTCTTTCTGAAAGTTCACTATTGGTGTACAGAAATGCCTCAGATTTCTTGGGGTTAATTTTGTATCCTGCTACATTGCCAAATTCATGTATTAAGTCTAGTAGTTTTTTGATGGAGTCTCTAGGGTTTTGTATGTATAATATCATGTCGTCTGCAAATAAGGGCAGTTTTACTTTCTCTTTTCCAATTTGGATGCCTTTTATTTCTTCTTCTTGTCTAATTGCAATGGCTAATACTTCCAGTACTATGTTAAACAGGAGTGGTGAGCGTGAGCATCCCTGTCTTGTTCCTGTTCTTAGGGGAAATGGCATTAGTTTTTGTCCATTGAGTATGATGTTGGCTGTGAGCCTGTCATATATGGCTTTTATTATGTTGAGGTATGATCCTTCTACTCCCACCTTGCTGAGAGTTTTTATCAAAAATGGGTGTTGGATTTTGTCAAATGCTTTTTCTGCATCAATTGATATGACCATGTGGCTTTTTTCTTTCAATTTCTACAATATTCTTGACACAAATGTAATACTCATTTAACTGCCAATCACCATTTATCAGCCATTATAACCCTCATCGGGCAGATGTTGGAAAGGGCTTTATGCCACTGTATCTCAGAGGTAGTGGTGGGTTCTGACGTTTCTTCTTGAGACACTGTTGTGTGGCATCTTTTTCACAGGCACACAATGGACCAGTCAGTTTCTCTTCTAAATAGAATCACCACAAAAGATGAATGTCCTAAAGTCTGTTCAATTTCCCTCTCTATTCACTTGGCTTGTTGACCTTAACTGCTGCTTCTCTTCCGTTGTAGATTCTTGAATAACAAATATTTCTTCACATATACTAGGATAAATAATGACTCTTTTGCCTCTGTTGACATTACAGGTGGAACCCTATCTGATTTGGAACACAACTCAAGTTCTTCCTAACACAGTTTCCCTCACCCCTATTCTGCAGGCACTACACCAGGAAAAGT
The DNA here is from genome assembly GCF_963259705.1 of Myotis daubentonii. Taxonomy (NCBI): domain Eukaryota; kingdom Metazoa; phylum Chordata; class Mammalia; order Chiroptera; family Vespertilionidae; genus Myotis; species Myotis daubentonii. Next base: position 11,396,531 of record NC_081845.1, on the reverse strand, counting down.
CAGCTTGTATTTCTTACTTAGAACTATAGTTAGTAATTTGGAGTTTATACTTTCATCTTTTCTATGGTCACTTTTTACTGAATAAAAATTTGACCCAAAAGAAGACTTCAATCTCTTTAATTGGATAAATATTTACTGCTGAGAAAATAAGGGTTTAATGTGACAGAAATATGACCTTGCAAGTATTCATACTGCCTTTTTCTCACAGTGATTTCTAAAGTAAAATAAATCAATAACCCATTTCATGAAGACACAGTATGTTAATGATTATAAAGAATAATGTGAGGCCCTAGCCTGTTTGGCTCAGTGGACAGAGCGTAGGCCTGTGGACTGAAAGGTTCCGGGTTCAATTCCGGTTGAGGGCAGTACCTCGGTTGTAGGCTTCTCCCTGGCCTGGGCCCTGGTCACAGCGCATGCACGCAGCAACCAGTTGATGTGTTTTTCTCACATCGGCGTTTCTCTCTGTCTTTCTCTCTCTCTTCCACTCTCCCTAAAATTCAATAGAAAAATATCCTCAGGTGAGGATTAAAAAATAACATTGTGAGTCAATAATTAAAATAAGTAGCTTGAGGAAAGTAAACTAAAACTTATGGTCATTGAACTTTCAAATTTTATGTCAATCATAAACAGTGAAAAGGTAGAACATTTATAAATTTAAGATATTTAAGCATATAAATATTATTCCTATTATTGACTGAACCACTGAGCTATGGTGGCTCAGACTTAAAGATAAAACTATTCTTTTTTTTTTCTTTTTTTTTTATTGTTTAAAGTATTACATATGTCTCCTTTCCCCCTGATTGATGGCCCCTGCCACACCCACCCCCAGGACAAGCCCCCACTGACCCAGTGTCTCTGTTGGTTGCTTATGTAATATGCATGCATAGAAGTCCTTTGGTTTATCTCTAACCACCCCCCCTCCCCACCACCCTCCCGCCACCCTGCCTTCTCTCTGAGATTGGATGGTCTGTTCAGTTTTTTTTTCCCTTTTTTTTTAAATTAAATCTTTATTGTTCAGATTATTACATTAGTTACTCTTTTTCCCACCATAACTCCCCTCCACCCAGTTCCCACCCCACACTCCACCCTCACTCCCCACCCACTGTCTTCATCCATAGGTGCACGATTATTGTCCATTCTCTTGCCTTACCCCCACACCCCTTCCCCCCCCCCACGAAGAATAGTCAGTCCATTCCCTTTCTATGTCCCTGATTCTATTACAATCACCAGTTCATACTGTTCACCAGATTATTTATTCACTTGATTTTTAGATTCACTTGTTGATAGATGTGTATTTGTTGTTCATAATTTGTATCTTTACCTTTTTCTTCTTCTTCCTCTTCTTAAAGGATTCCTTTCAGCATTTCATATAATACTGGTTTGGTGGTGATGAACTCCTTTAGCTTTTTCTTATCTGTGAAGCTCTTTATCTGACCTTCAGTTCTGAATGATAGCTTTGCTGGATAAAGTAGTCTTGGTTGTAGGTTCTTGGTATTCATCACTTTGAATATTTCTTGCCACTCCCTTCTGGCCTGCAAAGTTTCTGTTGAGAAATCAGCTGACAGTCATATGGGTACTCCCTTGTAGGTAACTGATTTTCTTTCTCTTGCTGCTTTTAGGATTCTCTCTTTGTCTTTTGCTCTTGGCATTTTAATTATGATGTGTCTTGGTGTGGTCCTCTTTGGATTCCTTTTGTTTGGGGTTCTCTGTGCTTCCTGGACTTGTAAGTCTATTTCTTTCACCAGGTGGGGGAAGTTTTCTGTCATTATTTCTTCAAATAGGTTTTCAATATCTTGCTCTCTCTCTTCTTCTGGCACCCCTAAAATTCGGAGGTTGGTACGCTTGAAGCTGTCCCAGAGGCTCCTTACACTATCTTCGTATTTTTGTATTCTTTTTTCATTTTGCTTTTCTGGTTGGGTGTTTTTTGCTTCTTCGTATTTCAAATCTTTGACTTGATTCTTGCGATCCTCTGGTCTGCTGTTGGGAGTCTGTATAATATTCTTTATTTCAGTCAGTGTATGCTTAATTTCTAGTTGGTTATCACAACATCGAGGATTTCACCAGTCTTCTTGAGGATCTCACTACATTTATTGGCGGTCTCACCAGTCTTCTTGAAGATCTCACTACATTTATCGGTGGTCTCACCAGTCTTTTTGAGGGCCTTATTAAATTTATCGGTGGCTTCTAGACAGTTCTTTAAAGACCTTAAGAGAGTGGTTTTGAATTCTATATCCAGCAGTTTGCTTTCCTCCAATTCTGTCGTTTCTGTCCTGTTTCTTGGCATTTTTTATGCTTCGCTGTGTCAATAGAGTGCCTTTCTGTGCTAAGTGTCCCAATTACCTGAGGTAGACACTCTTGGTGCACCCCCCTGTGGGCTTTGTGCACAGTATTGTTGTAATTAAGCCTTGATTGTTGTAGGTATCACTGTGAGGAATTGCCCTCCAGGCCCATTGGCTGTGAGAATCAGCTGTTTCTGCAGTGGGAGAACTTCTGTGCTGGAGACACCCCTCTGGGGCTAGACTTGCTTCAATGAGGCTTTGGTGCTCACTGAGTCTGCCCCGTGAATGTGTCTTTTATGGTTCCATGGATCTGCAAACTGGATGGTCCCACTCTGGCCTCTGGGCTTCCTGGTTCCTGGATCTCAAGGGAGGTGCTAATCTAGCCTTTGCCTGAGGCTATCCAGCAAAAGTCTCCCTGCAGGGCTTGGGTGGGGCGGGTCCCACGGGATCAACAGGGCAGGATTAGCAATTATGGCTGCTCTCAGTCTTGCCCTCAGAGGCTCTGCTTCTCAGTGTCCCAGTAATCGTTGCAAGCCCCATGGAGAGAAAGCTGCCCTAGGGTTCTGAGTGATGCCAGACAGTCCCGCTTCTCCCGTATGAGTCTGGGTCCCTAGAGACTCGCCCAGAACTGGAGCTCAGAGCCTGAGACTCCCTCCCGATTGAAAAAGACAACCACGCCCTCAGCCGCCAGCCCGCTCCGCATGTACTCCGCACCTTAGTATTTTACTTCAGCACTGCACCTCCTCTGAGTCTCGGTATGCTTTTCTCTTTCCTCCTAGTTGTAGAACTTCCACTCAGTCAGCCTTCCTGTGGTTCTGGATGATGTCCGTTCCATCTTTTAGTTGTATTTTTGAAGTGGTTGTTCGAGGCATCAAACTCTGGTGTTTACCTATGCCGCCATCTTGGTTTTTCCAAAACCATTCTTTTAAACCCACAAAACTTAGTGGAGACACAAAGACTGCATATATCTGGGAAAACAGACTCTTCCATAAAATTAATTCTAGGAACTCACTATAACAAACAATTAAAAACAACAAAGAAATACAGGAGAAACAGGGAAGTGTGGCATGCCAAAAAATAGAGCAGTTAACAGAAACTGTCTCTGAATGAACTCAGACACTGTTTCTTGGCATATGGTACATTTCATTGAAACTTGGGTATTGGAACTTGTCTAGATTCTGATCTCCTAGAGTTAGCATGTCTCTCCTTTCCCACGGGTCTTTGATGATCTGTTCAAGTTTTCTTTTTTCTTTTCTTTTTTGTATTCTTCTATCTTTCTTAAGATTGGATTATCTTGATTAAGTTATCTTTACATTCCCTGATGATTTCTTCTGCCAGATTGAATTTGCTATGGAGACCTTCCAATGTATTTTTAATAGTTACTGGGTCAGTTTTCATTAACTGTTTTTCCCCCCTGCATATGTCACACTTTCTTGTTTTATGGTGAGAAGACTTAAGATATATTTTCTTAGCAAATTTCAAGTATACAATACAGTATTAGCTATAGTAGCCATGTTGTGTATTAAATCATCAGAACTTCTCATTGTATAACTCAAAGTTTGTAGCCCTTGACCAACATCTCCCCATTCTCTCTACCTCCAAATCCCTCAGAAACCACCATTTCACTCTTTATTTTAATGATCTTGAGTTTTACTGTTGGGGGTTGGGTGTGAGACCTTTCCTCCCCTCTTTGAACCATCAATGTAGATTCTTTCAGAGTAGAATTTTTATCATGTAACAACATGAAATCTTGCACATAAGAGATCTTATCCTATTTACCAGACCTTTGGCAAAACAATTCTGATTTGTCATTGACTTTAATCGACCAGTTAGCTAACATACCACTTAATGGACTCTCAGGTGGAATCAAGACCAAGTCTCTTGTTTCAAGACAGAAAAAAATAATCTAAAGAAAGACAAGGTCAAAACAAATGAGTTACAAAACAGCAAAGATCAAAGCAAGTCCCCAAAAGAGAAGAAAACAAGCAAAGAACAATTGTAACGAAAGATTCATTGCAGACAGATGAGGGCTCTCAGAGAGCACTTAGAACAGACTGAGCCGAGCTCTCAGGCAGAAACTGATTCCCTCCCATGGAGGAACTGGGATTAAAGTCATAGAGTCTTACCCCTCCGTAAGTGATACCACAGATGACTCCTTGCTGAGTCCTGGATGGCTAAACAGACCAGAGCGCAGTGATACAGGACCCCACCTGTGTCCCCAGGTTGACTTACCCAGTCAGACTTGGAGTCCACAGACTCCACAGAGACCTGTTTCCTTCCACCAGCTGAGTGTTTCAGGCCGCTGATGCCCTGAGAGGGAGATCAGAGAGAGTCCCGAAGTAAAGAACTCTTGTAAAGAACTCTCAGCAGCTGCTGGGAAATCCCTGTAGTCCCTGTCATGGGGTCAGCCTGCCACAAGCAGCTGGGACCCTCAGCCCAAGCCCTCCAGGCCTTACCGGGGTCCACATAGTCCCAGAAGAGTCGCCAAAAATTGTAACTGAAAATCCAAATTCTGCTGCCTGCCACAGCGAACACCAAACTCTGTCACTGAAGTTCTGGTATTTTTGGAAACATCTACAAAGTCAGGATCAATACCAAAAAAACAACAAACCCCACAACTCGCTGACACCAAGAGTAAACAAAGGCAGGCGTTTTGTAGAGGGGCGACAAAATTTGAAGAAGTGGCAAGGATGGGAGGTAAGTTCTTCTGTTTTTTGTTTGTTTTAGTTTTTTGCCCTCTGTTCTGCAGAATAGTAGTGGCAGCTACAAATGCAATAGATTCTTTAACCACTAGATGGCACTTGTGAGTATATTTTCAAGACAACATACTGAATTTGGTTGATAGATGGCAATGGTGTCCTTTTCATGATTAAAAGAGGTATGTAAATGTAATACTATTTAGATACTAGAGGCCCGGTGCACAACATTCATGCACTGGGCGTGCAGGGCGGGGGGGCGGGGGTGTCCCTTAGCCCGGCCTGCACCCTCTCGCAGTCTGGGACCCCTCTGGCAATGTCTGACTGCCAGTTTAGGTCCGCTTCCTACTAAGCCAGCAGGTGGACCTCACCAGAGGGGTCCTTAGTGCTGTCATGGAGGTGGGAGAGGCTCCCACCACCGCTGCTGTGCTGTGAGCCCTGCTTCTGGCTGAGCCGCAGTCCCCCTGTGGGAGCTCACTGACTTCCAGGGGGCAGCTCCTGCCCCCTGGTGGTCAGTGCACATCATAGCGACCAATCATTCTGCTGTTTGGTTGATTTGCATATTGGTCTTTTATTATATAGGATTCATTAGAAAAAGAAATCTGAGAAATACACCCTGCCTTTAGCAAAATGGACTGCTCCATAGGAACAAAAAATTCTTATTAAATGGGAAAAAATGTGTTTGTATCCTATGGTAACCCAGAATAAAATTCACATAAATCTCATTTCTGCCATTCATAACCACAACACAAGCTTTGGGCATGTGCTGAATTTTGCATCATAAAAAATATGGAACGAGAAGAAGAAAAAAATCATACTTCCACACTATCTTTGTTATATAACTATCAGTTAATATTCTTGAAGTGCAACTGCAGGATCTACATGATTTTCATATTCTCAGCTGTCTTTCATAGGATATTCTCTATGCTTAGTTATTAACTACAGGATTTGTTCCCTAGAAAATACCTCCTAGCAATGATTCAAATTCAAGCCAAGGTTTTAATTATAGTGTCTTAATTCTCCTGCAATCCAGTAAAAGGATTACACTCTATTGCTCAGCAGTTGGGGGGAGGGGGGTAGATTATTTTCTATCATCTATAACTAACCTCATTTTACTGTCCAGTCCTCCTCCTCACTATAAAAATAATGTAAGCCTATAGATTGGAGAAAGGTTGAATCCCCAGGTAGGGATTTTCCCCTGAAGTTAGGGAGGGAATAAAACCCCTCAACTAAGTGCCAGGCGGGTAATTAATCACTTTAACTATGAACAATCATGCTTAAGCTACATAATCTTTACTCCCTGGAATGGAGATAAGAAACGCCCTAACCTTTGTAATAGAGATTGATAGGAATGAATCAACTGGTATAAATACAGATGTAACAAGACAGAACTAAGAAGAGAGAACCTACAGACAGAACCTACACAGAACCTACAGACAGAAGAACTTCGCTGGAGAGAACACGGCAAAAGATCCTGGACTGAACCTGACTACAGAAATATGGCAAGAGAACCTGACTAGAACTTGGTGACCGAACATGGCTGGAAATCTCAGACAGAACCTGGCTGGAGAACCTAGCAAGGGAACTTGGCTACAGAACCTGACTGGAGATCCTAAGCAGAACCTCTCTGGAGATCGAGACCAGAACTTGGCTGGAGATCCTGGCTAGGCTGCTGATCAACTGAACGCTGTCTCCGTGTAATTCCTTCTTCGCCGACTCCGTCTACACCTTTGGGAACCCCTGGACCTGCTGGGGTTGGACCCCGGCATGAAAGGAGGTAAAATCTCTGAGGTGGCATTTTTAAGGTTTGGAAGTAAAACAGCAGAAATTAAGGGTCAGTAAAAAAAAAGAATTAAGCCAGTGAGCAGAAGGTTTAAAGTACTAAATTTGACTTGAAATACATTCCATCTTTGCCCCAGCAATCAGGCAGAGAATAAATCCCTAATGACAAGGGCATACAAGGGGTGGGAACGGAGCTGTTTGTACTGTCCTCAGATCCCTGCATACTGGCCTAACCAGGGTTCCAGGTTGTGTAAACTCTCTTAAGTCCACATCCTAGAGTAAACCCCTTGGGGATTTAGTTCATTAGTTTCTTAACCAGCCAGTTCAGCGGGTACTTCAAACACATTAATGGGTACCTCAGGCACTTTTAATCACAGACAAGGGGCCTGAGAGCAGGACACAGGTTATGCACGCTTCCCCCACAGGTTAGGGAGGCAGGAGACACCTTCTGCGTGAGCTCGGGTCCTCACCGTGGTGGTAAGTGTGGTTAGTCCACCCGGCAATCTTATTTGCGACCCGACGTGGGCAAGGTAACCTCACTCCTAGTGTGAGGGTGGGGACTCCCTTCAGCTGGGCCAGGTGAGGGACGCCCCACTGCCAAGGATAGTGACCATGGACACAGGACGTCCTTTGTGAAGCACAATGGATAAAGGGAACGTCCTTGTGCATTTTTTCCTCTCAGGTGGGAAGTGTGTCATTCACACCACATAAAAGCAGCCCCTCAAAAATTGGAATAATTCTGACCCACAAACCTTAAAAAAGAAAAATAGCGCCTGATTTTTGTTCTGCACTCAGGTTTGGCCTCAATACCAACTGGCGAATGGGGAGAGTTGCCCTCAGAGGGAAACCTCAAATATAGCACATCCTACAATTAGACCTTTTCTATAGGAAGGAAGAAAAATGGTTAGAAGTCTCATATGTCCGGACTTTCTTTACTCTAGAGGACAAGCCAAGACAGGCAGGAACTGTAAACTTAATCCCATGCTCCTTGCAATAACAACTCAAAATCCACCAGAGGAAACGGTGGAGCCACATCCCCGCCCAGGGCTCAACTGACCTTAACTTGCCCTAAGACAGATAAAGGATCTGGTCATACTTTACCCCAGATCCCCTTCTCACCCCGGGACATAAGGCAAATTAAAGGTAATTTAGAATAGTTCTCAAAAGACCCTGGCAAACATATTGAGGTCTTCCAAAACCTCATTCAAGTATTTGATCTCTCATATAGAGACATCACACTCATATTAAACCTAACCTGAGGTTTTTAAATTTCCTTTTTTTAAGCTTTCACCTAGGTATGCTGGAAGGGGTACCACCTTCTATATACACATTGTTCTTATTATTTCTAATTAATAATTCCCTGAAGTTCTATGAACCTTCATTTAGTTCAAAGATATGACCTGGTTACAAGCCTACAACTTAGAGTAAAGCAATGGCTGTCCAATATGACAAAATTCAAAAGTGGTATGGTTATGGATTTGCTTAAAATGCAGTTGATAAAAACTTTTGCTTTCCTATAGGATTTGACATTCTGAGACAGCAACCTTTTAGTACAACAAACAATCCTATATAATGAAGAGCTAATATGCTAATTAGACCTAACAGCACAACGACCATCCAGACAAAGCCGAGGGCTGAGAGGGCCGGGCCCCTTGCACAAATTTCATGCATCGGGCCCCTAGATTTTATATAAAGATTAACATGTGGCACATGGCTTATTCCACATGGTGTATTAAACATTAAAAACAATTTATAAATCCCAATAGATGAAACGCAAACACCCAGAGTGTACTGGCAGATGCAGAGAATCATCATGCTTGCCCTACATCCCTGACTAAAAGCTTCCCGTGTGAACCTGGTTCTGAATCTGTGTAAGTCAAACATGTCAAACTCGAGGCTGATGAAGCATGTGGCCCGCCAGCCGCGAGTTTGACATGCTTGGTGCTGCTACCAATGGAGAAAGATACAGGTAAAGACTAGTCCACACTAATGATTAACCAATTAGCAGTGCTCTCAGAATCGATAATTCACCCAAGAGGAGGGGTTTGGCTGATACTGACATAATGACCTCACAATAGACCGATTGACCACAAATAATGCATGATAAATGGTTCAACCAGCTCAAAAATACTCAGGGCTGCCCGGTAGGCTTCAACGTCCTTGCTTTGGAATAAATCCAGAAAACACAGATATTTGTGCTTACTGTCCCACTCATGACTCTCTTATGCCCACAGATCATCAGTACAATGAACTGAGTTGTTTTTACTTGAACAGCACTACTATTGGGGCCTTTAAAGTTTTGTGTTATTTCTTATGAAACAGAAGTGAGAAAAATGTAGTGTGAAGAACTGAGAAGATGAGTAGAAAAGGCCAGATCTGCAAATAGTAAGTGGATTAACTTGGAAGGATTAGGTGTTTTTCCAAATTCTACAATATTCTTTTTTTTTTTTGTCATTGGCATTTATTTTTTTATTTTTATTATATATTATTTTATTATTTATTTATTTATTTATTTATTATTTATTATATATTATATATATTAATTATAATAATATATATTATATATATATATATGTATTATTGCTTAAAGTATTACAAAGTGTATTACATATGTGTCCTCTTTTTTCCCCGCCCTTGACAATCCCCTGGCCTCCCCTACCCCCCAGTGTCTTATGTCCATTGGTTATGCTTATATGCATGCATACAAGTCCTTTGGTTGATCTCTTACCCCCCCCTCCCTCCTGCCCCCAACCCTCCCCGGCCTTCTTGCTGCAGTTTGACAATCTGTTTGAGGCAGCTCTGCCTCTGTATCTATTATTGTTCATAAGTTTATAATGGTCTTTATTATCCATGAATGAGTGAGATCATGTGGTATTTTTCCTTCATTGACTGGCTTATTTCACTTAGCATAAAGCTCTCCAGTTCCATCCATGCCGTTGCAAATGGTAAGAGTTCCTTCTCTTTTACAGCACCATAGTATTCCATCATGTAGATGTACCACAGTTTTCTAATCCATTCATCTACTGATGGGCACTTAGGCTGTTTCCAGATCTTAGCTATGGTGAATTGTGCTGCTATGAACATAGGGGTGCATTTATCCTTTCTGATTGGTGTTTCTGGTTTCTTGGGATATATTCCTAGAAGTGGGATCACTGGGTCAAATGGGAGTTCCATTTGTAGTTTTTTGAGGAAACTCCATACTGTCTTCCATAGTGGCTGCACCAGTCTGCATTCCCACCAGCAGTGCACGAGTGTCCCTTTTTCTCCACATCCTCTTCAGCACTTGTCGTTTGTTGATTTGTTGATGATAGCCATTCTGACAGGTGTGAGATGGTACCTCATTGTTGTTTTGATTTGCATCTCTCGAATGATTAGTGACTTTGAGCAAGTTTTCATATGTCTCTTGGCTTTCTGAATGTCCTCTTTTGAAAGGTGTCTATTAGATCCTTTGCCCATTTTTTGATTGGATTGTTTATCTTCCTTTTGTTAAGTTATATGAGTTCCCTATAAATTTTGGAGATTAGGCCCTTATCAGATATGACATTGGCAAATATGTTTTCCCACGCAGTGGGTTTTCTCGTTGTTTTGTTGATGGTTTCTTTTGCTGTGCAGAAGCTTTTTATTTTGATGTAGTCCCATTTGTTCATTTTCGCTTTAGTTTCAAGTGCCCTAGGAGCTTTATCAGTGAAGAAATTGCTTCGGCATATGTCTGAGATTTTGTTGCCTTTGGATTCTTCTAGAATTTTTATGGTTTCCCGTCGTACATTTAAGTCCTTTATCCATTTTGAGTTTATTCTTGTGTATGGTGTAAGTTGGTGGTCTAGTTTCATTTTCTTGCATATATCTGTCCAATTTTCCCAACACCATTTACTGAAGAGACTATCTTGGCTCCATTGTATGTTCTTGCCTCCTTTGTCAAATATTAATTGAGCATATTGGTTTGGGCTAATTTCTGGGCTCTCTATTCTATTCCATTGATCTATATGTCTGTTCTTGTGCCAGTACCAGGCAGTTTTGAGAACAGTGGCTTTGTAATACAGCGTGGTATCTGGTATTGAGATCCCACCTACTTTGTTCTTTTTCAGGATTGCTGCAGCTATTCGGGGTCTTTTTTTATTCCAGATGAATTTTTGGAGAGTTCGTTCTAGATCTGTGAAGTATGCCATTGGTATTTTAATGGGAAGTGCGTTGAATTTAAAGATTGCTTTGGGTAGTATGGACATTTTAATGATGTTGATTCTACCAATCCATGAACACGGTATGTTCTTCCATCTGTTTATGTCTTCCTCTATCTCTTTTTTCAATGTCCTGTAGTTTTCTGAGTAGAGGTCATTTACCTCATTAGTTAAGTTTATTCCTAGGTAGCTTAATTTTTTTGGTGCGATGGTAAATGGGATTGTTTTTATAATCTCTCTTTCTGAAAGTTCACTATTGGTGTACAGAAATGCCTCAGATTTCTTGGGGTTAATTTTGTATCCTGCTACATTGCCAAATTCATGTATTAAGTCTAGTAGTTTTTTGATGGAGTCTCTAGGGTTTTGTATGTATAATATCATGTCGTCTGCAAATAAGGGCAGTTTTACTTTCTCTTTTCCAATTTGGATGCCTTTTATTTCTTCTTCTTGTCTAATTGCAATGGCTAATACTTCCAGTACTATGTTAAACAGGAGTGGTGAGCGTGAGCATCCCTGTCTTGTTCCTGTTCTTAGGGGAAATGGCATTAGTTTTTGTCCATTGAGTATGATGTTGGCTGTGAGCCTGTCATATATGGCTTTTATTATGTTGAGGTATGATCCTTCTACTCCCACCTTGCTGAGAGTTTTTATCAAAAATGGGTGTTGGATTTTGTCAAATGCTTTTTCTGCATCAATTGATATGACCATGTGGCTTTTTTCTTTCAATTTCTACAATATTCTTGACACAAATGTAATACTCATTTAACTGCCAATCACCATTTATCAGCCATTATAACCCTCATCGGGCAGATGTTGGAAAGGGCTTTATGCCACTGTATCTCAGAGGTAGTGGTGGGTTCTGACGTTTCTTCTTGAGACACTGTTGTGTGGCATCTTTTTCACAGGCACACAATGGACCAGTCAGTTTCTCTTCTAAATAGAATCACCACAAAAGATGAATGTCCTAAAGTCTGTTCAATTTCCCTCTCTATTCACTTGGCTTGTTGACCTTAACTGCTGCTTCTCTTCCGTTGTAGATTCTTGAATAACAAATATTTCTTCACATATACTAGGATAAATAATGACTCTTTTGCCTCTGTTGACATTACAGGTGGAACCCTATCTGATTTGGAACACAACTCAAGTTCTTCCTAACACAGTTTCCCTCACCCCTATTCTGCAGGCACTACACCAGGAAAAGTCAGCTTGTATTTCTTACTTAGAACTATAGTTAGTAATTTGGAGTTTATACTTTCATCTTTTCTATGGTCACTTTTTACTGAATAAAAATTTGACCCAAAAGAAGACTTCAATCTCTTTAATTGGATAAATATTTACTGCTGAGAAAATAAGGGTTTAATGTGACAGAAATATGACCTTGCAAGTATTCATACTGCCTTTTTCTCACAGTGATTTCTAAAGTAAAATAAATCAATAACCCATTTCATGAAGACACAGTATGTTAATGATTATAAAGAATAATGTGAGGCCCTAGCCTGTTTGGCTCAGTGGACAGAGCGTAGGCCTGTGGACTGAAAGGTTCCGGGTTCAATTCCGGTTGAGGGCAGTACCTCGGTTGTAGGCTTCTCCCTGGCCTGGGCCCTGGTCACAGCGCATGCACGCAGCAACCAGTTGATGTGTTTTTCTCACATCGGCGTTTCTCTCTGTCTTTCTCTCTCTCTTCCACTCTCCCTAAAATTCAATAGAAAAATATCCTCAGGTGAGGATTAAAAAATAACATTGTGAGTCAATAATTAAAATAAGTAGCTTGAGGAAAGTAAACTAAAACTTATGGTCATTGAACTTTCAAATTTTATGTCAATCATAAACAGTGAAAAGGTAGAACATTTATAAATTTAAGATATTTAAGCATATAAATATTATTCCTATTATTGACTGAACCACTGAGCTATGGTGGCTCAGACTTAAAGATAAAACTATTCTTTTTTTTTTCTTTTTTTTTTATTGTTTAAAGTATTACATATGTCTCCTTTCCCCCTGATTGATGGCCCCTGCCACACCCACCCCCAGGACAAGCCCCCACTGACCCAGTGTCTCTGTTGGTTGCTTATGTAATATGCATGCATAGAAGTCCTTTGGTTTATCTCTAACCACCCCCCCTCCCCACCACCCTCCCGCCACCCTGCCTTCTCTCTGAGATTGGATGGTCTGTTCAGTTTTTTTTTCCCTTTTTTTTTAAATTAAATCTTTATTGTTCAGATTATTACATTAGTTACTCTTTTTCCCACCATAACTCCCCTCCACCCAGTTCCCACCCCACACTCCACCCTCACTCCCCACCCACTGTCTTCATCCATAGGTGCACGATTATTGTCCATTCTCTTGCCTTACCCCCACACCCCTTCCCCCCCCCCCCACGAAGAATAGTCAGTCCATTCCCTTTCTATGTCCCTGATTCTATTACAATCACCAGTTCATACTGTTCACCAGATTATTTATTCACTTGATTTTTAGATTCACTTGTTGATAGATGTGTATTTGTTGTTCATAATTTGTATCTTTACCTTTTTCTTCTTCTTCCTCTTCTTAAAGGATTCCTTTCAGCATTTCATATAATACTGGTTTGGTGGTGATGAACTCCTTTAGCTTTTTCTTATCTGTGAAGCTCTTTATCTGACCTTCAGTTCTGAATGATAGCTTTGCTGGATAAAGTAGTCTTGGTTGTAGGTTCTTGGTATTCATCACTTTGAATATTTCTTGCCACTCCCTTCTGGCCTGCAAAGTTTCTGTTGAGAAATCAGCTGACAGTCATATGGGTACTCCCTTGTAGGTAACTGATTTTCTTTCTCTTGCTGCTTTTAGGATTCTCTCTTTGTCTTTTGCTCTTGGCATTTTAATTATGATGTGTCTTGGTGTGGTCCTCTTTGGATTCCTTTTGTTTGGGGTTCTCTGTGCTTCCTGGACTTGTAAGTCTATTTCTTTCACCAGGTGGGGGAAGTTTTCTGTCATTATTTCTTCAAATAGGTTTTCAATATCTTGCTCTCTCTCTTCTTCTGGCACCCCTAAAATTCGGAGGTTGGTACGCTTGAAGCTGTCCCAGAGGCTCCTTACACTATCTTCGTATTTTTGTATTCTTTTTTCATTTTGCTTTTCTGGTTGGGTGTTTTTTGCTTCTTCGTATTTCAAATCTTTGACTTGATTCTTGCGATCCTCTGGTCTGCTGTTGGGAGTCTGTATAATATTCTTTATTTCAGTCAGTGTATGCTTAATTTCTAGTTGGTTATCACAACATCGAGGATTTCACCAGTCTTCTTGAGGATCTCACTACATTTATTGGCGGTCTCACCAGTCTTCTTGAAGATCTCACTACATTTATCGGTGGTCTCACCAGTCTTTTTGAGGGCCTTATTAAATTTATCGGTGGCTTCTAGACAGTTCTTTAAAGACCTTAAGAGAGTGGTTTTGAATTCTATATCCAGCAGTTTGCTTTCCTCCAATTCTGTCGTTTCTGTCCTGTTTCTTGGCATTTTTTATGCTTCGCTGTGTCAATAGAGTGCCTTTCTGTGCTAAGTGTCCCAATTACCTGAGGTAGACACTCTTGGTGCACCCCCCTGTGGGCTTTGTGCACAGTATTGTTGTAATTAAGCCTTGATTGTTGTAGGTATCACTGTGAGGAATTGCCCTCCAGGCCCATTGGCTGTGAGAATCAGCTGTTTCTGCAGTGGGAGAACTTCTGTGCTGGAGACACCCCTCTGGGGCTAGACTTGCTTCAATGAGGCTTTGGTGCTCACTGAGTCTGCCCCGTGAATGTGTCTTTTATGGTTCCATGGATCTGCAAACTGGATGGTCCCACTCTGGCCTCTGGGCTTCCTGGTTCCTGGATCTCAAGGGAGGTGCTAATCTAGCCTTTGCCTGAGGCTATCCAGCAAAAGTCTCCCTGCAGGGCTTGGGTGGGGCGGGTCCCACGGGATCAACAGGGCAGGATTAGCAATTATGGCTGCTCTCAGTCTTGCCCTCAGAGGCTCTGCTTCTCAGTGTCCCAGTAATCGTTGCAAGCCCCATGGAGAGAAAGCTGCCCTAGGGTTCTGAGTGATGCCAGACAGTCCCGCTTCTCCCGTATGAGTCTGGGTCCCTAGAGACTCGCCCAGAACTGGAGCTCAGAGCCTGAGACTCCCTCCCGATTGAAAAAGACAACCACGCCCTCAGCCGCCAGCCCGCTCCGCATGTACTCCGCACCTTAGTATTTTACTTCAGCACTGCACCTCCTCTGAGTCTCGGTATGCTTTTCTCTTTCCTCCTAGTTGTAGAACTTCCACTCAGTCAGCCTTCCTGTGGTTCTGGATGATGTCCGTTCCATCTTTTAGTTGTATTTTTGAAGTGGTTGTTCGAGGCATCAAACTCTGGTGTTTACCTATGCCGCCATCTTGGTTTTTCCAAAACCATTCTTTTAAACCCACAAAACTTAGTGGAGACACAAAGACTGCATATATCTGGGAAAACAGACTCTTCCATAAAATTAATTCTAGGAACTCACTATAACAAACAATTAAAAACAACAAAGAAATACAGGAGAAACAGGGAAGTGTGGCATGCCAAAAAATAGAGCAGTTAACAGAAACTGTCTCTGAATGAACTCAGACACTGTTTCTTGGCATATGGTACATTTCATTGAAACTTGGGTATTGGAACTTGTCTAGATTCTGATCTCCTAGAGTTAGCATGTCTCTCCTTTCCCACGGGTCTTTGATGATCTGTTCAAGTTTTCTTTTTTCTTTTCTTTTTTGTATTCTTCTATCTTTCTTAAGATTGGATTATCTTGATTAAGTTATCTTTACATTCCCTGATGATTTCTTCTGCCAGATTGAATTTGCTATGGAGACCTTCCAATGTATTTTTAATAGTTACTGGGTCAGTTTTCATTAACTGTTTTTCCCCCCTGCATATGTCACACTTTCTTGTTTTATGGTGAGAAGACTTAAGATATATTTTCTTAGCAAATTTCAAGTATACAATACAGTATTAGCTATAGTAGCCATGTTGTGTATTAAATCATCAGAACTTCTCATTGTATAACTCAAAGTTTGTAGCCCTTGACCAACATCTCCCCATTCTCTCTACCTCCAAATCCCTCAGAAACCACCATTTCACTCTTTATTTTAATGATCTTGAGTTTTACTGTTGGGGGTTGGGTGTGAGACCTTTCCTCCCCTCTTTGAACCA
This sequence comes from Myotis daubentonii, assembly GCF_963259705.1. Taxonomy (NCBI): domain Eukaryota; kingdom Metazoa; phylum Chordata; class Mammalia; order Chiroptera; family Vespertilionidae; genus Myotis; species Myotis daubentonii. The sequence goes on along the minus strand of NC_081845.1, from coordinate 11,380,418 downwards.
TCAATGTAGATTCTTTCAGAGTAGAATTTTTATCATGTAACAACATGAAATCTTGCACATAAGAGATCTTATCCTATTTACCAGACCTTTGGCAAAACAATTCTGATTTGTCATTGACTTTAATCGACCAGTTAGCTAACATACCACTTAATGGACTCTCAGGTGGAATCAAGACCAAGTCTCTTGTTTCAAGACAGAAAAAAATAATCTAAAGAAAGACAAGGTCAAAACAAATGAGTTACAAAACAGCAAAGATCAAAGCAAGTCCCCAAAAGAGAAGAAAACAAGCAAAGAACAATTGTAACGAAAGATTCATTGCAGACAGATGAGGGCTCTCAGAGAGCACTTAGAACAGACTGAGCCGAGCTCTCAGGCAGAAACTGATTCCCTCCCATGGAGGAACTGGGATTAAAGTCATAGAGTCTTACCCCTCCGTAAATGATACCACAGATGACTCCTTGCTGAGTCCTGGATGGCTAAACAGACCAGAGCGCAGTGATACAGGACCCCACCTGTGTCCCCAGGTTGACTTACCCAGTCAGACTTGGAGTCCACAGACTCCACGGAGACCTGTTTCCTTCCACCAGCTGAGTGTTTCAGGCCGCTGATGCCCTGAGAGGGAGATCAGAGAGAGTCCCGAAGTAAAGAACTCTTGTAAAGAACTCTCAGCAGCTGCTGGGAAATCCCTGTAGACCCTGTCATGGGGTCAGCCTGCCACAAGCAGCTGGGACCCTCAGCCCAAGCCCTCCAGGCCTTACTGGGGTCCACACAGTCCCAGAAGAGTCGCCAAAAATTGTAACTGAAAATCCAGATTCTGCTGCCTGCCACAGCGAAAACCAAACTCTGTCACTGAAGTTCTGGTATTTTTGGAAACATCTACAAAGTCAGGATCAATACCAAAAAAACAACAAACCCCACAACTCGCTGACACCAAGAGTAAACAAAGGCAGGCGTTTTGTAGAGGGGCGACAAAATTTGAAGAAGTGGCAAGGATGGGAGGTAAGTTCTTCTGTTTTTTGTTTGTTTTAGTTTTTTGCCCTCTGTTCTGCAGAATAGTAGTGGCAGCTACAAATGCAATAGATTCTTTAACCACTAGATGGCACTTGTGAGTATATTTTCAAGACAACATACTGAATTTGGTTGATAGATGGCAATGGTGTCCTTTTCATGATTAAAAGAGGTATGTAAATGTAATACTATTTAGATACTAGAGGCCCGGTGCACAACATTCATGCACTGGGCGTGCAGGGCGGGGGGGCGGGGGTGTCCCTTAGCCTGGCCTGCACCCTCTCGCAGTCTGGGACCCCTCTGGCAATGTCTGACTGCCAGTTTAGGTCCGCTTCCTACTAAGCCAGCAGGTGGACCTCACCAGAGGGGTCCTTAGTGCTGTCATGGAGGTGGGAGAGGCTCCCACCACCGCTGCTGTGCTGTGAGCCCTGCTTCTGGCTGAGCCGCAGTCCCCCTGTGGGAGCTCACTGACTTCCAGGGGGCAGCTCCTGCCCCCTGGTGGTCAGTGCACATCATAGCGACCAATCATTCTGCTGTTTGGTTGATTTGCATATTGGTCTTTTATTATATAGGATTCATTAGAAAAAGAAATCTGAGAAATACACCCTGTCTTTAGCAAAATGGACTACTCCATAGGAACAAAAAATTCTTATTAAATGGGAAAAAATGTGTTTGTATCCTATGGTAACCCAGAATAAAATTCACATAAATCTCATTTCTGCCATTCATAACCACAACACAAGCTTTGGGCATGTGCTGAATTTTGCATCATAAAAAATATGGAACGAGAAGATGAAAAAAATCATACTTCCACACTATCTTTGTTATGTAACTATCAGTTAATATTCTTGAAGTGCAACTGCAGGATCTACATGATTTTCATATTCTCAGCTGTCTTTCATAGGATATTCTCTATGCTTAGTTATTAACTACAGGATTTGTTCCCTAGAAAATACCTCCTAGCAATGATTCAAATTCAAGCCAAGGTTTTAATTATAGTGTCTTAATTCTCCTGCAATCCAGTAAAAGGATTACACTCTATTGCTCAGCAGTTGGGGGGAGGGGGGTAGATTATTTTCTATCACCTATAACTAACCTCATTTTACTGTCAAGTCCTCCTCCTCACTATAAAAATAATGTAAGCCTATAGATTAAAGATCACTTGTCTCTTCAGTGTTAAACAGTGACTTGTACATTTAATGACAATGGAAACTTCCTGTCAGGGCTGTTTCTCCCCTCTCAACAGATCTTCGAATTTCTCCTTCCCAAACGGGCCTATGACAGGGAAGTTCAGTGTCCACATGTTGGTGAGGGGAGGCTCTTCTAGTCTGGCCGATGTTCTGTTTCCTTGCGCTTTGCAGACCTCCCCCAAGACCCTCTCATTCCCCCTGGACTCCAGCACGGGTGTGTGTTGCATGAAACTGGCAACTGCTGCTGGTGATATGGGTCTTGCTTTCCCAAGTGTCTCAAGTTCTTCCTGTTCAAGAGCCTCCTTATCCCAACCCGAGGTCTCTTCTCAGATTCTCTTAGCACTTCACCTGTTACAGGAGCTTAATGGAATTTCTTTATATTCTAGAAAAAGTTCTAAACCTTATCATACCCACCACACCTCTGTTTTCCCACAACACTGTTTTCTAATGTAGTTATATGGGGTTTTGACAGCCAGGAATGTCCAGAGGAACATTAGAAATACATGCAGGTTCAGAAGTTTTTCATGAATTGTCCTCACACTAGAAAATTCCTAGTGTCTGTGGCTTCTGCCCACCCTGATATATTGTGACAAGCAAAAATGCTCCTACACATTTCCAACCCCCACCCAGAACCACTTCCCTAGCAACACTTGGAGTCTTTGAGTAGCCAAGGGCATGAGTCAAGAGCTATCCCTCCAAACTCTGCTCTCAGCTGGTTCTGCACCATTGCTGTTCTGCCATTGAGTCACCATGCTGCTTTCATTTAATTAATTTTGTGAGATATTTTAAGTTAGGTTCTCACAGGAAACAGACTGAGATTTGTATGCAGACACGCAAAGTGCTCTCAGGAACAATACCTGTGCCAGAGTGAAGGAAGCATGAATGGGCAGAGGGAAAAGTTGGACCACAAGGAGTAACCAACCAAAAACACACACACACACACACACACACACACACACACACACACACACACACAGCTAAGGAGCTAAGATGCCCACCAGAATTGTTCTAATTGAAGAAGTTTTGCTGCTACAGATGCAAATGCTGGGCAGCATTTGTGCAACTTTAGTTGAAGGAAGTTGCTACCTGCATTGCTAAGTAATCTTTTGTTTTCTCCTGAATTAGACTTTATGAAATAACTAGAGGCTTGTTGCATGAAGAGATTCATGCAATAGGCCTTCCCTTCCCCTGGCTGCTGGCACCAGTTTTCGTCTGGCACCTGGGACCCAGGCCTTCGCTCCGGCCGGAGCCTTCCGTCGTTGCTCTGCCGCTTCAGCCTATGTATGCAATTTAACAGTCATTGTTGTTGGGTTAATTTGCATACTCTGATTGGCTGGTGAGTATAGTGGAGGGACCGTCATTTTACATGTTTTATTATTAGGTAAGATGGCAGAAGATAGAGTATTTGTCTTAGTCTATTCAGGCTGCAATAACAAAATACCCTGGATCGGGAAGCTTATAAACAACAGACATCTATTTCTCACAGTTCTGAAGGCTGGGAAATCCAGGATTCTGATACCAGCTGATTCATGTCTGATGAGAACCTGCTTCCTTGGCTGTCTTCTCACTGTAACCTCACATGGCAGAAGGGGCGAGTGAGCTTGCCAGGGCCTCTTTGATAAGGGCGCTAACCTCCATAGCAGTCTTATTTCTCCCACATTATTTGTGTAGGGCCGGTGGAATACGGTGAAATAGGAAAGATGTGCCAGTTTTGTAGACAAAGCCCTGTGAAGAGCTTTGCTGGTAACTGACCAATTTTGAACATGTTTATTAATTTTCCTTTTAAAATGGATTTTGCATATTGAAACCTCCACCTTACAGAGGAAATTGAGGACCAGAGAGTAAGTGAATGTTTTTTAAGCTCCCACAGTTAGGAGAAGAGCTATTATCCCAATTCTCATCCTTTTTGACCAGAACCAGCTACATTTTCATACTAATTAATAAATTTTAAATTTCAGTAGTGCTCTAAAATATTAGGTATTAAATCTTCACTTTCCCCCCTCGTGCTTAAGCTCCCTGGGGCAGGATCAACGTGTGCTGGCTCATCATCAATTGAGCACCAATATCAGAAACAGAAGTCTCAACCTCCCCATATAAAAATACACGTGCACGGAGGCAGCTCCTATCTCAAATAGAATCCCCTAAGATTAGTTAATAGCAAGGAAAGAGATATCAAATGCCTACCTTTGAGAATGTGCCTAAAACCCCCCTTCAATGTCATCTTCAAGGGCCTTAGAATCAGTATTTACCTTTAAAAACAAACATCTTTGAAGCAACAGATCCTAATGTCTTAGGGGTCTTTAGGTAGAGATGGACCTGATGTTTTAAAAACAAAATTAAGATGTCAGAAGATACGTCCAAATATAAGGAAGTTCTTTTAAAAAACTATCTTAAATGTATAGGTGAAAAATGTTCAGATCCATATTTTCAAAATAGTGTAAGTTCTATAAGAATCAATCTTAAAGATACCATCAAATTTGAAGGATAATTTAATGATTATATCCCATTTAGATACGTTTGAACTGGCATGGTCAAAACCAATAACCTATTTTTTAGCATCTTGGGTTATGTGGCAGAAGCTCACATTCCAGTATTTTCAGGTCCTTAATTGGCTTAGTTTACCTGTCTGCATGGCGTTAGCAATAACGACTTCATTTTGCTCATTCATTGAGCACTTTCATTTATGCGAAGACCCCCTTACCCGATAGTTCCACATGGTTCCACCTCCAACCTTTCTACCTAATGATGTTGAGGATAGAGGCCAGGGTACCCTGATGCCTTTTGAACTACCAGGGACTAGGCTGAGGGGAATGAGGCACTTACCTTGGATAAGATGTATGCTCCAGTTTGAAAACCAGAGTCTTTGGTTAATGTGCAGAATACAGAGCCAACAGTAAAGTTAATATTTACTCTGGATAAAAATACTTCAAAGTATCATTAGAACTAACCAGCTTGTCTTCGTTGCCATATCCTTGGGTTCTGCCTAATTCTGAAAATGGCATTCTGAAATGACAAAGTTGGCAATCCACTCTGATACCTGCAGAAAACGTATAAAGCTTAAGACTTTAAAAAATCATGAGCAAGGGGGAAGTGGAGTCATTCTTGACACTTCAGTCAAGTCTTCATTGACCTCCACTTTTCTTAACTGAACTGCTCTTTTAGATTCTTACACATCTACTGATCAGCTTCAAAAAGGATCTCTTTAGGAAAAGCAAAACCTCACATAACACAAACTTTTGGACTTCTCTCTGCATAGAAATGTTGAACGTGACTATCATTCCTTTGTATTGGTCGGGCTCAAGTTGGTGAAAAGTATTAAATTCCTCAATGATACCTTTGTCTTAAATGATTTGATTTTAATCATAAGGGCTGACTCCAAATATAAACATGGGATTGACAGTGCTGTGTTTGTGGGTATTCAGCATATAAATTTTTGAATGGAAGCAGTATTTGCAATCAATAGCACAAGTGATTTCTCATTGTGGTGAAGATTCGATCCTCCAAATCTGCAGTGAGTGGCTAACTTGCATGAAGCCTGACTCTCCTACCTGGAATTCCCAAGTCAATCATTTCAAATTATTCTGAAGGTCTCACATGTGCATGGATGTGGAGTGTGGTTCTCTTGTAGACCGTGTACAACCCCCAGAATTCAGAACCTTTCAGACTGGTTAATTAGAAGCACAGGGGAACATCACAACATATAGACTTCACAAGGGTAGGACAGTGGTTCTTTTTTTTTTTTTTTTTTAATTAAATCTTTATTGTTCAGATTATTACATTTGTTCCTCTTTTTTTTCCCCCCCCCCCATAACTCCCCTCCTCCCAGTTCCCGCCCCACCCTCCGCCCTCACTCCCCACCCACTGTCCTCATCCATAGGTGCACGATTTTTGTCCAGTCTCTTCCCACATCTCCCACACCCCTTTCCCCCCCGAGAATAGTCAGTCCATTCCCTTTCTATGTCCCTGATTCTATTATAATCAACAGTTCATTCTGTTCATCAGATTATTAATTCACTTGATTCTTAGATTCACTTGTTGATAGATGCATATTTGTTGTTCATAATGTGTATCTTTACCTTTTTCTTCCTCTTCCTCTTCTTAAAGGATACCTTTCAGCATTTCATATAATCCTGGTTTGGTGGTGATGAACTCCTTTAGCTTTTCCTTATCTGTGAAGCTCTTTATCTGACCTTCAATTCTGAATGATAGCTTTGCTGGATAAAGTAATCTTGGTTGTAGGTTCTTGGTATTCATCACTTTGAATATTTCTTGCCACTCCCTTCTGGCCTGCAAAGTTTCTGTTGAGAAATCAGCTGACAGTCATATGGGTATTCCCTTGTAGGTAACTCGGTTTCTTTCTCTTGCTGCTTTTAAGATTCTCTCTTTATCTTTTGCTCTTGGCATTTTAATTATGATGTGTCTTGGTGTGGTCCTCTTTGGATTCCTTTTGTTTGGGGTTCTCCGCGCTTCTTGGACCTGTAAGTCCATTTCTTTCACCAGGTGGGGGAAGTTTTCTGTCATTATTTCTTCAAATAGGTTTTCAATATCTTGCTCTCTCTCATCTTCTGGCACCCCTATAATTCTGATGTTGGTACGCTTGAAGCTGTCCCAGAGGCTCCTTACACTATCCTCGCATTTTTGGATTCTTTTTTCATTTTGCTTTTCCGGTTGGATGTTTTTTGCTTCCTCGCATTTCAAATCATTGACTTGATTCTTGCGCTCCACTGGTCTGCTGTCGGGCGTCTGTATAATATTCGTTATTTCAGTCCGTGTATGCTTAATTTCTCGTTGGTTCCCCAATATAAGATCGAGGGTCTTATTAGTTTTCGTGTAGATCTCATTAAGTTTATCGACAGCTTCTAAACAGTTCTTGAGGGACCTTAAAAATGTGGTTCTGAACTCTATTTCTTCCATTGACAATTTTGTCCTGTTTCTTTGTCTCCGCATTTTGTTATGCTTCCTTGGTGTACCCCCTAGTGGTCTTTGTTCGAAGTCTTATAGTTAAATCTTGATTGTTGTACCTAATTCCAGGGAGGGTTTGACCTCCAGGCCAAGTGGCTATGAGAATCAGCTGTGTCAGCAGTGAGAGAACTTCTGTCCTCTAGGGAGGTGCTAATCTAGCCTTTGCCTGAGGCTATCCGGCAAATGCCTCCGTGCAGGGCTTGGGTGGGGCGGGTCGCACAGGATCAACAGGGTGGGCCGGAGAGAGCAGTTATGGCGGCTCTCAGTCCTGTCCCCAGGGGCTCTGCCTCTCTGAGTCCCAGCACCCGCTGCAAAGCTCGGAGAGAAAGCTGCACTCGCTCTGACCGAAGCCAGACAGTCCCGCTTCTCCCATTTGAGTCTGGGTCCCTAAAGACTCGCCCGGATCTGGTGCTCAGAGTCTGCGACTCCCTCCCGATTGAAAACAACAACCGCGCCCTCCGCCGCCAGCCCGCTCCGCGCACTCCGCACCTCAGAATTTGACTTCACCACTGCGCCTCCTCTGAGTGTCCGTGTGCGTTTCTCTTTCCTCCTAGTTGTAGGACTTCCACTCAGCCAGCGTTTCTGTGGTTCTGGGTGATGTCCGTTCCGTGTTTTAGTTTCACTTTTGAAGTAGTTGTTCAAAGCAGCAAACTCCGGCGTTAACCTATGCCGCCATCTTGGTTCTCGGGGGACAGTGGTTCTTAATCAGGAGTGTGCATCACAACCAGAGTCACTGGCATGAGATTTCAGTTTTAAGATTCAGATTGAGGCTCAGAGTTTATTAACTTAAACTGAGAAAGGCCTAAAACACTTCAGTAACTCCACAGATGGTTCTGATTCAAATAGGACTAAAGTCCATTTTATTCCTGACTATAATATGTGCTTCTGGTTTTGTTAAGACTTAAATTTATCATACCCAAAGGCTAGAATTCAGAAAGTTTAATACTCTATTCACCTCAGTCTTATAGTAATGTATGTATATGAACGACAACACTTAGAATCCAAAAGTCACTGAGTTATTCCAATTCCTGGTATATAAAACCACACCTAAGCATAGCAGCAGTCTATATTCTAGTCTGAAGATCTCTTTCCAACACAAAATGATTTAAAATACAGTGGAACCTCAGTTCTCGAACTTGATTCGTTCCAGAAGGCTGTTGGAGAAGTGATTTTTTCAAAAACGGAATCATTTCCCATTATAAATTATGTAAATTGAATTAATCCATTCCAGACCTCCAAATGAATCCATTTACACCTTTCTTATATAGATGTCTAATGTACTGTTTAATCTATAAATAAACACTTCTTTTCTTAAATTTATCAAAACACCCCCTACTAGCCTTACATCACTTTTGGCACTTGGTCCAGGGGTGTCTTTCAGAACAGCATGCAATATCTTTGCTTGTTCATATCACTGCCTCCGAAATGCTGTCACTGACTAACTCAGTGATGGCAAACCTATGACACACGTGTCAGAGGTGACACACGAACTCATTTTTTTGGTTGATTTTTGTTAAATGGCATTTAAATATATAAAATAAATATCAAAAATATAAATCTTTGTTTTACTATGGTTGCAAATATCAAAAAACTTCTATATGTGACACGGCACCAGAGTTAAGTTAGGATTTTTCAAAATGCTGACACGCTGAGCTCAAAAGGTTCGCCATCACTAGACTAACTGCTTTTCATTTATCCAAAACAAGTTTTTCTACCTCTTCAATTGCTGTGATCATTGTTTCTTTCACACCTTTAACAACATTAGCACTCTTGATGGCCTCTTTATGTTTTAAAATTGTGCTAATGTTTATTTCTCTCCTTTGTTTGTTGCCTGAGAGACTTTATCATGGTGAGGTATCAATCAACATGAAAAGGTTGCTGAGTGGAAAACCAAGGTATGATTCAACATTAGTTCTGTGAACAATTTAGTTGAGAACCGAATTGTTCAAGATGGCAGACGTTTGAGAAATGAGGTTTGACTGTATGTGAGCTTCTTCTCACTAATAAGAGGAATTGAACATTTTATATTTGAAATTTTAAGGTCAGTTTATTAGTTCATTGATGAAAGCTTTCAGAAGAATATTCTCCTGAAAATTGTTTTTTTCTTAGAAAAAAAGGAAGGAAAATCAACACCCTCTCGGCATAACCACAGATGCTGTGGCAGTCAAGCCTCGGCAGATGGGATGGCCCATCAATCGGTCAAGTCGCTCTCTGGGTCAGCAGGATTGTAGTCTGGATCATCCTCGTCATCCTCCAGCTCCAAGTCATCCATTTCCTGGAACAAAGACTCATCTACTTCCACATTGTTTCCAGCTGCAAAAAAACAAGATTTCATCTTTAGTCTTATACTTGGGAATGAAAGGTACAAACAGAAACTTCTCCACATGCAAGGGAGGTGATGAAATATTAAATTGCTACTGCAAATCATTACAGGCCAACAATGGTCTGTAATGGTCAGCAGAGACTCACACATTTTAACAACAACTTTGTGCTTCCAGTTCATAGTCTAAAAAAATCCAGTTATAAAAAAAGCCTTTCTAGAATGAATTATTTATGATGTGGCATGTGACAAATTGAAGACAATGATATGTCCTGGTCATACAAAGTTGATGATCACTGACCATGGGCCTGGTTTACAAGTTGTTAGAAGCTAATGTAATCTTAATTGTTTATCTATTGCTATATTTGATTTTGCTTAAGTGATCAGAAAGCTTTAAAGAACATATTGCTATAGTTTATGTATAAATTTATCAAACATTAGAATTTATTCTTTAAAATGTATTTCTTTATACCCTTGGGAGGAAAGATTTATTGTCATTATTACTCTGATTTTCATGGGTTAATATTAAAAACAGTACAATATATATACATGTGGAATTCTAATATTATCTTACCATCCTCCAAGAACTGGATATCAGATGTGTCAAGATTATGATCAGTTTCAAATAGCTGTTTCCCTAAAAGAAATAAATATGTTTAATTTGAACAGCATAGTTTTCCTCCATCTTCTTCAACTCTCCAGGAAAAAGTCTGAAAATCTGTTTTTCTGAATTTCAATAAATTTACGAACTGAGCTAAGAGGCATATAAAATGTATTTGCATTAAAATGGAACAACTGATAACCTAGTCTGCCTCGAGTCCTAGAAAAACAAATGTGACTCTATCACTTCTAAGGCTTATAATCCTGGAAGTCATGGTAGCTGTACCTCAAGATCTATCATTGTAATATTTAGATCAAAGATAACCCATAAACATTAATTATAATTAAGTGTGAAAATACATCAACATGTAGAGAGAATGCTTTCTCTTTTTTTCCCCTGGATGCCTAAGTATATTTTCTTACAGCCCTGGCTGGATGGCTCAGTTGGTTGGAGTATCATCCTGTGTACCAAAAGGTTTTGGGTTCGATTCCCAGTCAGGACACATACTTAGGTTGTGGATTTGATCCCTGGTTGGGGCAGGTGCAAGAGGCAACCAAGCGATGTTTTTCTCTCACATCGATGTTTCTCTCTCTCACTCTCCCTTCATCTCTAAAATCAGTAAACATATCCTCAGGTGAGGATAAAAAAAATGTCTTATAGAAATCTGTTCAAATGATCCTCTTGCTATATCAGAACCAATGCCAAAATGTTTAGGGGAGCAGAAATAGGGGCAAGTCATACCACTTAATTTATTTTTTCCTGCTTGTTCTTCTTCTTTCATTCGTTTCTTTTTAATTTCCAAGAGTTCTGCATCAAACTTGGCTTTCCAACTTAAGAAATTCTCAATTGTAACAGGAGTGCCATGAAATAATTGCTTGGAAAATAAAAAAGACAGGTTACCAGATAAGTGAGACAACAGTTTAAAACATAAGACTTAATTAATGATCTTCTAGACAAATGAATATAGCCACTTACAGGAAAAACTGTTTTAAGTTTTAAAGTATTTAAAATGATATCTGCCTGCACTGGCTACTCTCATTGGTTTTGGCGATTTATTCTGAAAAAGTCCATTTATAATTTTTATTACAAAAAACAAAGATAATATGCAACATACAACCATTGCTATTCACTATTTAGAAGAAAGCTGTTGCTGTCAATAGTGATGTTTTGAATACACATCAATTTAGAACACTAGCATCATAGCTTATCTTTCTACTTTATTTCAGAATTTGAGGTTTTCTTTTTGTAAATACAGTCATGTGCCGCATAACAACATTTTAGTCAATACCTATACGACAGTGGTTGTGTAAGATAACGGAGTAGAAAAATTCCTCTAGGCTAGTAACATCGTAGCTGTCCAAATGTCATAGGGAAGTGTACTATGTGTTTGTGGTGATGCTGATGTAAACAAACTTACTGTGCTACTAGTTGTATAAAAATATTGCACATACAATTATATACAACTAGAGGCCCAGTACATGAAATTCGTGCATGGGGGATGGACTCCTCAGCCTGACCTGCACCCTCTCCAATCCGAGAGCCCTGACAACTTAGGCCCACTCCCCGTGGTTCTCTGCTCACTGTGGGGCCTGGCCACTCCACACCCGCAGCCCTGGGGCCCTCCATGGCCAGGGCGGGACGCTCTGCACCCACTGCCCAGAGGCCCTCTGCGGCCAGGCGGAACACTTGCCTCGTTGCCGTGGCGACGAAGCAAGCATTCTGCCAGGCTGCTCATGCTGCCTGCTCTTAGTGGCCGCCCCCACAGGACTGGGGGACTCTGGAGGGGCTGAGGGGACTGGGCACCACCATCTTTGTGACGGAGTGATGGCTAATTTGCATATTACTCTTTTATTAGATAGGACGCTACTACTTGATAATGATAATAAACAACTATGTTACTGGTTTATGCATTTACTATACTGTACTTTTATCGTTATTTTAGAATGTACTCTTTCTTCTATTTATATGAAAAGTTTGCTGTAAAGCAGTATGCCATGTTACACCAGCAGCCTCACACATCTTGTGTTTACCAAGTTTCTTAACTGCAGCATTTTCTCTTGTGCTTGATTTAATCTCATATTTTATAAATTCAGTGTAGCCTAAGTGTGCAGTCTTTTTTTTTTTTTTAATATATTTTATTGATTTTTTACAGAGAGGAAGGGAGAGGGATAGAGAGTCAGAAACATCGATGAGAGAGAAACATCGATCAGCTGTCTCTTGCACACTCCCCACTGGGGATGTGCCCACAACCAAGGTACATGCCCTTGACCGGAATCGAACCTGGGACCCTTGAGTCTGCAGGCTGACGCTCTATACACTGAGCCAAACCGGTTAGGGCAAGTGTGCAGTCTTTATAAAGTCTAATGGTGTACCATTTTTATCTTTTATACCAATTTTTATTGTACTTTTTCTATGTTTAGGTACACAAATACTTACCTAGTGCATACACAAATTGTGTTATAAATGCCTACAGTATTCAGTACAGCAACATGCTGTACAGGTCTGTAGCCTAGGAGCAATAGGCTATACCTAATGGCCTAGATGTGCAGTAGGCTATACCATCTCGGTTCGTATAAGTGTACTCTATGATGTTCGCACAATGATGAAATGCCTAACAATGCACTTCTCAAAACATATTCGTGTTAAGCATTGCATGAATGTATTTAAATCACTCTGGTGGGGGCATTATTAATTCTAAACTCTATACCAGCCGTGGGCAAACTACGGCCCGCGGGCTAGATCTGGCCTGTTTGAAATGAATAAAACTAAAAAAAAAAAAAAAAAGACCGTACCCTTTTATGTAATGATGTTTACTTTGAATTTATATTAGTTCACACAAACACTCCATCCATGCTTTTGTTCCTGCCCTCCGGTCCAGTTTAAGAACCCATTGTGGCCCTCGAGTCAAAAAGTTTGCCCACCCCTGCTCTATACCGTAAGTGAAGTAATTTATATTTCTTGATCTTACCTGCATGAGCTTTACTAAACTTTACTGATTATTGTTACTTGTGTTATGCCACCAACAAAATGAGGAACTCCTAAGATTTTATTTATAAAGCTTTACTAAAATTTATTTTCATTTATTTTTGTGAGTTCCAAAAAATCACTTAAATTTCCAAAAACAAAAACAGATAAAAACAACAACAACAATAAAAAACAGAAGGGAGGGAGGGCAGATTTAGAGAATAGTGAAAAAACCATGGCTTTTAATATACCTTTTCGGCTTCTTCTGCTTCTTTTTCTTTTTGTTTCTTTTCTTCTTCTCTTCTAGTTTTTATTTGATCCACTATTTCATTTAATTTTTCTTGGACAGCTGTTACCAAAGTAAAGATCATCACCATACCAAGGTTTTCTTCTGCCTATGTAACAAAGCAAACAAACAAACAAAAAAGCAACAACAAAAAAAGGGGTTGTAGTGAGAAGCATACTTCTCAGACAAATTAAAAAAATCCATTAGAGTGTTTCAGCATAATAACTAAATTCCGTGCATTCATAATATGATTACTAATTCAGTTATATATCAGTTCAGACACTTGAATAAATGATTATTTAAGAACTGAACATATATAAACAATATCTTAAATTTTAAAGTAATTTACTATATCCAACCTAAACCAGACATTTCAGTAAATTCTGTTTAATAGTCATACATGTAGATAGAATTCAGAAGACCTTTCCTATAGTAGCTAGTAGCATCAGCTCTTAAGCATATTTTCATTATTTTAGTTCCTTTTGGATATTTTAAGAGCTGTGACAATGAAGTGAACTTTAAGGCCAGAACAATTTACTAACATAATATAGTAATAATAAAGATTGTAGGTAGTTCTGTGATTTATCTTCATCTACTTTTTTCTTTTGATTTGAAATGGTTCAAAACCAAATATAAAAGCATCTCTGACTCATGGAAGGACTACAATGCAAAAGCTACTTTGAAGTTGGTCATTTGAAGGCCCTGACTGGGAATTGAACCATGACCTCCTGGTTCATAGGTCAACGCTCAACCACTGAGCCACGCTTGCTGGGAGCTCCAGATATTTTTAAAGTATCAACATTAAGAAGATCAATACTCTTGGAAATATACAAGTCACATTTAAGATGGAGACATGTTTTCTGTTAATTCTTAGAGCAAACAAACAAAACTAAGACTTCTGATTTTAAGATGGTAAAGATTTTGCTTGTCCTCCCTACTCCCTACTCTGAAAAACACATGGAAACTCTCTACCCAAGCAAGAGACAGCTTTGAATACTGTGGGTAGCCCATCCCACCACAGAACTAGCCAAATAAAAATTTTCCAATACCCATTTTTCTTCTTCATAATCTCCCCTCTTAGAGGAGTCACAAACCATTGTTGCTATTTGTAAGCTTAGGGATAAGGAGACATAAGAAAAAAATCAATCACTATTCTTCTTCCCAGATTGTAGGCAACTAGCCTGCAACAGGTCAGAGGGGTTGAAAATTTCAATTCTTTTCAGTTGGAATTTTTTTTTTTAAATATATTTTATTGATTTTTTACAGAGAGGAAGGGAGAGAGATAGAGAGTTAGAAACATCGATGAGAGAGAAACATCGATCAGCTGCCTCCTGCACATCTCCTACTGGGGATGTGCCCGCAACCCAGGTACATGCCCTTGACCGGAACCGAACCTGGGACCCTTCAGTCCGCAGGCCGACGCTCTATCCACTGAGCCAAACCGGTTTTGGCTCAGTTGGAATTTTTAACTGCACATGGAACTGGATATTCTGAAAATCTAATTGAAGTTGTGCTTTTACCTGTCAGACTTTTTATATCTAAAAGTCATGGGGCTGACTGAGTTCAAAACAGGGATACAGGAACAGCTTAAGTCTAAAGACAGAGTGGGAAACAAACAAATATATATACATACTAGGAGCCCAACACACGATTCGAAATCGTGCAGCACTGCCCACCCTCTGGTCCGGCCCTTGAAGCAGCCGTGGCTGCTGCTGATCAGGCCCTCCCCCAGCGCAGGCACATGAAGGCCCCTGCTGCCCCGCCCCAGACGCTGTGCGAGCAACCTCCTCCTGTCCGGTCCACCCATTATGGCGTCCTGGTTAATTAGCATATTTCTTTATTTTATATATATATATATAGATAATGAATTCTGCTTTTTCAATGTAATAATTATACATGTTTAATAGAATTTTTTGACTCTTGCAATTGATGTATAATACTTAAGGCCAAAAAAAATAATACCATTACAAAACCTTACCTGTAATGCTAATAATTTTAAGATGCTTGTGACATCATTATCTTCTAGATTTTCCTGGGAGAATATTTCATAAAGGGGGGCTTCATCTGGGTATTTCTCACTGTATGTAAACTTGAGGGTAGTCTGGACAGCTAAAAACACCAGAAAACAGTTTGCTATGAATACCTTAAAGTATAAATAATAGAGAAGTCAACATCTTTGTTGAATCAGTAATTAATTTACGTGTCAATAGAAAGCAAAGAAAAACAAGGTTAAAAAAAAACAAGTTACACTATTTTTAAAACCCTCAAGATGAACAAAAGGTACAACATACAACACAGAATAATTACTGCGTAGGCTCATTTTCAGGCCTCTACTGAAGCCAGTCCCAGTGCAGAAGACCTGGCGGTAGCCCTGGGACCTATATTTCTATCTGCACAACACCAGCAGGGGATTGCTATGGGCTGTTAGATGATATGTTTTGAAGTAGACAGTGTGAGAGGCTGTGTGAAAAACTTTTCACTTAACTCATCTATACATATATATTTAAATAACAGTAGAATATCCATCCTGAAGAGAGAGATAAAACCACGCAGATAGGTGTTTATCTTGACTAATTTATAGCAGCAAAAATCCAGTAAACAATCTATATGTCCAAAGATAAAAAAGTCATGGAAAAATAATAATCATTGAACAAAATGCCACACAACCACTGGAATACATATGCATGCCAAGTCTTGTTTTGGCCAAAAAATATCTTACTTTTTCTCCATCTGATGTATCGTTAATGTTTCTGTTTTGCTTTTAAAAACTAAGCTTACTGGTATTGTGTCAGAATGTATTTTATTGATTTTCTATTTCTCTAGAAGTCATGTTTACATAGTATACCAACTAGAAATGCACAACACTTACACTAGATTCTTAACAGCACCTCAGCACCTCTGCACCTGCAAGGCCCAGCACAGAATAATGGCTCTGGAATGAGTAAAATTCCTGAGAGGCTTAGAAAAACCACAAGTATTTTTTTATTAGACTTACTTTCATCATTTTCTCCAGCCTCGGATGTCACAGTAATGGTGAAACTAGGAGGGTTTTCTGATAATACTGCAAGAAAATATACATAGAGGTTAAGTTATTAAGATGCTTTCCTCATTAGCCAAATATCACTACCCAGTCAGGGAAAGTGATTCCACTTGCGCAAATACAGATTAAGTAGAACACGCAAATGATAAAACACATCCATCAATTTTCTATTTAAATCTCTGGTTGTCTTTAATCTGGAAAGAAATACCTATAGTAGATACCTTCCTGGAGTTTCATCAAATCAATTAAAATAATTAAGTAATATACCTTTAATTCAAAATCTCCACCTATATATGGAAAATTATATTCTAAAAAATTCCCAAATGGAATAACAAAAAGTTTGATGTTTCTTATTAGAAACTAGCCACTGATAAATATTCAGTATTATCACTAATTTTTACACTAATATATTCTGAAATACAATTCAGAATCTTCATGACAAACAGTAAATATTAATTTCTTAGAGCTTGTGTCTTCTAGGTAATCTCTCCCACAGCATCTCTAGTACCAAACGAAGAAAACTGGCATTCAGAACCATGACAAGAATAAACAAGGAAAGTCGAGCCACCCATGACAGCTGCTGAGTCCATGAGAAAAGCCTGTGCCTCCCTCCAGGCCTGGGAAGCACTGGCCCCTGACAAGGGTGGAAGCAGGTCAGCAGCCTCTCTCTGAAATGGAAGAGCATGGGATCTCTGCAGAAGTCACTATGGAAACTACTCAGCTTTCCCTACTCCGGAACTTCTGAGTTTCATAAATATTCACTAACAATGAAAATTTCAAGACATATGCCTTCAGTTTAACTGAAGTTTAAAAGTACTTGAAACAATGATGAACATCTACGATTACTTGAGAGGTGTTTGTCGGAAAGATAAAAGACTCACTGGACTCCTATTTTAATGGGCCTCAGACAGGCCAGCCCATGATGAAAATGTCCCTGAACAGAAATTATAATAAAGCTTTTATGATTGGCTCTACCTTTTTTAAAAAACAAATGTGTAAAATATATTTGATATATTTCATTCCTAATTTCTTTTCATGACCAACTTTAGTATTTACATGTCATGAAATGTAAACATTAAAACTACAGAAATAAAGGTTCAACCCAATGACATTACAACTTACTACCATTTTCTAGGACTTCATGAGGTGGTAAGTTAGGAATCACTTATAGCCAATAACAACAGCTAACATTTATTGAGCATTACTTTGTGCCTGTACTGTGCTATGCACTTACATAAAGACCTGTTAATTCTCACACCAAAACCATGATTTTATATTGTTACTGTATTTCACCAAACTTAAAAGGCTACCAAGTATAAGATACATGCTACTTTATGTACCACTAAGAAAAAAAAGCTGCAATTAAACTATGATACGTGATAGATTTTGTAAGACAAATTCATATTGCAGAGATGTTAAAATGTAAAAATATGTCTTAGAACCAATTAAATATTGTATTATACCAGTTTTATAGATGTGAAAACTGAGATAAAAGCTTTTTACTAATTTTCCCAAGGTTATACAGGTAGTAGCTGCAGAACTTAATAACTTTATAGAGTTTCATTTAAAAAGAAAAACTTTTTCCAGCTGAGAAATTCCAGTAAAATCATTTGAGCTAGGCTATGAATTAAGGCATAGTGGTAAGTAGAGATGGAGAAAAAGATGTAGATTAACACAGCAGCAAGGGTATAATGGTAGAAAAGCTTAAGGAACAATAGGGAATAAGAAACTATCCCATTTGATGGAAATGTGTGTGAGTGAGGTGAATGAGGAACACTAGTTTAAAGTACAGTTGAAAGTTTAGTTGTGGACAGTGATAGGTTTTTATTTTTTGTTTTCTAGCAGCAGTGATATGGTCAGAATTGTATTTCTAAACACACGAAATAAATCTAGCAACAGTGCATAAAGTGAAAGGAAAGAAAGGAGGCCAGAGAGGCAGGATGAACTCGATAGCTAATGAAATTGTCCCAGCAAAGATAATGAGGTTCTGAAGGAGGTTGGCACCAATGGGAATAGCAAGGAACATGGTGATGAATGACATTTTGAATATGCAGGCAGAGGATGGTGGAGCCACGAACAAAAACAAGAAATGCAAAAAGAAAAATCAAATGTGATTCATTTGAAGGACACAGAGTACCTTCAGTTGGAGGAATTGAGTATGCAATCAGAAATGAGCAAATGGAGCTAGAGGTAGGTTTGAATTCAATTTGGGATCATTCACAAAGAGGTGATAGCTAAAGCTATGACTAGAGAGAAAATGGAGAGTGAAATAAGGACCAAAGCCAGCTTTGTAAGGAACCCTAAATTTGGGGGACGAAATGTAAGAGTGTCAGGGCCAGCCTGACATGTTGAACTGGGCTGAGGTAGGGAGGTGGGAATTAAGAGAAGAAAGAAAGACAGCAGAGCGGGATCGGGAGGACTACAGGTCAATCGAGGAACTGCAGCAAGTTTATTAACCACGCAATGCCTTTTATACACAAAACACTGAATAGGAGGTCTGTCAAGAGGAATGTATTCTTTGTTCCTCTTAATCTCTAAGGGAGAGACAGAGCAGAAGGACAAATTCTTGGTACAGCAAATATCAGTAAATAGTTACAGGCTTCTTGGTAAGCCATGAAAGGCTGTTCTCATTCTACAAAGGTTGCTCTTATTCTACTGATAACCGCCACCCAAACAAGTCTGGGAAAACTGTGTGGGTAAGGGTCCCAGCCTTGCTAGCCCCTTCAGGTGCAAGGACCGTGTCAGCTTACACCCGGTCTCCAACATAAGAGGTGGAAAAAGTGCCAGATATGAAAAGAAAAGCAGCAGCCATGAGAGGTAAAAACAAATTCAAGAAAATACTTTTATTTGTGAACCACCCCAGCTATCAAGATCCAGGTCTGACACAGCAGTGTCTACAACGTGCCCCTCCAATGTGTCTACGATGCATATGTGCCTGTGCAGCTAGGTGGGGAGGAAATGGGCAATGAACCCTTGGCCTGTAAGATCATGCCTAAATTCCTACCGAGGCCCTTTGTGATCTGGCCCCTGCTTACTTGTCAGGTCTCATTTCCACAACTCCCACTTCCCCCTTTATATTCTAGCAATACCAGGCCACTTGCCCATTGGACACAGACTCATCCTTCTACTCATGCTGTGGTCCTGAAGCATCCACCTTAAATAAAAACTGCTGTTTGAAATTTTAACCCTGCATTTTGGCTTCTGTAAATGCTTGCTGGCTTAAATAATAAGGAAAATAAGACTACTCCCATTTCAGGAGGCCACTGAACCTTCCCCAAAGTTATCAGTGCTGGCACCAGGCCAAGCCTTTGGTCGAGGTCTCAAAGCCCCAGCACACACGGGCTCTTTAAGAACTTGCAAAGGGGCTGTAACCAGTTTGGCTCAGTGGATAGAGTGTCGGCCTGCGGACTGAAGGGTCCCAGGTTCGATTCCGGTCAAGGGCATGTACCTTGGCTGTGGGTACATCCCCAGTGGGGGTGTGCAGGAGGCAGCTGATCGATGTTTCTCGCTCATCGATGTTTCTGACTCTCTATCCCTCTCCCTTCCTCTCTGTAAAAAAATCAATAAAATATATTAAAAAAAAAAAAAAAGAACTTGCAAAGGGGACCGGAAAACCCCATATTTGGGAGACAAAAAGGGTAAAAAGGTATAAATACAGGAAACTTCCTGTGTGACTTCGCCCAGAATTCTAGAGACATTTTTCTCTGGGGCCACATAATAATAAATGTAACTATCTCTCTAAGCGTTGCTTGGTTCTTCTCCGGTTTTCTGTAACAGTCCGTCCCCACATTTCATTCATATAACTCCTCATCACCCCTCAGTTTTCCAAAACAACTCAGACCCTCATCTCTCCCTATGCTCCAGCTGCACCCTGTACATACTTCCATGAAAGAGCCATCACACTGTGCTGTATATTACTTATCCAATGTCTTTTCCCAATAGACTGGGCTTGTAACAATCACAACTGGTAAATACTTGGTAAATGATGATATGGGTGGTAGCAAGAACATCTTCAACTGCCTGACCTTTGGAGCCAGACAGATTAGGGAGGCAACATGAACACGAAAGAAGCTGATAAACAATTAATCCATAAGAGATCATGACAAAAGGCATATTCAGTGAAAGTACGGGGATGAAAGAACTAGAGGGCTACAAAGTTTATAGATAGAAAGAGGAATCTCAGAAGCCAGATTTTTGAAGATGGCATTTCCAAGGTGTGGCTACTGATTTCCATTTCGTCAGCAGTTGATGAAAACGGAAATCAAAACTATTCGCTGATAAGGACGAGGAATTATAAAGCTATTATTAGAAGAATCAGAAACTAATATGGTAAATTTCCAGTGAAGAGTGTCTTATAGTTAACAGTCATAAAGTATTTCCATTTACATTATTCTTCTTTAAACAGATATGGAAACTGAGGACTGGAGAAGTTATATGATTTGTCTAAGGCAGTGGTTCTCAACCTTGGCTGCACATTAGAATCACCTGGGAATCTTTTTAAAATCCTGATTTCTGGGCCTTATCCTCCGGAAATTCTGTTTCCTTGTTATGGGGTGGGGCCACAACATTAGTCACAAAGAAACAGAATTTCCGAAGGATGAGGCCCAGAAATCAGGATTTTAAACAGATTTCCATGTGATTCTAATGTGCAGCCAAGGTTGAGAACCACTGGTCTAAGGACACAGAGCTAATAATACCCACTACACCTGGCAGCCATTAGAGAGAAAAAATTGTGACCCAGAAACAACAAGAAAAAGGATACTGGAGAACACTGCTAATATCCCGCCAAATCCTCTCCCCTTCTTCCAGTCATATCATTTTTTTTTAAGAGTGAGAAAAAGGAAGGAAGAAAGAGAGAAGGAGAGAGAGAGAGGCAGAGAGAGAAACATCGATTTGTTGTTCCACTTATTTATGCATTCATTTGGTTGATTCTTGTATGTATCCTGATGGGGGATTGAACGGGCAACCTTGACATATCGGGACAACACCCTAACCAACAAAGCTACCCAACCGGGGCCAATCAGACCATTTTTAACTGAGCATACTGACCATTTTTAATTGAGCACACAGAATAAAAAGTACATTTCTCAGCCTCCCTTCCAGTTAGGTCTCATGAAATGACTGAGTTCCAACTAATTGAGATGGAAGCAAGTAAGTCCTTTGACAATTTCTAGGAAATTTCCTCAACTATATTTTCTTTAACCTACTGCCTGGAAAAGGAATGCTACCATCTTTACCATGAGGGTGACTACATCTTGGGGATGACAAAGAACTAAAAAGCCTGGGTCCCTGAGGAAGTTTTGGATGAGAGCTACACAACTATTTTTTATGTGCAAGAGCAATAAACTTTTACCTTTTAAAAACCACTGTAATTTGAGGTTTTCTGTCACAGCTAAACCTAATTTTTTAAAGTGTATTTAAAAAAACATGGAAAAGAATAATATGACAAAGCTTGGAGATGACTAAAATAGGGATGGGAAAGTTACTTAACTGGGCTTGCAAAGATGACTGATTCCTGTATTCTGCTGAAAGAATAATCCCAGTTCCAATGCATTACTGTTGGGGCAAGTAGAGGAAAGATCAGCCTTCCTAAAGATACTAGACTTCCACCATTGTAAGTGGATCAAATGCGTTTGAGAAAAAGAGTCAGGCTGTTGGGCATAGTGGAATGAACCAGTGGGGGGTAGAAGTGGTAGGTGGTATAGGGACAGATGGACAGAATTAAAGATTTTGTCAAGAACAGAGATAAAGGAGGTAGAGCAGCTGACAAGTACACTCAAGGGACACACAAATGACATTAAGGTTTTAACAAAGTACCAGACAGCATATTAAAATAGACCCTTTGCTTCTTAGGATGTGTCTGTCAAGAAAAACTGCTTTCACATGATGACTTCTGCCCTATCTGTAAGATGCAATCATAAATGTTAAAGGCTCATGGCTGCTACTTTGAGGTACTGACCCAGCAAATACAGGATTACCTCTCTTTGTAAGACCAACCAGAATTCGGGGAACTAGACTTTTGGTTAGCCCAAAGCCAACACGTATGTTTCCACAAAACTTCTCATAGCCAGATTCTGATACAGAAATGGAAATAACCAAATTCTACGACCTTAGCTGGGCCTTGCCTAGTGAGGCACTACTGAAGGAGAATGTGTTACAGGAGAGTCTGTTTATATTTTGGAAGACTAGTAGTTGGAAACACTGGGTCAATACGCAGTCAAGCTATAGAACAGGCAAAAAGAAGAAACTGTATTATGATATGTTTAGAATTTACAACAAATGCAACACTGGACCAAAAGTTCTTTGCAGATAGTTAAGCAACCAATTCTGAGGTTAATCTAGGTCTATATGGCTAAGGCTACAGCTGGCTGACCTATGCCTCCTGCTTCCACAAGGGGGTCATAATGTGCTTAACAAGGCTTTTCTGTCAAGCACTCAACCATCTATCAAAAAAAAAAAAAAAAAAAGGCATATCTACATCCTTCATCAACAGCATTGAGCATTTACCAAATATAATATTAAAAATCCAATATTAAGTGTGTTTCAAAATGTAGTTAGAAAACTGCCAATTTGTGTCCCTTGGCTAACTGACACAAGCAATCTTTCTTTCTTAAACCTGGTCCGAAAATATGAAAGTATAAAATCAACACAAAAGAAGGCCGTAAAACAGTAAACCTTGCAAATCCTGAAGATTTCAAAAGACTCAACATGAAAACATTTTATTCCAAAGTTCTCTGCCTTTTCCCTGAGAGGTTTCCTAAAGAACGTGATTAACAAGTAAGGCAGGATTCTTGAAAAAACTATTAATCAAGACATCTCAATTTATTTATTGCAAAGACTCTAGGCATGTTGATAGGAATTAGAGACTGATGGGCTCAGCTGATCCTGCAGAATACTTGCAGGCGTCAAATAGTCATCAACTTATTATTGGTCTTTTATTATCCTAACGCATAATCCTCAAGCACTTTTGCCTCTGACAAGAATTACATACACTGAACTGTATCAGGGCCTACCACAATACAAAAGAACCACCAAGGCTGTTGTAGGGTTAAAAATGTATCACTTTTATAAATGCTTATATGCACAGTATTTAATGAGGGATACTTTATGTCCAAAGAAATGAAAAGAATAGCACATCTTAATGCCTTCTGAACTCTGCCTACACAGTGTCCGTGCCTGTGACATTTCCAATGTAACCGGAATGGCCACATGTCACAATTAAGAGTATATCCAACAACTGACCCTATATTCCAATTTATTTAGATACTGACACATAAGCAAGGAGAGAGAAGGGAGCCAGACTCCATACACACCCAGTTAACGACACTCCCAAGCCCTCTTCACTCACCCCATTAACATCCTCACAGCACAGCTGAGCTGCTGGTGAGAGAGAACATGAACGGGGCGGGGGCTACACGGGGTAGCTGAGAAAACTACACGACACGATGGAAGGGAGAGGGGCTGGGGCTTGAGTTGAAGTAACGAACCTTACACACTGAATTCTGACGGTCAATGACAGACGACACCCAGAGGAAGGCATGGGGAACAGAAGTCCCACAAATCCGGGTTCAACTCGCTCTGACTGCTTTTATTTCATCACTTCTCAAAAAAAAAACAACACAAAAAAACAACTGAGTGTAACGTGGGAGAAGCCACAGACACGGCTGTCTTGCTGCATTTTAAGAATCGTCTGGCCCTGGCCGGTTTAGCTCAGTGGATGGAGCCTCGGCCTGAGGACTGAAAGGTACCAGGTTCGATTCCGGCCAAGGGCACATGCCCGGGTTGCAGGCTTGATTCCCAGTAGGGGGCGTGCGGAAAGCAGCCAATCAATGATTCTCTCTCATCATTGATGTGTCTCTTCCTCCCTCTCTCTTAAATCAATAAAGAAATATATATTTTTTTAAAGAATCGTCTGGAGCACCGCTTAATACACAAGTGTCTTCCTTGACGTCATGCACTTCTCAACATGTTACATTAACTCAGTGGTTCTCAGTTCCTCATGTTGTGACCCAACCATAAAATTATTTTCGTTGCTACTTCATAACTGTAATGTTGCTACTGTTATGAATCGTCATGTAAATATCTGATATGCAGGATGGTCTTAGGCGATCCCTGTGAAAGAGTCGTTCGACCACCAAAGGGGTCGCGACCCACAGATTGAGAACCTCTGCTTAGCTCAACCTGCCACGTAATGCTCCCCCCCCCCCCCCCATCCCAGCCGGAGCCTGATCCTACATCCCACACGTCTGAAGGTGAAGGTGCAGGAAAGGAGTTCCAGACCCAGCTCGCTGGCCGACCCAGAGCACGCCGCTCCCGCCCCCCCGCCCCGCCCCCCGTTCCCGAGCCCCCGCCGCCCCGCCGGCTGCACGCAGCCCGGGCTGGATGGAGTCTAATGCCGCCTCCTGCCTGACCACCTGCGAGTCCACAGCGGACCTGAACTCTGGGCTCCATCACTCACTGGGCATTCTGCAGAATGCCAGGACACTTTTTTTTTTTTTTTTTTTAAAGAAGGAAAAGGACACACTTCCAGAACAATGCTGCTCGCACACTGATGCTAGATAAACACTACTCTGATTCCCATACACTTTATTCGTAGGAAAACGGCTTCTCCCCGAACGCAGGTGAGGATGTGAAGACGGGCGCCTTTGCGGCGCTGGACGCGGAGCATGTTTCCCACGTGGAGTATGTTTCGTGTTAATGTCGTTCACCCTCCGGTTCCCGTAAGTTACACTGGCACCTAAGCGTCCGGGACCGAATTCGAGGCCTGACAGTCTCCTGGGACCCAGCCAGCCTCGCCGGGACTTTTAGGTCCCAGGGAACCGGCGGAGCAACAGCCGCGGAGTTGCTCCCAAGTGGCCTGGACACTTCGCGGGAAGAATGGAGGAGAGAGGGGCGGGAGAGGTGGCCGCGCGGCCTCGCTGTCCTGCCACCATCGTGGCCCGGGAGGCCGAGGGCGGCGGCGGCTACGGCCCATCCCACCCCAGCCCGGGACGGCTGCGGGCACGCGGCCGCGGAAGTCACCTGTGAAGGAGTCGGGGTAGATGGACTCCAGAGCCTCCAGCTCGTTGCGCTGCTCCTCGCCGTAGTCTGTCATCGTGGCCCTCGCCGCTGCCCATGGATCGCCCAGACACCCAGGCGGCGCGCCGCAGCCGGGACCACGGCGGCGCCGGGAGAGCGGGCAGCGGCCGGGCGGGCGCAGGCGCAGAGTCCCCGGCTGGGAGGCCCGCCGCCCAGAGCCAGGCAGGCCAGCTGAGCCCCAGCCCCGCGCCGGCCTCCGCCTGCTCCCGAGTTCCGCGTTCGACTCGTTGGGCCTGGCCGGCGGGGCGCTGAGCAGCCGCCTGTGCCACGCCCGCTCGGGATTGGCCGGGATGGTGAGGGCTCCGGTTCTGGCGTTCGCCACAGACACCTAGGCCGGCTCCGGGACTTCGCGGGGCCTGAGCCCGAGGAGCCCCTCCGCGCGGCATCCGCGCTCGATGAGTCAGGGCTGAAGGGCGGCCTCTGGTTCCCGAGCGGGAGGGAGTCGCCGGTGGAGGCTCGGGGAGGGAGTTCGCCGCCTCCGGCGTTTCCGGCTTTTCGGTTTGCGATCGGATGGCCTGTGGGGAGACCGGCGCGCACTGTGAGTGCGGGCTGATGGTGGGGTGCAGGCGGTTTCTGCGCTTCCACCCCGAAGGCCGTGGCGTCCCGCGGGAGCTGGGCGGGAAGCCGTGCAGAAGCCAGCGGCAGAGGGAGGGAAGCGGAAGCTCCGCCGGTGGGTCCCGCGGGCCCGACCCTTGAACGGCGACTCCGAATGAATCGGGGGAGAGACTGACGGCAAGTCCGGAGATCTGGCTTCTGCCTTCAGATCCTGAGGCTCCACTTCTAAGTGTGTGAAATGCACGCGGCTGTACCCGGACTTAAAGATGTCTGTGATTGCGGATTTCTGTGAATTGATCAAGAGGGTGTCGGTTTCAGGAGCAGTTTTGAAAAGCCATGTGAAAGTGTCAGAACTCTGAAAATTGTCCAGAACCTTCGACTTGGGAACATAAAGCCGAGGAATATGCTTCAAACGTATACATGTCACCTGTCAGTTCATCGCATCAGTTCCAAAGGTTTTCAAAGGACCGTAATGGCAAAAGCTAAGCAACTGGCTAAGCATGTTGCTTTTATAAGAACAATGTGAAATAACTATGTTTATAATAAAGGAACATGGTTAAGTAAAAAAATAAAAGTGGGAAATACAATAAAATACTCCAACACTAGGAGACTTTTTACACTCCTTTATATTTCCCTTTGCTTTGTTTTCTGTATGAAAGCAGGTTCCGCGGGTGTAGTGGGGAAACCGTTTGTAATAAGGTCCCTAGCGATGAGGCGCTCGAGTTTGCTTTCACCCTGATCACCCTGAAATGAACGTGCCCCGTGGACGGGAAGGCGTGGATCTTGTGTGAGGGAGTATTGCTTCCTTGTCGCGGAGGAAGGCATGGACACAGACATTCAGGTACCCCGTGGTACTTAAGTGTTAAGGGTGAGGGGGCATTCTTTTAAACTTGGGGGGGGGGGGAAGCGGGATCTCTTCTGAAGATGATGAGAATCAATACACGGAGTAACTTTGCACATGCACGGAGCTTACTCTCCTGGATACCTCGGTTCCGACAAATGAAGGGTTTGTCACCGGCTAAAGAGCTTCTGGGCAGAGGGAGCAGGCAGAGCTCCTGACCCGGAGCCCACTTGGTATTTCGGAAGCCTGTGTGGCTGGTGCACAGGGACCTGGGTGGGGATGGGGGGGGGGGGGGGGCGGGGGCGGAATTACAGGTCACGTAGGGTCATTGGAGGGTTTCGCCGGAAGAGGGACAATCTGACTTTAGCTACCAAGTGTAAATATACGGGGACCAGTGAGGAGGCTATGGTACCAATCTAAGCAAAAGACAACGACGGTGACTTAGACCCGAGCTGTGCGAGTGGAGGCGGTGAGACCGTGTTCAGGTTGCGGGCCGGCGCCTGCAGGCGGAGCCAGACGTCCTGGTGCAATGACTGCGCTTGACCCACCTGGGAGAGCACGGCATCTCCGCACGGTCCGGACCGGAGGACAGCGAGGTGAAGCGCTGTTGTGAGCCTGGAAGACGCAGACGCGCCACCCCAGAGGGCTGCCTGGTCGGAAGCGAGGCGCGCAGCCCGGTGGGTGGCAGCGTTGCGGCGCCCCGAGCACAGGACCTGCCGCCACCCCGGCGGGTTTGGTGCTGTAGACGGTGTCGGCACCCCTGGTCGGAATCCCCCGGGCTCGCCAAGCTCGGGGAAGGGGGTCGGAGAGCACTGGGCAAGGAAGAAACTGGCGCACGGGGGCGGGTCCCAGAAAATGATGAGAAGGAGGCAGAACGCAGAATGCCCTGGCTGGCGGCAGGCACTGCCTGATTGCCTACAAAATTTTCCTGTTCCAGGTCTGCCAGGAAATACTTGGAACAAAATATAGATCTCATGGGATCTATTAAATTATTACTGGGGTAAAGATGCTTATTTTGTAGGCAGCTTTCTCAAATTCGAATTATCTCGAAGTGAAAATCAACAAAAAGCCGATTTATTTACTCTTGATTTACTCTTGATTTATGAAGTGTATATACAACAAAGCACCTCATTGATCCAGATTACTACCCCCCCCCCTTTTTGGCATTTGTTTTCTCACATTTCCAATGGAATGTGTCCACATTATAAAATATTTTATAGTAGCCTTAGCCGGATTGGTCGGTCCCTAGAGTGCTGGACTGAAGGGTCCCAGGTTCGATTCCGGCCAAGGGCACATGCCTGGGTTGCACTTTAAACCAACTTAAAATATTAGAATGCAGTGTGTTTTATAATATTATAGATATATTTATTTAATTTACGGGAGCAATGGTTTTGCCTGGGGCGGAGCATCAGTGCATGTAGAATCATAGAATCCTTATCCTAGAAATTACCTTGAGGAGGTCTCCATCCACAGGGGGTCATTCATGACAGGCTTGTGTGTCCATAAACTCCTGAAATGTGTTGGTATGTGTATTCATCTCCTATTGCCATGCTAACAAATTACCACAAATGTAGTGGCTTAACACAAGGCAGATTTATTATCTCAGAGTCCTGTAAGAACAGTAGATATTTCTTCCTGTTCTGACACAGGTCAGACCCGGTCTCAGTGAGCCAAAGTCAAGCTGTCACAGGGCTGTGTTCCTTCTGGGGGTACAGGGGAGAGTGTTCCTTCTGGGGGTACAGCGGAGAATCCGTTTCCTTGATTTGGCTCATGACCCCCTCCATCGTCACAGCCAGCAATGGGTAATGTCCCAGGCATCACGCTCACAGTCCTCCGCACTCCTCTTCTGTTGCTGCTTCGCCTTCTCTGACACTGAGTCCTCCTGTGGCCCTCCTATCAGGACTCGTGATTATATCGGTCCCACCAGGATAATATCCCCACCTCAAGATCCTTAACTTTACCTCTGCATTGTCTCTTTTGCCATATAAATTATAAAGTAACATTCCCAAGTTCCAGGGATTGGAACATGCACACCTTTGGGGGAGCCATTAGTCAGACTACCACAGTATTCAAGCTCTGAGGTATATGAGCCTGTGTGTGTGTGTGTGTGTGTGTGTGTGTGTGCACACGCGCGCACTCCCGCACAGTTTTTTCTGGGTATTTCCTCAAAATAGCTTTTCCCAGAATGGCTTTTCAAAGGGGTCCATGACTCAAAATAGTTTAATCACCCACTCCCACAATTTAATCACCCGCCCCTGTCTCTTGTCGGGGATAATTAAGTCCCAGAAAGATTGACTTGTATAAGACCCTATGAATGAGAGAGTATGAGTTCCTGACATTCACTTTGACTCTTCAAACTATGGCCTATTGAAAACAAACGGAGGATTACAGTGTTCTGCCACTTCCTGCATGAGAAAGACCATACCCGAGCTTTCCGGTCCAGCGAGTAGTCTGTGGCTAACAGAATCAGTGCTACTGGTGTTGAGTGGCTCAGATCCAGTGATGCCTCATGGAGCAGGGAAAAGTTGCAGGTGAGCCCTTGTGCATGCAGGTACAGTGGCAGTGGGAAAAGAGGGACTCAGATGTGATAGGGCATCTTGTTGGAGCTCAGGATGTTTTCATTATTCATTGAAAACCTACACCCACAAGGCCCCGGAAGCTTGATAATCCGCCTTCTGTTGCTGCACTGCAGTGGAGTGCACGGTCAGACGTCAGGCCACTGGATTCCGGTTCCATCACTGCGAAGTGTGTGACCTTTAGCAAATTGCTTGACTTCTCTGAATCTTGAACGTCAGCTTGACTATTGGCATTTGGTCCATTGCCCAGTAAGCAGTCATTGTTTTGTTTTAAAAATAAATAAATAAAAGCCCTCATTTTGCTTATTATGGCCAATGACCCAGTTGCCCATGTAAATGTGGCAAAAATCAGGCACAAGACACCGGATATATCAGAAATAATCAAGATAAATTAGAAAACTGTCAAATATTAGAAATGCAAAGTCACACGGAGGAAAGTCAGGTAGGTCTCCCTTTTGGAGTTGTAGATAAAGAATATGCAAATATAGGTTACAGTCTTGCTTCCTCAAATGGATTTTGAATGCAAAGTTACAATTAATGAAAAAGCACAGCTTTATATGTCGTAGCTATAAAAATGCTCCCAGTACAGAGGTGCTACAAGTAGTACTTATGATACTAATGATGATACAATAATGCATCATCTTTCCCTGGTTATGGCAGGATGACTCAAGACTTCCTTCAATGGGCTTCTCCCTTACATGTCACCATGAACGGACTTTTAATCCTGGTTTCCAAGAGGTCAGATATGTAAGCAGCGAGGCAGAAGTAGTGAAATGTTTCTGCATGTAGAGATAGAAAGAAAAAGAAAATCAGAAAATAGAGACAGGGAAAATAGTGATACAAGACATGAAATGCAAAGAGGAGGGAGAAGGTAACATTTGTTAGCACTTATTTTAGGAAAGCCACTGTGCTATGCACTTTGCTTATG
The DNA here is from genome assembly GCF_963259705.1 of Myotis daubentonii. Taxonomy (NCBI): domain Eukaryota; kingdom Metazoa; phylum Chordata; class Mammalia; order Chiroptera; family Vespertilionidae; genus Myotis; species Myotis daubentonii. The sequence goes on along the minus strand of NC_081845.1, from coordinate 11,350,069 downwards.
TTACCATATTTAATCCTTACACCAGTTCTGTGAGGTAACTACTATGTACAATGAAATAGCACTAAAAATAGCAATTTTTGCACAGCTATTAAATAACAGAACCAAGATTCAAATGGTGATATAACTCCAAATTCCATTTTGTTTTAATAAGACAGATATAGGCAAAAAGAGACATTGGCACAATTATCAAATTGATTTTGGAAATGGCGTTTTGCATGGACTTATGTAAACACATCATAGAAGAAAGAGTAAAAAATAAAGTGTTAATGTCGTTCACCCTCCGGTTGAACACATAAGACCGTCATTGAAACTCCATCATCTTAAGAATAAAGTATGTGCTAAGCAACCTGAATTGGGAGAGGTGCTATACTCAAGGTTTTAATTCAATGCCTCCTGGTATGCTTTCCTCAGCCTCATCCACCTGGCCTCCAAGGAAGCTATAGTGACCTTGCAAGTCATCACCCATACAGAGAAGACTGGGTACTGAAATGTCTTTCCAGTCCTGACACGAGGGAATGCGGATGTGTTTGACATCTTCATTTCCAGGAACGAAGCCAAATAGTTTCCTTAGGCGCTGCATGATGAGGAGGCGTGAGTGCTGCTCTGCAGCTTGCTCAAAGAGCTCCTTCTCGTTGCGGAGGTGGTTGTTCCAGTAGCAGTGCTGCAGGGAGGTGAGGGGAGAGCAGCACCTCATCAAACAGCAGGAAACGAGGGTAATGATGGTTGCCAAGGTGATCAAAATCCAGCCCAGCATCTTCATGTAATTATTTAAAAGGAAAACAGAAAGCATCAATGCTTCGAATATTCAAGAAATAGCCATAGTAAGAGGGATTCCCCACAAAACAGGACCAAACTGTGGACAAGGTATTTGTTTTTCTAGTTTTTCACCTACTAACAAGGTGATGATCATTTGATATGGATATGAGTATGATGGGGTTTCAGGCCCAACCAGTTCAACTTGGTTTTTGGATTACAAAGGGTTTTGAATGGATTCTAAGTGTTGTCCTTGAAGTAGCAGATGCTATAACCCAACTACCTTGCATAAAGGTACATACAGTATGTTCTTTGCTTTTAGCTCAACCTTGCTTTTCAACCATCAGGTACAGGCCCATGCAGTCTCTGGGGGCTTAATAAATATTTGATAATGATGGTGATGAAAATGATATCATAGATAATAATGGTAGCCTCCTAAGGCGTCTTCAATGATGTGCCAACAAGTATTCATTAATATTTCTTCCTGAGTTGCTCTTTCCTTTTATTTTTTTATGACCAAAGAAGAAAGCCAGTGAGCAGACTCTTATGTCCCTAAATGTGTAACAACTTATCATTTTCCTCTCCCTTCAGATAGTCATTTGCTGGCTAGTTTTATGACTTGTTTTTGAAATATACTTTGAAAGGAAAATGAACTAGATTTTATTTGTAACTATTTAGTTTCCACCATTAAAGATTGATGTTAATGGCTGTTTTCTACTCTTACAATCCTTCCCCCCCCCCCCCGCTTTTAATTCTTCTTCTTTTCAATATTCAGCAGTTGTTACATAAAGTGAGAGACATAAGTTTGATACATTTGGGGAAGCCAGCAGTAGGCAGCTATAGTCTGGAAGGTGAAGGTCTCTTCCACAGTTTGCTATTCACCAACAGGCCTGGGATTACAGTGTGTATACGCTAAGATAGCTGCACTCTGTGGAGGCTAAAGCCTACAACGTGCTCATCACAATTAAACTTAATAGAGGCCTGCGTGGTGGAGGAAAGGCCATCTCAGATGCCCATTAATTCATCAGCTATCATTGACTGAACCCCAGGTTGACCTCTACCATGTGCGGTGCATGGTGCTTGGTTGTGAATAATTTAAGACACATTCGGTCTTCAAGACTGCCAAAGCCGCGGTCTTTAAGCCTAAAGAGAGAGACAAAAGAACAATCCAAGAAATATGGTAAAATATGTCAATTTTTTGATATGTGTAAACACAGGGTTTTGGGGGGAGCACAATGGAAGAGAAGTGAACTTGTTTCAAGGAGAAGAGTATCAGAGAATACCTCTCAGAGGAGGTGATGCTCACACTTAAATCATTAAAGAGGAGTTCAACAGAGGCAAGAAGCTGAGGAGAGTTCCACTAGGGGGAGAAGACAGAAAAAGAAGAGCAGAAAGAGTTGGGGAAGCTGCACAAGTTTGGATTCGCAGGGTCCTAGGAGACGTGTGGGAAACTGGTTCAGGCCTTCCTCCCACTCCCTCCTCCCACTCCTCACCCAAACCTGGCCAAGGCCACTTCATTTAAGACCATTATTGTTGTTTAATTTTAATTATGTTTAAGCTTCCTGTAATTTTAGATATTCTAATTTATAAGAATTCATATTTAAGAATGTATATGTAGCAAGATAAAATGACTCATATGGTAATAATTTTAATAACAATATCTAAAATTCATTGTTTTTACAGATACAGATTCTGGACACAGTACTGAGCACTTTAGATATATTAGCTGATTTATTCCTCACACCGATTCTATGCAGTTGATCCCATTAATATCCCCATTTTACATCTGAGAAAAGTGAAGCATGGAGAAGTTACCTAACTTGCTGAAGGTTTTGCAGGTTACTAAACAGCAAAGCAAGACTTAAACCCAGATATGTGATGCCAGACTATAAATATCCTAACTGTATTTATATAGCTGCTCAGTAGGAATCACTTGGATGACTGACACCTACTTTGTGTTCTATGAACAGACAATATGAGAAGCAGCATGATGTGAAACGTTTCCCATGATAGTTACTATGGGAGAGGATAACAGGGAAAAAAAAATCAAGAACTTACTTGTGACTGGAATCTGTGCAGAAGAGCTACTTCATCTCTTACCAGGATCATGTCAGGAGGAGCTGATGTGCTGCATGGAAACCCAGCTAAAATCTCCTCCCGTTTGTCGGCACTGATGTTGTCAAACGCTGGGTAATGGTCCACAGTTACAAATTCACTTGCTGCACATTCGTAGTAGGTGCCTGTCATCAGGGTGGCCACCAGCCACGTCAATGGAGCAACGAGTGCCCTGCCGGTGATGCTGAAGAACCTGAGGCAAGCCAGCTTGCGCTCCAGGAGGCCGACTCTCCGGTGTGGAGGGGCACAGCGGCAGCAGTAGTCACTCGAAATTGTCCACATCTGGTTCCTCAGAGCATAGCCAGCAACCAGAAGGATCAAGGCAGGAATGACTAGGAAAGCAGAACCATAGTAGAAATTTTTCCCAACCTGACACGGACATCTGAATGTGGAAGAGGTGAACAGTTGCTGCCCGCCGAGAGTCAAAGCGGCAATTAAAGAATTGATCCACGTTCCACTTCTCTGCAGAGAACACGCGATATTGTTGAGAGCTGAGCCCATCGTTGGGAAGCTCTTCCACCAAGCAGCGCGGAGCCCTTTCTGATCATTAGACTTCTCGAGCTGTAACCATTTTATGGGATCTTACTAGTTTAACTGGTTGTGTCAGTCAACCAACATCCTTATATGTTGAAAGGACCCTAGCATCTTCCCTTGTGCCCCTTGGGAGTCCTAACCTAATAAATGCACTTCCTTCAGATTACAGCTGGGAGAAATTGAAAGAGGGTTCATCTGGTATGAGAGACAGGAGTAACTTCTTTAGTGTATCTTCTCACGAAAGAGAGGATGGCTTGCTTGCAAAGCAAACAGCTGCCATCATTCCATGGGCTGCTCTGTGTGACCCAAAATGCTCAGCACCAGCAAATAGAGCATTGGAAGCAAAACAGCAAACGTTCTTACCTTTCTACTAGTCCAGGATATGGCATGAAAATTGATGGAAATTATAAAAGACTAAAGTGACCCAAAAATTCACAGCTCTGGTGTGTCCATAGCCCAAGAGTTCTGCCAGAAAATTCCAAAAACTTTCCCAAAAAGAGCAGAACAAGGTTTGGGTACCCCTAAAGCCGAATCACAATAAAAGCATTCTAACTTTGCATAAAAGTCTATTTGGATTGACAGAATCTAATATAATAATGTGTTGCTTTATAAATTAAGCTGTAAATTTGTTTATAAAATATATTTTGTTCTATGGAAATGTAATATTTGGGTATTAATAAAGTTACATATCTATAAAGAAATAAAATGATCAAATTTATTTTATAACTTCTATATAAAAGGCACCTAACTAGGCTTGGTTGGGCTTATAAAAAGTGAGTAAGATAGAAGTTTCTGTTTTCAAAGAAACTCTCAATTGGACATGATTAAATACATAATGTGTGAATTGAAACATAATGCTGAGGAATTCATCCAAAGTGCAATACAAAAAGACAAAGAAATAACATATTTTTTTAAAACCAATGAAAGAAAATAGAAGACAAATTAAGCAACTCCATGATCTGTTTATTTGAAGAGAAATAAATGAGAATTTTGCAGAATCAAAAGAAGTTCTCACATCAGAATGGTGTTAGATGTTATGAATAGTGTAAAGATAAATCCACATATAGACATGCCATAGTAAAACTGCAGAGTGTAAAAAATAAAGAGATATCCTTAGAAGCTAGCAGAAAGAGGAGATACATAACCTATGAAAGACTGACAATAGACTAGCTGGAGACGCTAATCAACAACAACAGAGACCAGAACACAACACAGAGTAACTTAATACCAGGTAAACAGTCATTCAAGATAGAACGAAATAAAAATACATGAAACTAAGAGGATTTGCTGCCCACAGAACCTCAGTAAGAGGATTGTTAACATACATTTTCAGCAAGGAGAAAATGAACTCTGAGGAAAGACCTGGAGTAAAAAATGATGAGTACAAATATGATATCTTAAGATGTTCCTTTAATTATAAGATGTAGGAATAACTACTCTTTAAAAGATACAACTAAGGCAATACATGGTTATAATAATATATGACTACTAAAATAAAAAATACTGACCATACCAAATGTTGGTGAGGATTGTAGAGTAACTGCAACCCTCATACACTGATGGTAGGAATGTAAAATTGGAAAATTGCAGTTTCTTTAAAAGTTAACTCTATATCCACTGTATAACACAGTGGTTCTCAACCTTCCTAATGCCGTGACCCTTTAATACAGTTCCTCATGTTGTGGTGACCCCCAACCATAAAATTATTTTCATTGCTACTTCATAACTGTAATTTTGCTACTCTTATGAATCGCAATGTAAATATCTGATATGCAGGATGTATTTTTATTGTTACAATTTGAACATAATTAAAGCATAGTGATTAATCACAAAAACAATATGTAATTATATATGTGTTTTCCGATGGTCTTAGGTGACCCCTGTGAAAGGGTCGTTCGACCCCCAAAGGGGTCTGGTATAACAGATTCATTTATCTCCTAGGTATTTGCTCAAGAGAATGAGAGCATATGTTCACAAGAAAACTTGTACATGAATTTCCGTAGCAGTTTTACTTATAATAGCTGCGAACTGGAAACAACACAATAACAAGAATGAATGCAAAATCATTTCCTAAATAAAAAATTCAAGGGAAGGAATACATAATGTGTGATTATATAAAATTCTAAAAAGTGTGACTTACCAGGTAACCTATACTAACAGAAAGTAGACCAGCGCTTGCCTAGGTTATGGGGGAGGAGAAATGAGAAGAGAGATTACCAAGAGGCATGAGGAAGTTTGGGGGCATTCTATCAATTTGTACCAGCAGGATTTTAATTTATGGAGATGATTGCATAATGACACAGAGAGGCCAATACCACTGAAAAAAGAATTTATTATTTACATTTACCAAGAGAAAGGGGCGCCAAAACCGGTTTGGCTCAGTAGATAGAGCGTCGGCCTACGGACTGAAAGGTCCCAGGTTTGATTCCGGTCAAGGGCATGTACCTGGGTTGCGGGCATATCCCCGGTGGGAGATGTGCAGGAGGCAGCTGATCGATGTTTCTCTCTCATCGATGTTTCTAACTCTCTATCTCTCTCCCTTCCTCTCTGTAAAAAATCAATAAAATATATTTTTAAAAAAAGAGAGAGAAAGGGGCATGCCAGGCACCCACAGCCACATGGGGAAACACCAAGTTTGATCAGGAGGCAGAAAGGCGGAGTGGAAAGCTTAGGCCAGAGCTTTTCCTGATGTTTCCATGGAAAAGGTAAGCTAGCAGAGAAGCCAGCCCGGGGCTGGCTAGTTTAAAGAATTCTGGTGGGCTTTGGGGCATAGGGGCTGTCACTACTTGTCTGGTACCAGGACCTGGGTTGATTCAGAGTAGGGGAAACATTGGCTTGTTGTATGACAGATAAGAAGGTGCTTCAGAGTATGGGCTCTGGAACGCACAGGAGATGTAAATTACTTAGCCTATTAGTGTGGCCGTGTAATTAATGGATGCTAAATAGTCAAAGAATCTAAGATAACATAGTTAAAACAGAGCGATGGAAATATCAATCATATTGATTCATTTGATGGCTTCACGGTTGTATACACACGTCAAAACTCATCAAATTTCATATCAATTATATGTCAATACAGCAGTAAAATTTTAAGTAGAATTATTAAATAATAGAAATACAGTGTATAGGGCATTAAAAAAAGACAGAGAAAATAAAAAGAGAATATTTTTAGGAAAAGAGATACTAAAGGGAAAAGGATGGTAAAAAGAAAACAAAATAATGGTAGAAATGAGACCAAACACACCAATGTTCACACGAGAAAATTAAATAGCTAACAATTAATTACTGATGCTTACTCTCTGGCAGGCACTATTCTAAGAACTTTATCTTATTTACCCTCCACAATCACCCTATGATGAAGTACTAGTATTATCCTCAGCTTTCTTCCCTATGAGAAAACTGAGGTATAGAGAGATTAAGGAAATTGTACAGGGTCACACAGAGATGAACAGAAGAAACAGGATAGGACCCAGGTGGTCTGGATAATGCTGTTAACCACCACACCAGAGCTGGAATAAACTTACCTGTAGAGTGATTTAAAAATATTCATGCTACTTACCAGCAATATATCTAAAACTGGGCCACACATAAAGCCTGAAAAACCATAGCTCCTGGAAAGAGGTATGGTAGCTGTGTTGTAGGCAGTTAGACAGACATGAGCAGAGCAAGGACCATGGGCCAGGTGCAGAGGGTCGTCAGGGTGGAAAAGCCCCAGCTGCACAGGACAATTGTAGGGTAATAGGACCTAACCCCAGGCTGATTGGACCTCCTGACCTTTCCTCCCTAGAGATAACATCTAGATCAGCGGTTCTCAACCTGTGGGTAGAGACCCCTTTGGGAGTCGAACGACCCTTTCACAGGGGTCGCCTAAGACCATCGGAAAGCATATATAATTACATATGGTCTTTGTGATTAATCACTATGCTTTAATTATGTTCAATTTGTAACAATGAAAATACATCCTGCATATCAGATATTTACATTACGATTCATAACAGTAGCAAAATTACAGTTATGAAGTAGCAAAGAACATAATTTTATGGTTGGGGGTCACCACAACATGAGGAACTGTATTAAAGGGTCTCGGCACCAGGAAGGTTGAGAACCACTGATCTAGATCCTAGTTGTACTTCAGCTCCAGGCCCAGATAAGCAATAAAACCAGCCAAGGCTGATGTCAGGACCAGCTGCATTGAATAATGTCCCCTGCCCTGTGGCCAGCCAATCGATCAGTGGAGAATACAACCCAGAAAGGACACACCTGGAAAACTGCTGAATATTCTATTGAGATCTCCCCTGGGACCCCCCCTAAAATCTCCACCCTTAAAGCCCTTAGGACAGAGCATCAGTCTGCCCCCCCCCACCCCCCCCCCCACCTCCCTCCCGGGAGCTCACCCATGCCTTTCCTTCCCTTCCCCCCTCCCTGGAGGCCCCTTAGCCTCCTCACTCTCAAGCTCCGAGAGCCCTTCCTTTACAGTCTAGAACTTGTTTCTTAAGCCCATTTCTTCCTGGAATTACTTCTACCTCTGTCATTTACCCAGTAAATGCTCTCTTACAGTTTGGGTCTGGACTCTGAGTTCTTTCCTAGCCAGAACCCAAGTACGGAGGTTGCTGAACCCAGGTTTGGTCTGACTTCACCGGTCTAACACCTGGTGCCATTCCCGCCGCCTACAACCGCTTCGCCTTGTCTGAGAGTTGGGGATGATCTCAGATGGTGATTCTATGGCTGACAGGTTAGTAGATGCCCAGGTACCTCCCCAAAGGACCAGTATAGGGGAATGGCCCAGCTCACCGTTTACTTGGGTTGATTGACACTGCAGTGCAGCTATGAGCCTGAAGAATGCATCTTATTTTCAACCTCAGTCCAAATTCAGGCCTAGGACACTGAAAGAACTCTGAATAGAAGAGGAAAAACGTATGCATTATTTTGAAATGACTTGTTTCTAGTTTGCTGCCAGGACAGTCTGTATAGATCATGTACATGTTTGAAACAACCTCCCTGCGTTCTTCTATTTCAATGAAGATCCAAGTGAGCCTTGTGTGCCCCAGGCGACTTCTTTTTATATGAAACCCAAGCACCAAAGTTGCTGAACCCAGGTTTGGTCTGACTCCACCCCCACTGGTCTGACACCTGGTGCCATTTGCACTTATTTCAGCAACTGCATTGCACAGCCTGAAAACCAGCAAACCACTGTCCTGGAGGCCATGCCTACTGCTGAGCTTGTGCAGACTGTGCTTTTGTACAATAGTCCTGGCAGGGACCTGCCTGAAACCCTGCGGTCCTGCTGCAGGAAGAGCAGTGCTTCATCACGATGTTCATTCTCATGGTGGCCTTGATGTCACCAGACCACACCTTTAGCGTTTTGTGAAATTGATTCCCGTACCATCTTGTGTGATTTCTAATCACACAAGATGGGGTCTATGATCTCTCCCCTCTCACCAAGTACACAAAACTTTTCTATGCTTTTTTTAGGGATCTTCATGCAGAAGCCAGAATTGTCCCATACTGGGCCCATCAACATGCTGTCACCGTACCTTAGTAGCTTTTATGATCTACCCCTAAAATATTTTTGTAATGTAGTTACAGTGTGTGCAGGAAAAAAAAAAGGGTTTTATATTTGGAATCAGCAAATTTAGCCTAAATCACTCTTTGTTGCCTACTACTGAGCTAACATTGAAAAAAATTCCTAACCTCTCTGACTCAGATGCCTATCCTATAACTTGGTATTAATTACCATGCTGACTACTTCTCAGACTGTAGTTGAATGAAAATGAGATAAAGAAAATTAAAACCATGTTGTAAACTGTAAAGTTTACATAAATAAAGGTGCTATTAAACTGCTCCTGAAAAGCCCCCCCACACCCTACAACCCAGCAAAACTGATTTTCCTGAGAATGGGGTCATAGAACAAAGGCATTAATGGAAATACCTTAAATATTGTGGAATCCCATTCAAGATATTCAACTTCAAGAATAATCTTTAGTAATTATTGCTTATAAAGTGCATTGTAATGTGCTTTATAGTGTACATTATCTCTTTGATACTCACAATTATTCTGTGAGGTGGGCATTATTACTGCCATTCGCAGATGTGGAAACTGAGCCGGAAAGCAATAAAATGGCTTGCCCACGTCAAAGGGCCAGTAAATGGACTGCAGCTTAGCCTGAGCCTCCCAAACCTTCCGAGGCTCTTTCAACTGTGCCATGCTCGTCTTCAAAGTCGTCAGTAGTCTGTCACTTTATAGTGAGAATTTTCCAGAACACATAGGGCTAATTGACTCAAGCTGTATGAAGTAAGAGACTACTTTCTTAAACTGAGTTGTATGCTTTTATTTCTGGAAACGTTTTGATCCTCCACACCCTGCAGTTGCCAAGATGAGAGGGACTCGTGTTTCAACTTTAACTATACTTGTGCGTAAATAAAGAGCTTTCAATAGCCAACATCTCAGGGACTATTGAAAGAAAGCTAAGGGCTTGCTTTCTCTGCCAGGATCATCATACATTATTAAAGTGTAGAGCAGCCATTTTGAGCAACAGTTTTATAAGAAAATATCAGCACCCCAAATTCTATCACTCCTTCAAATTGCTAGTTCTGGGTAAAAAGTTACCAGGTATATTTAAATTTTCTAATCACACCAGATGGGGTCTATGATACCCATTCTTTGGGGGCTAATGTGATACCCATTAGAGTTGATTAGGTCTGAACCCAGGATTTAGTGCCTATAGATTGCTGATCCTGTCTTGAGTTCACACAACAATCAATACAAAGACTGAACAATGCTAACATTTAGATCTATCTTGGATTGTGAGGGTTTCTGTTTGTGATTTTAAAACAATGCCTTGGCATGAGAGCAAAACACCACTCTCATACTCCCTTGGGCTAAAGAATTTTCAGTAGATGGTGCTTCTGGTCTGACTTCCTACTCTCAGCTTTCATGCCTCTAGATTACAACTCACCCTCCCAAGTGGAGCCGTACTTACTTGACGGCTGGGAAAGTACCAGCTACAGCAGAGTCCTGTTTACGACTGTCCTCTTCAGTGCAGCAAGAAGCAAAAGCAGTGGAGTACGCAGGTAGCACTTGTGTCTCAAAGCAAGGGGGGACTTGCAAACACAAAACAAAGCCAAAGGAAAGAAACCGAAGATCCCACTCTTCATCTATCAAGCACTATGTCTCGCCCTGCACCCAGAAAACCAGAATACCACAAAATAGTAAGATCTTTTTATCAGCATGTTCTCAAAGATATTTTATTCTAGTTCAGAGAAAATGTTTTAAGTGACTTCTGATTTATTTTGCAAGGCGATGCTATAAGTAGAGTTTTTCAGTGGAGTAAGGGAGCGTTTGGTGAAGTGAATCGTAAACAACACCTCTGGGAATAGTTACAATCTCTTACATACCGAACAGAATAATCGATTCTTACATAGTCCAGGGTCTTCTTTTCCGACTGGTTAGATCTACAAAAGTGTCAAATTTTTCTTGTCTCTGACAGAAAATGTGAAAAGATTAAGCAATTTTTTTTGTATTTCATACTTGTAATTTGTTGTATTTTGTACTTCAGGAGACAAGAAACAAAATGCATGGAAAATAGTTGATTATATATTAAATTAAATAGGACTAGTGGATCAAAAAACTTGGGATTAAAAGATTGCTTTTAAACATAGATTCCCTAGTCCTAGATGTAAGGGGTTATTGTTGTAATTTGGTATGTGTTATTATCTTTTCTACATATTCCCAGTTGAGAGTTATTTTTAAAACTCAACTATTTGCAGATTAGATGTAGATATTTTTCTTTAATCCTCTCTTATAGGTTTAGGCATTCACAGTTATACTAGTATATGTGGGAGCTCATCATTAAGTTTAAAGCTCTGTTAATTATTTCAGGCAACTGATGGGCAATTGCTTAAAATTAAGTAATTTCATCCATGGGTACTTAAAATTGTATGACTAACCCAAGCACAGCCCAGTTTGAAATGTCTACAGATGCCCCCTCTGGCATTCTAGGGTCTTGATTTATTTTTATTGAGGCTCTCAAATGCTAAAAAATATTGTACATCATTTACATTGTACCTACATCATTTGATAAAATCTCATATTTATCCTAATATATCCCAAACCTCCTGAAATAGCTAATGGTATTATATTTTTCATATATAAAAAATTATTATTTTTTAAAATTGACCTTCCTTGTGATAAGTTGTATGGATTTGAGATTCAATTGGATATGTTGTTCAAGGTACAGCCTTTGGCCATGAAGCAGAATGGAGAAAACTGGCCTTTATGGGTATTGAACTTAAAAGTCACTGGAAGTAAAATATAGTTTGTACCCACCCTTCATAATGAGAGAGAGATCGACAGAAAGAAAGAGAGATAGAAAAGAAAACGAAAATGCCATTATTTTAGCTTGGCCTTTATAAATGGACACAGTGCTGAGGATATGGTATATAGGTATCTCCTTTTCAAATTCTTTTTTTTTTTTTTTTGCTAGTGATAGTAACTATGTTTTCACCCCCCTTTCCCTTCCCCTTTGCTTATTTTTATGATGTAATATTGGCACATAGCAGTAATTTATTTTCTGCTGTGGTTCCTGATATACTAAGCAGAAATGTACTAATATAGGCATTTCTTGTGACTTATTATTAGGTTCTTGAAATTTTTAAATGAGAACAAAATTAAAATTGAGTACATGATGACCCTTCCATGATTTGTTTGACAGTATTTTTCTTCAAATCTCTTGCTTTACATCCTTTCTTTCCTGGTAGAAATATTAATGTATTTATTATTTGCTTATACCTGGATTATATATATTAGTGTCCTTAATGTATATAATATATTTCTACATATATTTATGACATTTTTATTTATATTTTCAACATTAATTATGTCCATATGTGCTATCTCATATTTAGATTCTATCCATTTAAAATTATTTAGTGATAATAAATATTCTACTCGACTAAAAACATTGTCATGATATAAACCGATAAGTAAGGGAGTAGACACTGGTGGTATTGGGCCAATTTTGGAAGTATTTGGATCAAAATTATGTAATATTTTATAGCAGCCCCTTTGTTGAATAAACAATTGTATTGGTTTGTTGAGACATTTCTGCCCATGATTAAAAGAAGGCATTAAATACATATTATCAGGCCTTATTTTCCCCTGCGGGTTAGGCTACCTGTCCAAGACACCTGGGCCTAGCGGTAATGACCTCTCTTCTAACCTGGAATCCACATTTGACCTTTCATGAAAATACGTAATTATGCACAAGATAAGATTGGTTTCAACAGAGGTAATCCCTAGTACCGCCATCTTCCACCCACTTCTACTCAAAACATGCCTTCTTTTGTGCACCTCAGCGATAACTGCTGTGTGTGGAGGGGGCACCTGCAGTCTCCGGCTTCATCCCGGCTCTGCCAGCTGCTGGCTAGTTGGGCAAGTCACTCATTCCTCCTGAGGCCCCATCCCCTCCTCTGTAGGACTGAGAGCATTGGAATAAATTATCTCTAATATCCCCTTTCCATTCTTGATAGTATTCATGGTAGACGCAAAACAGAGACTTTCTAAAATGGATTGATTGTGCTTTGTGTTGTTTCCGTATTTTCAACCTATCTATGTGAAGCCAAACCTAAATTATCTGCATTTTCAGTTTTAATTTTTAATTCACTCTGAATATAAGGCACATTTTGGAGATCTATAAGGAAGTACAAGTTCTCTCTCTCTCTCTCTTTTTTTTTTCTAAGTATAAAGAACAAAACCATAAATTTCCTGCTGCAGTTGGATTCATCCCGATGGTCTTCCTGGCAGGTCTGGAACCCATTAGGAAGTATGCAGACTCATGACAAGTCTCACCCAGTTATGCCTCCAACCGAAAACATGGACAGCATCTACCAAAGGCCATTCTAGAACAACAGGAATTTATACTAGCAATTACTATTTCTTCAGAAACTTTCTCCATGAAAATAATATTGCAAGTTATACCATACAAACAAATGCAGAGAAAGATTTCTTATGTTAAATTAATTTTATTTCATAGCCCCCCATGCCCCCGCCGCCCCCAGCAATGTATGCAAATGTGGGTAGAATGGAGAGTGGAAAAGTGAACAGACCATCTGGAAGTCTGCATCCAACTAAAAGCCAGAGCAGTGTATTATTTGTAACGGCCTATAACGTGAAACTACCCATTTTTCTCCAGAACAAAGATCTCTTTGTCCTAACCTATGGAGCTCTGGTTGCCCAACTGTGCAAGGATTATGAAAAAGATGAAGATGTGAATACATATTTAGACAAAATGTAAGTAGAAGTCTTTCATTCTTATGGACTGTGCATTGTTTCTTAGCACCCTCTGCATTTCCCCACCCTGACTTCTCTTGCTCCATCCCACTGGCTCATCTTCTATCTGAATAAATAACATCTTAAGGCTAGACATCATTTCTGCCAGCTGACATTTGGGTTGTCATAAAATATAAGAGTGGGAAGGGACTTTTCCCATGTATATCAGACATGGAATGTTTTCTTTTTAGTTGGAAATCATTTCTTTGCTAGTCATTTTTAAGCAAAGGAGGTGGTAAAACACTTTTTTCTTTTAACATGATGGATCATCAAATTTGATTTTTTTCAGAAAGCTTTTGTTCTAACATAACTCCTTCCACTAACTATATATATATATATATATATATATATATATATATATATATGCTTACATAAGCATAGACTGTCTGTGGAAGGATACGCAAAAAGCTACTAATGGACCCTTTCAGGTGTCTCCATTGGTTGGAGCATTGTGGGGTACACCAAAAGGGTACAAGTTTGATCTTCAGTTGGGTCGCATGTTTCTCTCTCTCTCTCTCTCTCTCTCTCTCTCTCTCTCTCTCTCTTTCTCTCTCTCCTCTCTCTCCCCTCTCCCTTCCCTTCCACTCTGAAAAATCAATGGGGAAAATATCCTCAGGTGAGGATTATAAAATATATATATATATATATATATATATATATATATATATTCTATATAATAAAATCCTAATATGCAAATCAACCAAACAGTGGAACAACTGATCGCTATGATGCGCACTGACCACCGGGGGGGCAAATGCTCAACGCAGGAGCTGCCCCTTGGTGGTCAGTGCGCTCCTACAGGGGGAGCACTGCTCAGCCAGAAGCTGGGCTCATGGCTGGCAAGCGCAGTGGTGGTGGCAGGAGCAGCAGTGCTAAGGACCCCTCAGGGGATGTCCACCTAAGCCAGCAGGCGGACATCCCCCAAGGGTTCCTGGACTGTGAGAGGGTCCAGGCCGGGTTGAGAAACCCTCCCCCGCCCCCACCCCCAGTGCACGAATGTTGTGCACCAGGCCTTCTCTCTCTCTCTCTCTCTCTCTCTCTCTCTCTATATATATATATATATATATATATATATATATACTAGGGGCCCGGTGCACGAAATTCGTGCACTGGGTGTGTGTGTTGGGGGGGGGGGAGTGTCCCTCAGCCCAGCCTGCCCCCTCTCACATACTGGGAGCCCTCAGGCGTTGACCCCCATCACCCTCCAATCTCAGGATCAGCCCCTTGCCCAGGCCTGACGCCTCTGGCCTAGGCGTCCGGCCCGGGCAGCGGGGACCCGCAGCTGCCCCACAATCGTGGGCTTCGCTTTAGGCCCAGGCAAGGGACCCCTAGCTCCTGGGACTGCCAGCTTCGACCGTGCCCAGCTCCCATCGCTGGCTCCACCCCTACTTCCTGCTATCACTGGCCAGGGCAGAAAAGGCGCCTGATTCTCCGATCATGGCTAGGGGGCAGGGCAAAGGCGGCCCCAGGGCCACCTTTGCCCTGCCCCCCAGCTCTTAGCTCCCCCCTGGGTTTCCGATCACTGTCAGTGGCAGGGGGCTTCTTCCTGCTTTCCCTTTCACCTCCCTGCATTGTGCCTACATATGCAAATTAACCGCCATCTTGTTGGCAGTTAACTGCCAATCTTAGTTGGCAGTTAATTTGCATATAGCCCTGATTAGCCAATGAAAAGGGTAGCTCGTATGCCAATTACCATTTTTCTCTTTTATTAGTGTTGATAGTTAGTGGAACCCACTTCTTCCATTTTAAATGCTCATTATTCTTGTCTTTATTAATGGAGATTCCTTTTGCACAAATTCAGCCTTTAAATTTCTCAGGATAATTATATGAACACTAGAGGCCCGGTGCACGAAATTCGTGCACTGGGTGGCAGGGGGGAGTGTCCCTCAGCCCAGCCTGCCCCCTCTCACATACTGGGAGCCCTCAGGCGTTGACCCCCATCACCCTCCAATCGCAGGATCGGCCCCTTGCCCAGGCCTGACGCCTCTGGCCTAGGCGTCCGGCCCGAGCAGCAGGGACCTGCAGTGGCAGCGGGGGGCACTGCGATCGGCGGGCTCCACCCCTGCCCCTGCAGGACGCCTCTGGCTGAGGCGTTCAGCCTGGGCAGGGGACCCTCATTTCCCCCCATCACTTGTTCTGCCCCCAGCCCAGGCCTGATGCCTCTGGCCTGGCCTAGGCATCTGGCCCGGGCAGCGGGGACCTGCAGTGGCAGCGGGGGGGGGGGGGGGGGGGGGGCGCCGCGATTGGCGGGCTCCACCCCTGCCCCTGCAGGACGCCTCTGGCTGAGGCATTCGGCCTGGGCAGCGGGGACCCACAGCTGCAGCGGCCCCGCGATCATGGGCTTCGCTTTAGGCCCAGGCAAGGGACCCCTAGCTCCTGGGACTGCCAGCTTCGACCGTGCCCAGCTCCCATCGCTGGCTCCACCCCTACTTCCTGCTATCACTGGCCAGGGCAGCAATGGCACCTGATTCTCCGATCATGGCTGGGGGGCAGGGCAAAGGCGGCCCCAGGGCCGCCTTTGCCCTGCCCCCCAGCTCTTAGCTCCCCCCTGGGTTTCCAATCACTGTCAGTGGCAGGGGGCTTCTTCCTGCTTTCCCTTTCGCCTCCCTGCATTGTGCCTACATATGCAAATTAACCGCCATCTTAGTTGGCGGTTAACTGCCAATCTTAGTTGGCAGTTAATTTGCATATAGCCCTGATTAGCCAATGAAAAGGGTAGCTCGTATGCCAATTACCATTTTTCTCTTTTATTAGTGTTGATTATGTTATTGCTCAATAATAAAACATCTGTCAGCCATGGCCGGGTAACTCAGTTGGAGTGTTGTCCCTATAGGCCAAGGTTTCCGGGCTCATGCAAGAAACAACAAATGAATGCATAAATAAGTGAAATAGCAAATCAGTGTTTCTCTCTCTCTCCTCTCTTTTCTCTTTCTAGAGTTGATAAATAAAAATAAAAAATAATAAAATATCTGTCAACATTTTTAAACTTCTTAATTATGGGTTCTGAAAAGGGTTCTAACAGGACAATGACTGAAAAATCTGTAGAAGATTTAATCAGACAGGTTGAATGGGAAATTTAGCCTAGCTGAGTTGAGCATTTTAGAGCTTTTAAAAAGGGTTCACTGTATTTTCAGTTAGAATACAGGAAAAAACAAACAAACCATAAAATAAATATTAAACATTTTTTTCTCTCAAAACCTTGGGTTTTCTTTCTTTTTTATGTGCTTATTATTTTTTTCTATTAGAAAGTTCTTTTTCATTGTCCTGTATTTATTTTGATCCGTGTACTTCTTTTTTTTTTTTCATTTCTTCTTAATTAGTCAGAAGCACTTCCTTGGCTAAACTGTCAGTAAGAGTGGGAGCTGCGTAAGCTATTTTACACTCGGGTCACACTGCAACCGGCCACATAATGTGTCCAGAAGTTACACCATTTTATTTAGCTTATGTTAGATTTGCATTGTTGTGGGGAACATAGGTAGAAAATACAGAAATTCGCTTATTTGGCTAAAAAAAAATTATCTCTGGTTAGCTACTACTTGAGTGCACATTTTAACAAATATGAATGAAATATTAGTTAAAGAATAAATTTTGAGAGGCTGCCAAAAGGACTTGCCTTAAGAAACACAATAATTCACATCTGGATATCTTTAATAGCTCCTGCATCTTACATTTTTAATTTGATATATAAGTAAACAAAATATCTACTTTGCAGAAGCAAACCCTTTGACCAAAGCAATATCTATGTGTATATACGGCGCTGACCATAACGTGCTGGCTTCCCGTCACTATTCCCAGTGGCCAAGCCTGTGTGTGTGCATAAAAATTAGAAACACTGAGAACATTTTTAAAATCCTGGTACAACTATTTCTGTGAAGTATACATTCTGTTTTTAAAAAGTCTATTCTGTGAGAGCTTCCTGCCTAGAATCACAAAACATTTTTCTTGAAAGGCAAGTAAGCTAAATTTAATATCGCCATCCCCTCGGAAAAATTAATAGAATATCGCTGGATTTAGTGAATTAATGAGCACTCTGACATCAAATCTGTCTCGCCCCTTCTTAGGCCCTAGGAGCAAATATTGCCTCTACAAACTTTGGTGTCTTTATCCTGCTGGGTGTTCTGTTGCTCCATTCAAGTCATTTCACTGGTTTATGTGCATGTTGCTGTGAAATGAAAAGCCCGGTTTTGTGTCAGTGGTTTTGCAAAGGAAGTCTTGTTCTTCTTTATTTCCACCACGAAGGTCATATTTCCTCAACTAGATTGAAAGTTCTTAGGCTGATCTTGCTGAAGGTGTCTGCTAGCCATCTTAGCCACATACTCAGGTCACATCTCAATAAAATGCTTTCACAATTGTACTGCAAGTACTACTCAAGCTATTCGTTGTGAGGTAGAGCTATTACAAATATTTTCTCCCAAGTCCCACAGATTCAGTTTCCCTGAAATGAAAAAATGAATTTTCTGAACTTGGCTCTGTTTTCCTTTCACAAAAACTCAGAGTTCTAGCTGTGGACATCTACACTAGCAACAAAAATTGATTTTTCTATTCCCCTCATCCCCTCCTTCTAGAGCCCACCCCAGGCATGCCTGCCCTCCTACCACACTAACTCTGCTAAGAGAAGAATGAGCATCTAGGTACCACACCTGTAGCAGACCACAAGTTAACTGACCCTCATTCTCAACAGCTAATGATGAGAAAGTTAGTTGCTAATGAGAAACATTAGGCCACAAATACCAACCAGCCTTATTTACCTTTAGTGTGCAAAGCCAAGTTTGGGCCATCCCTGACTCCTCAAATTCCTTTGCTTGTAGGTTAGTTAATATTCCCTGGATGTGCTGCAGAGAGAGGAGGAGGAGGAGGGGGAGGGCGAGGGGGAAGAGGAGGAGAGAGATTTGTTGTTCCACTTATTTATGCATTCATTGGTTGATTCTTGTATGTGCCCTGACTGGAGATGGAACTTGCAACCTAGGTGTATCAGGACAACTCTGTAACCCACTGAGCTACCCGGCCAGGGCCTTGCTGCCCTGTTTCTGTGGTCTGTGGGGCAAATAAGAAGCCCACTGTTAAATAGCCATTTGACTTGTCACGTTAGGTTTAGTTTGTAACTAGATGAATCCATTCTTAAACACTGACAAACAGCACTAAGTACTCAAATATTATTTCCAGACCAGTCTTTCCTTCATCCACAGGGGATATGGCATTGGAACGCGGCTGGTGGAAGACTTTTTGGCTCGATCTTGTGTGGGACGATGCCACAGTTATTCAGAAATTACAGACATAATTGCCCAGGTAAGAGCATTTTTAGCTCTGTCAATATGTTTTGAAACCCTTTGATTCGTCCTGAGTTTGGTGGTTTTCTGCTCTGATTGAAGAGGTTCCATATGTATCCATTATTAGGTGAGAAGAGAGAGGATTCCGATCAAAAAGCATTTTATTTCAGCACAGAGATAAAGCTATTGAGAACACAGATAAATGCTTCCAGGCATTTAAGCATCTATCGATTTTTCTGACCAAGTGGTATGTGTCCCACACTGGGGAAAATGTTTTAGAAGGTAAGCAGAAGGGAAGTGTAATAAGGCAGCCTTATAACACACAGGCCCAGAACCAATTTCTTCATGTAATCATTTTCAGCAGGTGGAAGGAGGTAGCCTTTGCCTGTGTCAGAGAACCTGGTAGCCATTTCATTCCAGAACAAGTGTTTTCCCAAGAGAAAAAGGAAGCTTCCTAGAAATGTATGTGCTCTAAGAACTTTCACAGCCCCGAGAGGCAGCGTGGAATCATCTGGGACTAGATCAAATTTTCGATAGAAGATGAGATTGGGAAACGCATCCTTAGCCAGAATTCCTTGCCTTGTTCATTTGTGAGACATCTGCGTGGATAAGAGATATTGATATGATCCAGGAATGCTGCCTCCACGTTTTCACAACTGACCAATTTAGTTAGTCTCATTCTTCTTTTCTCTTGTCACCCTTGATGGGGTCATCCATTGTCATATTGACTCTTCACAGTAGTGTCAATAATAGTTCTACCTAGCGGTTTGTGATTTTAAATGCAGCTTTACATATTTCTTGTCTTTCATTTTTACAGTATTCCTGTGAAGCAGGCAGACTAGGAGTTCTTATCCCCACTTTCCAGATAAGCAAACTGAGCCCCAGAAAGAATTTGATAAGCATTAAATACTAGTATATGTGAAAAATATTGTACATTAAAAAACAATCCAAATGAAAGATTTTCCCATTTATTGTTATTCTTTCTTTTATTATTTCATGGCTAGTGAATCATAAAGTTGAAATTAAAATCTAGGCTTTCTAGTCTTAGTGTAGTGAGTTTACCACACTACTAAACAGGTTATATTTTTTTCTCTCTTTCCATATTTGCAGCCTATAATTAAGATCTTGAAGCAGTAGTTTGTAAAATGAAATAGATTTTCACTAAACCAGTTCTATGGGCAATACTACCAGAATATGAGCTATTTTGATGGAAATCAAATATTCACAATATATAAATGTAGATGGTTGTGTCCTATTTCTGTAAAAAGTGCCATTGGAATATTGATGGGGACTGTATTGAACTTATAGATCACTTGGTGTAGTATGGATATTTTAATAATATTAAGTTACCCAATCCATGAACACAGGATGTCATTCCATTTGTTTGTATCTAATTTCTTTCATCAGTGTTTTATAGTTTCCAGTAAATAAGTCTTTCACCTCCTTAATTAAGTTTATTCCTAGTATTTTATCCTTTTTTTGGTGCTATTGTAATAAGATTGTCTCCTTAATTTCTTTTTTGAATAGTTTATTGGTAGTATGTAGAAACACAACTCATTTTTGTTTGTTGATTTTGTATCCTGCAACTTTTCTGAAATAATTTCTTAGTTTTAACAGTTTCTGTGTGTGTGTGTGTGTGCGTGTGTGTGTGTGTGTGTGTGTGTGTAGTCGTTAGGATTTTCTACATATAAGATCATATCATCTGCAGAAAGATAATTTTACATCTTTCTTTCCAATGTGGATGGCTTTTATTTCTTTTTTCTTACCTTGTTGATCTGGCTAGGACTTCCAGAACTGTGTTGAGCAGGAGTGAAGCTTGCAATTTTTCACCGTTGAATATAGCAAAGGGGAATGGATAATCTCTTTCACAAATGGTTCTGGGAAAACTGGACGTCCACACACAAAAGAATGGAATTTGACCCTTACCCTAGAGCAGTGATGGCGAACCTTTTGAGCTCGGTGTGCCAGCATTTTGAAAAACCCTAACTTAACTCTGGTGCCATGTCACATATAGAAATTTTTTGGTATTTGCAACCATAGTAAAACAAAGACATATTTTTGATATTTATTTTATATATTTAAATGCCATTTAACAAAGAAAAATCAACCAAAAAAATGAGTTCACGTGTCACCTCTGACACGCGTGTCATAGGTTCGCCATCACTGTCCTAGAGCATACACAAAAATCAACTCAAAATGGATTCTAAACTTCCACTCTTATTGCAAGTTTCCTTCTTACCAATGAAGAGAACATGTTGCCACCCTCACCCTTCTTTTGTGCAGACGGGTTGTCTCCCGGTCTTTGCACTTTCCTTCAAAGGCCTGGTGTCCTCCCCCTTAATAATTTTCACTTCTCCAGCAAAATATTCTTTCACATGTGGGAATGATGTCATCCAATTCGGGAGCAGTTGAACGCAGATGAAGGGTCAGGTTTTAGTTATGTATTCACCACGGATGCTTTGCTTATAATTAGCTTTCATTAAAAGGTCTGGCCTTTGGCTGCACTGTCTCATCCATCCTTGCAGTCTCTGCTCAGAGGAGGTGGATGTCAGATGTGAGAGTCGGTTTTATAGAGAAGTGGGCAAGATCAGAGGAGGCTTAGTGCTGCCTGGGGAGCATAGCAGGAACAGGAGCAGAACCCGATGGTTGTGACTTGTTTGGCCGCCCTCCCAAGACCACACATTTAGACAGAACACTGGCATTGTCCTTGTTGAGTACTTCATCTGCACATCGTGGCCACCACAGAACTCATGATCTCTGTCCTGGTTCCAGAGAAGGGAAGAGAGGGAAGCAGAGAAAGAAGAAGAAAGCCATGTCCAGATGAGTGAAGTGAGTCATCTAAGAGCTAGTTAGTGAAAGACTATACGTAGGAACAGGTCCCCTGATCTCATGCTCTCCTCTACACTCCTCTGCCTCTGGGAGAGGACAATCATGTGACTTCATATATTACTAACTCCCCCCTCTCGTTTTCCTCACTTTGCCTTTTCCAAGGGGAAAGTAACTCTATCGCTAAGCTTCTGATAATTTTTTTGGACAGGCTTTAGACCTCAAATTGCACCATCTAGTGGTATAAAAACAAATCCCATGACAGAGACCAAATTATATTCAGTCAGCCTTATCTGTATATATAAAACCCTAATATGCAAATAAACCGAACGGCGGAACAACTGAACACCAAACAACCAGTCACTATGACGTGCGCTGACCACCAAGGGGCGCGTGCAGAATATGGTGAGCATCGGCAGCAGGTGGCAGAGCGCCGAACATGGCGGGTGTCAGCCCCAGCGGGCTGGTGGAGCAGGTAAACAGGGGCACCAGACCAAGGTGGGGTGCCGGTCGCTGTCATCAGGGAGAGCCTCTCGTGGTTAACAAAAATTCTTTGCTCCTGGGAGCCGCGGTCCTGCCTGGCACTAGAGCCCCGCTCACACCCGCTGCTGGCTCCCGGCACTGGCCCTGATCACTCGGCGCCGTCAGCAGGTGCAAGCAGCAGCTGCCAGCCCCGATCACCCCTGAGGGCTTCTCCACCTCCCCCTGCTCCTGAGGGGCGATCGGGGCAGCAGCCACCGCTCACACCTGCTGCTGACACTGGCCCCAATTGCTCCACACCATCAGCGGGTGTGAGCGGGGCCGGCGCTGTCAGTGTGTGGGAGCAGCAGCAGTGGGAGCAGGGCTGCTGGCAGAGAGGGGACTGGGGGCTACGGCGGGAGGGGCCAGGTGGGGGCACAGAGGATGGGCCGAGACCCGCCCCTGTGCCCACTGCAGCCTTGCAGCCCACAGTTCCTTTCAAGGTGCACAAATTTGTGCACTGGGCCCCTAGTATTCCATATAAAGAAGGGATGGCAGGCTAATTCTAAAGCCATCTTCCTGCAACATTAAAAGGTATTTTTATTTTTCAATTATAATTCATAGTCAATATTATTTTCTTTTAGTTTCAGGTGTACACCCACATAGTGGCTAGACAATCGTATACTTTACAAAGTGAGCCCCCCAATATTTCAACTACCCACCGACAAAAAGGTATTCATTTTTAAATTGTGATATTATCATATTTAAATCTGCTTTTTGTAGTGATTGTCTCAAAATACAACACATTTTAAATAAGACATATAACAAATTGTTAGCATTATAAAATGATATGTTAATAAACTAGTAATAGAGATTTTTCTGAAGAAAAGTTCAAAGTAATTCCCACCTATTATCTATTTTTTCCGTGCAAGAGCTTTGTGAAGTAGAGAGCATCTATCATTAGCCCCATTTTACTCATGATGTAATTAAGCCTTAGATGACATCACCAGAGACAGGTAGAAAAGCCAGCTTACACTTTATTTCTCTGACCTGATTCCAGTGCTTTTTAAAAAATATAATTGTTCCTCTAAAATATACCTTTGAAGATTTTCTCCTGCTATGGTCATTGTTTTGAGAAAAATGAAAATGTGGAATTTGCAGCAGAGTTACCTTAGCTGATTTTAGTTGTAATAACGAAATATTAGAGAGTTTAACTATAATTTAACAGGAACAAATCTCTTTCAGTTTGTTATAAGGACAAGTAGAAAATGCAATTGTACCTCTCTCTGGTTTAAGGTCTAAAAAACACCTCCTGAGATACATAAAAATATTTTTCATGGTTTCCAAACACATTTTTGATGAAGTTTTCTTATTAGGAGAAGCTAATTAGAGAAAAACTTGATCATTAAAATACAAATGATCATAAAGGCTAGGCTTGACAAGAACTAGGATAGTGTTGCCTTTTAAAAGTAACTTAAAGCCAAAACCGGTTTGGCTCAGTGGATAGAGCATCGGCCTGCGGACTGAAAGGTCCCAGGTTCGATTCCGGTCAAGGGCATGTACCTTGATTGCGGGCACATCCCCAGAGGGAGATGTGCTGGAGACAGCTGATCAATGTTTCTCTCTCATCGATGTTTCTAGCTCTCTATCTCTCTCCCTTCCTCTCTGTAAAAAATCAATAAAATATATATTTTTTAAAAAAAGTAACTTAAACGCAAGGAGCTCTGATCCTCATCAGATTCAGAGCAGTGGTGTAACCAAATCTAATGCGGCAGAGAGGGAAAGGGAAGAGTCCTCATCCCGCTCAGCCCCATTCCCTCGGTGTGCCCCTGAGAAAGTCGCTGAGCGGGGCTGAAACTCAGTTGCCATACCTGTCAGATGAGGCCTCTTCCAGCTAAAGTTCTCCTGAATTTCAGGTATTGCTTTCTCTAGCTAAAATCTGGACACCGAACTATCATTATAAACAGCTGAGCGTCCTGGTTGTGACTTCCAAGGCCTCCTCCAAAGCGTTCATACTTTCCAGTTACTGACAGTGTTACCAGCTGCTCAGCCCAGCGTGGACAAGCTTCTCACTGTCAGGCCAATGTCATGACGATGGTTGTGCTGAGGGGCACAGAGGGACTTTATGATTTTTCAGGATAAACATCACATCATTGGTATTGTCACGGTAGAATGAAATTTTAAAACACAACACAAAATATATTCAAAATATAAAGATACTTTCAAAACTCAAAATTCTGATCTTTATGTTAAAAAATTGGAACCCAATATGTTGTACATGTTGGAAATTCTGGAAAGCAAAAATGAGATATTTTTCTTTTGATAGTATGCATTGAAACTTTGCCTTAATTAAATGCTATAAACAATGATTTTTTGTGTGTGTGTATGAGTGATATAAAATCAATGAAATAGTTGAAAGGAAATGTTCATAGGAGGCAAAGAAAAAAGGAAAAGAAAATGCCTAAAGTGGGGAAGGAAATCTAAATGGTGAATGTTGTCAGCATGAACTCTAGAGCAAGATTTAGGAGTATAATCCAGAAAGGAATCTCAATGCCAGAGGGATTTTTTAAAACTAGGGAATCATTTTTATTTATAAACTGCTCTACTTAAGAGGAGAGTTGAGTCTATACAGAAGGGTTCCAGCAAACCACACTAGTCATACGTCTTTTGTCCTAATTCTGATCTGAAGGCACAAAACTGCCAGGGCTGAATTTATTCAAGTTATCCAAATGCTTTGAAGCCTAAAACCCCCAAATCACAGAGTATTGGCAGCTCCATGCCATGGAAGTGCAGTCTCCGTCCAGGTTTGTACTCAGAAGCACCGATTTAACACCTCAACAGGGACATTCAAATCTGACTTGATTAGACGTTTCCAGAGGGGTGTGCCTTTCTTTTTTTAAAATATATTTTATTGATTTTTTACAGAGAGGAAGGGAGAAGGATAGAGAGTTGGAAACATCGAGGAGAGAGAGAAACGTCAATCAGATGCCTCCTGCGCACCCCCTACTGGGGATGTGCCCACAACCAAAGTACATGCCCTTGACCGGAATTGAACCTGGGACCCTTCAGTCCATAGGCCGACACTCCAGCCACTGAGCCAAACCGGTTAGGGCAAGGGTGTGTCTTTCTTGAAGGAGAGTGAGTGAGGGCCCAGTCGGGAGACAGAAGCCACACAATCATTTCAGCAAGCAAAGTTTAATATAAAAAGTTATTAACTATATAGGTGATTAGCTACTAAGAAAGAAAAAATATGCCAAAGAATTCCTTAGTGCTGAGAGAGAATACCCAAAAAAAGAAAACATTTTTTAAAATATATTTTTTATTGCTCTCAGAGAGGAAGGGAGAGGGAGAGAGAGATAGAAAACATCAATGATGAGAGAGACTCATTGATGGGCTGTCTCCTGCACACACCCCCCCCCCCCCCCGCACCCACAACTGGGAATCGAGCCTGCAACCTGGGCATGTGCCCTTATTGAAAATTGAACCAAGACCTCCTGGTTCATAGGTCGACGCTCAACCATTGAGCCTTGCTGGTTGGGCAGCTTCTTTTGTATATATTTCTATTCCTCATCTAACTAAAGCAAAAGTGTTTTACAAAGAACAGAATAATACAGAGTTTTATTGAGTCATGGTAATATAAACAAACTTCATTTGATTTGATACTTTATTGTATTATTCATTAAAGTTATCTTTCATTTCTGGGATAGTTCATTTCCCCAACATGTCTGTAAGCTTTTCAAAGGGAAGAATAATTCCAGGGTTTGGCCCATCAGAACATTGTAGACATATGTTACATGTGACTGAATGGCAAACCAGAATATTGTAGACATATGTTACATATTACTGAAGTGAATTTAGAACATGTTTGAAGATCTTACCACACATCTGTACACTGTTGCTCCTCCTACTCTTTCCAGAAGAGGGCAGTAGTCCACATTCATCTCCAAATTAAAGTCTCCTCTTCACCTTGCACTTTAACACCCATCACTTGCAGCCCCCTTATTTCAACAGTACTTACTACTACATTGAAAATCCAAACCTGTCTGGTTACTCACAGTAACAAATCCACAATAACAAGATTTGCACTGCAATGGAATTCTGGACAGGAAAATATCTGATTCTTATTAAACAATAGACAGTGAATTCATCTTGATAATTTTATTGAAACCCTTTATTTTCCCCCACTATTTTATATGATTGTAGATAATTGCAGGAGAGGTGGAGTCATTCTTGCTACACTGAAGTCAACTGTGATTATAAAATGCAAGCATTAAATAGAATCAAATTACTAGATATTACATTTCCCTTAACCTAATGGGCATATATCTCTTCCAGTTTATTATGAGGCTAAATAGAAAATGCAATTATACCTCTCTCTGACTAAAATCTAAAAAAAATCTTCTTAGTTACACAAAAATATATTCGATGGTTTCAAACACATGTATAGTAACAGTTTTATTAAGAAAAGCAAATTAGACATAAATTAATCATTTCCATTTATTACAGGAAATATTTGAAATGTAGCCTAAAATTCATCATGGAGCCAAATTGTGTTAGCTAGACCCCTTTAGGTTGGAGTCACATCAGGCCACAGGGGTTTATTGAAAGGATATCCTGGGACACCATAGCTAGGCTTCATGGGAGAACAGAAATCAGAAAATCCTTCCATTTCCCTTGTCATCTCAGGAGCAGGCATTTGCACTTCCCCACCTACTTCACTCCTCCGCAGTTTTGGTGACTCAGCTATTCTCTGCTTACTTTGCTCTTGCAACTAATTACTAAGATCTTCTTTAAATAAATTTTTTTTATTTTTCAATTATAGTTGACATATAATATGACACTAGTTTCAGTGTAGAACACAGTGATTAGACATTTATATGCCTGACAAAGTGGTCACCCCAATAAGCCCAGTACCATCTGACACCGTAATATCACACACTGTTATTACAATATTACTGACCATATTCTTTACGCTGTACTTCACATCTCTGTGACTGTTTTCATGACTGGCAATTTATACATTTGATCCCTTCCCCTTTCTATTCTTTTTCTTTTAAAAAATGTATCTTTATTTTTGAAAGTATTACAGATGTCCCCTTTCCCCCCATTGATGCTCTCCACCACCCTTCCCTCCCCCTTCACCGCACTGCTTCCCTTTCTTCCCTCGGCATCAGTCCTTCGGCCGCCTCACAGTGTCCGCTTGGCTAACGCTTACTTTCTTTTCTCCACGTATCTTTTGTCTTTTGTCCAGTCACCCAAACCGTGACTCTCTCTGTCTCATATTCAAAGTCCCAACCTGTCCAGTCAATCAGTAGCCCTCTGTTGCCCAGAGTTTTCGTGCTAGGCCACTGCCAGGCCTGTAACCAAACGATGGGGCTGGTTGCCCGGCCTCTCAAATGCCCATTCTAGTCTATTAATTGTGGCTAGAACATCAGGATAATGAGACAGAGAACATGACCGTCACAGGAAACCCCTCAGGAAGCAGGTTTGGGTATGACAAACATTCTGAGATTTTCTAAAACAGGGCAAAGAAATTGTTACAAACCTTGCTCTTTCTGTCTGAAAAATTAGTAACGGCAACTTATGAGTCTTTACTTATGAGTCCTCTGCTCGCATTATTCATCTTACTGATGCTAGTGCTTGTTTTCCTTTGCCCCAGAGGCTAGAATTCCTGCATAGACTAGTGTAGCAGGCTCCATTTCACATGCTAACTATAAGGTATTGAAATAAAAATAATTGTCTTTGCTAGGTATTTTGCAGATAATAATCAAGTAAGGAAATCTTTCAAAACTATGTATCCCCTAGGAAGCATTGCAGGGGAAACTACGGTGTTAGTAGAAAGTATGTATTTTATTTTATTTTATTTTATTTTATTTTATTATTTTATTTTTTAAAATCTTCACCTGAGGATATTTTTCCATTGATTTTTAGAGAGAGTGGAAGAGAGAGGGAAAGACAGAGAGAAATATCAATGTGAGAGAAACACATCAATTGGTTGCCTCCTGCAGGAGCCCTGAACAGGGCCTGGGCCAGGGAGGAGCCTGCAACTGAGGTATGTGCCCTTGACCAGAATCAAATCTGGGACCCTTCAGTCTTCAAGCTGACACTCTATCTACTGAGCCAAACCTGCTCGGGCGAAAGTAAATATTTTAAAATATTAGCAAGAGTGGGACAGACATTTCTCAGAACAGTACACTCACAGAGAGATGCTTTGGTAGAGGGGAGATAACCAAATTCTAGGAAAAACGATGTACTACAATAGATAACATTAGGTTTTCCTTTGGGTTTCTTATAAAGGAACCAACCAGAAAAATTTGCTCTGCTCCTCTAATCTGATGGAGCTTTTGCTTTTGTTTCTCTTTTTCTAAACCTTTTCCCAGCTGACTAGGAAACCTGCCCAG
Organism: Myotis daubentonii; assembly: GCF_963259705.1. NCBI lineage: Eukaryota > Metazoa > Chordata > Mammalia > Chiroptera > Vespertilionidae > Myotis > Myotis daubentonii. The sequence goes on along the minus strand of NC_081845.1, from coordinate 11,321,387 downwards.
GTGAAAGGAACTTGAAAAAAGCCATTCAAGTCAGAGACACCAGCATATCTTTGGTCTTTTTCTTTCTCTTCAAAAATAAAACAAACAGTTTTGTTCCTTGTGATTCTGTAGTTTATTTTCCCTCCTTTTTTTCTGATTACATTTGGCTTTTTTCCATTTTCCAAACAATGTACATTTTAAAAAGAAATATTTTCCCTCAATATCGCTATATTTCACAATTCTAAGTAGAAGCCTAAATGCAATGCACCTAGTACAACACACAACACTTGAATTCTGTTGACAACATAATTCTATGCACAAAATGGGAGGCTTTTTCTTTCCTGTCCTTTTGTTACCGGTGGGGCGCTCTCTGTGCACCCCCCCCCCTTACCAGTAGAAGTGGAGTTCCTGGGGTGCCATGGGGAAATGAATTTCCGGAGGCCCCATGGGAGGATGAGGTATCTTGGAAAGCCTATTGATGCTGTAAGATAAGGGGTTGCCTTCCAAGGTCCCACTTCCTTCCATCTCGCCATGGGGAAAGTCCAACCTTCTCTTCAGCAGGATTAAAGTCACTGCCCAGCACTTGCAAGGCTCACATCTACTCCACTGTAGGCAACTCAATGCTCTGCCAAGATCCCTGCCAGGAAACCCCTACAGTGCGGAGTGGGAGTGGGGAGAGGGTGAGGGTCACTCCCACTGAGTCATCTCCATCAGACAGCCAACCACTGTGACTCTGTTACTTCCAAAGATCCCCCATTCCTAAAATATTTAGTATCTTGCCACTGTTTTGTAGGAGAATAATTTTTAAATAGATGTTTGAGAATTATTGTATGTCCCTCCCACCCCCAACCAAATATGGAAGTGGGAAATTGAGGCACAAAAGTAGTCGAGTCCTCAGAGTCTAGGCTGGATTTGGGAGTCAGGCATGTCTAACCATGTGACTCCTGCAGGGAGCTGAGAGGGTGGGAAGAAGCCAAATGAAAGGCTCAGCCATTAATCCGAAGTGTCTCACTCGGAAATGCAGGTTCACAACCAACAGAGCAGCAACTGGTGACCAAGTCACAAAAGAGCAGTTCTCAGCACAGAGGAGGCAGGGGTGGATGCCAGGGTTAAAGTGCCATCCGTGCCTCCTTCTCAACACCTTCCTTTAATCTCTCAACTGAACAATGGAAGCCAATCAGACTAAGCCTAAAATAGAGCATTTCTCTTTGCTATTAATTACTATTTTCAAAGGCTAATTCACAATTTAGTGGTAAGAGCCTATTGAACCTTTTTCACATTTTCCAACACATGATATTAAAATAAGTGGGAGCCCTTGATAGGCAGGGATTGAATTCCATGGAAGTCACAGCACAACACCACACAGCATTCCAGAGGAGCTGGCATCACCGCTAGCTGAATGTCAGGCCAGTTTCCTACTGAGTGGCATTTTTTTTTTTTTAAGCTGGGGATAAGAGAGTGGAAAAATTAGAAGGAAAGAAAAATCCTTTATAGTTACAAAAGTCTCAATATTTAAAAAATAATGAGTATTAACAGCAAAAGCAATTCATAATATATTTCGAGAATTATTACCCCTTGGGCCAAAAATATGCCAGATAGATGATTAAAAATAATAAACTTGTTTAAACAAACACAATTATTTAGACTTAATTCTCCCCCCTGAGTAGGCAAGAACTGCCGTCTATAAGCACCCACGTACTTGAACTATTCCTCCTTGTACCTCTGGGAGGGGTGAAAGGAGAAGAACGTAGGAAGTTTTCTTTGTGGAGAAGCATGTACGCAGGGCCACAGGGTCTGTGGGTCTTGCAGACTGACTGGGTCTAACCCAACAGATCACATCAGTTACTTATGGCAGAGTTCCTCGATGAAGAAAAGGCACCTGCAGGAAAATCGCCCTGAAACATTTATTATGATTACAAGTATGTAACATTGTTTTTCCTCTAGTCACAGAGAATTACCTCTGAAAGTTCAAGTCTCAGCAAATTCTATCACTCATCTTCCCTTACTTAGGAGCGTCCATCTTCCAATTCTGCTTGTGACTGGGACTTAGAGAAAATCTGACTTTAACGAGGCATCTTGTCTTCCTGGTACTATTATATTCCAGGAAAAAGTTTTCAATCTTTCAGAGATTTTAGCACATGAAAATCTAGTCTAAAATTTATGTAATTTATTAACCAATGTTATCCGAATAAATTTAATTTTTTTAAAAAAGTGAATAAAGAAGGTTAAAAAATACAGTCTATCCCAACTTCCCATTGCAGATTCTTGGTTTTGTTTTTATTGCTTAATTTGTTTGGGTGAAACTCATGGGAGACTGACTTACAAAACAAATCTAAGTGTGTGGATTTGTTGACAAAAGAAGTCCAGCCTATAGCAAAGTCTTTTAAGAGTTATTGGAGCCAAATTTTGAGGATATACCTAGAAGCAAAATCTCAATGGACTGAGAAAATGCTCTGGAGAATGGCAGTTTTGCAGCTTATTTTATACATTAGAATCAAAGAAAGAGACGTAAGGAGGGTTACATGAAATTAATTGGTGGTAGATAAGGAGGCAGGAGGAAAGCAAAGCAGGAAAATCTCCGAGACTGGATAAAAAGCAAAATGGAGAAACATACTTCTTTTACATTGATGGGTACACAGTAGTTAATAATTAACATTTACAGCACATACAGATGATATTCAGGGAACAAGATAATAATGAGAAGTTCTGTGGTCTGGTGCTCTGGTGCCTGTGGTTGTACCTTCGAGGGGTAGGAAAAGAAAATTACTCTGGCCCTGGCTGGTGTGCTAAGTGATTAGGGTGTCAGCCCACACATTGAACGGTTGTAGGTTCTATTCCTGGTCAAGGGCATGTACAATCCATGTGCCTCTCTTCTCTCTCTCTCTCTCTCTCTCTCTCTCTCTCTCTCTCTCTCTCTCTCCCCCCTTCTTTCTCTCTCTCCCTCCCCTCTACTCTATCTAAAATTAATGGGAAAATATCCTCAGGCGAGGATTCACAAAAAGAAAAAAATCACCCTGAAATTTCAAAGGTATATTACTCTACCTAGATGCATGAGAACAATAGACCAGTGGTGGTGAACCTTTTGAGCTCGGCGTGTCAGCATTTTGAAAAACCCTAACTTAACTCTGGTGCTGTGTCACATATAGAAATTTTTTGATATTTGCAACCATAGTAAAACAAAGATTTATATTTTTGATATTTATTTTATATATTTAAATGTCATTTAACAAAGAAAAATCAACCAAAAAAATGAGTTCGCGTGTCACCTCTGAAACGCGTGTCATAGGCTCACCATCACTGCAATAGACAGAGCTCACTTAAGGTCAAGATTGGCCTTTGCTAAGGAAGCTGTAGGCCTGGGATGTGACTACCTATTATGACCTGCCCAGTGAGGAATTTGTGATCAGACCATCCTGCGTGGTTACTTTTGGTCACTGAGCTTGTCAGGCCTGTCATTTGCCCCCAACCCCCTACCCCCAGCTTGTCAGTTATATTACATAGCTCCTTTTTCATTCACAACTTTAAAATAGCAGTAGCTTTGGGAACATTTCATTAATGTAACCTTTTAACAACAAAATTTCTTACAAGGAGATGAAAACTATTTAGGAAATACTCTGGAAAACAAAATCCCAAAGGAAAAAATCAAGATCAATCTGGGCCGAAGGGTTCATAGGCACCTTGGAAAGGCCAGCCAAACTCTGGGTCAGCCCTGCGTGGTGTCATTCTTTGTTTGTGTCAGATGTAAGCTTTTGTCCAGGCTTGGCCTGACCTCTTCGTCATTGTCCAAGGTAATGGTTATCAGTCTTTCTGCTCCATACAATAACCTGGAGGTTTCCTGAGGAAATCCTCATGCCCAGATCCTACTTTTAAAAAATTAAATCATGGTCTCTGGGAATAAAGCCCAGCATAAGAAATTTTTATTTTTTAATATTTTTTTTTATTGGTTGTAGAGAGGAAGGTAGAGGGAGAGAGAGCTAGAAACATCAGTGATGAGAGAATCATTGACCAGCTGCCTCCTGCACACCCTACACTGGGAATCAAGCCTGCAACCTGGGCATGTGCCCTGACTGGGAATTGAACCGTGACCTCCTGGTTCATAGGTTGATACTCAACCACTGGGCCACACTGGCTGGGCCATAAGAACTTTTTAAATGCTCCCCAAGCGATCTTAATAGATATCCACTGTTTTAGAGCAAGTGTTTTCAAACTGTGTTCCCTGGCACTCCATAGTGACTACAGTAGAGGTGAGGTGGCATGTGAGGGCTGCCACTCCCCCAGACCCTCTGTCCCGATTCTCCTGGAGTTGCCTCTCATTTTATCTCTTTCAAGTGTTTCAAATAAGATAAAATGTCATTTTTAACAGCAGGGAAAACTAGAGAACTATAATAAAGCACTAGAGGCCCGGTGCATGAAATTCATCCACAGAGGGTAGGGGGGTGTCCCCTCAGCCCAGCCTGAGCCCTCTCCAATCCGGGACCCCTCGGGGGATGTCTGACTGCTGGTTTAGGCCCGATCCGGCCTAAACCGGCAGTCAGACATCCCTCTCACAATCCTGGACTGCTGGCTCCTAATTGCTCACCTGCCTGCCTGCCTGGTTGCCCATAACTGCCCCCCCTGCTGGCCTGGTGGCCCCCAACTGCCCCCCTCTGCTGGCCTGGTCACCCCTTACTCCCCCCCCCCGCTGACCTGGTTGCCCCCAACTTCCCCCCCTGCTGGCCTGGTCACCCCACGCAGCCTGCTTATGCAGTCGTTTGGTCATCCCTCATTAACCCCCCTGCCAGCTGGTCACCCCATGCAGCCTGCATGTTTAGTTGTTTGGTCGTCCCTCACTAACCCCCCTGCTGGCCTGGTTGTAGGCAGCTATCTCGTGAGGGCATGATGGTCAATTTGCTTATTGCCTCTTTATTATATAGGGTAGTCTTGATTGAAGCAAAGCCCACCCTACCAGTAGTTGGGATAACTAGCTTCTCTCTGGGGTAGGAGGTAGGGAGAGAAGCTCTGTCTTCCAGGACATTCACTCCAAAGAAGATGGACATTGATTCAACACTAATTTGTAGCTGCATATTTCTTTAACTGCTTGGCTTCCTATACAGGATCACTGAGATCCACTCATAGTTAGCTACTTGTCTAAGGAAGCAAGCTTTTTAAAGACACTTATTATTATCCCTCACCTTTCCTCCCATGACACAGATATAAACAAAACCCCAAGGAGAAATAATCTTGTGTTGATTCCATCAGCTACCATTATTATTGCAGAAGTACATTCCTTTAGGCTAAATCTTGGAATAAAATGTTGTCACAATGCAGTTAGTAATGATTGTACGGGTTAGGCACTCTTCCAAAGGATGCGTATATTGTCAAGTATTGTTTTTAAGCACAATTACTCAGTATCACCTGAGTTTAGACTTTTCTTACTTAAAAAATATATTTTTAATTGATTTCAGAGAGGAAGGGAGAGGGAGAGGGAGAGAGATAGAAACATCAATGATGAGAGAGAATCCTTGATCAGCTCCCTCCTGCACTCCCCCTACTGGGGATCGAGCCCACAACCCAGCATGTGCCCTGATAGAGAATTGAACCGTGACCTCCTGGTTCATAGGTCCATGCTCAACCACTGAGGCCGCTGGCCAGGCTCATTGATGCTTCAGTGAGGAAACATGCTGTGTGTGTGTGTGTGTGTGTGTGTGTGCACGTGTGTACTATTTTTTTCTTTTCTTAATTTTTTCCCCTTTATTGATTAAGATATTACAAATGGAAACATGCTTTTTATGGTTAACTGAATATTTGAGAATATATCAATATCCTGCAACATTTTATGTGGTAGAAGTTGAGTCAGATAAATTCAGGTGTAAATTTAGTTTCTTATCTTTTACCTATGACTTAACTTTAACCTTTTTGAACTTTAGTTTTATTTATAAAAGTAGAAATAGTAATACTTCCTTCCCAGTATACCTGTGAGTTTTAAATATAAGTCATATGTAAACTACCCAGAGCATAATAGATTGTCATATACATTAATTCTACCTTTCCTCCTCAGTGGAAGAGCAAAATTTAGAATATGGTCTTTCTTACAGCTAGACAAGTATTTTTTCTGCATAACTCAATTTTAACTAGCGGCTGAACATTGAAAATATTATTTGAAGCTGCCTAAAAGCACATTTCCTTCCAGATTCAAATATGACATTTTATATGTGTAATAACTATGTCCCTACCCACAAAATAGATTAAACTAACCTAATGCTCTTGATCAAAATCCTGCTCCAAAAAGAATAACTTCACTGGCACGTGGCCTGGCTGGCATGGCTCAGTGGTAGAGTGTCGACCTATGAACCAGGAGGTCACGGTTCAATTCCCTGTCAGGGCACAACCCCGGGTTGTGGGCTCAATCTCCCGAATCTAAAGACATCAATTCTCAAAAATAATACATTGAATTATTATTCAATGTGTGAGGTGTGCAAGTGGCAGTCAAACAATGATTCTCTCTCATCATTGATGTTTCTATCTCTATCTCTCTTTCCTTTCCTCTCTGAAATCAATAAAAAATACATATTTTTTAACAAGCCACTGGCATTGCCTTGTTTACCAGTAACGTAGGCCTCCTCCAGGGTTTCTCTCTGTGCTCAAGCTCCAGCCTCAGCATCCCAGCATGCCCTTTGGCCTCTCCTAGAGTCTCATTCTGGCTCAGTATACATTTTGGGCTTCACGCTTTGGACAGTTCCCACAGACCTCCAGTCAAGGCTCACTGCCCCATTCAGCACAGTGGGCACTGTGCCTAGGGCCCATGATACCTGAGGGGGCCCACAAGTGTTTTGAATTTCTTTTAAAATCTGAAAAAAAAATAAACTTTTGGGTTGAAAAATTTTTTAATACATAATATTTATATATTTTCTATCAACACAATCATGAATATGTGTGTATGTGTGTGTGTGTGTATTTTTAATGTAGAAAGTGGTCCATGAAAGCAAAAGTACTTAGAGCCCACAATAGCCCTAATACAGCCCTGCTTGCAGGGCTTACTTTTATTGTATGCTGGAAACAGGCGAGAAGGTCAGAATTTTAGGCATTATATCCAGTCAATGTATTACTTTTGAGAACTGATGTCTTCAGATTCTGAGGAAATGAATTTCAGATGGCAGAATTTTATACATCCTTAAAGGGCACTAGGGTAGATTTATAGGACGAGGATTTTGCTGACTACACTGCAGATCCCACTGTGTACAGTAGTCCGTTAAGAGTACCTGTCTCACTCACAGCTCACCACTTCTTCCCCAGATGCCATGACCCTCTTGCATGAGTCTTGCTGTTGAATCACAAAATCTTAAACTTGAAGATTCTGAACCCGATCCCCACCCAAAGCAAGACCACCTTTCTCGCCATCCTTGGCCAGTCACTCAGCATCAGTTTGAGCACATCCTAACACCATCTGCACTTGGGAGCTGCAAAGCTGCTTCCCTTGGCCTTGTTGTCTTATACAGAAACACGGAATGTGAGAAAACACAGATATTCACAGGTTGTGGCTGATGCAGTGACAAGATGTTATAAGAAGTGAACCCCTGGACACCATGAGTCAGCGATGGTGGATGAACTACACACTGTGGGCGCTACCCACAAGGACCATTGTGGTCTCATCTTCCTCGGGGCTAAGTTCTGGACCCTCCTCCACCACCCTGTGCAGGGTGCTATAGTGTTGCTGGCTTTGGTGGAAAGAATGCAGCTCTGAAGCAGCCTCCCAGGCAGCAAAAGTAGGCATGGGGAAGACCTCTGGCCTCTTGTTTTCAAAAAAGCTTTTCAGATTTCTCTCACTCAGCTTGCTGGCGTAGTCCAGGAACGCATTCTCCAACTGCTCCTTCTCCTTCTGTGCATATGTCTTCCAAAAATTCAGCTGAAGGTAGCTAACTTTAGATCGGCAGCGAGCATAACAAGTGGTGAGCAGAGAGAAAAAAGATGCTGAACAAATCAGGCACCATCCTAGAATCTTAGAAAGAGAGAGATATTGAGGGCATGTAAAAGCAAAGCCGCTTCTCAGGGAGCTGGGGTGATCGCATTGGGAAGTGAATGGCTAAATTAAAACCACATCTCAGCCGAAATCCTTCATCTTATTTTTTTAACAACACTTTTCTAACAGTCAAAATAAATTTCTACTTTACCTAATTATTCTCCATCCTCTACATCATTGCTGGTATGCAAATAAATAACCAGAAGGCAGGCAAATAGGGGGAAAAAAAGCAAAAAATATAGATTATCCAAGAATCAGGGAAACCAAGCCCTCAAATAGTATTATCTTTCAGAGGGAACATTTCTGTGTCTGTGTAAATGTGATCATTTGAGCAAATGACCAGTTCCTTAGCCATGTGTTTTCAGGCATTGATAAATGCAGATATGTGTCTAGTGACTAATTTTTCCCAAGTTCTCTTGTTTGTAGGGAGCAACAACCCCTTCTGAGAGAAATTTCATCACTCATTATCATGATAAAGTAAAACAGACATAATACAATAAGGAGACTGAAACTGTAAGAATTGAAAGCCTGCATAAAAGCTGAGAAAAAAAAATTACAGTGATTCCAAACCTTCAGGACTATTGGTTCTGAATTTTGATAATTAGAAAAAACAAAGTTCTCTCTGGTTATGGACTGGCTCAGCTGGGCTTTCTCCCCCTCCCCCTGAATATCAAAAACAGAAGTCCAAATAGTTCAACTTATCTTCTAAACTTTTTTGTTGTTCTAATTATATTTTGGTCATTGGAATTAATTTCATATTTGGACAACTAATGAACTCTTTCAAACTTTCTCTTGACATTTCAATGAAATGACCATTGGTATTTCTCAGCAGATGGGCCTATTTGAAAATAGAGACAAAAATCAGCAAGTGAACCTGTTCAGACCATAACAGAACTACAGATACACTCTAGTGCTTTAAACCCGTGGTTCTCACACTCGCAGGCCTTGGAGTCATTGTGAAGGGCTCAGACTCCACATGAATGCTGACTCTGGATTGGCATCAGTTGGGTTTAAATCTCAACTTTCCCTTTACTGACTGTTCTCTGCACCTCAGTTTTCTCAACCGTAAAATGGGGGTTACCCATCCCAGAGGGCAATTTTGGGGATTAAAATGAGATGATATAGACATATATGTACATTCAGTAAGTGTGAGCTATTATTACATGACTAGAGGCCCAGTGCATGAAAATTCGTGCACTCAGTGGTGGTGGTGGTAGGGTGGGGGAGATCCCTCAGCCCAACCTGTGCCCTCTTGCAATTCAGGACCCCTTCAGGGATGTCCACCTGCCAGCTCAGGCCCACTTCCCAGGGGATCGGGCCTAAGCTGGCAGTCAGACATCTCTCTGGTAGCCCAGGAGCCCTTGGGGGATGTCCATCTGCCAGCTTAGGCCTGCTCCCTACGGGAAGCGGGCCTAAGCCACAGTTGGACATCCTTAGCACTGTGGAGGAGATGGGAGAGGCTCCCACCACCACCACTGGGCTCACAGTTATCAGCCTGGCTTGTGGCTGAGTGGAGCTTCCCCTGTGGAAGTGCAGTGACCACCAGAGGGCAGCTCCTGCATTGAGTGTCTGCCCCCTGGTGGTCAGTGGGCATCATAGCGACTGGCTGTTCCCAGTCATTCCGCTGTTAGGGCAATTTGCATATTACCTTTTTATTATATAGGATGCTATTTTTCAAATGTATGTGTATGTAAATGCATGATTAAACTCATGGTATCTTTCTATCATGATTAATGAATTAGACACAACTACCATGTTGTGAAGGTCCTCGTATTCACCTGACTTGCGGTTGCATACCTCAGAACTTCCTCTTTTCTTCATCCCCTACAGCAAGACCTCCTGCAGGTCAGTAGGCCATCTCACCTCAATATCTGAGGCAATTCTGCTTGAGTTTTAAACCATTTTGTCAGCTTCAAACTCCCCCTCTCCTCCTCCTCCCTCCTTGGAAATGACCCTAGCATCACCTTGCTTTCACCTGAGTACTGAGCTCTCTTGTTCTTCCCCAACTCATAGTGCCCAGCCTAACTAGACATGGTACATGATCCCACCCCAGCCTTCAATAGTGTACCATTCTGCATGAGTCTCCTCCCTCAAACCTTGGGAGTTTTCTCATCAGTTATCATGTGCCAGAAGCTTTATGTCTCCTTATGTCCATTATCTCTATACCCTCCAGCAGGGCAAGTATTATTTCCCCAACTAGAGGAATCTGGGGTTCAGAGAAGTCAAATCACTAGCTCTAGATCACATAGCTGGTGACTGGTAGGGTCAGGACTCAAATCCAAGGCTAGCCAACTCCAAGGTCAAGTTCTTTCCACTACTACACTTTACCTCCCTTAAGAAAAGAGCATCACCCAGCTGGGTTTCTTGTTTCTCTGCCCCACCTATGGATGGGACACTTTTTTCACCCCCACCCACATGCCCAACTATTAGTCTGGACTGTTTGTTTCTCCTGACTACCTGAGCTACTGTGAGCACCTGCTATTGACACAGCTTGCCTTGTTCACATCCCTCACGCGTCCTCCCCCAGGAATCAGCCCCAGGTCCTTTTCATTCTGCTGAAAAGTAAAACAGGTCGGTGTGCCCAGGTTCAGCTATGACAGCACGTGCATGATTTCCTCGTGCTTGTGTTTAGAGAAGAAAAGCTCACACGGTGATACGTGTTTGGATCTGGCACTAACTGAATGGAGCCTGGTGCCTGGGGACATAAATCACAAATCACTCATTGTGTCATAACATTCCTAATTAATACCTTCCTTCAACAAAAGAAGAAAGACATCTGGGAGCCTGGCATGTTTTTATCTAAGATGTACTTTATGCATTACACAAAAGATTTTAGGCTTATCGGTTTATGGAAAGTATATGACAACACTGCCAGCCAGCTTTGGAATGCAGGATTTCAAAAACACTCTTTGCCTTGATGTGTAAATCCTTGTTGAAAAGTAAAATTATACTATTTTCAGCGAGTTTATTCCAAAACAAGTGGCATTGCTGACCAGTTGTGGATCCGTTTATCCACTCTTATTGCCTGTGTTGGTTTGGGGAATGCAATTCCTTCTCCTCACAAGCAGGAATGCAGTCTTTCCTGAGGCAGGGCAAGGCTTCACATCTGGATTTGTGCTCACGAACCTGGAAGGATGACAAGCTACTTCCCCACATCAGTCAGGGAAAGCTGTGATTTCCTTCTGGTACATAAAACAATGCCCCGAGTCGTGAGCTTCTAAAGTCGTATGAGACTTGTTGAGCTGTATAGCACAAAGAGCGGAGGACTCACCTCCCTAGAGAATGTGACCGCTTTTCACCAGAGGCTAAAGACGGCCAATTCCTAGTTATCTGGGAAATGCTTCTCAATCCTGACACTATTTACACACAGAGATAGAAGTTGCCAGAAATCATTCAAGGGGATCTTGATTTTAACGATATTGCATGCAACATTGCAAAGTATTATTAACTCATTTGGTTCAGCTATATTTTAATAGATGAACGCTATGTGTGTGGGTTTTGTTGTGTGTGTTTTTCTGAGAAACCAATTTGAAAATAAATAATTGATAGACAGCAGTAATTTCTAATTACAGCTCTGGCCTTAACACTCAATTATGAGTTAGTATCGTGCATTATTTATAAAGTCAACCCAGAGAGATAGTTTTAAAGTACTTAAGTATTTACGTACACAGAACCCAGAGGATATGTTCTGTTCGGAAATGGAAGAGACAATTCAATCAGCAGTTTTACTGAGCCCCTCCGACTTCTAAAAAGCTTTTCCCGAGATGGTCTTAACACGGCATCCTGTTCCAATTTCCATTTTGTCTCAAACTGTTCTGGCAGGATTCAGACTCAGCCCTGACTAGAAGGCGAACTGAGAGAATAGCTCAAGCTGGGAGGGAAAGCCAAGTTTTTTTTTTGTTTGTTTGTTTTTTTTACCTGAGACTGAGCTTGCAGGGACAGCTTCAGCTCCTCGCTGTCCGTGGCTGTCATGCTGGTTTTGCCACATGACACTTTGTGAAGCTCTTCCCAGCACTCTTTGGGCTTGTCCTTGCAAATCAATCCCAGGAGTCTTGCACTTTTTGTCCCGCTCATGGCACATTCATAGAAAGTGCCATTGAGCAAAGCCACCGACAGCCACATCATTGGAGCCACCAAGGAACTCAGAGTGATCTGGCCCAGGACATAGAAGAAGCGGCCGCCGTGGCCCCGGGGGAAGATTTTCCTGGGGTTCACGCAGCAGCCTGTGAAGAGTCTCCAGGACCTGTTGTTCAGGAAGAATCCCAGGATGAGTAAAACCCAGGCGGGAGCAAAAAGGAAAACCAGCCCGTACAGTACATTCTCGGTGCTGCAGGGGCACTTGAACGCCACGAGTGAAAAGAGCCGCTCGCTTCCCAGGGTCAGCAGAGCCATGAAGCTGTAGCCAATCACCGTCTTCTGGTGCAGGATGAACTTCAAAATCCCATTGAAAGCATCCATTTTGGAGGTAAATAAAGCGGGGAGATGCTTTGCCTTATTTATTGGCAGAGCGGCTGTGGCCGTGGCTGAGGGTGGAGCTCTTCCTTGCAAGCAGCCATCCTCCCTCCCAGACCGAATTCGGCCAGATAAGGAAAACAATGTCATTCCCCAAGAATGAGTATTTCCCAACTGTGTTTAGACAATGCCTCCTACTGGTGGGTATTGGGCCGTGAAACTAGAGCCAAAACACTGGCAATTAAATTCAAAGTGCAAAGCCTCCGTTTTTATGTTATTTCCATGCATTGAGAATCTGAAAGAAATTCTCACTCATGTAAATAATAGTCTAGGAATTTTCCAACCGGAGAAATCAAAGCATTGCCAGAAATGGGTTTCAGCCAGTTGGTCGGGAGCCAAGTCAATGTCCAAGTCTGGACATTTGTGCTGGTTTTTTCTCTCTTGCTACTTAAGAGCAGGAAATTCACTTTATATTCTTTCAAGCTGGCTAGTGGCAGAGACGTGCAGCAAATTTTAGGATTTGGGCTACTTGGAATTCATAGGAAAACTTTAGTGAGCCTTTGAGTTTTGAATGAAAGACAAAATGAGAAGTCCTCATCATTTCTTTCCTGGGCTATCATAGTAATCTTTTGATTGGCATGTCTGCCTTTGACCTCATGCCCAGCATCCCCTCTGTCCTGAATCCACCCTCCATGCTGACACAAAGGAGATCCCTATAAAACAGAAACTGAATTCTGCCGTAGCTTAGTCATGACTTTGAGCCTCCCCACTGCCTACAAGCTGATAAATGCCAGCCTCCCGTGAGTCTTATCATGGCGTTTCATGCCCAGGATACGTTCCCTCTACCTGGAATATCACCCCCACCATCCCCTCTTTGTTCAGCTGACAAACTCTCACTCAGTATTCATGAACAGGGTAGAAGTTCCTTCCTCTGTGATTATTTCCAGGATTGCTTCTTAATACAGGTGGGGCAAAAGTAGGTTTAGTTGTTCATATAGAAAATAATACAATAATTAATAAATAATAATACAAGAGTAAAGTCTGTGTTTCACATACTCACAACTATAAGCCTACTTTTGCCCTACCCTATATATAACATTGTACTTGCAGGACTTATTATACTCTTGCAGCTATTTGTTTAATATCTGTAGCCCTTTTTATTAACTTGTATTCTGGATCTAAACATGGTGTCAAACAGATTAGATGCTCATTCAATAATTCCTTTTTCAAATAGTTATTGAACTCCCACTATGTGCCAGGCACTGTACTAGACAGGCAGTGCTCATTGAGTACGAATGAATGACTGAATGAATGAATGAATGAAAAAACCTTTAATTAGAAGTACTTCTAATTAGAAATAATTTACAGAAATTACATCAATTTCTCTCCTACACTGGTCTTAATTTTAAAATTAAATTAATTAAGGCACTTAAAGGACAACAACCTATCAAGCTGACACATTCCCATTAATAAGCCTCAAGTTCCAGGTGTGTGTGCTTTGTGAAAAGAAAGTGCTGTGGACTAGGAGCCAAGATATGGTGTAGCCTTGACCATGTCAGTTTATGTCTCTGGATTCTGGTTTAGTCATTTGTGAAAATGGAAGTGAAACAGAAATAATCATCAAGGTTTCCTCCATTTCCATGTTATAAAAAAAATGTAAGTCCTGTAAAACAGGAGACTTTTTTGAGAACTTACTTTAGGACTCATTTATGTGCCTCTCACCACTTCTCTTTGTTCCTTGTCAGAGACTTGCCATCCTTAGCAATATGACTTCCTCCACTTCCCCAAACATACCCTTGAGTCTAACCTTCCTGTAGCATCCTTCGCTCTATCGCATTCCTGTTAGGGCAGATGTGTTCCTTCTGATTCAATATCTTATCTTTTACTAGCCTCAGTGTGACAAATATCATACTAATATGTTGATGATTAGTCATATTTTAATTTCCCACCTTCCTAAAGGATGTTTACTTTTAAAGATTTTTGTTTTAAGATCTAGTCCCTTAAGATGTTTCATAAAAATAAAAGGATTTAAGACTTGCATTGGTCATACGTTCAGTACACTCCAAAGCTAAGTGTGAGCCCAGACTTCTTGACTGCAAACTCCATGCGCTTCTCCCTTACATAGCACTGCCTAGAACAGGGTATTTGGGTGCCCTATTTATAGACATTTGTTCTAGATCAAGTTTTCGTAATTTCCCCCCCTCTTTGTTAGGTGGCTTTCAAGATGTACTTGGGAATTACACCAAGTGTGACCTGTAATAATTCAAGCAGAAATGAATTTTCCCTGATTCTGGACAAGAATCCACTGGTGGAGTTTGTGGAAGAGCTCCCTGCCGGGCGGTCGTCTCTATGCTACTGCAACTTACTCTGTGGGATTATCAGAGGTGCCCTGGAAATGGTAAACTCCTGCTTCATTTTGCGGGTACATTTGTTATCTAGTGCTGTGTAACAAATTGCCCCAGAGAATAGCAACCTAAAACAAATGTTTATTGTCTTACACGGTTTCCAAGGATCAGAAATCTGGGACCAGCTTAGCAGGTGGTGTGGCTCAGAGCTTTTCTCAGCTGAATACACATGCCATCAAGCTGTTGGTTGGGCTGCAGTCTCAGCTAAAGAATCTACTTCCAAGCCCACGCATGGCCTTGCTAAAACTTGGCTAGAGGCTTCATGAAGTTCCTTGCCAAATAGGCCTCTCTGGAGATCTCATCACAAGAGGTGCTGCCAACCCTGGTGCAAAGTGGGAGGGGACTACGTGAGGGCGTGACTAACAGGAGGCCAGGGATCATTGCAGGCTATTCTGGAGGCTGGTTTCCACACCTGAATTATCCATAAATTTAACTAAGACAATGATTAGCATCTGCTAAGAGTCAGTCACTGAACTTACAAAGAGGAACAAGACACAGTTGCTGTCCTTCAAGAATCTTCTGTCCTGTAGAGAAAGCAGATATGTTAAGTGTGACTAAGGGCTATGGGAGGACCTGGGTGGGGGTGGATGGAAGGTCAGGGACGACTTCCTAGAAAAACTGTGATCTGGCATTTGAAGGATAAATGGGAGTTTGGTGAGGTGAGAACCTTGGGGAGCAGGGGGAAAGGAGCAGCTTGTCCAAAGGCACAAAAAGATGTTTCCGTCAAGGAACGAGGAACTTGAATTCGTTTCCCATGAATGACATATAGGTTGAGAGAGGAATTGTTATGAGGAAGGAGATTTAAACTCTTTACAGAGGCCTGATTTTTTTTTTTAAAGGCATTTATAGGACAAGTTGGGAATTTGATTTTTGTACTGAAAAGAGCAGAGACCCGCTGTAGGTTTATAAACAGGGGGATGATATTTTCAAATTTGTATTTTAGGAATTTCATTCCTTTGTCCACAAAGTGAAAGTGTACACAGGAGGGGACAATGCTGGAGGGAGGAGGAGGGCAGTTAGGAAGTTGATGGTGGGAACCTTGAGAAAAACCAGAGAAAGCCCTGACAGGAGGAGTGGAGAGAAGGGTGATGCCAACAACACTAAGAAGGTAGAACAGGTTTAAGATTAGGCAATAAGTTGACTAAAGGGACAAGGTTGAGAAAAGACTCCGGGAATATTTTTAGTTTCTTTTTTAATTTATAATATATTTTTATTGATTTCAGAGAGGAAGGGAGAGGGAGAGAGAGATAGAATC
This sequence comes from Myotis daubentonii, assembly GCF_963259705.1. Classification (NCBI taxonomy): domain Eukaryota; kingdom Metazoa; phylum Chordata; class Mammalia; order Chiroptera; family Vespertilionidae; genus Myotis; species Myotis daubentonii. The sequence continues at coordinate 11,305,300 of NC_081845.1, read as the reverse complement.
ATCAATGATGAGAGAGAATCATTGATTGGCTGCCTCCTGCACATCCCCCACTGGGGATGGAGTCAGAAACCTGGGCACATCCAGACATGTGCCCTTGACTGGAATCAAAAACCCCGGACCCTTCAGTCTGTAGGCCGAGGCTCTATCCACTGAGCCAATCCAGCTAGGGCTATTTTCAGGTTTCTGAGCAACCTATAGCGATGGTTGTACTATTAATCAAGAGAGAAAAACCAGGAGATGTTCATTTGGGGATGGGAGAGACAAAATGAGGAGTTTAATTGGGCAGCTGCTGGGATTGAGGTGTCTATACACACCAGTGATGATATCGCTCAGCAGCTGTTAACACATGCCTGCAAGTCACAGAGATGTGGACTGAAGAAGCACTGGAACTCTCAAAGAGTGTGTAGATAGAGTGTTAAAAAGAGAGAGAGAGAGAGAGAGAGAGAGAGAGAGAGAGAGAGAGAGAGAGAGAAAGAGAGCCACAGTTGGAACCCTAGGAGGCGACAAAACATAGTGAGTAAGCTAGACAAGAGAATACAAAGTTTGCAAAGGATACCGAGAAGGAGCAACCAGAGCTTAGAAAAATACCAGGAAAGAATGGAGTCGAAGAAACAAGAGAGGGGAGTATTTCGAGAAAAGGAAGTGATTAGCAAGACCCAGTGCAGCAGAGGCTAAGAAAAACAAGACCTGAAAAATATTCACAACATTTAGGGACCAAAAGGTCAGGAAGGACTTGGTAAAAGCTGTTTTGGGAAAGTGAAGGGAGAAGAAGACACTCTGTCCAAGACTGATGAGCCACGGGAGCTTAGGCAGAGGTAGTAAACAACTGTCTCCTTTTTCCAGAAGCTTAGCTATTTAGAATAGTGAGACCAGATAGTGGCCCAGGTCTAGATATGTGTTGACCTACCCAATAATGAAGCATGAATATAATTTTCAATTATTTGTGATAATTAGGGGAAGGACATAATAGCAGGCAGTCCAAAAGAGTAAAACAACAGAAATAATTTATCAGTCACCCAGATCTTCCACAGGCCTACCTACCATTTTTTAAAGCTTACCCTACAATCAATGGCCATGAAATCAAGAAAGGGGAAAGAAAGAATTCTGGGAGTTAATGGGTTGAACCATAAAACCGAGTCAAAAGCAAGATAGAGAAGTCTCCATCTTTCATGGATAATGGTTGACTATATATGCTGAATGATAGACACATAGGCATCAGACAACATGTGGCCCCAAATATTCAAATAGCATCAGTGTAGTCTCCCTGTTATTTTATTTAATTTTCTGTCAAATTTTTACAAAGTCAGAAAAAGATCTTATATGGAAAAAAATGCGGGTGAATTTATCTTCTATATTTCCAAGTGCAGTCTATATCCTTCTATTGGGTGCTGGGCATCACAGAGGCATAGTTTTTGTGCATTGTATGGGTCCAAGAACTTGGCCTACCAAGGTCTATGGTTTAACAAATCCAGGCTGGTTGGCTAAGGAATTCTTAGTGAGAGAGGGAAATGAGTCTGGTAAGATTATAATTAATTAATTTTGATTAATTCATTACTAGGCTCAGGCTTTTCCACTTATTTGCTTTTATTAGGTACTTTCACTTATTTATTTTCTTTACCCCAATAACTTAAAATAGCTGAATGGTATTTTATTGAGGGTAGGTCAACAATACCATGCTGCTCTTATGTGAATATATTTTAATGAATAGAGAAGTCAGCCCTTGGAGCGCACATCAATGTCTGGGAAATGAGCTATGCCTTACAGAGGAAAAGAAGGCCTTGGCATCAAATATTCATGTCTGTAATTTCAATCTTTAATTTTATAGTCATGATTTATTTAGTCTATACTTTTTTTAAACCTCTCAAAGCCATAAGTGAGTCCTAAGTATTGTTAGGACAATACTTATTATGTTATGATTATGCTATTTAGCTAGGACAGAATGATATATGGCAAGTCAGTTGGAGAGGAATCGTTTATGAATTCATTTATCCTTGGAAGTTCTGCTTGTGAGGTACATTGGGTCAAGGCTATCCTTGAGCTGAGAATCGGTGTTCTTTTTGAGATGGATTCATCATTCAGCCCTGTGAACAAAACTTGGCAAGGGTCCCCATCTCTGGGCTTGCCACAGAATCACCCAGGTTTGGCCTGGCCTGGACCGCCCATCTCTTTGCAGATGCATAACACAGAGCTCACACACAGCCAGACCATTTTTGAAAGACACACAGCAAAGGGCCCTTCATCCACAGAGGTAGCGCCTTTTTGTCTTTCCAAAAGCAAAGTCAGCTCTTATGGGGTAAATAAAGCTGAAAAAAAGAGACAGAAAAATGTAGTGAAGTTGTTGTTTCTTAAAATAACGTAAATGAGCTCTGATGGGTTTGGCTCAGGGGATGGAGTGTCGGCCTGAGGACCGAAGTGTCCCAGGTTCAACTCTGGTCAAGGGCATGTACCTTGGTTGCGGGCACATCCCCAGTAGGGGGTGTGCAGGAGGCAGTTGATCGATGTTTCTCTCTAATCGATGTTTCTAACTCTCTATCCCTCTCCCTTCCTCTCTGTAAAAAAAAAAAAATCAATAAAATATATTAAATAAATAAATTATAACTCAATTATTAAACATTTAAAAAAAAAACACGTAAATGACGAAAGCCTTTTTTCTTTTCTTTCCTAGGTTCATTTGGCTGCTGATGTTACATTCTTGCAAGACAGACTGAAAGGCGACAGTGTGACAGAAATAGGAATAACATTCCTGAAAAAGCTAGATGAGAAAAAATACAGACGGAAAAAATGAAGAATAGCATGCAAAATGTCATAGGCTGATTAGTGGAGGAGCTAATATCAGCTAAACACAGACAGCCATTGGAATTTTGAACTGCTTAATAGAATGGGCTTTAAGAGCATTATAAATTAGCCCGAGATTTGAAGTGCAGTACACTAGGATATAAAGCTGCTGTTGTTTTCTTCGCTTTTAAACCACACGTTTTCAGTCTCATGTCAAAGTTTCATATACAAATAGCTCCTGATAAGACAGCAAGCCTGAATTGCACATATTACTCAGTCCAGTCTATTCGTTTCATTATTTATGGTAACAGAAAAAAAAAATACCTATACAGCTGGTATATTTATCGCTTCTCATTGGAAAAAAATGAATGAAATGATAAAACATAGAGTCCACTCTATATAGTTTCTGGATACTGTACATTGTATTCTCTATAGAAACAGTTCTATTTGTAGCAATCTTTCATATTTTTGAAAAATGATGGATGTGATTTTCTCATATATGGGCTTGGTTTATAGCTTAAGCTTCCTGAAACTACTCTTAATTTGTAACCAACAAAGCAAACCTATTTATTTGAATGCTAATTCTGAAACACTTAAAAATAGCAGTTAATTATAATTCACTTAATATATTTAATTTTTAGGTAGCTGGCATTTACCAAATTCTTTCCATTTCTTGTGAAATATTACTGGTGGCAAGGCCAGGAAATCACTAAAATGAGAGGTAAATAATGTTCTTTGAGAATACTTTCAAAGCTCATTCAGTTAGAATCTTTACTATCATTTTTATCCTCTAAAAACCTGATGAAGTATATTTTATCTGTGACCAGTACATATTTAAAATTCAAAATGTACTGGATTAAATAAGCAATAATCTTCACCAGACCTCAGCATGGAAGGGCGACCTATAAGGCAGTCCAGAATCTACTGGATTCTGCAGAGAAGTCAAATTAAAAGTAAAAGTTACAGCTAGTGTGGCACCATCAGTTAAAACTGCTGTAAGTGATATAGAACTGATAGACCTCACCTGGAACTCAGGGGGCTGGAGAGAAGGGCTAGTTCTCTTTCTAGTGGCTTCAGCTAATGCTGACTAGTGGCTCATTTTCGGTAATGTGTATAATCTCTCTCTCTCTCTCTCTCTCTCTCTCTCTCTCTCTCTCTCTCTCTCTGTAAAATGAGAGGCTAGGATATGATAAATATCTAAAATATATTAATGAATAAATGACATCAATAACCACTGAAATTCCACTTTTTTGGATTTTAGAAGACTGTGGGGTTCATGTTGACCAATGTCACCCCAATCCATTTAATAAATACATATTTTTTTTTAAAAAAGAAGACTATGGGGAAATTGTTCCTCACCTACCCGGCTGTCTCTTCCAAAGAACAATGAGATAGGTATTAAGGGTCAAATAGGGTCACTGGGGCAGCTGTCCCATCAATGGAAGGACCTTCAAACCAGCTCCACAGAAGACCAGGAGTAGAATCGGGAACCTTGATCCATGCAGAGATTTTTGCTATCTTGGAAAAGGCAAAGGGAAAGGACGGTTTGGGGCAGAGAGACAGTTTAGTTCTTTCAAGTGACATCACCAGATAGTTGCCAAGCTGTTCACTGAGGAGGCCTGTCTATCAAAGTTTCCAGGAATCAGAAATTCTTCCCTCAGCAGCTTCTTTCTCATATATCGGCTTGGTTCATAACTTACTGTCTTCTCAAATCCCTCCGGCTCATCTATCAGTTATCAGGAGCCTGGATCTCTTCAGCAATCGGAATGGACTATCTACACTAATAAAAGAGAAAAATGGTAATTGGCGTACGACGATACCCTTTTCATTGGCTAATCAGGGCTATATGCAAATTAACTGCCAACTAAGATTGGCAGTTAACTGCCAACAAGATGGCGGTTAATTTGCATATGTAGGCACAATGCAGGGAGGTGAAAGGGAAAGCAGGAAGAAGCCCCCTGCCACTGACAGTGATCGGAAACCCAGGGGGGAGCTAAGAGCTGGGGGGTAGGGAAAAGGCAGCCCTGGGGCCGCCTTTGCCCTGCCCCCCAGCCATGATTGGAGAATCAGGAGCCTTTGCTGCCCTGGCCAGTGATAGCAGGAAGTAGGGGTGGAGCCAGCGATGGGAGCTGGGCACGGTCGAGGCTGGCAGTCCCAGGAGCTGGGGGCCCCTTGCCTGGGCCTAAAGCGAAGCCCACGATCGTGGCGCCCCCCGCTGCCACTGCAGGTCCCCACTGCCCGGGCCGGACGCCTACGCCAGAGGTGTCAGGCCTGGGCTAGGGGCCGATCCTGCGATTGGAGGGTGATGGGGGTCAACGCCTGAGGGCTCCCAGTATGTGAGAGGGGGCAGGCTGGGCTGAGGGACACTCCCCCCCACACACACCCAGTGCACGAATTTCATGCACCGGGCCCCTAGTTATGAATAATTGGAATGTTCCCTATCTCCCTGCTTATGACAGACCAAGAATATTTCTGCAACCCTTTACTTCCTTCTTTATTCCCTCTTCCATTTTTTAAACATTCAATTATGCTTCATGCAATGGATATTTGTTGGCTGCCTGTATCTTTCTGCCTTCTGAGAGAATGACAGTTTTCTGCTCAGGTGCCCACCATTTTATTAAGCAGCCCATCCACCTCAGGGGAGGTCATCACCTGGGCACAGTGGCTCATGCCCAGTTTAAAACTACCCTCTTCACAGCCAGTCAGGACAGGGCATTCCCCAGACCACAGTCATTGCTCTGCAGAGGGAGGAGGACATGAATGACTGGACTGAGAGAAAGGCCTGCCTGTTACAGGAGCCGACAAATGTATTGTAGTCTAAGAGAGCAGAGTTGGGTTTCTGTTATAGTAATGTGACCACGTTCATTGCGTTACAAATATGTGATGGTTAATTCGCAACACATTTGAGACTATCACAGAGAACTGTTCATTATTACAGCTTTACATAGCTGAATGCTCAACAAAATAGAATTTGGGTTTACAATAGCTCCCCTCCTCACAGGGAGGAAAGGGTTACAGAAGGGGGAAAATAGGAAGTTGCCGTTATAGTTTGCATCTACCCAGCATGCAAGTCCCAGAAAAGGGAGATTCCGCAGGGAGAAGGCATTTTATATCAGTGCAGTGGGAGCTCTTTAAAAACACACAAAAAGAACCTCATAGATTTCAGGTCCTTGCTTCAACTGTATCCAACGGAAACCTAAATTACATTAGGAGTCACTTGAGGATTCCAAAGTCAGAACAATCCTCTGATTCCTGGAGCCTCCCAGTGGCCTAAATCTTTCACGCCAGCAGACTGCATCTGGTGACTTGCTATTTCAGTGTGGTGTGTGAATCACTAGCCTTAATGACTTAAAAGAGGAAATTCTAATTCCCAATGGTCTATACAGGCCAAACAATATAAGAGCCTGGAAATGCTGCTTTCTCAGCTTTGAATTCAATTAAGATTTTTATCAGGTACTAGGCACGTTAATTATGTGGCATGTCACTTAATTTTTCACAGCAACCTGTGAAGCCTTAGGTAACAAAGAAAGCGGATTTGCAAACTACAAAGAAGCTAAATTTGCCAGTGACTTAAGTGCATGATGATGAGGGGCTGCTGGGTAAAGGGAGCTGGGTGTCCAGCTTGGGAGGCTGAGTGAGGGCCCACAGGAGGCAGAGCCAGTGTAAGAAAGAAGCGAATAAGACTGGTATATTTTGAGTTTGAGGTGCCTTTGAAACACCTAAACAGCCCCAGGACCTCAGAAGAGAGGTCATCAGTGTATGGATAATAGTAAAGGCAATGGGTGGAGATGGCAACATCTGGGGAGAGCGTGGACTTGAGAAAATATAAGGAGCGAAAAGAGAATCTGGGGGTGGGGGAACCACCATTCAAAAGGCAGCAAAGAAAGAAGAGCACAAATGAGGCCAAACTTTCCGTCAGGGACGCACATAGAGAAACTGGTAACACTGAAGCCAGGAGAGTTTCAAGGAGAATGCAGTGGCTAGGTTATTAGATGACGCAGAAAAGCCACGAGAGGGATGTGGCTTACTTCGATGAGGAGAAGGTCTTTGCCTCAGAGCAATTTCAGGGCAAGATGGAGGCCGTTGCCATGTAGCAGGGTAGTAAGAAGCTGGGAAAATCCCTGGGCAAGTGGAATGAGGAAACACAAGAAAATTAAGCAAGGCCAAACAATTTGCAGCCAGCTTATGACTTGTAACGCCTTATCTTCCCCAACCAAGGATACTTGATGGCAAACTGTTAATACCTCTCCTCTCTAAGCAGAGAATACATAGCTTAAATCACCCTGCCCTGGGAAAATAGAGAACAAAGACCCAATTAATGTCACTTGTGCCAGCTAATCCCAAGGACAGATGAAGTTGGGGGGAAAAAATAACAAAAACCCCAATTTAAGCCAGACAGACCTAAGGTAAAAGTGAAATAGTAGAACAGAACAAAGAATAACCAAAAACTTCCCTATACATTTATTTTGATGCATCAGCATATTAAAAATGTACCTGGAAAGCTGATGACTATTCTACTGAAACCCTCCCCTAAGATTCTTGCCTGCAGGGGAAAAAAAAAAAGGATAAAAAGTCCTCAGGACAAAGACTCATGGCGGGCTCACTCTCAGCGGTTCTCAACCTGTGGGTCGCGACCCCTCTGGGGGTCAAACGACCCTTTCACAGGGGTCGCCTAAGACCATTGGAAAACACATATATAATTACATATTGTTTTTGTGATTAATCATTATGCTTAGTTGTGTTCAATTTGTAACAATGAAATTGGGGGTCACCACAACATGAGGAACTGTATTAAAGGGTTGCGGCATTAGGAAGGTTGAGAACCACTGCTCTAGAGCATGCCCATATCCCTTCCTGGTCATGAACCTTTTACTTCTTCCTAAATTCTAAGGGTCCCCAGGAGATTCTAAATTCTAAGGGTCCCCAGTCAGAGGAGCAGTGGGCAGCAGCAGCTTGACCTGGGCTCAGCCCGATCCTATCTCCAAGGCCCCTTTTTCTCTGTCTTCCCAGTGAGCTAAAGCAGCCTCGCCCAGGCTCACTTCTATCACTGTGGCCTTCACTCCCCAGTGAGCTAACAGCAGCCCCGCCCTGGCTCATTCTTTCCTATAACATTTCTAGGGAGCCAAAGAGAGCACCGCCTAGCCCCCCCCCCTGTTGTTTCTTCTCCCCTAACTTCTTCCTTTGTGTAGCTGTCCCCAACATTAATAAACACACCCTCAAAGCCATCTGGACTCGTATTGTGAAATCTTTCCTACAGGAAGTCAAAACCCACACACCACAGGCCGGCTTAAGCAGACCTGCTCGGGCAGGTCCGTGTCCAATAACAGCCTATCTGTGGTGGATAGAAGCCAACAGGAGGTGAGATGCTGTGTATAGGAGATTCTTGGAACTTGACTAAAAATGGAAACAGACATAGGATCCTCAGCCCAAAGTTAGACTGTCTCCTCTTTTTACTTTTTAAGAATGCAGGCATTTGAAAATATAGGAGAGAGGGAATGACTGATGAAGCAAAGTCTTGAGGAGGTGGAAGAGGACAGGATCCAGATAATAAGAGAATGATTTGGCCTTGAACTGCATCAAGACTTCCCCTCCCCGTAAGAAAAGACTGATGAAGGTGAGCATGGTCATCACTGGGGATGGGATTGAAGGTGTTAGGGAAGACATTGTCGAGCTCATGACTGATGGCTCAGTCTTCTCTGTAAAGCAGGATTCAAGGTGTATGTCAAGAGGAGGTGGGCAAAGGCTGGATGCGATCCTTCTGCTATAGGCCACTGCTCATACTCTCAGCCAGCACCACAGAAGTAGAAAACACCCCAGCCTTCAGGTGGAACAATCCTACACAGGCCTAGGGAGAAAATACAGATCACCTTTACTTCCCCTGCGTGCAAACAAACCAACACAAGGTAGGGGGACGGGGGACATGTAATGACATCCTGACTGGGTGTGCTTACCTGAGACCACATGGATCATAAGCAGGACTTCCTGTGTCTCCCAAGGAGATTGGGAGATTTGGTTGTGGGCTGTCTCGGAGAGCTGTTCCATGTAGGGAGTAGATTTGTGAATACAAAGTTGCCCCAGGTACTCCTACATCCTGAAACTGCTCCTGGGATACAGATAGAAATGACCACTAAATCACAAGCCCTGGCCAGGTAGCTCGGTTGGTTAAAATATCATCCCCTATCCACTGAGGAAAATCACAGAAAGCCCACAACCAGACTGCCAAGACTTGTAAGGGGATTTCCTCCAAAAAGTGAAAGAAATGGCATGGCTCCCCTTGGGGAAGGCTTCTGCAGGGGTTTTCAGGGAATCCTGTAAAAGCTGATGAATGCCGCTATTGAAAACACACCCCAGGAAAAGCAGCACAAAAGCTGGAGCCAATGTGTAAAAGTATCCACAGACATAATAATCATTTCTGTAGAGACACTTAAAAAAACGACAGAAAGAAGAAAATTCCTGCCCCACTGTTAGCAGTTCCTAAAGCCTGTAACCTGGGAGTATCTTTTGGCTGCCTAGGACATTTCATACAGACTGGAAGAGATCCAGGTCTAAACAATGTACCCTTCAACCCTCTTGAGAGGTGAAAAATTGCCCTTTCACACTTTTCTGAACACCTGCTGGGTGGAGTCCCTCATAAAGATGTCAAATCAAAACGAATGAATGAGGGGGAAAGAGCCCCAAAACTAGTGCTCGAGTTTAGACAGCTCAAGGGGCAACTCTTTGCCAAGAATTCAACTTCTCCTCCAGGCCCAATGGTTGATTAACATGATATTTCTATGCATGAGCCGGCCAGCTGTCTCTTGGCAAAGATTTGTACTCTATAAAGTTAAATGTAGTTGAACTAATTCTCAATGATATACCTCTTTTAGAGGTAGAAATATTTATGGTGAATTTGGCTTGGAGGCAGGGAGACAGACCATGCAATAACGCAGAAAGTTCTTTCCAGTTCTGGAATGACAGACTTTATAGAAAAGCTATAAAGATAAAAGTTTAGGACCAAGATTGGCCTTGGAGATTATCTAAAGTATCCTGCTTTTTAAATTAATGAAGTAACTGAGAATGGAAAGGTTGATAATGGTGTCATGAGGAAGACCCAGGAAAGAGTAAATTGAATAACTCATTATTAGTCTATGGAACTACTTATTCTTCTAGAGACATAGGCATGACCCACCACTTCCTCAGGGACCTTGCTTCATCTCTTACCCCTCTCCCCTTTCACTTACCTCCTTCTCATGAGCCTAAAAGTATAAGTAAGTCTCTACCATCCTAGAAAAAAATACATTCTCTTGACACTACTTCCCCAACAGGCCACCAATGCATCCCTCATCCTTTCACTGGCAAACTTGAAGAAAACATGACACAGCAGATAAAATGTTCTATGAACTGAACGCCCCCCACCCCAAATTTCAGATGTTACTGGTAAAACCCCGAGCCCCCAGTGTGATATTATTTGGAGATGAAACCATTGGGGGATAATTAGGGTTAGATTAGGTCATGAGGGCGAGACCCTCGAATGGGATTAATGTTCTAGAAGAGAGATACAGATCTTTCTCTCCCTGCCCGATGAGGATACAAAGGGCAGTAATCTGCAAACCAGGCAAAAAATCTGCTAGCAGCTGGATTTTGGACTTTCCAGCCTCAAGTGTGAGAAATAAATTGTTTAAGCCACCACGTCTATGGAGTTTCAAACTGACTAAGACAGAGTGCCCGCTTTGGAACGAGACAATCCTATGTTAAAATGCTTACTCTATCCTGATTCCTCTCCTGTATTTCAGTTGGCTATTAATTCTAAATCTCCTTCATTCTCTTCCATGGTTGGTACTTTTCTCAAAGTAGACATTGCACCTGGATAGTGTGACCCTTGCACAGAAAACCTTTCCTCTCCACCTTCTTCACTTATCTGCTCCTATTCCTACTGGTCACTCCACCTCGATGTCCCAGAAGCACACATCTGGTGTGTCCAAAATTCAGCTCATTATTTTCTCTCACCCCCTAAATCTCGTTTCCTTCAACATCTCATTTCCTAGTTACTGACCCTGTTGTAAAAACTAAAAGCCTCATATTCATTTTTTTACTCCTTCCCCCTTCTTACTACTTGCATCTAATTTGTCTCTAAGTTCTTTTAATTCTACATCCTAAATTCCTCTTCATCTTTTTTTCCCCCTCAGTCAGGGGCTCAGCTGCTTTCTAACCGGTTTACCTCTAGCTTCAACTTCCATTTCACGCTCCACACCAGCATCAAGTGGTCTCTAGGAAATGCAATCAGATAGTGGTACAGCTACACAACAAAACTCTCAGTTTTTCTGTCTACAGAAAATAGCTTCTAGAACATACCATACTCCTTGCCCATCAAGTGAAGTCCAATTCATCAACCTTCTATAAGATACAGGGTCTGGCCGCTGTCCGATAATGCACAGTAGAGGACTGACTGAATAAACTATAGCATAGCCACATAATGGAGTATATACTGCTACAAAAAAAGAAATAAGTAACATCTTATTTACTGTACAGCATGATGACCTCTAGAATATATTAAGTAAAAAAAGGAAGGTAGAGAAAAATGTGGATAGAAAGATAGGTTACAAACCAATATACATATGTATTTCTTTTGTTATATATTTATTGATTTCAGAGAGGAAGGGAGAGGAAGAGACATCGATGATGAGAGCGAATCATTGATCAGCAGCCTCCTGCACGCCCTGTACTGGGGATCGAGCCCGCAACCCTGGTATTTGCCCTTGACCAGAATGGAACCCAGGACCCTTCAGTCTGCAGGCTGATGCTCTACCCACTGAGCCAAACCAGCTAGGGCTACATATGTATTTTTTTTAATGGAAGGCTTAAGTAAAAATATTTTTTTAAAGGTTACCAATTTGAGGGAGAGAACAATGTGGAAGCAACAAGGGTAAAAGCTAGACTTTTCAAAATGCATCTTGGTTGCATGATTTAACTTTGTAACCAATGCAATCGCTTTACACAATAATTAAGCATTTTAAGTTAAAAACAATTATTCACAGATGAAAGCAAAATTAAATAAATAAATCTAACTGTGTATTTAGTTAGTGGCATAAAATATAGAGAAGAACTAATTTAACTGATTTTAAATACAGTAATTTGATTCTACAACTTCAGAGGGATATACCTTAAGGATAAAAAGGAACACCCAAGAATACAAAATTAAAAAATCTGAAACTCCTCTCAGTAATCAAATTGTTTATGGTAGTATTAGTATCATTATTTTGGATGTGTATTGTGGTGTAAAGAAAAGTAGTAATCAAGCTAATACTATTAAGATCTGGGATTTTCGGTATAAGAAAAAGGAAAATAATAGGTCTGTTCAATAATGTTAAATTTAATTTTTAAAAACCTGTAGCCCAGATTTGAATTGAAAACTATCAGTATAAATTTATTTATTTTATATACATACTAGAGGCCCGGGGCACAAAAATTTGTGCACTCGGGGGGGGGGGGGGTGTACCTCAGCCTGGCCTGTGCCCTCTCGCAGTCTGGGACCCCTCAGGAGATAACGACCTGCTGGCTTAGGCCTGCTCCCGGGTGGCAGAGGGCAGGCCCAATCCCTAGGTGCAGCCCCTGGTCGGGCTCAGAGCAGGGCCAATTGGGGAGTTGGGGCGCCACCCCCGTCATGCACAGAGCAGGGCGGATTGGGAGGTTGCAATGCCACCCTCAGTCACGCTCAGGGTAGGGCCGATTGGGGGTTGGGGCACCGACCCCTGTCACACTCAAGGCAGGGTTGATGGGGAGGTTGCGGCGCCACCCCCTGTCACGCACAGAGCAGGGCCCATCAGGGGGTTGGGGCGCCTTCCCCTGTCAGGAACAGAGCAGGGCCGATAGGGAGGTTGTGGCCCCGCCCCCTGTCACACACAGAGCCGCAGGGCGATCAGGGGGTTTGGGCGCTGCCCCCTGTCACACTGATCCCGATGCCCGGAGGCCTCGGGGCTCCACTGATCCCGGTGCTGGGAGGCATATTACCCTTTTACTATATAGAATAGAGGCCTGGTGCATGGCTGGGGGCTGACTGGTTTGCCCTGAAGGGTGTCCTGGATCAGGGTGGGGTATCCCCATGGGGTGCCTGGCCAGTCTGGGTGAGGGGCTGAGGGCTATTTTCAGGCCTGGACTGAAGCTCCCAACTGCTCCTTTTTTTCTTTTTTGTTCTGGGCCAGCTTTAGCTCTGGCTCCAGCTCTGAGGCCTCTGCTGCTGAAAGAAGGTATCTGGTTTGTTTAGGTTCTATAATCAAAACTCTGTATCAACCCCAGCTCTGAGATCCCAGCTGGCTAAAAGCTGGTTTCTGGGGTTTTGTTTAGCTTCTATATTTGTTACAATGTTTCTTAAACTGCAGGCTCAGAGGCCGGCAAGGCAGGCGGGGAATGTTGGAGTCCTCCGTCACTGAAGCAAGCAAGCCTCATGCTAGTTTCAAGCTGCCTGGCTGCCGGCCACCATCTTGGCTGGCAGTTAATTTGCATATCTCGCTGATTAGCCAATGGGAAGGGTAGCGGTTGTACACCAATTACCATGTTTCTCTTTTATTAGATAGGATAAAATATGCCATACCAAAAGCATAGGCAACAAAAGAAAAAATAGATAAATTAAAAACTTTAAGTTTTTAATCAAAATTAAAAACTTAAGTGCACCAAAGGACAAAATTTTGTGCAAAGGCAATTCATGGACTAGGAGAAAATATTTTCAAATCATATATCTGATAATGGGTTACTATTCAGAATATAAATAAAGAATATACAAATGGCTAATAAGTACATGAGAAGATGCTTGACATCACTGATTATTAGGGAAATGCAAATAAAAACCACAATGAGATACCACCTTTCACCCATTACTTAAAAAAAAAAGAAAAGAGTAAGTATTGGCAAAGATGTAGAGAAATTGGAACCCTTGTACATTGTTGGTGGGAATGTAAAATGCCACAGTGTCATTTCCACTATAGTGTAAAGAGTATAGAGGTTCCTAAAAAATTAAAAATAGAACTATCATATTATCCAGCAATTCCACTTCTGTATATATAACCAAAAGAATCAAGAGCAGGATCTCATGTTTACAGGAGCATTATTCACAATAGAAATAACCCAAGTGTTCATCAGAGGATGGATGGATAAACAAAATGTTGTGTATACTTATAATGGAATATTAATTCAGCCTTAAAAAGGAAGGAAATTCTATCATATACTATATCATAGATAAATCTTGAAGACTTTATACTAAACTTAATAAGCCAGTCACAAAAAGACAAATACTGTATACTTCCATTTACATGAAGTACCTAGAGTAGTCAAGGGCATACAGACAGAAAGTAGAATGGTGGTTGGCAAGGACTTAGGAGAGAGGGGAATAGGAGTCATTGTTTAATGGGTACAGCGTTGCAAATTTGCAAGATAAAGAGAGTTCTGGAGATGGAGGGTGGTGATGGTTGTACAAAAATGTGAATTTCTTAATACTTCTGATTTGTACTCATAAGTGGCTAAGTGGTACATTTTATGTGTTGTGTACTTTACCACAATTTAAATTTTTGAAAAATTTTGAATCTAATGACTACAAAAAAAGAATTAGTTTTCAAAGACATTTAAGAGACATTGATTTTATAGTATGTGGACCTTATTTGATTACCAATTTAAGTAAATCATACTTTTATGAGGTATGTGGGGACTTAAGTGATAACTGTATTTTTATGTTAAAAATTGTTATTTCTTAGGTGTGATGATTCCACTGTGGTTTTTTGTTAGTTTGTTTTGTTACTTTAATTATGAATTTATTGGAAGGTACAGAACTTTCTCATATACCCCTGCATCCATCCATCCATAGCCTCACCCATTAGTAACATCCCCACCAGAGTGGTACATTTGTTACAATTGATAAACCTACATTGACATAGCATAATCACCCAGAGTCCATAGTTTGTTTACATTATGGTTCACTCTTGGTGTTGTACATTCTGTTTTTTTAAAGTATGTTTTTCCTTTGAGATATATGCTTATATATTTACAGATGAAATTATACTCAGATGTGCCTCAAAATAATCTGGGAATGATGGAAGTATATTGGAGCATAGATAAGATTGATAATGAATTGATAATTGTTGAAACTGACTTATGAGTACAGAAGACTTGATCATATTATTTTCTCTACTTTTGTTTATTCTTTTTAAAAAATATTTTTTTTATTGATTTCAGAGAGGAAGGGAGAGGGAGAGAAAGATAGAAACACCAATGATGAGAGAGAATAATCTATCAGCTGCCTCCTGCATGCCTCCCACTCGGGATCGAGCCTCCAACCTGGGTATATGCCCTGACCAGGAATCAAACCATGACCTCTTGGCCCATAGGTTGACATTCAACCACTGAGCCATGCCAGCCAGGTTACTTTTGTTTATTCTTGAAACTTCCCACAATAAACACTTTTTTAAAAATGTTAAGAATTGTTAAATCTATGTCTATAGTGCTTCATCATACTATTTTATTTTTCTCTATGTTTATATAATTTTCATAATATCAAGTAAAACATTTCCTTCACCAAGATAATCTATTGATATCTGAGGGTATCACCAGTTTCTTTAGTATCTCTTTATTGTCTACAGGGCAAAGTGTATGTGCGCTATGATGACAAACAAAGCCCTCTCCAGTCCTTGCATTCAGGGCAATGTTGATATAGTTTGATTCCTCAATACACAATGCTGCTTGTGCCCTGTTCCTTCTCTCATGCTGTTCCTTCTTCCTGTAATGCTCTTCCCCTGCTTGTATACCTGGTAAACCATTCATTTTCCAAAAACCTCTTCTGGGTTTGTGTTCTCTAAAACCTTCTCTTCCCTCCTCTCTCCCACTCCTTAGCCAATTTATATCTTGCCTCATTTCATAAATATCTGAGGCAGCTCCTAGGCAAATTACCACTAGATTATTTCTCTGACATGTATACACATTAATCTTCATACAAATCCCATTGCATTAGAATCATTTGGTCACAGGCCTGCAACCCACCACCATACACTAGCCAGTGATGACAAACTTATGACATGCGTGTCAGAGGTGACACGTGAACTCATTTTTTTGGTTGATTTTTCTTTGTTAAATGGCATTTAAATATATAAAATAAATATCAAAAATATAAATCTTTGTTTTACTATGGTTGCAAATATCAAAAAATTTCTATATGTGACACGGCACCAGAGTTAAGTTGGGGTTTTTCAAAATGCTGACACGCAGAGCTCAAAAGGTTCGCCATCACTGCACGAGACTATGAACATGTAATGAATGCTTGATAAATATTTATTAAGTCAAGCTGGTCTCCATTTATTACATTTTCTTGAGTGACATTGTAAAAAGAAGGAAAAGCTAAGATGAGGAAAGTCTATTCAATAACTAGAATATTGTTTTTCATATTTTAAATCAATAGCAAAAACAGAAGTCACCAGAACTGATTGAAGTTGTCACTAGAGATTTTGCTCCATCTCAGAACACAAAAAGAGTCTTCTCAAAGAGCAGATTATTGTATCTCCAGTCAGAGGATTGTTTTGAATAAATTCAGAAACACTGGAAGATCTTAAGCGGAAGTTAATGTCATGTAAATAGTCCACATTTGGGGGACCCCTGGAAGAGAATTTGGCATTGCAAAATATGTAAAGCACCAATTAGTAACGTTGGTAACATTTACAGATTCTCTCCATACATTTTAGTGATTATGTTAGTAATTATCTTGTTTCTCTTTTCCTTTTCCTTTACTTTAAAAAAATGTATTCATGCAAATAGTTCAGAGTCAAATAACACTGTAAATCGCCTGCCTAACTCCCCTCCTTGACGTCTCCACTCCTGCCTTTTACCCCTTTCTGTTTCACACCAGCATCTCCTTTCTAGTCTTCTAACCATTTTTATTTTATTTTTGGCATTTCTGGCATTACCATAGATGATAAGCTTATATAGCTCTTTCTTGATTTTTTCACTTGAGGCATGATTTTTTAAATATTCCCATAAGAAACGTGAAACTTTCTCACACACAAACTCTGTTTTAACCACACACATAAGCAAACTTCCTGATTCTCATTTTTCCTAGGAGAGTGTAATTGAGGTTAGATCAATAGTCAATGGTTACACTATGACGACTGTATAAACACTGCGAACTACATGTCCCATACGAAGAGTAGATTTCCTTTACTTCACAACTTTTGATTTTCTCTAGAGTTAAAAATAGAAAGTTTTTTGCATTTTCATAGCTTTCTCTATTCTTATCACTGATTCCCACACTTTTCTTCCACTTGTATAAATAAATCTCCTCTCAATATCTTCAAACATATTAAGTTTTCTATCAATTTATTTTCTTTTTAAAAATATTTTTATTGATTTCAGAGAGGAAGGGAGAGAGAGAAAGAGAGAGAGAGATAAAAACATCAATGATGTGCATGCACCACACCGGGGGTTGAGCCTGCAACCCAGGCATGTGCCCTAACCAGAAAGTGAGCCATGACCTTCTGGTTCATCGGTCATCACTCAACCACGAAGCCGGTTTGGCTCAATTTATCTTCTTAAAAAAGTCTCTCCCAAGCCTTCTGATGTTGTCTTGTTGCTTAACTATTACAGTGAGAAAAAGAAAAGCTGACTCAAAACGTAAAATAAGATTTTGATATTGCCATGAACTGTAATGCAGGAAGGAAGAGGACACTCACCAGCAAGTGGTTGGGTATATACAAATCTTGGTTCCTTCATCCATCAAAATTATAGTTCTCTTTGCCCACGAGTACAATGTAAAACTCTCTCCAAAAACTGTCTCATGGCTAGTAGGGGAGGAGGTGCCTGTGACACTCAGGTAGGGAAAATAAGATGTAATGCCACTCAGCATCAGAGGGGAGGATGGACCTTATAGTTATGAATTAGCATATTTCAATGGCTATGTGTTAGTTACCTTTTGCTATGCAACAAACCACCCCTTAATATAGTGGCCCATCACAACAGTTTATTATCTCACATTTTCTGTAGGTCAAAAACTTAGGAACAGCTAAGCTGGGTGTTTCTGGTTCCGGGTTTCTCTCAAGGCTGCAATCAAGATGTCAGTAGAGTCTGCAGCCATCTGAAGACTTCAGGGGAGCTGGAAGATGTAATTCCAAGCCCAGCCCTCACACAGCTGTCGGCAGAAGGTGTCAGATTCTCACCACAGGGCCTCTACAGTGGCTGCTTAATCAGCCTCACAACCTGGCAGTTGGATGAGAGAGAGAGAGAGAGAGAGAGAGAGAGAGAGAGAGAGAGAGAAAGGCTGCTACACCTCTTATGACCTAGGCTCTGAAGACACATATCATCCCTTCTACTTTTTAATCTATTCATTAGAAGTGAATAACTGAGGCCAGCACACAATCAGGGGAGGGAATTAATGTCTGTCTTTTGAAGGAATGCATTTCAAAAAATCGTTGACATGTTTTAAAACCTTCACACACTATCTAAAAGAGGTTGAATTATTTTTAATAAGTTTAAATTGTTGAATCTCAAATTGGAGTGGGAATATAGAGAAACTGGAATAAAGGTTTAGATCTAAAAAAATAAAATAGCTACTTGTTACAGCTACACAGAGGGATTCACTGTACATCTGCAGGGCGAGTTAGGCAGCTGCTAGCTGGGGTAAATGTGCTTATGAAGCCGGGAAGATTGTGAAATTCTGTTGGTATGAACAGTGGCAAGCAGTTTTAAAGTTAAAGAATGTGAACTCGTTAAAGTTAGTCTTTTTAGATTGCATATGAATTGAATAGGAACAGTTGTCTCATCACGAAAACTTGAGAAGAGCTGGGAGCTAGGAAAGGGGTTAGGAATGTTTTGATTTTTAAGAGGAAAAACATCTGGTTTTTATTTTATCCACTGCCCTCTCTCCATGTGCTTTTACGTATCTTTAAAGATGCTTACACATGATTGTCTGGTCTCCATGAAATAAATTATGGTTTAACAAATCCCCTATGTACCTATCAACTAGCTTAGCCGTTGAAATAAGTTGCCCCACAGTTTGACCATGTCTCAGACCTGAGCTTGTTCAAGTTGCTATTTGGGGGTAGACTATGTAACTTAAGAAATTTATGAAGTAAGTCAAACAACAGTTGATTTCCATCTGTCTCTGATCATCTGAAGTACTGTTTCCCAAACCGTGTTCTGTTGGCAAGTACTCCATGAAAAACACAAACAACCTTTTGTCTTTTAAATTTTGTTTCTTTACTATATGTGTAAAAAAAAAATGTTAAATATATTTATATAATTGTTGTTCTTATACTATAATCTGCCTTTAAGAAATGGAGTGTCGTGCACAAAAGACCAACGTATAACAAGAAATCACCTGATTTTTTTAACACATGTTTTTCAAGTCTGGGAATGATTATGTAAATAAAAAAATGCAGCCTCTTGTTGTTGATTTATTATTTATGGTTAAGTACTTAGTGTATTCAAATTTCAAGAAATATTTGTAATACTTTAATTTTTTTCTTCTTAGTAACACAATAACATATTTAATCTTTCTGTTTTTATCAACATGTTTTATCTTATTGTTGCTGTTTTGTGGCATTTGCAAGATAATCCTTTCTAAAACTCTTCATAAGACATAAAAATCATATGGGGAAGACAAAACATAGTTTTAATATGATACAAAGAGGTATATGGTCAAGTGCTACAGTGAGTTTGAGAGGCCAAGTCGTAAGGGTTCAGAGAAGGAAGATGTTTCTGTGGACTGCTGTAGTTGGGGAATGCGTTGAATAGGACAAGACGTATGATTGAGATAAGCTTAAATGATGAAAAATGTCCTTCTAAGTGACCCCAGAGAGTTCCCTTCACCTCTCATCATGTAAGGACACAACAAGAAACCAGCCATTTATGAACCAGGGAATGGGCCTCACCAGACACAGAAACTACTGGTGCCTTAATCTTGGACTTCCAGCCTCTGGAATTGTGAGAAATAAGTTTCTGTTGTTCATAAGCCACCAAAGCAGTAAGTATACTTTGTCTCCAGGGACTGAATTCTATTTATTTACTTACTTATTTATTTGTTTGTTTGTTTAAAGTTTTACATAGGTCTTCTTTTTCCCCAATTGACCCCCCACCCCATCACTCCCACCCCCGAGGGCAAGGCCCCACCGCCCCAGTGTCTGTGTCCATTGCTTATGCTAATATGCATGCATACAAGTCCTTTGGTTGCTCTCTAACCACCCCCTCCCCTGCCATTTGTCTCTGGATCTATTTTTGTTCATCAGTTTATGTTGATCATTATTTCCCACATATGAGTGAGATCATGTGATATTTATCTCTCTCCGACTGGCTTATTTCGCTTAGCATAATGCTCTCCAGTTCCATCCATGCTGTTGCAAATGGTAAAAGTTCCTTCTTTTTTATAGTGGCCTAGTATTCCATTGTGTAGATGTACCACAGTTTTCTAATCCACTCATCTGCTGAGGGGAATTAGGCTGTTTCCAAATCTTACATATTGTAAATTGGGCTGCTATGAACATATGGGTGCATATATCCTTTCTGATTGGTGTTTCTGGTTTCTTGGGATATATTCCTAGAAGTGGGATTACTGGGTCAAATGGGAGTTCCATTTTTAATTTTTTGAGGAAACTCCATACTGTCTTCCATAGTGGCTGCACCAGTCTGCATTCCCACCAGCAGTGCACGAGGGTTCCTTTTTCTCTACTTCCTCGCCAGCATTTGTTGATTTGATGATGATAGCCATTCTGACAGGTGTGATATGGTATCTCATTGTTGTTTTGATTTATATCTCTCAGATGATTAGTGACTTTGAGCATGTTTTCATATGTCTCTCGGCCTCCTGTCCTTTGCCCATTTTTTGATTGGATTGTTTATCTTCCTTTTGTTAAGTTGTATGAGTTCTGTGTAAATTTTGGAGATTAAACCCTTATCTGAAATAGCATTGGCAAATATGTTCTCCCATGCAGTGGTCTTTCTTATTGTTTTGTTGATGGTTTCTTTTGCTGTGCTTTTTATTTTGATGTAGTCCCATTTGTTTATTTTCTCCTTAGTCTCCATTGCCCTAAGAACTATATTGGTAAAGATATTGCTACGACATATGTCTGATATTTTGCTGTCTATGGAGTCTTCTAAGATTTTTATGGTTTCCCATCTTACATTTAAGTCCTTTAGCTATTTTGAGTTTATTTTTGTGTATGGTGTAAGTTGGTGATCTAGTTTCAGTGTTTTGCATGTATCTGACCAAATTTCCCAGCACCATTTATTGAAGAGACTGTCTTGACTCCATTGTTTTCTCTTGTCTCCTTTGTCAAATATCAATTGAGCATATTGGCTTGGGTCAATTTCTGGGTTCTCTGTTCTGTTCCATTGGTCTGTATGTCTGTTCTTGTGCCAGTACCAGACAGTTTTGAGAACTGTGGCTTGGTAATAGCTTGATATCTGGTATTGTGATCCCTCCAACTTTGTTTTTCTTTCTCAGGATTGCTGTGGCTATTGGGTTTTTTTTTTTTTATTTCAGATGAATTTTTGGAGAGTTTTTCCTAGGTCTTTGAAATATGCCATTGGTATTTTAATGGGGATTGCATTGAATCTGTAGATTGCTTTGGGTAGTATGGACATTTTAATGATGTTGATTCTACCAATTCATGAACATGGTATGTTCTTCCATTTGTTTATGTCTTCCTCTATCTCTTTTTCCAATGTCTTGTAGTTTTCCGAGTACAGATCTTTTACCTCCTTAGCTAAGTTTATTCCTAGGTATCTTAATTTTTTTGGTGTAATGGTACATGGGATTTTTTTTTTTTTTTTTTTTTTTAGTTTTTCTTTCGGTGAGTTCATTGTTGGTGTATAAAAAGGCCATAGATTTCTCGGTGTTAATTTTGTATTCTGCTACAATGCCGAATTAATTTATTAAGTCTAGTGGTTTTTTAATGGAGTCTTTGGGGTTTTCTATGTACAGTATCATGCCATCTGCAAATAAGAACAGTTTTGTCTCTTCTTTTCAAATTTGGATGCCTTTTATTTCTTCTTCTTGTCTGATCACAATGGCTAGCACTTCCAGTACTATATTGAACAGGAGTGGTGAAAGTGGGCATCCCTGTCTTGTTCCTGTTCTTAGGGGAAATGGATTTTGTTTTTGCCCATTGACTATAGGTTTGTCATATAAGGCTTTTATTATGTTGAGGTATAATCCCTCTATTCCCACTTTGCTGAGAGTTTTTATCAGGAAAGGGTGTTGCAGGGATTGAATTCTTAATTGTAACATTATAAAGACTCCCACATATACTAGGTAATATGTTTGGGTGTTTTTTGAATGACTGAAAATTAATGTATTAAGAATTTGATGGTGAACATGAGGTCATTGGTTAAATGGAGCCCAAAACTCGACAAGAAGAATCACTGAAAAGTGAGCTGCAGGGTTTGAAAAGCAATCTGTGACTATTGATTATATAAATTCACGTCTGACCATTATCAATAATCTTATTAAATTAAGTGATATTCTCCTAGAAAAATGAGCTATCAAAAATGTACACAAGATACTATAAGAGAACTCATGTACATATATGCACACATACATACACATTCCCATGTGACTTTAATTTCACAGTAACGTATTCCATTAAGTCTTAGGCCTCATTTCCCCAACTCCAGACCTAAAGACATCTATAGTCTAAAAGAGAGCATCACTTTCTCTTTTTTTAAATCAGCATCTTCTTGTATTCTGTTGATTATCCCAGAGTGTCCAATGGTCTGATTCAGTCATTAGATGATTTAGGCATCATAGAGAATGTGTGAGGTGGTTATTCAGTTCACTCAGAATAAAAACCAAAGTTCTTACAATGGCTCAAAGGCCTGACATGCTCTGTTGCCATCCCCTTACGTCTCTGACCTTATGGCCTACTTTTGTCCCTTACCTCACTACTCAAGCCACCCTTTCAAGTCGCTGCTCAAAGATCACATCTCAATGCGGGTAACAGTTCTCCAACCTGTGGCATTTCTATGCCTCTTAGAGTGCTCTCTCTCTTTTATTTTTATAGTGTTTTTTTCCTCCTAAAATACCCAATTGCTTACTTCTTTATAGTGCTTACTGTCTATTATCTCTCTACCTTTAGAACAGTGGTTTCCAACGTGGGGCACACACCCTACAGGGGGGCAATTTGATTTTTAAGGGGGGGGCAATTCAAGAATGAGTTATTAACAGTGAATTTTTTGCATTTCTTATGGTGCTAGGGGCCTCATATACAGTATATAAATATATATATTGTGACATATTTATGCATTTCAGTTCTCTATTATATCTTTTGAAACTTTATTTGCTATTTTTTATATCACTTCATATTATTATGTTTTTTAACAATTTGTTAGTGATTTCTTCCTCAGTACTTCAACTGTCCTTTTGTTCTTTTATTTTTCTCTTTCATGGATGCCATGTTCTTTGGAAGCTTGTTTAGACCAAGTTAATGGCCTTTTAGGCTTCCTCCACGTGAATAGGAGTTCACTTTTTGAATAAGAATTATATGTGACAGTGGCAGGGGGTGGGGCATCGGGATTTTAGTGATGCTTAGATGGGGCATGGCCATAAAAGGTTGGGAGCCATTGTTTTAGATTATAATCTCCATAAGGTCAGGGTCTTCGCTGTTGGTTCACTGGTGTATCCCAAATAGCCAAAATGTGACTGAAACTTAGCAGCTATTCAATAAATATTTGTTGCTTTAAGTGAATAAAATAATAATGAACTCTCAGAAATCAACAGGAAAAAGACAGACAACCTAAATATAAAAAATGGGCAAAAGGCTCAAATAGACCTTTCATGAAGGAGGATATCCAATGGCTACCAAACATATAAAAGCTGCCAAAAACCTTTAATGGTTAGGGAAATGCCAATTAAAACTACAGTGAGAAATACCATTACATTTTCACCAGAGTGACAAAAAAAAATAATAATTGGAACTACCAATTGCCATAGAAATAAGAAGCACTGCTCTCAAAGTAGTGTATGTTGGTACAACTCTTAGGGCAAACTAGAATATGTGCATGCTCTTGTGGTACCATCTATTCCTAGGAACACACCCTAAAGAAACCCTTGCCCATGTATACCAGAATACAAATACATGAATGTTCACTCCAGCATTGCACATATGAGCCATAACTGAGAACAGCCCAAATATCCATCGGCAGTTAAATGGATAACTAGATTGTAATAGGTAGTATGTTCATGTGGTAGAATATTATATGGCAATTAAAACAAATAAGTTGTTCTAGGCATAATATAGATGAATCTTTCAGACAGAAAACATAAAAAAGAAGATAAAATAACTCTTAAAGGATGGTTTCATTGATAAAAATTTCAAAAATAGACAAAACTAAAGATTAATAGTTCAGGAGTACACGCATAGGTGATAAGACCATAAACAAAAGTAAGAAAATGATCACCCCCCACTTCTAGGCGGAGAGAGTTGGGATTGTGAAGAGGCACATGAGTTTGGAGGATGAAGAGGGAGTTTGGAGGATGCTAGAAATGTACCAGTTTTTTCTCCTCTGTGGTAGTTACACAGATGCTTGTTTGTCATTATTCTTTATATTTTTTTTATTGACTTCAGAGAGGAAGGGAGAGGGAGAGCGAGATAGAAACAGCAATGATGAAAAAGAATCATTGATTAGCAGCCTCCTGCACACCCTACATTGGGGATCGAGCCCATAACTTAGGCATATGCCCTGATTGGGAATCGAACCGTGACCTTCTGGTTCATAGGTCGATGGCTCAACCACTGAGCCACACTGGCTGGGCTCATTATTCTTTAAAGTATACATAAATGTTTCATTTACTCTTCTCTATGCTTAATATCTCACATTTTAAAAAAATGACAATAAATTGCCTAATCTTGTACAATTTTTCTTTCATGTGGAAGTTTCTTATGTTCTGTTTTGTAACAAAGGTTCTTAACAGACCATATCCCTTTTTTTGATACAGGTCTCTTTCCTTGGATAAGAATGTAATGTAATTAATTCTACTGTTGTTACATTGCTATTCACAACCGATCTTTCATAAGTAGGTAATAAAGAGTAAGAGTCAAAGTAATCAACTAAAGGCTCAGCACTCAGGGTCAACTGGATGTTTGAAACATGTTGGACACTCAGTGGGAGTTTGTTGCTGACAAAATACAGTGGTTGCTGCTGCTGGGGTTGACTCAGAGGGCATCTCTCCATCTGTTGTCTTTGGAAGAATCCTATCTAATAAAAGAGAACCATGGTAATTGGCATACGACCGCTACCCTTCCCATTGGCTAATCGGGGCAATATGCAAATTAACTGTCAGCCAATATGGCGGCGGACAGCCAGGCAGCTTGAAACTAACATGAGGCTTGCTTGCTTCAGTGACGGAGGACTCCAACGTTCCCCGCCTGCCGCTGCAGGCCTCTGAGCTGCAAGTCTAAGCAACTATGTAACAAATATAGAAGCTAAACAAAACCCCAGAAACCTGCTTTAGTCCACCGGGCTTCAGCCAGCAGGATTGCAACATTGTAAGCAAAGGCCAGAAACCTACTTTCATCAGCGGAGGCCTAAGAGCTGGAGCCAAGCCTCAAAGCTAAAGCTGGCCCAGAATAAAAAAAGAAAAAGAAAAAAAGGAGTGGTTGGGAGCTTCAGTCACCCCCAGCCTGAAAACAGCCCTCAGCCCCTCACCCAGACTGGACAGGCACCCCAGTGGGGACCCCAACCCTGAAGGGTGTGTGACCAGCTGCAAACAGCCATCATTCCCTCACCCAAGGCTGGCCAGGCACCCCAGTGGGGACCCCCACCCTGATCCAGGACACCCTTCAGGGCAAACCAGCCGGCACCCACCCGTGCACCAGGCCTCTACCCTATGTAGTAAAAGGGTAATATGCCTCCCGGCACCGGGATCAGCGTGACAGGGGGCAGCGCCCAAACCCCCTGATCGCCCTGTGGCTCTGTGTGTGACAGGGGGAGGGGCCACAACCTCCCTATCCACCCTGCTCTGTTCATGACAGGGGAAGGCGCCCCAACCCCCTGATCAGCCCTGCTCTGTGAGTGACAGGGGGCAGTGCCCCAACCCCCTGATTGGCCCTGCTTGGTGCGTGACAGGAGGTGGCGCCGCAACCTCCCCACCGACCCTGCCTTGAGTGTGACAGGGGACAGTGCCCCAACCCCCCAATCGGCCCTACCCTGAGCGTGACTGAGGGTGGCATCACAACCTCCCGATCACCCTGCTCTGTGCATGACAGGGGGCAGCGCCCCAGCTCCCCAATTGGCCCTGCTCTGAGCCCGACCAGGGGCTGCACCTAGGGATTGGGCCTGCCCTCTGCCACCCGGGAGCAGGCCTAAGCCAGCAGGTTGTTATTTCCTGAGGGGTCCCAGACTGCGAGAAGGCACAGGCCGGGCTGAGGGACCCCCCGCCCCCCTGAGTGCACAAATTTTTGTGCACCGGGCCTCTAGTTATTTATAATAGGCCACCTGGTAGATGAGATGCAAGATGTGAAACTTGGGGGTTCCAAGATGTTTTTCAACCAGACATTTCTGTACATGGCTAATTGTATATTCTTATGCTTCCCTCAGGACTTGCTTTTTTAATCAGTTCCTAGACCACTGATCTTTCTCTCCATGCCTTTGAATGGAGCAAAGAGACCAGGACTAATCTTATGCACTATAAATTATGTCATCTTGCCAGTACTCAATGCATTGTAGAATCATCCCTTACAACAATATGGTTGTTTTTCAACAAATATTAATAGCAGGTGCTGTGTCTGAACCTCTTCAAAAGTTAAGCCTTTAGGGTAGCGTAAAGCCAGGATGTTTATGAAGAATCAGTTGGTGAGCCAGCAAATAAATATACACCAAGTGTAGAGATGCTTCTTGAGCCCATGATGTGGCCTGTTTGAGGCCAGACTCATAGGAGTGGTGTGTCCAGCCAAACAGTGGTGACCATGTTCCCATCATGACATAACTGCCTTGATCTCACTATGTTTATTCAAAATTGTTTTAGCCATCAACAGTTGCCAAGTTTCTGAATGAGATGAGAAATATTGGGGTCACTAAGGTATCTTTATCTTCTCTGCTTATAAGGACACATCGGCTAAAATAGAAAAATCTGTAATAAAAACAGCCACATAGCCACTTTGTACCACATGAGCCAGAGAGGATCAGCCCCTAGCTTCAGTTCTGCTTTCGCTGACCGTGTGACCTTGAGCTAGTAAGGTAACCTCTCATCTTCAATTCCTCATTTGTAAGTGTGAGTGATGTGTTGCACGGGTACCCCACAAACACCTGAAAATGAAATGAGGTGAAAGATGCAAAACTGCTTTGTTGACAGTGTAAGGGTTATTCTTAATCTATATATATCTATATATGTAAAAGCCCAGCTACCGTTCCGGCAGAATGACCGGAATGACCAGAACAACTGGTCACTATGACGTGCACTGACCACCAGGGGGCAGATGCTCAATGCAGCACCGCTCAGCCAGAAGCTGGGCTCACAGCTCGCGAGCGCAGTGGTGGTGGTGGGAGCCTCTCCTGCCTCCATGGCAGCACTAAGGAGCAGCAAGCCAAGCAGTAAGGACTGAGCAAGCAGGCCATAATGAGTGAGCAGGCGGGTGGTTAAGAGCGAGCAGGTGGGCGGTTAGGAGCAAGGGGTCCCGGGTTGCAAGAGAGATGTCCGACTGTTGGTTTAGGCCTGATCGGGTCTAAACCAGCAGTTGGACATCCCCCAAGAGGTCCCAGATTGCAAGAGGGCGCAGGCCGAGCTGAAGGACCCCACCCACACATACACCTGCATGAATTTCATGCATTGGGTCTCTAGTCTTTTGTAAAAACACAGTTAGTATTTGCCGGGAGCTGGTCCATCCTTGCTGTTTCAAAGGACCTGGCATATATGGCATACTGTTCTTAAAATGTTTGCTCACCTTCTTGGCACTATGTGTTTTAACCAAGGTTTCCTCTCTGAGAAAGGTTGTTTCCCCAGGTAGGGATTTTCCCTTGAAGTTAGAGAGGGAATAAAACCCCTCAACTAAGTGCCAGGCAGGTAATTAATCACTTTAACTATGAACAATCATGCTTAAGCTACATAATCTTTACTCCCTGGAATGGATATAAGAAATGCCCTAACCTTTGTAATAGAGATTGATAGGATTGAATCAACTGGTATAAATACAGATGTAACAAGACAGCGAGAGACAGAACTTAGAAGACAGAACCAAGAGGCACAGAACTTAGACACAGAACCTAGAGAAGAACCTAGAGACAGAACATGGCAAAAGATCCTGGACAGAAACTGGCAACAGAACCTAGAGACAGAATCTAGAGAGAGAACATGCCAAAAGATCCTGGACTGAACCTGACTAGAACCTGGTGACTGAACCTGGCTGGAGAACCTGGACAGAACCTGGCTGGAGAACCTGGAGAACCTAGCAAGAGAACATGGACACAGAACCTGGCTGGAGCTCCGAACCAGAACTTCACTGGAGATCCAGACCAGAACTTGGCTGGAGATCCTGGCTAGAGATCCCGGCTAGGCTGCTGATCAACTGAACGCTGTCTCCGTGTCATTCCTTCTTCGCCGACTCCATCCACACCTTTGGGGACCCCTGGACCTGCTGGGGTTGGACCCCGGCAAGTATTTATTATACATTATCAAAACATTCAAAGGTCAGAAGTGCATGAGGGTTGAAAACAAATTCCCTTCCTCTTAGTCTCCAGAATTGACCAAATTTGACAATTTAATGCTTATCTTTATAGGTATGTGTGTGCGTATGTACTTTTTTTTTTTTTAACAAAAAGGGATCATAGTATATGAATCAGAATTCTATGCAGTAATTTTTATGAGGCAAATTGTTACATATGTATGTGGAACAACAATGTTTTAGGTGACAAAGTTTGAGAACCACATTGATAGTGTGATATTATTTGTCTAGACACAGAGTATAAGGCTTCCTCTGGGAAGAATATATTGCAAAGGAATGAGGTAATTTTACTCTTTACTTCACATGCTTCCCTACCATTATCATTGTTTATGTTAAGCATGTATACTTTAATGGTAATTATTAAAGACTGGGCAGGAAAACATGGAGCATAGATAAACAAAATGGAGACAATGTAAGACTATTGAAGATGTACGTATAAATGGTAGACCAGAAAAAGAAAAGGAAAGAATATACAAAAGAATTTAGGAAATGAAATAAAGGAAGCAAAAATGAAAGTAGATGTGATATGATTTTCAAAAGTATGCATTAGGGAATAGAGAAAAATTGAGCATGCAGTTTCTGCTGCCAGATGTCTTGTTGTACGTGACTCTCAACCACAAGATATTCAGCCCTGTTAACTAGTTTTTTAATGGGTTTCTGTGACAAAGGGCAAGTAGAAGCTGGTACAAGCGTCTGCCAAGAGAGGAAGAACGGCTAAACATGATCAGTGCTCAATTGTTTTACAGTTTAAAGTTTTCATATATCATTTTTTAAATGCACAAACAGCCATGAATTTGTGGAATGGACAAAAATGACAATTGAATGTCCCCTGAAAAATCTTGACATCACCAAGCAACATAATTTATCTATACATAATCTTCTTCTCAATGAATCTTTGTATCCTTTCCATCCACACATCCTGTCATGTCTATATTCAAAATCTACCTTGAATCTAATTTTTCTCTCTTCATCACTATCAACCCAGTTCAAGTTCACTCCTGCCTGTTTCCACTGCGGTGGCCTCCTGACCAGTCTCTCCATTTCCACCTTGTCTCTCCCTCTTCCCCTGGCCATTCCTATTTTCCACAAGAGAAGCAAATCAATATCTCTAAAATGCTCATAGAATGAACCTAAAATCATCTGCATCATCTGTCTCTTGCTCATTTTTCCAGTTACTTTTAAGGCTTCCAACTCTGCTAAGATCTTTGTCCCCTCAGCCTTTGCACATACTGTTCCTGCAAATGGAAAGGCTCCTCTACTCTACAGATATCAGTTTCTCACAGATTTCCCCTTCCCCCTGCCTCCCCTCATCTACATTAGGCCACAATTTGTATTTCTATCTTTATTTGTATGATATGGGTTTTATCTGACTTCCCTGTATGTTGAAGCTGTGTAATGACTATATGGAGGTTCATAATACTATCCTCTCTATGTCTTTGCATATTTGAAATTTACCAAAATAAACAGCTTTAAGTTTTTCCTCTAATCCTACACACTAAAAACAACTATTGTCTGCAATTACCCTAAATTAGTTTTTCAAATTTCGTATTTAAACAATTTTACCTTCCTTTGCAGGATAAATTTTTGTATTTTTGTTCAGACATAAAATGCCAGTATTTTAAAGTTCCTAACAAGGTGTTGCCTGCAAGAAAGTGAACTTGAAATTGATATCATGTAGCCTAAAAGAAAGATCTGAAATTCAATTGTTTTTTTCCCCACTGTTTTTTGCTACTAAATGAAGTCTTATATTTGAAAGCAGCAATATTATTTACCATAAAGGACCCTAGACTAAGGATATAAAACTGTTGTTCTAGTTCCAGTTTGTCACTTTCAGTGACACATTTATCCTCACTTCCTTTTTTAAATAATTAATATAATAAAGAGGTAAAATTATAAATTTTTATTTCAGATCTAAAATTCCATACTTCCATAATTTGGAAGACCAAAGTAAAAAACCACCATCCTATCTAATAAAAGAGAAAAATGGTAATTGGCGTACGACGATACCCTTTTCATTGGCTAATCAGGGCTATATGCAAATTAACTACCAACTAAGATTGGCAGTTAACTGCCAATAAGATGGTGGTTAATTTGCATATGTAGGCACAATGCAGGGAGGTGAAAGGGAAAGCAGGAAGAAGCCCCCTGCCACTGACAGTGATCAGAAACCCAGGGGGGAGCTAAGAACTGGGGGGCAGGGCAAAGGCGGCCCCCAGCCATGATCAGAGAATCAGGCGCCTTTGCCGCCCTGGCCAGTGATAGCAGGAAGTAGGGGTGGAGCCAGCAATGGGAGCTGGGCAAGGTCGAAGCTGGCAGTCCCAGGAGCTAGGGGTCCCTTGCCTGGGCCTAAAGCGAAGCCCACAATCGCGGGGCCGCTGCAACTGCGGGTCCCCGCTGCCCGGCCCGGACGCCTAGGCCAGAGGCGTCAGGCCTGGGCAAGGGGCCGATCCTGCGATTGGAGGGTGATGGGGGTCAATGCCTGAGGGCTCCCAGTATGTGAGAGGGGGCAGGCTGGGCTGAGGGACACTCCCCCCCACACACACCCAGTGCACGAATTTCGTACACCGGGCCCCTAGTAAACAATAACAATGTTTATTCTTTAAACAATGAAGTAATAATTCAGAAGAACGCTTTTCCTTTTATTCATTCACAGGGTCATAACTCAGCAGTGGCGTGCATACCGTGTGAATCTACAAAGCCAAGAATAGGAACCACTGCATCTCCTTTTGAAATCCTGATGCTTCGATTCTTCTCTTCTCTGTTAACATATTTGTGCAACATGCTGTAGTACTGGTTCTTTGGATTGAAAGTATATAGTTCTGAAACCTGCTGCCAGTCTTTCATGCTCGGGGTCTTGCATTCCTTTGGATGTGAACCTTCAAAGAAACATTTAACATTCTCACTTGCCAATTCAGTCGCATGTTCTGTGGCTTGACTTCTGAGGATCTTCTGCTCCTGTTCCACATAGATTTTCCAAAAGCTCAGTTGTAGAAAACTAACTGGAGATACACATCGGGTGATAGCTACAATAATCAGAAGGCAGACGATAACAGCTGCTATCAGGATCCAGCCCAGTACCTAGGAAAACACATCAAAATACTAATTTAGTCGCATTTTTTACAAGTCATTATTAAATCCTCAGAAAAAGTTTGAACTACCCAGCAGTCATGATGAACAAGCAAGTTTGAGGTCTTAATCTCCTAAGAGAAATGAGTGGCAGTGACCTCCGGAACCCCTCCGGAACCCCTCTGGAACCCCTCGGTACAACTGCTTGCTCTGCAAGTCAGTCATTTTCCAAGTCCTGTCAAGAGTCCGGGGAGATGCCTATATGTCACTCCCCTCGAACTCAAAACGTGGAATATTGGCAAATCCAGTGAAGCCAGCATTCATCTTCAAAAACCTCTGAGCTTTGTGTTCCTAGAAGAAGTGTGGGATGGTGCTTTAGAGCCAGGCAGACTCATTTCCTGGTGACAATTCTGCCTTCTTCTGGCTGAGCCAACAACCCCACCTGGACTCAGTGTATTTGTCGGAGACTAATGTAGACGTAAAGGACCTAGCGCGGGTTCTCGCACAGAGTAGGTGCCTAACGCTGAATGGGGCGCCTTTCCTCTTTTTCATCCCGTTTATCATCACATTTGCCTCTTAGCTCATGGGAAGCAAGAAGCCATTCTAGTTGGTCTTAGTGTCCTATGTCTGGGGAAGGGGCATGGATTTCTCATTTCCCGGGTCCGCCCGCAGAAGCCCGCCCTCTCCGCTGACCTGCGACTGGGCCCTGAGGTCCGTCCGGAGGTCCTGCACGTCGGACGGCTGCGCCTTGTTGCAGGGAACCAGCGGGAGTTGTTGGGCGCACTGGGGGTCACGGTCCGAGCACAGGCGCCGCGCCAGGAAGCGGCTCCCGCTGGCCGCGCACTCGTAGAAGGAGCCCCCGAGCAGCGCCACGGCCACCCAGGTGAGGGGCGCGATGGCGGCCGCCCCGCTCAGCTGCGCGCACACCAGGGCCCCGCGCCGCCCCGCGTTGCAGCAGACGTTGCAGCAGGCGCGGCAGCCGGTGTCGTCGTCGCGGTCGTCGGCGCCCCGCTGGCAGCAGCCGGTGAGCAGGCGCCAGGTGCGAGCGCTCAGCACGTAGCCCAGGAGGAAGAGCGCCAGCGCGGGGACCAGCAGGAACACCAGCCCGTAGGTCAGGTTCCAGGCGGCGCTGCAGGGGCACTGGAACACCGCGGTGGAGAAGATGCGCTCCCCGCTCGCGGTCAGAAGAGTCAGCAGGCCATAGCCCAGCGTGATGCGGTGCTTGAGGTACAGGTCCAGCACCGTCTGCAGCTTCTTCATTGGCTCCATGCCCCAGGCGCAGCGGACAGGTCTGGATGCTTCTCCCTCTTGGCCGCCCTGCGCCTGGGATGCTTTGGTGTCCTGGGGTCTGGGGCTTTCCGCTCTGCTAAGAAGCAACTTCTAAAAAGGGAAGAGGACTTCTCTGGCCCTGAGCTTTCGCTTTCTTCTTTCAACGAAACCAGCCCTGACTGAAAAGCAGACCCGACCACATACACCATTGGCCTCCCCAATGCCCACCCCTTTCTCAAGGCTGCTGCATTGGTGACCTCCCTCCCCAGTGCATGAACTCTGATTGAAGGTGGACTCTGTCCCATGGAAACGTTTGCTTCCACCCATCTGACAAGGAACCAGGGGACTTTCCTTACCCTTCCTGCCCCAATGCAGCTCCCCAAAGCCAACAATACTTCTAACTTGGGCAAACTGGGGAAAACCATTTCCTTGATTGCAGCCACCTAGTTCCTAAGCCTGAAGGAACAGTTACCAAAAACCCTCTGATCATTAACAGGAAACACAGATTCCTGGTTTCTCTTTCATAAGCTAATTCACAACGAAGCCCAGCTCAAGTTCTAGTACCTCCCTGGTGTCTGTTGACTTCCTGTTCCTCTCTGGACAGAACCCCCACATCACTCACCTTGTTCTCTCCTCTGCCTGATCTCCCACCGGACATAAAGGACATTAGATTAAATACATTATATTTTATATTGACTTTTGCCTTTTTTTTTTTTTCAGGTATATCCTTAAACTGTGGATACCTGGAGGAGTGTCAAGTTCTTACTCAGTGACCACCAAGTTGATCACTGGGGACTGGGGAGGAGTATACGGTTGTTCAAAAATACCACTTGAGCCCGCCGTGGTGGTTCAGTGATTGAGTGTCGACCTATGAACGAGGAGGTCTGGATTCGATTCCCGGTCAGGTTGTGGGCTCCATTCCCAGTGTAGGGCATGCAGGAGGCAGCCGATCAATGATTCTCTCTCATCATTGATGTTTCTAGCTTTCTCTCCCTCTCCCATTCCCCTCTCTGAAATCAATAAAAATATATTTTAAAAAATATCACTTGAACCAAAAACATTTCAAACTGCAGCTACATCTAACTAACATGTTGTTTCCGCCGCTACCTTTAGTTTTTTCAAAGCAGCATGTCTCTGACACAAACTGTAACCACTTCTGTGAAAATGACCTGACTCTGTGTGGCTCCAGAGCAGGTAAGGTGTACTTTGAAGTTAGGTGCAGTGTGTGTGTGTGTGTGTGTGTGTGTGTGTGTGTGTGTGTAAGTTAGTGCCTCTAAAACTCAGCATCTCATTTGTAAAAGCAGGTTAATAGTGCTCACTTTTCAAGACTGTTGAGCCGAGTAAATTGAGTAGCATTTGTCAATCACCTTTACATATAGGGTGTGCCTATTAAATGAATACTCAATGTGAGCGATTACCTCTTACATTGCAACTTTGAGATTAGACAACGAATAACTGTTGAACATAACTTAAGAATTCAGATGAATGCTGAGTTTTAGACCAAGGATTATATCCAGTGAGGCAACAATCCTCTACTACCTTAAGAGAATTGGTGTGCCCTTAACTGTCCACCTCATCACCAGGAGGGTTTTTGGATATGAAGTCTAGGTGGGCAGGTCACAATGAACTGGTCGCTGTTGGCACCCATCAACTAGGTTTGCTTTATCTATCTGAAAAGAATTAGTAACCTACAGAACCAAGTGAATTGTTAGAGAAGGGGCAAGAAATGTATTACTCTTTTCTTAGTCCAACTTGATGCCGTCTTAGTTACCTCCCACCACCCGTATCTGGTACAAGACTACTGTTCTGTAGCATTTTGATGAACAGTTATGCTTTCTTTTGCGTCTTCAGAAGTTGTCCCCAGATCAGGGTCCTCATTGTCAATCAGTGGGTGCCATCTTCTCTGAGATTAGACCAGGTCTGCCTCTACACTTGCAGCAAAATTGCATGTTTGAAGCAAATCACTTCTGACTATCATCTCTGTAATCTTACATTTCCAAAAAACAAAACAAAACAAAACCTCTGCCTTTCCATGCTCATGTGACTGGGATTATTGAATACAGCAGGAATAATTTGCCCATGTATATTATAGTGCAGAGGATATAGATAATAAGGGGAAAGTTCTCAAGGTTATGCAGAAAATTAGGATAGAACTGTGTGGTAGAGAATGTCCTGAGAAAGCCTCCATAAGTACAGGGCACTTAAGCAGAAATCTAAACAGAAAAAAGAAATCTGAATGGCCAAGGCTCTGGAGTGCCAAGGAGTGTGGCATGCTGTGGTTGGAAAGTGATGGGAGTATGGAGGTGAGAAGGAAAGTGGCCCATCATGAGGGCAGAGCTGCAGGTTGAGGTCAGGGTTAAGGTCTTTATAGACCAGAATATGTAGTTTGCAGTCCTGCCCTGAAATGCATTACAGCCTGAGCTGCATCCTGACCTATTATCCTGTCAGCTTGTGTCTGCAAACACCACCCCCTGGGGTTGCCACCCCTGTGCTCCCCCATCATGAATCCCACAGATTCCGATGATCATTCTGTCCCTGTGACACGTCTCCATAGCCATGAGAGTCTGGGTCCTGCCTGCCAGCCCGCATTTTCTCCCAGCATTTGCAGTTGGCTCTTATATACTGGCATCCACCCCACCGCCTCTAGAGCAGTGG
Source organism: Myotis daubentonii (assembly GCF_963259705.1). Taxonomy (NCBI): domain Eukaryota; kingdom Metazoa; phylum Chordata; class Mammalia; order Chiroptera; family Vespertilionidae; genus Myotis; species Myotis daubentonii. The sequence goes on along the minus strand of NC_081845.1, from coordinate 11,269,880 downwards.
GTGGTTCTAGTTCGGGTCCCTTGAAAATCACCAAGCCCTTTATGTCCAGCTCTGTTCTGAGAAAACATTGCTCAGATGTTTAACCCTTAGTGGAAATAGAATAAAATACTAATGATGTAGAGAGGAGTCAAGAATTTTCTCTGAGAGTAGAGTGAATAATATTTGAAAGACCTTTACACTTTTGAAAATCCATAATTGAACACCAATGTTAAGCCCATTAGAACACCAATGGTTATGGGTTTTTGTTTTAACTGCGTTACTTTGTTTCTCAACATTCATTATCACTGGTTTTAGAAACCACAAAACATTTCTCAAAAAAGAAAGCAAGATCAAGTCTTGAAAGGAAGTAAACATTCACATTGTTCATAGCAATCATCTTCAAAGGAGCTCGTTTTCAAACTTTATTCTCTGTAGCTTTCAAGAGAACCCAGACTAATGGTATGACCTGGTTGGAATACAACTGCTAGATTCTAGCAAAGTGTCAATCCTGTCCCCAAGACTCATCTACAAGAGTAAAATCAAATTAAGGTTCACATCTTGTAAGTATTTTCCATGTGCAAGACACAACTTTAAAAGAAACATTCTTCCAGTCAGCATGACTCAGTGGTTGAGCGTCAACTTATGAATCAGGAGGTCGGGGTTCCAGTCCAGGTCAGGGCACATGCCGGGATTGCCGGCTCGATCCCCAGTGGGGAGAGTGCAGGAGGCAGCCAATCTATGATTCTCTCTCATTATTGACATTTATATCTTTCTCTCCATCTACCTTCTCTCTGAAATCAATAAAAATGTATTTTTTTAAATAAAAGAAACATTCTTTTTGTAAAATTTTATTTTAGAGAGGGAGAGAGGGAAAAAGGGAGAGAGGGAGAGAGAGAGAGAGAGAGAAAGAGAGAGAGAGAGAGAGAGAGAGAGAGAGAGAGAGAGAGAGAGAAACATCTATTTGTTGTTCCACTTATTTGTGCATTCATTGGTAGGTAGTTTCTTTTTTTAACTTTATTTTTATTGTTGACACTATGTCCCCATCTCCCTCCCCCCCACCCCTGCTCTGCCCACCTCCACCCAGCCTCCACCAGTACTTTCCTCTAGCTATCACCACACTGTTGTTTGTGTCTATGAGTTATGCACATATGTTCTTTGGTTAATCTCTTTCACCATTCCTCCCAACCCTCTCCCTTCTGACAGCTGTCAGTCTGTTCCATGTATACATGCCTCTGGTTCTTTTCTGTTCATCAGTTTATTTTGTTCATTAGATTCCACATATGAGTGAGATCATTTGGTATTTGTCTTTCTCTGACTGGCTTATTTCACTCAACATAATACTCTCAAGGTCCCTCCCTGCTGTCACAAAGGTCTGCGTTCCTTCTTCTTTACAGCCATGTAGTATTCCATTGTGTAAATGTACCACAGTTGTTTTTTATCCATTCATCTACTGATGGGCACTTGGGCTGTTGTAAATAATGCTGCCGTGAATACAGGGGTGCATATATTCTTTCTGATTGGTGTTTCTGGATTCTTAGGATATATTCCTAGAAGTGGGATTGTTGGGTCAAAAGGCAATTCCATTTTTAATTTTTTGAGGAAACTCCATACTGTTTTCCACAGTGGCTACACCAGTCTGCATTCCCACCAGCAGTGCACAAGGATGCCCTTTTCTCCACATCCTTGCCAGTACTTGTTGTTTGTTGACTTAATACTATAATGGTAGCCATTCTGGCAGGTGTGAGATGGTATCTCATTATGGTTTTAATTAGTGATGTTGAGCAGCTTCCAGTTACTCTGTAGCCATCCTGGAATCTCATTGGTTGATTCTTTTATATGCCTTGATGGGGGATCAAACCCACAACCTTGGTTGTATTGGGACAATGCTCTAACCAACTGAATTACCCAGCGGGTGTCCAGGTGACCAGGGCCAAGATACAACTTTAAATGCCAAACTTAAGTAAATTTAGAAAGTGTGACACTCTTAAGCTTAAAGAATACTCTTCTGGGCCAGGGGTTTAGCTGGTTGGAGGATCGTCCCATACGCCCAAAGGTTTGTGGGTTCAATCCCAGCTCAGGATTCATAGGGGCGGCAACTAATCTATGTTTCTCTCTCACATCAGTATTTCTCTCTCTCCTTCTCTCTTCCTTCCTCTTTCTAAAAATTAATAAAAATATATCCTTGAGTGAGGATTAAAAACAAAGAATACTGTTCTGCATGTTATAATTTGTAGATATATCATTTAGTTATGTAATATATTTTAAAATCTGGAACCAGCCCTAACCAGTTTGGCTCAGTGGATAGAGCATCAGCCTGTGGACTGAAGGGTCCCAGGTTTGATTCTGGCCAAAGGCATGTACCTTGGTTGTGGGCACATCCCCAGTGGGGAGTGTGCAGGATGCAGCTGAATTGATGTTTCTCTCTCATCGATGTTTCTAGCTCTCTATCCCTCTCCCTGCCTACTGTTAAAAATCAATAAGATATATTTTAATCCTATATAATAAAGAGGGAATATGCTAATTGACCCTCACACTGTTGCAAAGATGGCAGCCCCCACAGCCAATAAGGAGGGATATGCTAATTAACTGCCACACCCTCAATGATGGCAGCGCCCAGTCCCCTCAGCCATGCCACGCACCTGCCTCCAGAGTCCCCAGTCCCCTCAGCCCCCCAGCTGCCCAGGGCCGGCCCGAGGCTCAGGTAACCAGGGCCAGCAAAGGCTTGCGCTGCCGGCAGTGGCAGCAACAGAGGTGTGATGGGGCATCACCTTCCCCAATTGCCGGGTATCTCCTGCCCCTGAGGGCTCCTGGACTGTGAGAGGGGGCAGGGCGGGCTGAGCCCCGCCCCCCCCTCCAGTGCATGAATTTTCATGCACCAGGCCTCTAGTAAGTAAGTAAGTACATAAATAAATAAATATAAATAAAATCTGGAATCTATTATTATGTCAAGACTTTTGAACATTTATAAAAGTTCTTCCTATGGAAATGTAAACAGAGGAAAGATCAGATCTTTTCTTTGGCATAGGAGTGTCATTTGTTAAAAGACAATACCATGGCATTTCAAATGCCAACCTTGTGACAAACACTAGTTAAGTCTATCTAGAGAGAAACAAGGCAACACCAGGGAGAAGATAGGGCCATGGGGCAATTTTAGGTGCAGCTGAAGGGCCACCTGGACACCCACTGCTACCCACTGTCACCAGAGTCACAGTAGAGGGTGGCAGAGCTGCAGGCCTTGGCAGAGCAGGGACTCTCCCACGATTCCTCCTGTCCTCCTTCCTGCCCAGCTCAGCTTGTTTACTCAGCAGAGTCTGGTATGGGGTGCTCACCTTCCCTATGACCTTCCCCATTTCTCCACTATCTTCTCAGACCCACACAACTGAATTGCCTCAGAAAGGGATTTTCCTTCTTACTTGAGCTGTGAACAGTAACCAAAGGGAAATAATTCTTTTTCTATATTTTATTAGATTCCTTAAAGAGGAATCTTGGAAGCAGTGAGCCAGGCCTGAATAGGTTTTGTTGACGCCTAGTCTCAGAGCTTGACTATCTGTGACTCTGCTTTGGCATTTGACCTCCTACAGTAGTGCCAGGCACCTGCAGTCCTTAACCTTATTAAGTTAATTTGAATTTGGCTATTAATGACACTCTCTGGCTCTTCTCCTAACTCAATAAGTACTCATCTAAGTCTCCTTCCCAGGCTCCTCCTCTTCCCAACTATTAATATTGATGCTCACTAAAGTTCAATCCTTTCCCCATACACTTCCTAAATAATCTCATTTTGGCATCACCACTGAGTACATGTGTGACCTCAGGCAAGCTAATTGACCTTTCTGTGCCTCAATTCTCTCACGTACAAAATGAAAATAGTACCTGCCTCATTAGGTTGTTGAAGATGAAATGAGTCGATACATGTAATATTTTTAGAAGAGTGCCTGGCTCATAATAAATGCTCAAAAAGTATTGTTGATTATTATTATCTCCTTTCCCATGGCTTTGACAATCAACTGTATGCTACTAGATCCAAATCTTCATCTCTAGCTCCTCCCTTTCCTAAGTTCTAGATAGGCATTTCTGATTATCTAGCCAATATTTCCACTTGTGTGTTCAGCAGTCCACCTCAAACCCAAAATAGAACTCATTTCTCCCTAAAACTTATTTCTCCTCCAGATTTTTAAAGTCAGTTGAGGATATCAGTCTTTCAAACTAGAAAACTCAGGGTCACCTGTGAGTGCCACTCCTGTGAGCTCCATGCTGCCTCAGGACTGTCTCTCAGATGGAACCTCTCTCTCCATCCTCATTGAAAGTGGAGCAGACCCTTAGTACTTCACCCCACTCTAGTTTATGCCACTCAGTCCTGTCACAGTTAACTTCCTGAAAAAGGAATCTGAACATGTTCTACAAACTGTTAGGTCTGTGTGAACATGATACAGGGCACAAAAGCTCAGAGCAATATCGTTTGCATTAGGCAAAAACTGTTGTTTTTTTAATCAAAGAACAAATATCCAACAGCAGCAGCCAAGATAAACTGTGAAATATACAAACAAGAAAATGCTATACAGCAATGAAAATAAATAAATGCTGCTACAACAACAAGAAATAACAAGGATGAGTCTTAAAAACAATGTTGAGTAATAGAAATCAAACACAAAGAATATAATCAGTATGATTCTATTTGTAAAAAGTTCAGAAATAGTCAAAACTAAACTTCATTTTCTGAGGATGTATACATAAGTAATCTATAATAATAAAAGGGTACTATGCCAATTAGACCGGACGTCCTTCTGGACGTCATTCCAGATGTCCTTCTGGACGAAACCAGGACCGGAGTGAAGTCCAGGTCCTGGGTGCCTGCGGGCGGCTGGAGGGAAGCAAGCCCAGGTCCCAGGTGCCAGAGGGAAGCCGGTGCCAGCAGCCAGGGGAAGGAAGGCCTACTCCTGCACGAATTTTCGTGCATTGGGGCTCTAATAAAACTACAAAGGAAAACAAAATAGTGATGAAGAATCACAAGGACAGTGGGCATGAATGGGCTTATGATTGGGGTAGGGAGGACAAGCAAGATGTTCACAATGCTATTTTTTTTATACCAGGGTGATGGTTATGGAAGTGTTTGCTTTATAATTATGCTTTGTACAGTATATTTGTTTTAATAGTTTTCTGACTATAGGTTATATATCTCAACTTAAGGTAGGAAAAGAAAGAAATCCAATTGCATTATTTTCCAGTTGAAAACCCCCAGTGCTCCCAGCTGTCAAGAGGACAAGTTCCATACTCCCTAAGTTGGCACAGAAGCTCTTCTTAGTCTTGTTCTATCCATCTGAGTGCCACTCCATCCCGTGCACCCGTTTCCAACAACGCTGACCCCCTTACTGGTAGCTGAACTTACATCTTATGGTCTTCCTCAATTCTATGCCTTCTCACTTGCTCTTAGCACTGCCTTGAATGACATTTCTCTGTTCTTCTCCTGGAAAACGACTCTCCTCCTTTAATACTTAGTCATCTCTTCACTGAAGCCACCTTCAAAACCTACAAGCAGAGTTAGTGGTTCTGTTTTGTTGCTCCCACATCATTCAACGAATAAAAATGCTGCAATAGTTCTTAACATGCAACATTCCTTTCCAGAGCTGTGTTTACCCAGCTAATCTGAGAGGTTTCAGAGAGGAGGACTTGTTACTCATCCTTGCATTCTTCTACAAAGTCAGTCACTCCCTGTCACAACTCTCTTCTCACACCTGATATAGCCCTCACCACATTGCATATTAGCATTATCTCCTTTCAAAACTGTTCCAACAGGTGTCTCACAATTTTTTTTGAGAATTAAAATGAGATAGTATGAAGAACCAAGCACAATATTGAGAACATTTTTGTTTCACATTTATATTTTATAAAAGATTTTTTAAAACAGTGGTGAATGTGCTAGGGGGCGCTAATTCACCACCATAATAGGCTCTATGGGCTGTTAACACTTGCTTGTTCACCTAATTGGGAACCAAAGAAAGAATCAGATGTTTAGTAAACAAAATATCATCTACCGTTGCTCAATGAAATAAGTTAACATAGTTCAAACATTTAAATCTATAACTTACTTGACAACATTTTGGTAAAGAACAATCTAACAGCCAGATTGATGGCATCATACTTATTTCCACCCCTATTTGTTTATTCTCCAACCTAGGGTTGTTCCACCTAGAAGTGCAAAAGTCAAGCAAAGCAAGCACTGTCGATTTAGGCGATACCCTCACCTGCCCTAAAGTGAAGAAATGCCAAGCAAGGTGTTTCCTTAACTGTAAAACAGGGAAGGGGAGTGGGGGGAGGGGGGGCTTAGATCATCTTCAAGGTCGCTTTCAACCCTACCATTCTGTAATATACTAGGTACAGTTCTAGTTCTAGAAAGAGCAGGCATGATCTCAAAAAATACAAACACTCAAGCAAAAAATGATGTAATTCAGTCAAAAGTGAAAAATAAAGACTTTTAAAAATCTCCCCAAACAGGAAAAAACCAAAACTGCAGATCCATTTTTTTCCTTCCATATAATGCTGGATTTAAAAAAGCAATGTGTATGCCAAAACCGGTTTGGCTCTGTGGATAGAGCGTTGGCCTGCGGACTGAAGGGTCCCAGGTTCGATTCTGGTCAAGGGCCTATACCTTGGTTGCAGGCACATCCCCAGTGGGAGGTGTGCAGGAGGCAGCTGGTCGATGTTTCTCTCTCATCGATGTTTCTAACTCTCTATCTCTCTCCCTTCCTCTCTGTAAAAAATCAATAAAAATATATTTTAAAAAAATTAAAAAGCAATTAACAAATGATTGTCTAAAAGACACATTAATTTTGAAATATTTTCTAGCCGCTTTTATATCTCCACAGCTGCTAATAATCATTGCAGCCAAATGTTTATCTTCTTTAAGAGAAGGTGAGAAAGTAGGCTTATTTTATGTGAAGTATTAGCCGGACAATTGAAAGCATGATAGTTTTACAATGACTTCATTCATTTCAACTACCTGAGAAACCACAAACATTTATGACTAAAGGCAAAGTCCAGAGAACAACACTAAATTAAGAGATGGATATGAAGAAATTGGTAAGTAATTTGCTTTTATGTGCATGAAGCTCTTCTATAATGGAATAATCAAAGTTGGGTGCAAGATGAGACTAGAAACAGAAAGCAGACTTCTGACTTTGCACTGATGGTGATACCTTATGTTCTCTGTGAGCCATCCTGCAGGGTTCTAAACTGTGGCAAATAGTTGCAATTGCTCATATATGGAGATGTCCTTTTAGCTTATTTAAAAAGTCTACTTCGACAAAAAAAAAATTTTCTTGCTCTTTTCAGTTTTGCAAGATTAAAGGTAGGACATTGTAGTGAGACTAATAGTTTCTAAATAATATGTTCATAACTTAATCAATAGTTTAAATGATTATAATGTGGCATATTGAAAATTCCAAATAATTATAAACAAATATTAAAACATTGTTTTATTTTGAGCTTCATGCAATAGCCCATAATAATTGGTGGCTGTTTCTGGTCACATTTCTTAGCCTCTCTGACCCTAGCTTCCTAATTTTTAAGATGAGGATGTAGATAGTATCTTCCTGACTGAATCAGTGTGCAGATTTGTGCAAAGTTCTTAAAATCTATAAGCCCCCGTAAGATGGCTACCATTATCCATTGCTATTCAGTATGCTTTAATATAATAATGCTGTATATATGGACTGAGCAGTATTTTCATGAACTTCAGCACATTTTATAAAATAAGCCTAGCAGGAGGGGTCTTTATATCCTGTTTTTAAAACAAAACTTATTTTGCAGAATTGTCAAATACTCATTCCTCACTTCTTCCTCTGGCATCCTAATTCCTTTATTCAATAAAAATGACCTCTCCTTAGCAGCGAATTCACGAAGGTGCTCTCATCATCTATAAGGCTCTTAACACACTCACTAAGCAACACAGAAACTCAGTTTAGAAGTAGGGTAAACATGCAGTAACTTATATGAGATACTCACCTTGCCAGAGTCTTTTTCATGAAGTCCGGTGTACTGCGAGGTGCCAGGGTGTGATTCCCCACGTGTGTAGGTGTGGTTGAAAAGCCAGCTGAATAACCAATCCTCCCAGCCACATGGCCCAGCCACATGGCCCACCCACATCTCCTGCACCCACACCACACTGTCCTCCGTTCTCTAGGAAGACAGATGTGCTGATGAGGCCTTGCTGGTTGGATTGCACAATGTTGTGAATTCAAAAGGCTTCTCACAGGCAATTGCTGAAGCTTAGCAATAATCTGTTGATGACTGTGGTTTGCAACATCCCACACAAACGGTGTGTTATTTTAAGTTGTGCTTTGGCATCTGGGCTTCCTATCCCACGTGGGAACAGCCATGCAGCAACTGCAGGTGTACCTTGTTCACATCTGCCTTTCTGATGTACCCTGTCTCGGAGACTGAATTCTAAATTCTCCACCGTCCAAAGGTGACAAAGTGGAAACAGCACCAGGATCCAGCTGGAGCATCGCTCAGGGCCAAAGTTCACAGCTATGGGGAGGTTGGTGATGTTAGCTCATTGTAAGAGCTGGAGCTTTATATGTAAGGTCTTTTGGGACCACAGACTTCTGTGCTCTATTTATTTACTGTCAATTGTCAAGTAATTTTTATATACCATGTTTGTGCCAGGCACTGGTGAGAACCAAGTACATGTAATAAGCAAGAGACACAATCTCTCCTCTCTGCCCTATTGGGGAAGACAGATGGAGCAGCGATATTCATGTTGCCTAAGTGTGAACTACCCTAGGGCAGTATTCAGTAATAGTGATGTTTTATTTATTTACTAGAGGCCCGGTGCACGAATTCATGCACCAGTGGGGTCCCTCGGCCTGGCCTGCAGGATCAGGCTGAAACCGGCTCTCTGACATCTCCCGAGGGGTCCTGGATTGTGAGAGGGCACAGGCCAGGCCAAAGGACCCCACCAGTGCACGATTGGGGCCATGGAGGGACGTGGGAGGTTGGCCAGCCATAGGAGGTTGGCTGTAGGAGCACACTGACCACCAGGGAGCAGCTCTTGCATTGAGCATCTGCCCCCCTGGTGGTCAGTGCACATCATAGCGACTGGTTGACTGGTCATTCAGTCATTTTGTCATTTAGGCTTTTATATATATAGATTTATTTATTCAGTTAGTTTTAAAATGAAGCAGAAACTTTATTTTTTAAATATATATATATAATTATATATAATATATATCATATAAATTATAGATAATATATATCAGAGAGGAAGGGAGAGGGAGAGAAAGGGATAGAAACATCAATGATGAGAGAGAATCCATCAGTTGACTCCTGTGCGCACTCTACTGGGGATATGCCCTGACCAGGAATTAAACTATGACCTCTCAGTTCCTAGGTCGACGTTCAACCACTAACCTACACTGGCTGGGCAGAAATTTGATTCTTTGATCAAGAAATGAAGAAAGTAAGCTCATGCTCTAACAGCACCTTCTCAAGAGTAATGTTTTAATATGTAACTGCAGTTTATATTTCAGCTTTGATTTTAAAAGTTCTGTGAATTCACCTTTCAAAATAGTCACATTTTCCTTTCTTCAGTCCTTTTTGTGTCAAGAACAGATACAATACATGCAGTGCTCCAAGAATTTCTCCTCAGAACTCTAATAAATAACAGATCTAGCCCCCTGTCAGTAAAATAAATTCCTTAGCGAGCAGGGTGAAGGAGCTAAGCAATCAAGACAATCTGTACCGGAAGTCAGTAAAAGGGACTTACTTTTATTGTACCGGCTGTCTCTTATCCTGGACAAAATAAAAAAGTGGTAAACAACCAAGGCTGGAAAACTGACTAGATGCTTCCCTCACACAGAAAGCTATCCTTTTTCCTATTTCTTTGGGGGGAAAAAGATGGTGCCTAAACCACTGAAGATGTGTCCAGAAAATAATTCCTAAATATATACTAAAATCACTTTTCATTGTTTAATTTGGAAAGTTCTGGCTGGCTGAATTGTTTTTAGAAGCTGTTCATGTGAAGAAATTCTACTTTAAACCAAAGCCTCAAAGGCCCATCCCAATCACGAGGGTTTCCTTTGGGATTCACCACTGAAACCTTATGATCCTCCCATGACAAAGGCTTCCCAACAGCTCATTTCTAGAGACTTGTAGACAGAGCTGCATCTTTACCCATTTCAAAGTTACTCCAATTGCCTGGTTAATCCACATGCTCAGACAATTGGCACTATTTTTAAAAAATTAAGTGGAGGGGATAAGGGAGGACATCCCCTCTAACCCCGTCTATACCTTTTCAGGCTTGATTCCCACCACCCTCCAGGACACACCCTGCACTCCCGCCACACCAGTCCAGGAGGGGTCCCTGCTGAAACAAACTGGCTTAAAATAAAAATGGCAAGAAGATGTGGACAGTTTCCTAGGTTTACTAAGAGAAAGTCAGGGAATTGGGGCAAAGCTATGGCAGGCAACCATGTTCTTCTATAGTAAATGGAACTCAGAGACACATACATCCGGAGTGTCCCTAGGTTTATCATCTTTTGACCAATACTCCCACAAAATATCCATTCTTTGGTCACGTGTTTTACCTGTGAGCCAGGCCTTAAATATTCCCTCTCTAGTCTTAGTTAAGAAGCTGGTTATCTCTTATTTAGATGATCAAAATAGCCTCCTAATCTCTTCCCCATTGGGTCTACCCTCTATGTTGAAGCTAAAGCAAATTGCAAATCTGATTATTTAAGAAGAAAGTTCTGTTGGAGGGAGATTGAGGGGCTGGGTGAAAATGGTAAAGGGATTAAGAAGGGGAAAAAAAAAACCCGCCAAAAAACTCACAGACACAGACAACAGTATAGTGATTACCAGATGGAAAGGGGGGTGAGGGGATAGACGATAATATAGGGGGATAAATGGTGATGCAAGGAGATTTGACTTGGGTTGGTGAACACACAATACAATATACAGATGATGTGTTATAGAATTGTACACCTGAAACTGTACACCATGGCAATAAATTCAATATAAAAGTTTAGGGAAAAAAAAGAAAATCCTTCAATGGCTCCCCATTGCGTGTACTAATTTCCAACTAGGAGGAAACCATTCCTTAGAGTGAGTATATGGAAAATGGGGGCATATCAGCACCATCTCAGGATTTTTCAAAAACCACACACACACACACACACACACGGGGATGTGCGACACGACACACACACACACACACACACACACGGGGATGTGCGACACGACACACACACACACACACACACACACGGGGATGTGCGACATTGTCACCTCCCTCACCCAAGTCATTTGTGGCCCCCATCCACCTGGTGAAAATTGCTGCCATACTGGCTCAGTATTGGGTGTTTGTTGTACCTCTCAGTTATGCTGAGGCACAGAAAAGGTTAAGGAGCCCCCACTGCATAATAAAGTCCAAATTCCTTAGCATGCCATACAAAATCCTGCACAAATCCTCCTTGTTTTCCTTTCCTGTCTCATCTTCAACCATTTCCCACTACACACTCTGTGAGCCAACCACACCAATCTTGGTGAATTCGTGAATGAGACTTGGTTTTTCATGTCTGTTGTTTTATGCTAGTCCACTTACCCAGAATGCATTTCTCCTCACACAGCTAGTGCTTTTCCATTTAACCTTTAAGAAGATACCAACAATTATGTATTCTGTCAGACCCACTCATGGATTTCAGGCTTGTACATCTCCTCTTGGATGTTTAGAAAATGTGTGAGGTCTGGGACTCACCTGCCCGTCAATGTTCCTCCCACAGCTCTCCACATCTCAGCTAACTGCAACCCTATTCGTTCAGCAGACTTCCCACCTCAAAACCCAAGTCCTTGCCCCCTGGCTGGTGTGGCTCAGTTGGTTGGGCATCATCCCATGCACTCAAAGGTTGGGTGCACGGGATGATTCCTGGTCAGGGTAGGAGGCAGCCGATCAATGTTTGCTCTCACAGCGATGTTTCTCTCTCCCTTACTCTCTCTCTAAAAATCAATTTTAAAAAATCATGTTTTTAAATCAAGTATTTGCTACAACCTGGAGGACATGTCTGAACAAACCTTGCTTCCCACCTTCTGCTCCAGCCACACTGCCTCCTTGCCCTTAAACACATATTGACTTCAAGGCCTTTGTAAACTGCTATTCTCTCTGCCTGGATGGTCTTCTTCTCTTAGATGTCCCTATGGATTCTCACCCTCATGTCTTCCAAGTGTCTGTTCAGATATCATCACATCTGAAAGCACTTTTTGTAGAACAGTACCAGCTCACCAGTACTTCACATCCCCTCCCCTTGTTTTTTTCTCCATAGTACTTATCACTATTTGACATAATGTATTTTGTTATCTGCCCCCTCTCCCAAAATCAGAACATAAATATGAGTACCAGTTTTTATTTTGTTGTTGTTCTCTACAAAACCTGCAGTTCCTAGAATAGTACTTGGCACATAGTATGTGCTCAATAAACAGGTGCTATTGTCATTCTTCTCACTTGTCCACTCACCTGAAAAGTGATGTGGGCCTCCCAATTAAACACATTAGGTTTGGTATATGGACTTTATTTCTGTTCCTTCCTGAAACCCCATTAAGTGGACAGTAAAGGGTTTTCAAAAACAAACAAAAAAAAGAGAATGGGAGTGGGGACATAAATAGAGCCTATCCTAAGCACCCTATTTAAAATATCACCCTCCCCCTCAGACTCCTCATCCTGCCCTTCCTCCCTGTAGCACCCTGTATCTTTTCATAGATGACATAATTTATAAATTATGTTAATTGTCAGACTCATCCCTAGAATGTCAGTGCCAAGAAGGCAGGATCTTACTGTTATTCACTAGTGTAGTATTCTTCGCACTAGGACAGTGCCTAGCTCTTAGTGGTTACTCAAACAGTAATTGTAGAGCGAATGGTTGGACAGTAGAAGCTGAGAGAAGATAGATGAATGGCAACTAATAGGAGGCTAAAATCCAAGCCAGCAAGAGAATGTGGATGGAGTTGACAGAAACAAGCCTGTTTGCTCAGTAGGTACCTCTGAAAGTGGGATGCACCTGAATGAGAAATGGAACCACAGCAGGCAAATGCACTTTGACTTCCCTAAGCAGATGAGAAGACGTGTTCTGATTTCAATACACAGCACAACTGAGTGGAAATGCTATACGTAATTAGAGGATGTGTCTACTCACCAAATAGAGATCTCTAGCCCCCTTTCCCCACTTGACTTTAAGAACACAAGCAGTTAGGCCTATTAATCAACTCTTTCCTCCTGCATCCCTCCTCCAAACTAACTAGAGAGGAGATTGGAGTTTTTCCCTGGTTCAAACTGCTCTATCAGAGAGAAAACTTGGTAACAGATTTCTTAACAACAACATCAGAAACTGGAAGATCATGAAGCATTATTTGCACAAATCTGAGGAAAAGTCATTTCCAACCTATAATTGTTGGCTAAATGATAAATCAAGTGGAGGAGGGAATAAAGATATTTTCAGAAATGAAAGGAGGCAGAATATTTACTCCCCATGGAATCTCAGGGAGGACATGCTCCGGCAAAATGAGGCACTGATGAAAAAGGGAAGCATAGGATTTAAAGAACATCTTTACACAGAAAAGAGGCATAGAGAATCCTTAGAACGATGGGGAAAGAGATCTGAGGACAGCCAACATGCAAGGAGGGCAGGCTCCAAGAACAAAAAGCACCATCAGATTATACAGGTGTGACTGAACATAGAGTGAGGAGATTCACAATAAATTGAAAGTTTGGGGATAAAATGAGATTACTTGACAACTAAGCAAATGAAAAAAAATTTTTTTTCCACTAACTCTGAGGAAGTCGAATTTGTACATGAAAGGAAATAAGATAGTAGTCTACATGGCTAACCTGTGAGTCATATTTACATAGTTATAACATAAACACTGAATACTGACTCAACCAAAAGTTATGATAGCTCTGTTATAAGGTTGGGGATGCAGATGAGTGGAACTGGAGAGCATTGTGCTAAGCAAAATAAGCCAGTCAGAGAAAGAGAAATATCACATGATCCCACTCATTTGTGGAATATAACGAACAACATAAACTGATGAACAAAAACAGATCCAGAGACAGAGAAGCATCGATCAGACCATCAAACCTCAGAGGGAAGGTAGGAGAGGGTGGGGGTTAGGGGGAAGAGATCAACCAAAGGACTTGTATGCATGCCTATAAGCCTAACCAATGGACACAGACACCAGGGCAGTGAGGGCATGAGTGGAGGGTGGGGGGCAATGGGGGGATAAGGACACATATGTAATACCTTAATTAATAAAAAAAAAAAAAGGTTGAGGATGAATGAAACAGGTATGAAGAGAGGAGAGATGGATAAAAAAGCGAATCCTCTTTGTAGGTAGCAAGTTGTAGACCTTATAAATATGGGCATAATGAATGCAACAGCTAAGAAAATCAGAAATTGTTACTTCTGGGGAGCACAAGAGTGAAAAGACATTCCTGGACAGAAGGGTTCCTTTTGCCTGCGTGCGTCAAAGCCTAATAAGACACAAACAGGAGTTTGCAGCTAAGAAAATAAGGACTGACTAAGGAGATGGCTCCATGCCCAGAGTCTCAGGTAGCTCATGCTCAAAAACCTGGCTCCCTGCTGGCTTCAAGGAGATGGATCTTATAGGGAACAAATCACTACTCATGGTCACTAATGGAGCTAGGATCGTGGCCTCTATTGGTTGGTTGGTGCTAGGGTAGGGGTAACTGATCTTTGCATCTGGCCCTGATGTCAGCCATGGAGTTGTTCTGTTTTGTTTCACAAGGGTTTGTTCTGTGGGATCCTTCTGCTTTCCTGGGTCCAGAGCTAAAACACGAGGCCTAGATATTACGTGTAACTGTGTCTCAGTAGTAAATAGACCCAAGACCTTGTTTCTAAGACTAGGGATCTGACAGCTTCATTGTCCTGAGGCCTTAATGATTAAGCAAGGGAGAGGGAGGGAGGTAAGTCAGGTGCTAGGTGAGGCTAGTTTGAATGAAAGGGGGGGAAAAATCAAAATAAAAGATCAGGTTTAAGAAAATAAGGTTTCTGCACAGTTACAAAGGGAGTGGGCAGATTTTTAAAACTACAAGCCTGCTAGTATGATTTATTTTTTCAATCATCTATCTTTATAACTTATACAAAACACATACACACACACACACACACACACACACACACACACACACACACACACACCTCAAAACATGGAGGGAAACTACAAAGCCAAGAAAAATAACAGGAAAGTTATAATGCAGCTTCAGCTTCTACTCTTCACATTGTGATGACATCTTGTTTAACAGTGTTCAAACCTGTCCATTAAGTGACCCAAAATCAGATGTGTAGGCCATGTAGTGGAATGCATGCTTTCTCTGTCATTTCCTGAAAAGCAGTCAGTATGTTATGGATGTTAGGTAGCATAAAGCAAACACCTAGCTGAAATGTGGCTGGTAAATAGACCATCTTTGCCAGTAAGCTAAGCAAGCTGCAGAAACTGACCTCTTCTCAACAGGAACTTAAAGAAGAGACAATCAAGTCAATGGGCTTTGCCCAGAAAATGAACTAAGCACAGGGATAAACACGGCAGGGAACGGGAGAGAGGTTAGCCCCCTGCTTGAGCCCAGCTTCTTTATCTGCAGGTTTGGAGGCTCAATCAGATCACAAGTTCCTTTTTAGCACTAAACTTAAAGTTGGACCTTCACACACCTCCCTAACCCCTTTTATTGCCCGAATTAATCTCTGACACGGATAACCATCTACTCTAGTTTTCCTAGGACGGTCTTAGTTTGTATCTGTTGTTTGCTCTTGTTGTATTATTTATTAGTGTATTATTGATTACTATTATTAATCTATTTTTACCCACTTCTGTACATTTCATAACTTGAATCCTCTTAAAAGTTTGGAGAAATTTAAGATTCCTTTGTGGGTGGCTTGTGAACTATGAAGAATTTTTTAAAAACAGAGTGATAATGTAAACTCTTCTTTTTAAAACACATTATTCAGTCAGCATAACCTGTTAAAACAATTTACTAATAACCTAGGACATTGGGTCTTTTTACAAAATTAGGACAAGTGTTGTGGATTAATTCAATATTCTAGACAATAAATTTTAATTATTAAGTCACAGAATAAGGTCTTCCTTCTGACTTCCTTGTCAATGATGACAACAATCTTAAGAGAATGTTCTTTCAGCAGATAATAGATTTCATTGACCATCACGGCTGTTTATTACTTAATTAGTTACCAAAAGGGGAATACGTCCCTTCCACTGCACAGACAAGTTCTGTGTGCTAACGATTCCCAAATTTTCTCTAAGGCTGGGACTGAAAGTCCTGCCAATGCCCTGAACAAAAGCTCACAGATTATCCCATGAACTTGAAGCACTCCTTTCAGAGTGAGCAGCACGGAAACAGATTCCATAATTGATCACTCAGCTACAAGGGAGATGTAATGTTGCTGAGTTTTCTGGAAGATACAAAGAGCTTCTCAGTCTTAATCAAATATGCATGAGCCCTGATATAAAACATGCCTGTCTGAAGAGCAGTGGTTAGTTTCAGCATTCTTTTTCTTTTTTTAAAAAAAAATATGTTTTATTTTTTACCGAGAGGAAGGGAGCGGGATAGAGAGTTAGAAACATCAATGAGAAACATCGATCAGCTGCCTCCTGCATACCTCCTACTGAGGATGTGCCTGCAACCAAGGTACATGCCCTTGACTGGAATCGAACCTGGGACCTTTCAGTCCGCAGGCTGACGCTCTAGCCACTGAGCCAAACTGGTTAGGACTCAGCATTATTTTTCACTCACCCACTAAGTCACTGCCCGTGGAAATTTCTTCTTAAGTGAAGTAGATATGAGGTCCACTAGAAGGGTAAAAAGCCCACTAATTTTGTTTTTAAAGATGCACAATTACCACATTTTTTAAAGTTACTTTCAAACTAATTTATCATCTGCCCTTAAACTAATGAAGACAAAAGGAAAGCTGGATTTGGCGCTTGCTTACACTTTTCATCTCAATTAGAAAGTAGGCCTGTGAGTGTTTGGATCTCAGATCAGGTTTGCTTGGTAGCCTCAAAGGGCAATTTCCCCTTTTTCAAAATTTGCTTTTGATCATTTCGGACAATTCATGGTTTTGAATGAGAAAGAGTAGAAGAGAGGAATGCCGAATGGGGTTAAGTAAACGGAGAATCTGTCACATAAAGCAAGTTTAAATCCCAGAAATGGCATCCATGCGGGACAAACGGAAGCATTCTTCTTTTGAAAACATTATTCTTTTAAGCAGTGTGTAATGACATCCTCCCTGGAGGCCTTTTCCATGAAAGAAAAAAAAAATACTTCCCCATAAGTCATGTTCTAGATTCCAAGTATAATGAGTGAAGCACAGTTAAAAGTCAAACTTGTGTTTCATTTATGTAAGAAGGTTCAAAATTAGAACCGCAAAAAAGGTGCTCATAAAGTGTTTCTCTGTGTTCTTGTTTTCTGTTACACAATCGTATTTCCATGAAAACAAAAAAAAAGCGACGTAAAAGGAAAAGTTCACCATTATGACTTCAGACGTACAAATCAGTGAATGTGACCTTACTGTAACATGTGAGCCAAACATATTTTCAGGGGAGAAATGGAGAAGACTCAACTATGCTGAATGTAAGATAATTAATTTACTCTTCCGTTCCTTTTAAGTGTATCATTTTCTTATGCCAAAGTATAAACTGTGGAATATGTTTCCAGTAGTGTACTCTGCGCTGCTGTTAACCTCCTGAGGACTTGATTGCAAATAAATAAGAAAACTTTATGCTTTTAAAAGTATGGCATTACTCAAATATCAGAGGTTGGTTTTTGTTTGAAATATTTAAGATGTTTAAACAACAGAAAGGCAAATAAGCAGAGAAATTACTTCTTTCAATTCAAATACTACTTTATAAGTTTAATTAATGCATGCCCAAATAAACATTTCTCTTCAAAGTTTTCAAAATTGCTGCTAAATATAATGGAACAAAGAAGACAGACACTACTGAAAAATCACAATTATGATGTTTATTAAACAAAATAAATTTAAAGAAAAATTTCTAGTAAAAAACATAAGAATCATATCCAAATTTTAGCTTCCCCATCTTCTTTGGTATTGAACCTAGCATTAAGGATATAAAATATTTTATCTTAAAGTTTAGTCACTAGGTCCACAGCAAGTTTCCATATAAAAAAAATAGGAAATCAAGTTATCTGGAATTGTCTTATTTGAATAACCAATGTATGCATAAAAGCAATCAGTTATGTGTGTGCAGAAATGAACATCATTAAGCAAACAGTCATTCATACTGGAAATATATCTTTTTAATGATTTTTCTGCCATCATTTTACCATGTTATCTGAATAGTAATTCAGTAGACAAGTGCTGTTACTCACTTAACTAAGGAACTACTCTCCCAGGAAGATGGCACCGCCATACCAGGACTTGGCAACATTTATTTTTTTTAAAATGGCTATACCACTTAAAAAAAGTCTGTATTTCTCAAAATGGTGTGCTTCAGGCTTTTCATAAAATAGTATCTGAAGATTGCTAATAGCATTAAATTAATATTAATAAAATCCAATTCTGTCTTTTTTGTTTCTTAAAAATTACTTAAAACCAGACGTTGTGTTTCTTTTAAGGGTAGTATTATATGGACCACTAAATTAGTCAAGCCAAACACTTCCAGAAACATCATGGGACATCCAAACTACTTTTATTCCTTTGACAAATTCTTTACCTACTTCAATTCTGATTTCTTCATGTCCTTGCTTTCTTGTGTGAAGATATCTTCCCCTTCATTTGTGAAAATGAATCTGAGAAAAAAATGCAATAACTAGGGCGATTTTTTTTTTGCATAGATTTGTGACCACAAATAATTGAGCGACTGACAGCTTCAGTGCTAACACTGTGACTGGGAACAAGAAGAGTACAGCCATAATAAAATACAACTATCTACCAGGAGGACTGCATACAGACATCTTCGGCCATGTAGGCTCTGGGCCCTCTGGAAATAAGTCAGTTGCATGGCCAACATGACGAAGAAAATAACAATGTTCAGAATCAGGAAGAGTCTGGTGTAAGAAGCAGACAGTGACGGGGCTTTGCTGTGCATAGTCGTCACCATCCGCGCCGGTCCAAACCGGCCTTTCATCAGGCCATCGTTCTTGTGTTTCTCATAGGTCACATCTGCAAAATCTAAAAGGTCTTTCATCTCTTCATCTTCATCTATGGGCTGTTCTTTCTGTGCCAGAATCTGGGCTTTCTGCCGAATCTTTTTCTCATTGACTTCAATCTGTGCAAAAATATCGGGGACGGCATCCACAAATTTATAGCGCTTGCCTACCCTTCGGTTTTTCTTGGACTTGCGCTGCTGCTGCTGCTGCTGCTGCTGCTGGGATATGGCAAAAATCCTGTCGATGGCCTCCTCAGTCTGCCTCTTGTCTGAAAACCTCAGCAGGCGCTCCGCGGTCTTCCTGAAGCCGGCTGTGTTGCGGACTCGGGACAGGATCTGCTTCTCCAGCAGCTGGAACACTGGCTTAAAATGCTGCAGGCTCCGCTCCACGATAGCAGCATAGTCCCTCACCTCAGGGACAGTGGTGCTCTTGATGGCTGAACTCCGGTCAAACAGAATTTTCTGATGATCGGCAATGACCTGCGCAAAGGCAGACTGGCCTGGGGTCTCATCTGTCCAAAGGTAAACAGCATAGGCGTGTTCCCTGGTGGCTATGAACACATCCAGCTGCTGGGGGTCTCCGTGGATGCTGAAGCTCTGCACATCCACGGACGGCCCGATGAAGAGGTAAGCTGCCCTGGTGATGGGACTTCGGAGGTGCATGGTGACATTCACATAGTTTGTCCCGTTGTAGGGATAGCCCCGAGGGTAAGTCACGGAAGCAAAAGTTGCTTTCTCACTGTAGCCGGTATCATCCATCCAGTACATCTTATAGAGCCCATCCCGCTGCCTGATGAAAGCCCCATGGACGCCATCCACCACTGCCTCCTCAAAAGGGAAGTCCACGTTGTGGAAGAAGCTCGTTGCCGTCTCCAAGAGGCTCTCCTCTCCCAGGTGGACTTCATCCACGAGGAGGAGAAGCTGTGGATGCAGGAGGATCAAATTCCTCTGAATGTTCTTCAGACTGAGCTGGGGGTTGTAAGCTCCCACACCTTCTCCTCGAATGAAAACCACTCCGTTTCTCTCCACTGCGGCGACCACCCTCCCTTGGCAGCTAGCTGCCAGGTCATGCTTGTATTTAGACCACTTTGATGAACAGTCTTCGGTGACCTGACCTTCCCAGGGAGAAAAGCAGCTCTTGGACACAGCTGGGGAAAACATCAAGACGTTGTTGAAAAAGGTATACTTGGGCCCGTAGAGAGCCTCCGTGATGAAAGGCACACCATTGGGAGCAAAAGTAAATGAGTTCTGATCAGGATGCTCATGCCCCGCATTAAAATTTCTCCATCCTTTGATCCAGTCTTTGTATTTGTTTCTGTGGACAATGTCATATATTGCACGGCCCCCAAGTTTTCCTGACTTGAAGGAAAGAAAAGACCTATTGAGTTCCGCAGGCAGTGCACTTCCATAAGTCACAACGCCCCAGTCTTCAAAATAATGCAATGTAGGGGTGCCAAAATCTGGAGGAGGGACAGATTTCAAGCTGGCATCATACCTGAAAGAATTCATTTTAAAAACTTAATTGGTTTTCTGGTGGAAGTGAAAATAACACATCAGAACACACCGATGCTACCCAGAGCGCTGGCAGTGCAGACTGTGGTAGGGACAGTTCTGAGAACACCTGTGGATGGTCACACTGTGCAGGGGAACTAACACCTTTGGTGAAGGCTGAGGGGAATATCTTTACAACATGCGATCCTCAGATTTGAGCCTGAAATGATTACTGCTGCTAATGACTATATGAACCTTCTTCACTGAACCATGTCAGAACTGCCATCCAAATGACTGGGGCTCATGGGTCATAAAATTAAGTACTTCACCCAAACCTCTAGCTTGAGGGGCTCCCATTCTAGGGAACCCTGTGTTTCAATCTAGTACCTAACACGCCTTGAGCTGCAATGAAATATTTTTCTACAATAAATAGTATTATTAAAGTTTGGCAGAGTACTTTTTACCCTCCAAAATTTAATTTAAATGGAGTTAAACTTCACATATTAGATACAATTTACTGTGAATACCACATCTGAGAATATAAATAGATAAAATTCAGGAAACTATCAATACTGAGGATTTCTAACTGTGGCTACCACTGCCTAGCCCAGATCTAAAGGTTTTGTTTTAATCTACAGATGATGTCATGCATTTTGGACAATAAATGACCTGTTATGTAGGACAAATGTTTTTTATCAAGTAATAAAAAATTAACATTAAACTTCCAAGTGATTAAGAACACAGGTTTTTGATTCAGAAAGGCCACAAAAATAATAAACATGATTGTTTGCTTTTGATGATTTGAAATAACAGCCTTGGTAGGTTCATATAATTTCCTGCTCAAGGGCAAAAAGGCAGACCTGTGTCATTAGCTCGTAGAGAATTTGTTCTACAGTGAATCAATCGTGTATGGCAGAGTAATCTTATTGGTGTTTGTGGCTGCTTCATCTGTTGTTCTAGAGTCTCAGTTTCAGAACATCAGAAAACGTGTCTCTCCCCAGGCCTGGTATAATAAGGTTGGCTTCCTTTTGTGATTTACCAAATCCAGACACAAGCTGAACTTTCCATCCTTCTTTCAGTTTTTGGCCAGTTGGCATACTCCTATCAGGCAGATTTTGAAGCAAGTCAGACTTAGCATTAATCTAAGTTAGCTTTATAGTCAGCTCTATAGAACTCTCTCAGTTGCTTAAGTTAAAACACAATAAAATAATGACTTTATCTCCCTAAAAGGCATCAAGAATGGTTGCATATTAATATATTTAATTCACCTGTGAATACAGTTTTTAAAAATGATGGTTAAACTAGAGACAATTATCTCTTTTCTAGTGTTATTTTCCTGTTAACTGTTTAAACTTTAAAAAATAATGAAGGGAAACAATCACACCACAGAAGCTTATTTTAGAGTTGAATGCAAGTGTTAAGTGTCAAAAGCTTGAAAAGACATAAGAGATTAATTATCAACTAGTTCCCTGTAATTTTTATCTTCATTTATTGGATGCCAGTAATATATTTGGCAGGACTTTAAAAAGGAGACCCAGGTTCTCTTTCTGGTTTAAAAGATTAAGGCAAAAAAAAAAAAAAAATTACATGGTTCTTTTATTATCAAAGTGAAACTGTCAAAAACTGTCAAACACTTCTAAATAGTTTTGAAAATTTAGTAACAGCTTTGCTATTAGCAGATTATAATGCTTCATTTACCAAAACAAAACAAATTATTTGGGGTGTGATTATCAGAAGAACCCAGTCTAAATTTAGTTGATGGTTTTCTCTTTATACAATTTCAAAAATGATGTAAATCAAAACAGGCATATCTGTAAAACAGTGTGAGCCTAGGACATCTCTAACATACGAAAATCAAACTGCAAATGGTAATTAGATTTAAATGTCAGGAAATGTTTCTAGCAGAGTTTCAAACACTGTGATAGGAATTGAATTTGCAAGTACTGAGGCTTTAGATTATTTTTTGTTGTTGTTGTTTTGTTTTTTTTTAAGGCAAAAAACTAGCACACCTGTACCCCTGGGTACAATTTCTTTGCAAAGCCCACGCAACGTGTCCTACCAGAGGAATTCCGTGTGAAGAGTGCACCAGCGCTGTCCTTTGGAGGGGGTCCCTGGGCCTTCCACCACGCGGTTCTTCCTGATTTGGTCAGCCAGCCAGTTACCACTGCCGTTACGCATGACAAACTTATCCAGGAACACTAGCTGGCTTTCTGGACCATAAAACCAGTTGTAATTTGAGTCTGCAATGGCCACAGTCCTCTGAAATCCTGGGGAAAGAAGTTTTACAGAACTAAGGTAGGTTTGAAACTGCATATCCCCATAAAGGCCTAAACAATGATTTTCAATCCTGCCTGCAAATTAGAATCAAGTGTGCATCTTGGATAAAAATGACAAATGAAACCACAATGCCCACACTCCACCCCGGACCAATTAATCAGAACCCCGCTGAAGATCCTCCACAAACCTTGTGTGCAAGTTTGTATTTATTGTGTGGCAACTTGTCATTGGTGATGAAGATGCCACGACGACTAATGACGTACACTGCCCACCTTCCTGGGTTTCCGGGGCCCATACTATGTGCAGTTATGTTTGCACAGATACATGCACTATCCTCTTGAGCATGGTGAGTTCCTGGACCTCAAATGAGCAATAGCTCTCCTACCAACTCAACCCACATCCTACGCCAAAACAGTAACACAAATGCCTCAAGGTGCCCTCCAATCAAGCGGAAGTTATAAGGTGTAGAGGAGAAACTGAGTTTCCACAGGAAGAAAACCTAACAATTCCCACAGAGATCCTGCCAGTGTGTACTGCTGGACGTTAAAGAAAAGAGGGGAAATGCAAATATCATACTGAAATGGGTCAGAAAAATAAAAGCAGGGAAGACAGGATATGCTCCAGACATTCTTAAAGAAGAAGAATGGGTGAAAACGCCGGGTCAGACAGCACTAGTCACTAGAATAGCCGCTGGAGAGAAAAAAGAGAAAGACTTAACACAGAATCCCTTCCAAATGTGACCAAGACTGCATTTCCATAATTTACAGCTAATATTTTTGCTTCTAAAAGTCTAATAATTGCTTTTCTAAATAAGCCTTATTATAAAAAGTGATTTTCTGAATCTTTTGAAAGCAGATGATACGTTTTATGAGTCTCCTGCCCACCACATAGGTGTTCAAGAAAGGTTTGTTGAGTTAGTTAATGGACACAAATACTTGAATCCTCTTCTTAGAGGTGTTCATGCTGTCTTTTCCAGCTTAAGCAGCAGCTACGTAAACAGCTCACAGCAGACCCCAGCCCTGCTGCGGTTGGCTGTTAGATCTCAGCTCAAATTACAGAACACTGAGGCCATTAAAGGCCTTTGGTTATCAACATAAACTATAAAACAGGTCGCTCTGGTATGTCTAAGAATAAGCAATAAAACACAGTTTTGTTTTGTTTTGTTTTAAAAAAAAAAGAGTAATAATATATTAGAACCAAGTAGGACTTATATCAGGTTAGTTTAACATTTAAAAAATTAATCAGGGTGATTCATCATATTATCAAAATAAAGAAAAAAACCGTATCATCTTCATAGATAAAAAAAACAAAACAGAGTTTTGAATGTAAGTCTAAACTAAATTTTAATATGGTTCTTTTGCTCTGTATTATTTTTGAGAAACTAACCCAATAATGGAGATTCTACCCAATCCATGTGTATACAACCACAGCAAAAAAGATTTAAATACTGAATTTTTTACTGTAATTCTAGAATCATCATCTGAAAACTTCATTTCACTGGAGGGAGGAGGGGAAACCATCCTGATTAAAAACTACCTCCTAAAATTTTTTTAAGTCCTGTTTAGAAATAAGAAGAGTTACAAAGCTCTCTTAGAAATAAAACAGTTCTTAAATCATATATATTACTTTTTTTTTGAGTCAGTTCTCTTAGAAGACTAAGCTACACAGTAACAAGAGATTAGTTTTATAGAAATTCACTTTTTGGCTATATTCCTATATTTTATACTATTTATTTCAATAAAAAACTTAAAGAAAATACCAAAACCCCAACTTAAATACGTAGGTATAATATTTCATTTTGAATCATGTCTATATAGTTTGGAAGAAAAAATTATGAACTAAAAACCAAAATAGGATTGATCGGGGATCACATATAAAGGAAAATGAACATGTAATCATAAATGTTTATATTCTGTTTTGATTCATGAAAATGATTTTTGTATATGTATGCATGGTTTACACATACAAAAATAAAAGTTCTGTGGCGGCTACAAATTCTACTTGATCCGCCATGCTCCAAGCTTTACAATACCTAAATCACAAATCCTCCCGTTAACTCCCGAGATGTTCTGGCTATGTAACTCTTACATTGAATTCTATTTTGATATTTTTTTTTAAATCCCTCTAATTGCAATATGGCTCAAACGCCACATTTCTCTAGCCCATTTTCATAATCAGGAAAAATGACAATAGTTAACGTTGACCCACTTGCGATTCCTCACTATACCTGGCAGGATGGTTCTATACATAAAAGCAAAGTGTTGCTTAAGCCACGGGTGACCGAAGTGGTTGATGTCGAAGTGCCTCTGCACAAGGAACATATACTGGAAGAGTGATCTAGTGGTGTAGCTGCCGTATGCGACCCCTTCATAGAGGGAGCCGTCCGTCACCTCTCGGAGCAAGACCAGAGACTTCTCCATGATGGTCAGAACTTGTTTGGTCCATAAGTAGGCTTCTTGAAGATACCCTGGAGGATGAAAACACGTGGAAACGATGACTAAGGCTGTAACAAACATAAACAAAAATGTGGCCAAATAAAGCCCTCTGAGTTATCTGACTCCTTTATAATACAAATTACATTTTGTAAAACTCCCACTTATCAACATTATAAAGAACATCCTGGGATTGTGATGGGTATAGGATGTAAGTTAAGAAGTTCCTGAATACAGGTCATTTATTAATTAAATGAAGATAAACCTTTAAGTGAACATCAGTCATTTTCCAATCTTTAATAAATTGAAACCACATCACATCTAAGATCACAAATTGCACATAATGGGCGGTCTTCAATTTATTCTATCCTCAGACAACAATTTCTCACATTCTTTTATGCTTTTAGATTGACGTGGCAACTTAAGGGCCAAAAACATCAGCTGGGAGTCCAGAATCTGCCAAAAATGAGCTATGTGGTTTTGTTCAAGCACTTCTTCAACCTGTCACATTCTTCAATCTCCCCAAATGAAAATTAAAGGTCTAAAAACTTTTTTCAAAATCCTTACAACATAAATGCTATCTTTCTATAATTCTTGCGAGACTAGCATTTAAGTAACAATAACAACTCCCCACATTTTTATAACATTTGTAATTGACACAGCACTGAACATAATCCTACTTAATCCTTTTAATAGCTCAATGATGCATTATTACTCCGAAGTTACAGAAAGGTTGACTTGTTCAAGACTTCAGACACATGACTGAAAATGAACAGAACTTTGATCTGAGCCCAAGTCTTGAGATTTAAGGTTTGTTGTCTTGTATTTAAAACACACAACCCCTGAGGATAAAATTAAGCTCCCTGCCTCCTAATGCGGGTGGAGTCCTACTGCTTCACTCCCACAGACGTGTGTGGCCGTCAGTGCTGAGCACTCGGTCATGGCTACTAGTGTGCTGGGTGTGGGGGCTTCCAGAGGCCCAGGACCACAGTTCCCAGCCTAAATCCAAGACCCAGGCTAAGTAAGTCCTCGCTCCCACCTCATGTGGAAACACTGTTCTCAGGCTCGCTGGTCAGAGGTGACTGTTAATTGTACCCTGGATCTGTCTCCCACCCAGCTCCACACCTGGCATGCCAATCTTCTGGGTACTTTTCAGTTTCTGTTCTCTAATCGTTAGGGTTTAAAATTTCAATCATCTTCATCTTTTCCCTGTCTATAGCCTCCATCTGCAACCAGCCACCAAGGCGACTGATGCTCACTGCTCCCAGGACATCAGATAACCTGATTTTCCTTCTAAAAACCCTGTTCAGGAGATATGAGGTAATGTCCCCCAACATATTTTGCAAACTTCAAATCTGTCATATGACGTACCATTGCTGTGATTAATGCTATGTTTCCACCATCCACGTACCTTAGCTAGAATGTTCGTCATCATTTTCATTTACCAAATCCTAAGTATCCTTCCAAGTTCCATGAACCTTCTCAAGCTCACTTAAAGAATATTGTTCTTTTGAATTCAAACGTAATACACTTGATGATATGTAACCATAACTTCATGCTACCTCTTATTTAATTCACTGGTGCTATTATAACTATTGGGTAATCATTTGAACATTTCACATCTCTCTTCTTTCCTCTTGACTTGTAAACTGCTTACATGTGGTCCTGTGGTTTCTGTGCACCAAGACTTAGATAGGGTTAGCAGAATAGACAGAAAATTCTAATTCTTCCTCTTTGGAGATTTTATGTGAATCCAATGTAACTACAGTGTGCTCTAAGCTACCTCAGTCAGTACCTGCAGGCTGGTCTGGAGAACATGGAATATTGGAACAGCCTGACCAAAGTAGCTCTTAACGTTGGAAGGAGTATGCCAAGAAAGTAAGGACTACAAGCCTAACTGAGATGTGCAAAACCAGAGATTTCACCCTTTTTCTACCCAGTCTTCTCATAAATAACTTTAATCAGGAAAAAATACATATGAAAACTCCTACCAGGGAAGAAGTACAAATTTTGCTCCAATCTGAGCCAGCCACAGACCTTGGGATTAAATTTTGTTTTTGTGAGTGTAGGGGGCAAAGGAAGCTAGCATGAAAATTCACCCTCTTAATTAAGCTTTCCTTATTGCTAGAAATTAAATTTCTATTCCCAGAGAGGCAACAAAATATAGTGAAAAGAGATTGAACTTTGAGCTTGACCAGAAGTGGGTCAAAAATCCCCGCTACATTATATGGTTAATGTGAGAATTCATATTCTTATGGGTAATATAAGAGTTAAATCCTTTTAGACTTGCCAGCTCCAAGTATATATTTAATGTCCTTATAATTCACTGTGTTCTTAGAGCAGCTTTAAAAAATATAATCTTATTTAGTCATTTATAAACTTCCACAGGAGTTGTAATTAAGACAGAATTATAAGAACCAAGAAAATGTAATACTAGCAATTATGTTATACATGAACGCAAAATAGCTATACAATCCACAAAAGTTACCTCCAAATTTGACCTAAATGATCCACATTGGTAGTTTGAAGTCTTTAGAGAATAAGCGTACTGGTGTAATGATACACATCTGTGCAAGGAATATTCATTTCAAATAATAAACCACCTGTTCAGCTTTTAAAAACTCCATTTTCCCAGGCTGGCTGTCTTCACTGTTAAAATTCTCTGGAAAAATCAATATTTACCACTGGTTCTGTGCTATAAGAATATGGCTTGGGCCCTAGCCAGTCTGGCTCAGTGGATAGAGCGTCAGCGTGTGGACTCAAGGGTTCCGGGTTCGATTCTGGTCAAGGGCGTGTACCTTGGTTGCGGGCACATACCCAGTGGGGAGTGTGCAGAAGGCAGCTGATTGATGTTTCTCTCTCATCGATGTTTCTGACTCTCTATCCCTCTCCCTTCCTTTCTGTAAAAAATCAGTAAAATAAAAAAATAAAATAAAGAGAATATGGCTTAGGCCCTAGCCAGTGTAGCTCAGTTGGTTGAGCACTGTCCCATGCACCAAAGGGTCACTAGTTGGATTCCCAGTCAGGGCACATGCCAGGGCTGTGAACTCAATCCCCAATAGGGGGCGTGCAGGAGACAACTGATAGATGTTTCTCACATCAGTGTTTCTTTCTCTCCCTCTTCTCCCTTCCTCTCTAAATCAATAAAAGTCTATTTTAAAAACATGGCTTGGCACAATCAAAAAGCCCTAATTCAATAACCTTCATGTTAATATAACTAGCAGAAATGAAGATGTCTCTCAATTCTCTAAGAGATAACCTAGTTATTACTTCATCTCATAGACTTAGGATCAAATATGAACATGTACTAAGACTAGTTATAAAAAATGCTTTGCTCATGCCTGGCTGGTGTGGCTCAGTGGTCGAGCATTGACATATGAACCAGGGAGCTCACAGTTCAATTCCCAATCAGGGCACATGCCTGGGTTGCAGGTTCGATTCCCAGTAGGGATGCTGCAGGAGAGAGCCAGTCAATGAGTCTCTCTCATCACTGATGTTTCTATCTCTCTCCCCTCTCCCTTCCTTTCTCTGAAATCAATAAAAACATATTTAAAATGCTTTGCTCGCAACATGGCAGCCACGTCTCGTGTCAACCCGGGCGTCCCTAAGCTGTGTCCACACTCACCTTGGTTCATCAGAACTAGGCTTCCTGTGAGCAGAGCCATGCAGTTGGTGGGCTGGTGATTGTGCAGGTATTGAAATCCCCATCCTCTCCTGTATGAGGTTTCATACATATAGCCCGAGGCGTTGGCAATCACTTCAAGAAACTTCTCCTGCTGCGTCTTGCTCAGGTAGTTGTATAAGAAGTCATAGGCAGTGGCAAAACCCACCAGGGAGTGAGCGAGCGGGACTTCATCCCAGGGAGCATCTTTCACCAACCTGGAAAGGAAAAGAAGCCGGCAAATGAGTGCAACAGGGCTCACAGCTTTCATCACACCTTTCATGTGTCTATTACCCAGAACTAAAGGCTACAACTGAAGATATAATCCAAGAGGTTTAATGACACAGAATCAACTTCCCTCTGCATTAAACAAGCATGAAGTTTAATGTGAAAATTACAGACTTTCTTTCTTGATGTTCCCAGCAATATCAAGATGCTGGGAATTTTTACATTTGATATTTTTCCTCTTGCTGAGAGATAGACGAATATATCCAAAGAGATCTGAAGCATGTAACATGTAGCAGCAAGGCAAAATTCTCTGGCATATCCGTTTAACTAGGGTTCACCCTCCCCTTTCTACCTGCATAGGAGGTCCTGTTCTTATGACTGCCTCGCTAAAATGGTCAAACATGCATATCCCTTCCTATTTCCCACAGGCTGGTCAAGGTGAAGGTGGCATGGTCCACAGCTTATGAGCTCTCAATCAGGACAGACTCTCTGCAACACTGTGATGCAGGCACTGGCTAAAAAGATGATGTAAATGAATGAAATGAACTGATTCTATTTCTACATCTCCTTCTTCTCATAAAATAAATGGCACTGCCTTTAAGGCCCTTCGAGTAACTTTCTGAGAAGCGTAAAAGCTGATCTGTGAAGTATTAAACTGCCATTTTTTCTAAGAAGCCAAATTTCTGCTTGACTTGCTGCATTGTTCGGCAAGTATTTTAATAGTGTGTGGCCTGCGTTAAACAGGAAGCTAAGAAAGATCTTTCACAGTCACAACGCTATGGAATTATCCAGAAAACCCTCCCCATCTGTTCAGGATGTATCTGAGTAATCTCTACGAGAGGAAAACAAATGAAGAGTGTGCCGTTCTTGTGGGAGGTGGAAGAAAGCTCTCAGTTAGGGATTACACTAAAGCTTAACGTTTCTATGCCAGGAGCCTCCTTTGGCAATTTAGTGAAGTGTTAGCCTCTTTCTCAGGAGGTCTGAAAATTCATAAGCTGAAATACGTAGGGATACAAGGAAATCTCTTACTTTGAAGCATAATTATTAAAACAGATATTTTTTAAATTGTGATATGTGCTTCTTTATTAAATAACAGTATTTAACTGCAAGATTTAACTATAATTTATAAGTAGTGATGAGCACAAATAATATTTTCAGATGTCTATAGTAACTGTGTGTGATATGAACATATCTGTGATCTCTGTGACAAAGTTACAGGTTCTCCCAATAGTTGGTTATCTACATTCATGATTTGGAAGAAATAAATTTTGGTGAGAGTTAGTAAAAATTAAGATGCAATATTTCCCCCATACAAACTCCACAGACCCCAAGTTAAGAATACTTAACACTTAAAAATGTCTGAGAGACTTCTTCTAGACTATGTTCTTCCTTTAGGAGTTTAGATCAAAGAACTCATCTGAGTGAGGTCTTGTCTGGCCACCCTGTCAGAAGTTCATCACTCCCCAACCAACAACCTCTCATTTCCCTTCCTTATTTTTTGGTGCTCTTACTATACATATGTATATTTGTACATATGTACACATATATGCATGTGATACTGTATGTGTATATATCCCTCACTGAAATTTAAGTTCTGCAACAGCAGGGTTATTTTCCCTGCTCTGTTGTATTCACTATTGCACCCACAATCCTACAACAGTGTCTGGCACATAGTAGACTCTCAATAAGTGTTCTTGTTAAAAAGAAAAAATGAAGGAACAAGCTTATAAAACTAGGCCACAGTATTGACAATGAATATGCAATCCTTATGACATCAGAAGTTTGGAGGAATCCCTAGGAATTTCAGAATAATATCACTGTTTGGTTAGCTGTGCTGGTGATACAGACTGGTGCTAAAGTGACTACGGTTGATGAGTTTCTTAACCATTTGGTCACAGACAAAGCCACCTTGCTGGTCAGCTTGCCAGTGTGTGTACTGGTTGTAAACAGACTGTGAAGAGTGTGAATTAATTCCCTACTTCCAGGAAAAAAATAGTAATTCATACTGCAAGCTCACTGTCAGGGAGTTAGGAACACAGTCTCCACTGACTCACAGTGACTGGTGAGCCAGGCAGAGAATCCAAGTCATTCATTTCCCAGCTCTGTTGCATCTATAAATGACAGCATATACATCTAGCCACGATAAAGCTGATGTCAATGAACTGTGACCACCTACCAAACTCTGACACGTCTGATTAACCAATGAACTTACTTTTATAGATAAAAGGACATTTAATAGGATTCTTATTCTTTAGGAAATATTATTATGCAATTTCTGTGAAAATTTCCAACCTCCCACAAACAGGTACTTATTCCAAGCAGTTTTCATTTAAATAAAATACTCACATACATATAAAAATAGTTCATGGTACCACTGGGTTCATCACTACTAAATCATTATGAAATCTGGCCTATAAATAAATAGCTATATTTCTAAAAGGTTATCTCAATCCTTTAACCATCAATGCACTAATGCAAGGATGGTACAATATTCACAAGTCAATAAATGTGATACATCACATAAACAAACTGGAAGTCAAAAATCACATGATCATATCAATTAACACAGACAAAGCATTCAACAAAATCCAGCACCCCTTTTTGATAAAAACAAACAAACAAAAAAAAAACCCTCAGTAAAGTTGAAACAGAGGGGTCATACATCAACATAATAAAGGCCATATATGACAAACCTACAGCCAACATCATACTCAATGGGCAAAAATTAAAACTATTTCCCCTAAGGACAGGAACAAGACAGGGATGTCCGCTTTCACCACTCTTATTCACACAGTACGGGAAGTCCTAGCCACAGTGATCAGACAAGAAGAAGAAGAAGAAAAGGCATCCAAGTCCTCTAAACACTAGAACTATGGAATGAAGTGGCCACCTCAAAAAATGAAGCGGTCCCCTCTCTGGAGATATTCAAGAACAGAGATGTATTAAGGAGGGATTCTCTGAAAAGGAATCATGTGTTTGTCAGAATGTTAGGCAGAGTTTTCAAATTACAAATTATAAGCTATTAATAAATTGTAGAACGAACATGGGTTATGACCAGCATATTTTTAGTGTCATTTAATGGAATGGAATGGAATAAGACAAAGTAGACTACAAAGCATGCCTTAAATACAAGGGGTGACCTGTGCAACTTTCACTTACATATTTACATATGTAGAGTTAAAGTTATATGTACATTGTGTTGTGATGTGCACTTTGATTCTTATTGTGGGTCACAGTGAAAAAGGGTTTGAAAACCACTGTCTTAGAGGGTAAAGGTGACACCAAACAAGCAGCCCTCAGATGCACCCTGTAGGCAGAGAGGACCCAGGCCAGGTTCAGTGCGTGGAGCTGGGTGGAGTCCTGGCTTCCCAGGGCACTTTCCAGCAGAGGGTCTGGAGCCAGCACTGAGGACAATCCCATGTGAGATCATCAGGAAGGAACCCAGACACCGGAGAAGTTCAAAATGTTCTCAGTAGAGGGCAGAGGTGCTGTAGGATGGAGGCAGATGAGAAACACCAAATGGGCCCAGGCAGTCAATGCAGGAACAAAATAATTGATCACTGTGTGGAAAAACAACAACATCCATCTCCCATCCCCCAAACAATTCTGTCGGACTCTGAAGCCATTTCTATTCCAGAGGGATGATAAAATAGTGCCTATGAACAGCACCCTACACCAATAATGGTTCTTTTCTTTCATGTGCTGGGGACACAGTTTCAAGGAGTACTTCTTAAAATGTAACTTGGCAATAAAATGGGGGAAAAGTCAGTTTAGGATTTTTATTTGGGAATCGTGAAAAATTTGGAGATGTGCTATCTCATACGTTGCCATAAAAGAGAATTAATGAGTAAATTAAATTAAAAAGTTATGAGTCAAACTTGTGGGCTATGTTCAACAAGCCATGGACATTAAACAGTTCCCCAAATTTTAGATCTCCAGTTTGTCATATTGAAAATAAAAGTTGACCCTCCCTTCCCCAAAGGCTGAATGTAACCACACCCTCTCCATCTTCTCTGCCCAAGTGGCAGGCCATGGTAGGAAAGCAAAGAGCAAAAGATTCAAACTGGCTTCAGTAATACTTTAACATCTTTCCCAAGTCAGCAAGCTCTCCAAAGACAGGAAAACAGTAAACTCCATGGGGGTTTTTAAAAATTATGGCGAAAAGTGTAGGATGAGAAGATATTAAAGTTTTCGTAACATGTGTGAATTTATTCTTCTCTCTCCCTTCCCCACATTGTTTCTTGTCATAATGAATTCACTGCCAAGGAATCACAAAAATGAACTGAAACGTGCTCCCTAAATTGAGACAAGCCCAAATCACTATCCACACTTCATCGAGAATCTTTTTCCTTTTTCTAACTTCAGAAGAAACGGCGCAGTTCACTCAAGTTGATGCTTCCCTCTGGCAGCTCCGCCTGCCCAATGCTTCATTTTGGTTTCAGCTCCAGAAGTGATCTGAGGACACCCGTGTGGCTGGAATGCTCTGTTAGCATCTCACCTTTTCTTTTCATTCTTCTGGCTGTTATTCATTTATTTACTTATAATTAAAGCTGACCTTCTTTGAATTTTTCTTCTGTATATTTTTAAGTCATTGACAAAAACTATGTATGTTGTACCTGAAAGCACATTTTATATTGAATAAAATCTTTTCTGGTGACAACCTTTTTTTTAAGTCACAACACACTACTGGCAAACAGGAAGTAGCTAAAAATAATGCTTGAAATATGAACTTGACATATCCTCTTCGGTCCACAGGCACTTCAAACTCAATATGTCCAAACCAAACGCTTTATGAGGCTTTCCCAACAGTCCCAGGTTTCACAATTTCACTGAGAGGTCCTGCCATCCTCTTGCATCCCACAAAGAGACTTCTTTGTCCTCGCTGTCCTCAAATATAACTGTCAGTCTTACACACGCTAATAACTCTTAAACCTTTCTGGAAACCATCATTTCTTTCCATTCTCAGAGTCCCTATTCCAGGCTCTCCTCCGGATAAACACAGAAAAACGAACTGATCTTCCTGGTGTGACCTCTGCCATCTACTCTCCCTCCACATGTGGTCAGAGACTCTCTTCCTAAAACACAGATCTGCCCCTGGAGAAAGCAGCAGCCATTTCATGTTCACCCATGCTCGTGTCAAAGTGATCAAAACCGAGTCGCATCAAGCCTCGGCCTCCAGTGGTCAGTCTGCAGGCAACACCAGGGGTGGGGGACCCACCGAGTTGCACCCCGACTGCACAGTCAGCAACATCCAGACTGTGGGAAGCTGTGCAGGCCGAAGGGCCCAGGTCCTTCCATAGATAATTGTAAAAAAATAAAGGGTGGAGGGAAAACTGCTGATAAAAATGACATTTTTTAAAATGAGCAAGACTAAACACGTGCCTAGGATGCACTTTTGAATAAACTTAAAGAAAACTCCCCCCACACAAATCTGATCATGTCACTGCCCTGTGAAAACCCTGCAGTGGCCTCACGGTGCTTGTAAAGAAAGTTCACGTTCCTTCACATGGCGAGCAAGGCCTTGCAGCACCTGGTTGTCTACTCAGAGCTTGCTAGCCTCCTCCCTACATTAAATTTCAGTTCCTCAAAAGCACTCTGCTTTCTATGTCACAGTCTCTGAACATCAGTCACTCCTGCTTGGAACATTCCAACATGCTCTCTTCCCCTTTCACTTGGCTGATTCCTATTTGTACTTCAGGCCCCAGTAGGAAAGCCTCCCCCAGTGCTCCAATTTGGATGAAGTCTTCTCATTACACACTGTACCATCCCTATCATAACATGTACCATATGCATTCACGTTGCCTATTCGTTTATATCTTCCAGCGGTCAACAACTTAAGGCAAGATGTATAACTTGTCCTCAAAATTTTGTATCCCCAATACCTCGCACAATGCCTAGAACAGAATAAGTACACAATAAAATTACATAAAATGAGTATGTGCACACACTTATTATAAATTAAAATTGCCTTTGTTGGCATTAATTTATAAGAACACAAAATATAAACAAAGTAATAGTTACAGCAGACTCATTATGCCAGGTACTCCTTTCATTAATCCATTCAGTCCTCTAAACAGCACTAGGAGGTATCATATTTATCACCAATTTACAGGTGAGGAAAGTGAACCATGGAGAAGCCACGAAACATGCTCCAAGTCAAACAGTTCATCAATGGGAGTAGAAGACAGGAGTGTGGCTCTGCAGTCCTCGCCCTGAATTCCAATGAAGTATCACCTCCCACCATCTAATGCTACTACTATTCATTTCAAAGATTGAAGAGGTGGCTTTAAAGTAAAAAAAAAAAAAAAAATACTGAGATTATCTGATAGAGAACATTCGTGAATATGACATACATGTTTAGATGCTGGATGCCAAAATCAAAGGATTGGAAGGAGAAAATACCAAGTGCAAGAGGAGCACTTCAAAGAGCAAGTAATGCAAGACCCCCTGGTAAACTAGGTACCAAGACCGGCCTCCAACTTACAGGCTGGCAACAGGCAGGTCCTCAGAGTGAATGTGAGGCTAGGCAGACAGGAGCACCCACAGTGTGCAAGGCACCAAATCAGATTCAAAGTGTATACAGATTCAGGACTTCTGCTCTCGGTAAGTTTAGACTCAATTAAAATAAGAGCATTTACTCCTTCACTTACTGTATCTTATTAGTGCCCTATTTGGCTCTCAGAACGTGATGGCAAAATGTGAGGATGGTGTAACCTCAGTAAGCTTATGGGTCAGTGCAGGAGGCAAACAAATAAACCAAGAATTATAGTATAGGCGAAGCATCCTGTAAGAGCTTTGCTTGGATTCCTTGGCATATCTAGATCACATTGGCCAAGGTATGAGTAGAAGATGGACTTCAGGAAGTTTCTAGAAAGAAGTTTCTTTGGGGCTGCATCTTGAAGACATACACTCCTGATGAGAGAACATGGTAAGTAACTCAGTTACTACTGCAAACCAATGAGTCACATGGAAAATAACTATTGGGAGTGGAGAGGGGCAGAGGCTAGAGAAAATGCTATGGAGGAGGGAGAAGTTAACTGTATCCTGAAGTCTGGGTAGCATTGGAGGGAAAGAAGGAAGAAAGGGGATGGATAAGTCTGGATCCTTTCAGGCAGAAAGGCCAGCTCAGGGCTGGTCTGTAAACGTGTTGCCACCAGACTGGGCAGAGTTGAAAATGTCGCTTCACGTGGTACAAGTGGACCACTGGGGAGATGTACATCAATGCCTGTCAGTGAGAAGCCTAAAACACTAAAATCACAAAATTCTAGAAAAAACTCTAAAAATCTGTAAGCTCTGGATGGAGGCATGTTTTACAGTGATGGAGACAAGTTAACCTTTTTTTTTTTAAACCACCTAAAGATACTTTTTCTTAAAGAGCTCACCCACATTCAGTAAGAACACAAACAACAATAACAAAATGCATTCAGAGTAGCAAGAATGAAGGGCAGAATAAAGGAGGAGGAGAAAAAGGGGAGAATAAAGACGGGTGGAGAGTGACTCAAAAAGGTATGTAAAGAAGTGAATTACCTTTTCTCTTCCACAAACCCACTTGCTCTCCTACCTCGTCTGGGGCATCACTGTGAGGTCATTCACCCAATACAAAACCAAGTACTGTACCATTCTTTACACCCCTTTTCCCTTAACCACTTAAATTTGAGTGTACCTCAGAATTACACAAGGAACTTGTTAAAAGAAATCATTCATTGAGTCTGGGTAGGGCCCAGGAATCTTTTTAAAAATATATATATATATTTATTGATTGATTTCAGAGAGGAAGGGAGAGGGAGAGATAGAAACATCAATGATGTTTCTATTCTGCATGCCCCCTACTGGGGATCAAGCCCCACAACTGGGGATCAAGCTGCATGCCCCCTACTGGGGATCAAGCCCCACAACTCAGGCATGTGCCCTTGACCGGAATCGAACCTGGGACCCTTCAGCCCGCAGGCTGACGATCTATCCCAGGGGTGGGCAAACTTTTTGACTCGAGGGACACAATGGGTTCTTAAACTGGACCGGAGGGCCGGAACAAAAGCATGGATGGAGTGTTTGTGTGAACTAATATAAATTCAAAGTAAACATCATTTCATAAAAGGGTACGGTCTTTTTTTTTTTTTAGTTTTATTCATTTCAAACGGGCCGGATCCGGCCCGTGGGCCCTAGTTTGCCCACGGCTGATCTATCCACTGAGCCAAACCAGCTAAGGCAGGAATCTGTCTTTTTCAGACTACCTCTATGTTTCTGATAAAAAGAACCATACTTTGAAAAAACTGTGCCATATCCAATCAATTTCTGTGTAGATTCTCTGTTCTAAATGTCTCTTAAATTCATCCTATGTTCTCACCACCCTGCTGTTTTAATTGTGGTTTTCATCTCCTTCCTAGACTAATATTATAAGCTTCTTCCACGTTCCCTTCTTCCTGATCCCTCACCTCCAAGCCATTCCACACACAAAGCTTCTAAACCACAGGCTTATGTGGGATCAGCAGTGATCAGGCCCCTGACTGTGTCTCCGCCTGCTGTCCTATGCCAGCATGTGGACACTGGAAAGGCAAAGGAAAGAAGGATGAGCAACTGTGTTAAGCATGGCTAACGCACATTCCCTTCATGTCTATGGCAGAAGAACATGAAGAAGAAGTACAAGCCATTCTGAGGATAACCAGGGTAAAAGGAACTGCCTAGCTTTACAAGACTCCATGGGCATCCTCTGGTCATTATCACTTTCTAGTAGTCACAGAGATCTGTACAGCATTGGTAAGAACTTAATGTCTGCGAGACCCTATTCTTTTTTTTAATCCTCCTCCGAGAATATGTTTTTTATTGATTTTAGAAAAATGAAAGGAGCAACATTGATGTGAAAAAGAAACCGATCAGTTGCCTCC
The DNA here is from genome assembly GCF_963259705.1 of Myotis daubentonii. Lineage (NCBI taxonomy): Eukaryota > Metazoa > Chordata > Mammalia > Chiroptera > Vespertilionidae > Myotis > Myotis daubentonii. The sequence goes on along the minus strand of NC_081845.1, from coordinate 11,231,748 downwards.
CGTGGGCACCCCAATCAGGGATCAAACCCGCAACCCAGGTATGTGCCCTGACGGGGAACTGAACCCACGATCTTTGGTGCACAGGGCGACACTCCAACCAACTAAGAAGGCTGCCCCGCCAGGGCCCTATTCTTTTTTTTATTTGATTTTTCAATTACAGTTTACATTCAATAATATTTTATATTAGTTTCAGGTGTACAACACAGTGGTTAGACAATCATATCCTTTGCAAAGTGATCCCCTGATATTTCTAGTACCTACCTGGCACCATACACAGGTATTACAATATTACTGACTATATTCCCTATGTCGTACTTCACATTCCCATGACTATTTTGTAACTAACAATCTGTACTTCTTAATCCCTTCACCTTTTTCACCCAGCCTCCCAACCCCCAACCCTTCTGGCAACCATCAGTCTGTTCTCTATCTATGAGTTTGTTTCTATTTTGTTTGTTTTTTATTTTGTTCTTTAGATCCCACATATAAGTGAAATCATATGGTATTTGTCTTTCTCTGAGTAAGACCTTACACTTTTACTTTTTAGTAAGACTCTATTCTTAAGTGATGTTAAACTGAATAGTTATTTTACTTCATAGATAAAACCAACTTTTAAAAAATGATTACAAAGCATTACTGAAATAGAATGCAGATATATATGTAGTACTTGCCAACTAGCATTTTCCCTCAAGATATTGGGCAAGGAATGCACAACATTTAAATAAACACCATGATTGGCAAATTTTTAATAAGAAAATTTTGAGAGCCTAATTGTAAAGACTATGTTGAACTTGATACATTCGTTTCTCTGTATATATGGGGTGAAGGGCACTAAGTTAGAACCCAACCAAAAGGAGGAGGTGCCCACTCAGTGTGGCTCAGTGGTTGAGCATCAACCTATGAACCAGGAGGTCATAGTTCAATTCCCAATCAGGGGTACATGCCCAGTTGGGGGCTTGATCCCCAGTAGGGGGTATGCAGGAGACAGCTGGTCAATGATTTTTCTCTCATCATTGATGTTTCTCTCTTTTTCCTTCCTCTCTGAAATCAATAAAAATATATATTAAAAAAATAAAAGGCAACAAGTGACCTTAAAAGGGCAGGATATAGGAGAGAGTGAGTCACTCATCATTGAAATGTGTTGAAGGTCAGACCAAATAATGCATCTTGGAGTCAAACAGCAAACAGATCCCATAAGCAAAATTAACTTTGGATTTCTCTTCAATTGTGCATTATCACTCTTGTACAGCATCTTCAATTAGTTGTTAGAAAGAAGCATTATTAAACTGCTTTATCGTCACTTGACCTGAAACAGATGGAGCACAATTTGCCTGTTGTGTGCTGAACAATCACCCTGAGATGCTCAGCTAACCTGCAGAGCTGACTGTACCTCTCCCTTAGCAACTCTTCACAGGCTTCCCCTGCCACAGGTCGCCTGACCTCCATCCTTGCTCTACGTCTTCACTTGGAATGATGCTGGCAACAGCCTGCTTATTAAATGGCGTTCAAGGCAGGAATTCCCGCCCTGACTGGTTTGGCTCAGTGGATAGAGCGTCGGCCTGCGGACTGAAAGGTCCCAGGTTCGATTCCGGTCAAGGGCATGTACCTTGGTTGTGGGCAAATCCCCAGTAGGGGGTGTGCAGGAGGCAGCTGATTGATGTTTCTCTCTCAATGTTTCTAACTCTCTATCCCTCTCCCTTCCTCTCTGTAAGAAATTAATAAAATGTATTTTTAAAAAAAGAAGGGAATTCCCAATGGCCAGGTTCCTAAAACATGTGTTTCTATCCACGTTAAAGAATGTGGTCATCATTCAAAGCCTTGTAGTCACTAGTTTTTAACCTTTGCTTCCAAAGTTCTGAAGCAAAGTAAAAGGAGATAACTTCCTTTAGATCACAGAATGAAAGGAACAGAGGAAAAGAGAGGCAGAAAGGAAAGGAGAAAGAGTAAAAGGAAGGAAAAACATGAATGAGAACAAGCCAGGGGAGTTGGGGGCTGTGTTTTCTGAGAGCCCAGCAACTGTTACCAGGGGTCCCCTGGATCTGTTTCTTTGAATGCAGTGGATTCCCGGTGCACTCTGGGAGAAGCCTCCCAGTCCTCACCACTGTAAAGTTCGAGAGGAAACCCTGACCTTTCACTCACAGTGCTGTAGCTCCACATGTCAGGGCCCCGCTACATCCTCCCGGACAAAAGATTCCCAGCCTTAACGTGCAAACTAGAAAAGTAAAAAGCCTGCAGAACAGTTGTAGAGAAAACTGCCTTGGGAGCCGAGCAGGGCATGCTGAGGGAGACAGGCGCAATCTTCATTTTGGAATGTGCAGGAGTAAACCGGATGGTTCCTTTCACTATGCCAGAGGCTTTTCTTTCTTTTTTCTTTTTTCTCTCTCTCTTTCCTTTATTATTTTCTTTTATTTTGCAAATACATCCTCAGAGATCACTCTCCAGAAATTTGCAAGTCACAGGTAAGGATTTAATATGCAGTCTGTTGCGAATAAAAATATAATTACTTCTCTGTCCGAAAGTTCAACTTTCTTTGTTTCCCTCACCAGTTCTGATTTCCTGCCGCTGACTGGCTCCAATGCAAGGGTGAAGTAATTTCTTTCCTCTGTGATTTATTTGCTGACGATAAGTAAGCAAAAATGCCATAAAGAAAGGGAGAAAGAATGATTCACAACAAATACTTTTCAAAAGCACAACTCTAGAGTGACCGAGTAGGTAAAATGCAGTACTGTGTAGCAAGAACTTAACAAGAATAAAGCCGCATGTTTGTATGTATTTCTGTATATTGATAGTAAACTTGATAAAACTGTGTTCCAGGCACATAACGCTCAGAGCCTTACATACATTACTTTATTTAATCCTTGGGACAATCTTAAGTGGGAAGAATCATCCACATTTTATAGATGAAGAACCTGAGGTTTGCAGAAGAGTTACGGAACCTGCCGAAGGACACCTGGTTAATACAATCACAGAGTCAAGGTGCAAGTGCACCTCTGCCTCCCCAGACCGCTATGCTTGGCCTGCTCCCCACAGTTTACGATGCTTACAGAAAAGCCCCCAAAAGCCTGCAGCTTGGAAGTGCACACAAGATAACTGTACACCATCAACCAGAACAACAAATCCTCTCTGCTACAGTCCTCACTTAAATCTCTCTGAAATGCTTTCATCTCTTCATATTATTTTTTAATATATTTTTTATTGATTCCAGAGAGGAAGGGAGAGGGAGAGAGAGACAGAAACATCAACTATGAGAGAGAATCATTGATTGGCTGCCCCCTGCACACCCCACACTGGGGAGTGAGCCTGCAACCAGGCATGTGCCCTGACCGGGAATTGAACCGAGACCTCCTGGTTCATAGTAGGTTGACGCTCAACCACTGAGCCACGCTGGCTGGGTGATCGATCTCTTCATATTATTAAGTAAAATATGGTCAACTTAACTGTACTTTTCTTTAGTGACTCAGGGTTTGTAGTGTTTTCCAATAACTATTTGAGTGAGGCTTTGTTTGCTTTCAGCTGTAGAAGATCACTGTAGAAACTTGCCAAGGGCTGTAATGTCAAGCTCACAACTCAATCAAGGACTAGGATGAGATACACAACGAATAGGGAGGCTCCTGAATAGATAGGCAGGCATTTCATTTTTCTACATATACAAAATTCTACGGAAGGAGTAGGCTAGACTAGGGGGGAAATGGTGGCCTGTGTCTGAACCTTATGTTTGTCCCTTCCACTTCCACCCTGGTTTTCAGGAACCTGACTGTGGAGATCCTCCATCCAGGGATGCTACAGTATTCATTCGTTCACTAGACAGATATAGACTTGATGTGGAGGATACACACATGAGCAGAACAGACATAGTCCTGCCCTCAGCCTAATCTTGTGTAAAAAGAACAGCACTGTACAACTCATCATATATGTGCTGTATGGGTGCTCCTGGCACTAGGGTGAAGATTCTTCAAGAAAACCCCAAGGGAAATTGCTATCTGGTCCTTGGTTCCAGAATAGCATCTCTGCAGAGTAACTGATCTGTTTTCAATTCCACAGACACTGTTTGCTAAAAACTAACTGAGCCTACTTTCCTTGCTGCTAAAAATCTCAGGGTCCACCTGTGGCCGGCCCATGGCATATAAGAAGCATTTCAGCTACTGTCTCCTCCCAGTCCAGTTGATGTCCCTAACCTTTTATCCCTCCTTTTCTTTCCCAGCTACTTCAAATTTGATTCTTGTATTTTATGTTTCCTTAATGTTTCTTCTGAGGGAAAGGCACAGTAGAAATAAGTAAATAAAAATATACATAAATATTTTAAAAATTTTAGGAAAGTAGAGTACTATGTGCTGACTCCAAAAACTCATCCTAGAAATTGACTTTATGGGCATCCCTTTAAATCTCCACTAAGAACTTCTTTTATTATTTTCCTACCTTAAAGTTTAAGCTCTTGAGTGGGGGAAAAAGATGAAAGATTTTTAGTCATTTGGAGATCAGTTGTGCTCTTTTTCTTAACTATGTCAGAACTGAATGCACAAAGCAACCATTTATAAATGAGAATACCTCCATGTGCCAATTGGCCCAACACAGAACTTGTTCTAGTAACTAGGTGACATTATATAAAAAAGTGAATTCATTTTAAGTGCAATAAAACGCATTTTGTATTGTTACCAGCCCCAGATCTATGATCTCAGCTCATTAAGTGTACTTAATGTGGTTGCATATTGAATTCTGGCCACGCTTTTACCTAACACAGAGCCAACTGCAACCCAAATCCCAACTCTCATGTGGAAGATGAGATCTATGGGGGAGAAGGGGCTTCATTCAAAAATCAAAAATATTATTTGTGGTGTGAAAAATAATTGGCCATTTTATACATATTGGTTAAAATATCTTTTAAAATTTGATTTTTAGAACTAAGAGCAAGCTTAAAGTACTGTTACTTTTATTGTTATGAAGAACGTTTCAGCATTAGCAGAAGACAGTTCAAAGGAGAGATCTTCTGCAACAGGATGTGGGCATCTCTGCAAAGGCCGACACAGAACACAGAGTCTCATCTCTGTGGTATCAATCACCACCATCATCATCAATCTATCAGATTTCCTTTCAACTCTGTAGTACATTGGACACATGACAACATCAGCAGAATTAGGTAACATTTCCCATTTAGCTTTTCTTTTATAATGGCCCAAGATTCATAAATAAGTGAATCTATATATATGGTCTTTCAGATCTTTATTTACAAAATATTCAAATGACATGAACCACATGAACACACCTGTATTCATGCTTAACTCAGATATAGTTCCTTCTAATACCAGACGAAAGACACATCATTGACCCTTTCCCGTAAGCCTTCCTCACTGGCATTAGCATCAGATTCTTAGATGCATGAAGGGCCCAGGGGAGCACTGCTGAAAGTTTTAATGCAATAAAGCGAAAAGGAAAATTTTATGAATTACACAGATGTTCTAGTTTTGAGAGCAATCTGAACAAAAATGAGTAAAGTCTCCAAATTAATACCAAATACTGTTTCCTTAGAGCCTACATATACCAAATTATAAACCAAACAGGGTCCAGTGCTAAGTAAATAACAGTAACAATAATTATCATAGTTGTCATTTTTCTTATTTACTGTGTGACAGAAACTGTGCTAAGTACTTTACCTCATTTAATCCTAAGAACCCTATGAGGTAGATACCACTGTTACTGTTACTTTATACATCAGAACGCTAAGGCTCAAACAAGGTAAGTAAACTAGTCTGAAGTAAAACAGCTGAAGAAGGGGAGCTGGGATTCCAATCCAGGCCATGTGACTACAGACCTGGCACTTTTCCACTGCACTGGAGTGCAGCGTGAAGCACCTGGTAAGTTCGTAATGACCGTACACTCATTTCTGAGGAGAGGATATAGGCCTCGCTTAGCTTTCAAATACCCAATGTTTGCACCCCTTCTGAGTCCCCAGCACCCTGCACTGGGTATGACATACAACAGATGCTGAATAAATGTTTGTTGATTAAGTCAATGAACACAATTTAGTGGTTTTCAAAACAGTAGGAATGTTCTTTAAGGAAAATGGCGAATATAGTAAGTCTGATGAAGCCTGTAGAACGCTTTACTTAAAAATTCCAAAATATGGCCGAAGCCGGTTTGGCTCAGTGGATAGAGCGTCAGCCTGCGGACTGAGAGGTCCCAGACTCGATTCCGGTCAAGGGCATGTGCCTGGGTTGCGGGCACATCCCCGGTGGGGGATGTGCAGGAGGCGGCTGATCGATGTTTCTCTCTCATCGATGTTTCTAACTCTATCTCTCTCCCTTCCTCTCTGTGAAAAATCAATAAAATATATTTAAAAAAAATAAAAAATAAATAAAAATTCCAAAATATGAATTACTGATTGTTGATTTTTTGTAAATAAGAATTAGTCTCCCCTCACCCCCAAAAAACAAATATAGGTGAACCTATCCTAAGACAATGACCATACCCACAATATACTTCTCTGTGCATAATGGGGACATATGATTTAGTTGATTTAAAGAGATAGTTGAACTAGAAAAACATCTAACAGTGTTTTAAATTGTTAAAAAGTGATTATGTTCAACTACAAATTTAAATGAGAATTTAAGAGTCTAGGGATTAGGTGTGGCAGCTTTTAGAAAGTTAAAATTTCCACAAAACGATTAAAAAACAGAGCCTAGTAACAGTACTTGCCAAGACAAAATGTTCCAGTAGCTCAAATTTTTATGCTAGGATCACTTCTGGAGCTAGAAACTAGATGTAAAAGTAAATTCTCAATTTGTGACCTTCATCTTCTAGGAGATCAAGCAAAAGAAGTCAATTGTTCAGTTCTATTAAGTCACAGACAGGTTTACACGCTACTGGATAATGGCATAGGGTTATACCCATTTTTATCAATATTACCATGAATAAAGTACTAGCCCTCTAGTAAATTTCTACACATCTCCAAAAACCAGTAAATCTAAGCCTGTAGAAACTATGTAAAACTTTTCATTTTTATATGAAGTCAGTTATTCTCCTTTTATGATAAGAGTCTAATCCTCTCTATTAACAGCATTCATTCAAGCTGACATTTATATGCCTGAATGTTTATATTATAGTAAATAAAACTGCACTAGTCATTCAATTCTTTTAATGTTTTTATATTTGTGCTAAAATAATCTCCATTAAGGAAATGATACTTCATAGTCAACTACTCTTTTATGAGGTCAAATAGATGACTTTTTACAGTAACTATATCTCTGGAACAATTTCACCAGTATCTTAATCTGTCAAATTTCACTATGTATATAAAAAAAGGGTGGGTGAGGAGAGCTTTAAAAAAAAGTACCCTTATAAGACAACAAAGTTATCTTTCTAAATAAAGATGCTTGCCAGATTTAACTAATTACACAATGTCAGGTAATTATAACATGTGATAATAATATAATCTTATAACTCAACTATCAAATAAAATTTCATACATCTTTTATATTCTTTCTTGGTGTCAATAAAATAAGATCAGTTAATTAGTGCCAAAGTCAGAAACTACTGCATACATGGCTCAGCTATGAAACAAATTTTTTTTAAAAAAGGTTCTTTTCTATCTAAAATATTGTAAAAGCTTCAAAATGACTAGACATATCTAACTAAGAAGTCTTAAAAAATCAGCTCTGTTAGGGATTTAATGACAACTCTTCCATAATCTTTTTCATTGAGAAATTCTAGAAAATCCTTCAAACTCTATAAGCAAACAACAGTTGTTACCTTACTAGCAGAAATTTAGAAACAATTAAGTTTCTTTGCCCTGTTGGCAAAACTCAGGAAGCTTGCAAACTACCATTCCTCACCCCTGTGAAAGGCAAGATGTAATTCATGGGAGATCTAATTCATCACAGCATTAAATACATTCACTGAGTTTTCTAAGCACTTAACAATGAGTTCTCTCTAGCCCTATGACAAGTAGCAGTTTATGTAATTTTAAAAGGATATTATATAGTTTGTAATTTTTTTTAGTGTAACTGAGCTATGCATATGTGTTAAGACATCGCTTAAGTAAGATTACATAGATTCTCTAATTTAATCTACTCATCCATATCTTTTGGAAACAAATTATAAACAAATAATGTTAAACTAATCAAAAAGAGAGAGGAAGTCTGTCCTCAAATCTTGAATTTCTGAAAGTAAATTATTACATAACTAGAGAGCTGGTGCATGAAATTTGTGCACTCGAGGGGAGGGAGGTTCCCCCAGCCTGGCCTGTGCCCTCCCACAGTGTGGGAGCCCCACAATCAATCACCCCAAAGAGGTAGGCCCCGCCCACTCATCTGGGGCTCCTTGATGGATTGCCCCAAAGAGGTAGGCCAGAGCCGGGGGGTCCCGCCTCCACACCGCACACACAGCATCAAGTCCGCGCCCACCCATACGTACCCCCTGCACACGCAGCCTCCTGGTGATGGATTGTTACGACATGAGGGCATCATGGCATGAGGGTGTCACAACCACATAGGCTTTGATTAGTGTAGATACGAATTCCTTACACAATTACACTACAACACTAGTTTTCCTATAGGTTTGGCTAATTTGCTGGCAACTGGATAAGAACTTGTTTACAGACTACAAAATAATCCCATCACATTTACTTTTAGCTCCTATCATAAAAATAGATTTTAATTGCCTGAAATTTCTTTTTTTTTTTTTAAAGTTTGAAAGGTAGAATTTTTTTTTAATATATTTTTATTGATTTTTTACAGAGAGGAAGGGAGAGAGATAGAGAGTCAGAAACATCGATGAGAGAGAAACATTGACCAACCGCCTCCTGCACATCCCCCACTGGGGATGTGCCCGCAACCCAGGCACATGCCCTTGACCGGAATCGAACCTGGGACCCTTCAGTCCGCAGGCCGACGCTCTATCCACTGAGCCAAACCGGTTTCGGCTGCCTGAAATTTCTTGCTGCATAGAAGTTGAACCACTTGGGGGGTGGGGGGGGGCCGGGTCAATCAGAACCTACAGCCAGATGACAGTAATGTGTACTTTTTAAACAAGGTGAGACAAATCCTCAACAATCAAAATGTTACTGTTTACTCAATCCAACAAATTACTTTTTCTTTGGTTAGGTTGTATCTAAATATTTTCCCTCTAACTTTAAACATGGAAGTTACTAGCCCTTTTGAAACTATAGACGTTAGATAAGCCACTGACAACACAAATAACAAGTCCTTTCATTCACACACACACACACACACACACACACACACGCACACACGCACAAACACGCACACGCACACACGCGCACGCACACAAACAAGTATGTGAAAATCTGGCCTCTTGAGATTTCATCTGAGTATAAATTCATTTCTTTAAATTGCAGAGTTAATACAGGAAGAAGAAAAAGACAAAAATCTACCAACTAGGCTGAGCTGCCATCCTCTCCATGTAGTCTCTGGCCATGTCTCGGGCTTCGATGTTCTCAGGATACAGCACACAGAACATCGCCAAGGCACCCAAGTTGTTGCCGTAAATTTCATTCCAGCGGGCACTGAAGTCCTTGGGATCCCAGGGGGGCAGGTACTCCAAGGGGCTGGACAGCATGGTGTGCACAGCCTCGGTGAGCCGGGCGGCGATGTGCTCGTGGGAGCTGGTGGCCCTGAGCTGGAGCTCCGCCACCTCCGCCCGGGAGAAGTACAGCATCGGGTGGCTGTCATAGTTGGCATTGGTGAAGGGGATCATGACTTCTGGGTTCTCGTCAGTGATGTAGGCTGACACGGAGCAAAGTAAAGCTATGAAAAACACACTGGGAGCCCCCCGTGTGTGAGTCCTCATCGTGGCATCAGATCTCCAAACCTCCAAGGCAGCCAAACCATCTTCGAAAGATACTGCAGGAGGAAAACAAGAAAAGAAGGACATATCAACCAAGGAAACACGGCTAAGTAGAAGCATATGGCAGGTAGTGAACTCACTAGGAAAAGGTCCAAGGATTGAAAATCTGGATATTTTTTAAAACAACGAAATTTGAACTAGGAAGATACTTACTGAAACCTAATAATTTAAAGTCAATTAATCAGCTATTTAATTAATTAGGTACGATACATCAGACATGTATACACTGTGGAAAACAGAACTTTGGACTTGGGAAAACAGTATAATACTTGCAGTAAGTAGGCATTCCTGTCACATTTTTGTCACGCTAAAAGTTTAGGCTTGATGGTTATTTTTTAGCCACTAATATGAAAACCACATTCACCAAAAGCTAGTGGTGAAATGCCGTCTGGGAATCTGAATGGACATTAGGAAAAAGTGGAAAATCCTGTCTTGCTTAGCAGAGCCTCCTTCACCCTGACCTCTCCTGCTTCCTAACATTCTATATTCCGGACTGAGGGTTAGGATCAATACATCTATAAGAATGCAAGCAGACAAACTATTGTGAGTAAAACTAAACATCCTCACTGCGTCCGCAGAAGGTGGGACAGAGAAGACAAAAGCAGGGAAAACGTCTGCTGGGCCCGCGCGACCCCTGGGCTGACAGCACGAGCATGAGGGCAAGACCTGGCCGGGGCTTGCTGGGACTGGAAGCTGGCACACCTTCATTCAGAAAACAAGATCCCAGAATCAAAAGGCTAGAATAACACCTGGGCATTTTCCCCTTATTATTTGAAACTACTGTCTACTTTTCCATTTTGCATATGGGATTTTGGTTTCATTCAGTAAGTCAGACATTTAATCCAAATTCACATATTTTAACTACTTAATTTTCTTAAAAGTCCTTTTTTTCCCCCAGTGGCAGCTTTGCTCACAGGTTAAAAGAATGTCTTTCAAATGTAGGAACATTAAAAAAAAGGAACCTCAGCCTAGTCCTAGTCTATGTCTCACATCTGGGATAAAGCACACATTAAATCCCCTAGAGCAACGTCAGGGAATTCTTAAAATTCTTCAGAGGGGAAAGGTTATAGAAAGCAGACCAGTAAAAGACAGTTTTATGTAAATAATGAGCAGTAGTTTTCAATTATGAAAGGGGAAAACTGATGGAGAAAAATCAACCTCCCCAGCTGAACATCAACTATTTTTCCAAGAAAAAACTGTCTCAGCACATTCAGAAGAAAGGAAACCAAGGATTTAACACACATCAGAGATCAATCCAGATTCCCAACTTACTGACTCTCCAAGGGAAGGGCAATATGGCATCCCCTGTGGATGCTGCCGTAAGTCTTAGCATTCTTTATATTTCTGAATGTGCTTTAGACTTTCTGTACCGTAATGACATCAATGGCAGTGGTTTGGTAAAGCATTTTAGATTTACTTCAAGAGGAGAATTTGTGGTGAGTTAAAAAAAAAAATCAGTATAGGCATGCTAAATAAAATATATAAAAGAGAAATAACTCTAGGACTCTGCCCATATTATGTCTAGCACCCAAAGCTTCAAGGCGGCTGTCTGGATCCTTCAAGGTCAGAGACCTGGCCAAAAGAAATAATCGGCTGTGGTTGTGTCTAAGAAGAGGTGTGGTTCTCTGGCAACACAGAGATGTGGCTGGGTCTGAAGTAATGCTCAGTCCCCACTGCCCCCTCCCCCCAATCCCAGGTTTATTTCTTGCTCTTTTCAGAGGACAATCATGCTAACAAATTTTTTGAAAGCCTGTATATATTAAATCCCCCAAAGTCTAAGATTGAATGCAGACATCAATACAATGAACACTGGGGGGGCTTCGGTACCCAGAGTGAGGATGGGTGAGAAGTTTCTCCTTTAACTGACCCCTACATGCATCGAACAGAAGATCTGTCTGCTACTGGTGTTTGAATGTGTACCTCAAGTTCTAGTAGGGGGTGACGGGTTATGGGGTGGGTGGGGTAATAGCTATGTGTAGACTAGAAATTCCCTATTTCAGACTCTCTACAAACATTCCCTAAAGGTGCTTAAGGCTGATTGATTTTAAGCTTTTTTTCTTTCCTTAGGCATCTAATCCCCTTAGCCAGGTCCAGGGTCATTGACATAGTCAAGGCTGCTCCAGACAGTCCCTCACAATCTGAGACTCATACTCTGAGCCCAGCCACTTCTGCCACATTGCTTCCCCTTGGGTAGGCTGTGCCCGAGTAGTGTTTAAACAAGGAGAGTTGCTTCTGAGGCACAGAACCTCATTAAGATGTTGTTTTGGGAATGATGCCATCTCAATATGCCAACTGAAGAAGGTTCCCTAGTTTTTACTTCAAATTCATGTGAGGGTGTCAGGGCAGCGAGGCTGTGCGTTGCCGCACATGTAAAACGTTAATTCTTGTTGGAATTCCATGTGGGCCAAGGCAGAGCCCACAGAAATTCTGCAGAATGATCTTCGATGAAGACTGCCTGGGGAGAAAAAAACCCACAGCATTCATCGCGGCGTAAGTTGTGTGCTGCCCCCCTCATATCACACTCCACGTGCCCAGCCCCCGTGCTCTCCCAGCTTCTAAGGCCCCCGTTGCTCTACCCAAAGAGCTAATTTCTGCTGTACCTGGCACGGAGCTGTCTTGCGTTGAGTTGTTTGGCTGTTTATATGCTGCGCCTCACAGAAGACAGGACCATAGCTTCCTCTCTGCATCACAGGGCTTAGCACTGTGCCTGACACAGAAAAGGCAGCTCATAAACTCTGGCTGAACTGAGCTAACTCCTGGGCTTAGAGCTGGCAGGGTAGATATGATCGCTAAAATCAACAAGAAGAAACCTTAGTTCCTCTTATTTGAAGCCAACCCAAGTTTAGAATTTTTCAGAAAAAAAGTCTGCTAGGAAACCCACAGAGGGAAACATAAGATCTAGAAACTCTACAGCCTAAAAAGTATTGTGTTTTTTGTCAAAAAAAAAAAAAAGAAAGAAAGAAAGAAAGGAAGGAAAAAAATTAAACCTAACTAAAGTCTAACTCAAACTTGCTTTAGTCTGATAACCTACAGGGAAACCTAATTCCCATCTACCAGCTTAAGTTGATCTAGAAAATTCCATCAAAAAGCCCTTATTTGCAGTCTTTGGGTTTCCCCCTTTGACCTCTACCTTGGCATCCTGTGGACCCACTCTGTAAAGAGAAGAGCTAAAATTAGATGAAAGGAACATTCCCCAAGATAATTTTAGGTGGACTACAGATGGACTGGTCTTATGCTAATTTGACCTACTTATTTCATTAGGAAAAACTATAGCACAACAAACGTGAAATTTCAACAGATATATAAAGTTCTTATTTCTGATATGTTTAAGTATTAAAAGTTTGTGGTCTGTGTTGTGTTGTGTTTTTTAAGTAAATGGATAAGGCAAAATTTGTTGAAGGTGATGCCCTAATGACTGAACATTGGGAGGTACTGGGAATGCTGAGTGAAACAATGGCCATTAAAGGCAAATGAGTTTACCAGAATGGCCAACTCCCCCTACCACAACACACACACACTCCCCTGGACAAACCATTCTGTGCTTTCAGATGTCTGTGGGTGATCTCTCAAGGCATTTTCCACCTCGTTCATTACGTTGCAGACTAGCAGAGCCAACTCACTTAAATCTTTAAGTTGCACTTGGCCCAGTTCAAGAAAGAGCATGGCATTTTCAATATGGCAAAAGCACAGGTGACCTCCGCAGCTGACTCTAATAATACAGTTTACCCATAACTCAGTTCTCAGGATGTTTCTGAAAGACTCCATTAGGCCCCATTTCCCCCAAGAGTCATTCCTCTTCTCCTCCACTACAATAGGCTAGCTTTCCCAATCCAGTTTTCTTTCCCATTCTTTTGTCTCCCTCTACAAAGCTCAGAGAGCAAAACATTCCCTAATTTAGACCTAATTAATTAATACAATATAGTCCTTTAAGAATTAACCTGTCACTACAAAATAATTCAGATAGCAATTTGGTCATCTATCCACAATAATCCTAGTTTGGCATTTTGCTTTGGCCAAGCCAAAGGCTATAACAAGCATTTAACAAGATGTCCAAATCTTAAGCAGGTCCTTACACAACAACAATAAACCTAAAATTATTTTGCTTTAGTTCTGGTTCCAACTGTCCACTGTAGCTATTATGATTTCTGACACACAGAGAAATTTTTTTGTGAAATGCTTTTCACATATTTGATCTTTTATTTACAATAAGTTAATGTGGCAAAACAGTATTAAGAGTTACTATATGCTGTTATTCAGTATCTTAAACCTCAGAGGCAGAACTAGAACCCGAATTTCCTAAATCCTAAGCCAAGGTCCTTTCCTGTAACCAAATATTTAACAATTCAACAACATTTCTGCCATCCCTACACAAGGAAAGCACAGAAAGAGTATGAAAGTGAAAAGAACTGAAAACTAGATTAGTCCATCAAATTTCGAAAATGAAGTGGGTTTCCAAGTGGTCTGGGATTGTTTAAAAATGACATGCATAGTAGTACAAAAGTGCTTTCAATTCCTCTGGCTTTAGAAAATATAGAAAGTATTAAAACATAATTTAAAAAATTTTAAAATATAGAATGCATAAGAATGGAAGAGAGAAATCACCTTGTATAAAGTAAAACATATCCCAAGTTAAGATGGCTTAAAAACCCTTTTCTAATATTCGCCTAAACCCTTTTATAATATGTGCCAAAGTCTAACATAATACGAGTCGAGTTGGGCAGACATGAGTATAATCCCAGCTGTGCTACTACTTTTGTTTTGTTTTTAAATATGTTTTTATTGATTTTTAGAGAAAAAGGAAGACAGACGGAGAGATAGATAGAAACATCAACGAGAGATTCATCAATTGGCTGCCTCCTGCATGACCTCCACAGGGGAATCCTACAACCAGGGCATGTGCCCTGCCCGGGAGTCGAACCCGCAACCTCTTGGTGCATGGGTGGACCCTCAACCACTGAGCAACACTGGGCAGGCTGTCTACTAGTTTTGGTCAACTGACTTCTGGTCTCAAAGTTTCTATCCTCTCATTCATAAAATGATCCCAACCTAATGGGAAGATTAAGTACACCTATCCTAGACCTTGATATGAAGCAAGAGTTCAATAAACATTTGTAATTTTTAATAAAAGGGAAGAAGTTTTAGAAATGTAAAATTGTACTAACCTACCCATAAAATATTTTATTTGAAAGAAAAAGAATATTATAAGCAAGAGAATCAGAGATGTTAACAGACTAGGGCAAGGTCATGCCACTTGGAGGCAGCTACAACTTGAACACAATACTCCTGACTCTTCAACACATCATTCACAGTAAGCTCAACACTCACTAGGAAGGAAAGCATATGACCCTTGAATATTTTCAAGTATTTGTTGGCGGTTTTGCCCCAGAAGAAAAGAGTAACACCAAAATAAACTATTGCTGTATCTGAGTTTGACTGCTTCCCATGGCCAGTGTACAAAAGGTGACGGCTTATTACTGTATTCTTTCAAAAGAAAGGCCAAGTGATATAATAGAGGCTGGGAAATACTACAATCTCTGGCTGTTTCCAAGTAACGAATTTATATTATGGAAGGGACGTGAGTACTTGGGGGACACCTGCTGCCCTTGCCAGAATTGATGCGATAACCCAGTGGTCGGCAAACTCATTTGTCAACAGAGTCAAATATCAACAGTACAACGATTGAAATTTCTTTTGAGAGCCAAATTTTTTAGGTAGGTACATTGTTAGTAACTTAATTAGGGAACTCCTAAGCTGGCCTTTGCTAAAAACGGCCTCAATCTGATTGAGGTACATTCGCTGAGGTCGATCCCTTCCAACTCTCCCATCCACACTCGTCTTGTATACTTGTTTCAGATAGACGAGTGTGGATGGGAGGGTTGGAAGGGGTCGACCTCAGCAAACGTACCTCAAAACAATGTACCTCCCCCGCTGCGTATCCCGTGGCCCTCCTGCGCCGGGTCTCCTGTCGCCAGACCAACACCCCCAACTTCTTCTAATGCCACTTCTTCAAAATAGACTCGCCCAGGCCGAAAACCAACTTCTGCGCATGGGCCACGAAGTTTCAATCACACTGTACGTGTGTGCCCGCACGTGGTATTTTGTGGAAGAGCCACACTCAAGGGGCCAAAGAGCCGCATGTGGCTCGCGAGCCATGCTTTGCTGACCACTGCGCTAACTTCAATCCAGGGTCTAGTCTTGTTTCAGTCGCTGTCATCAACACCTCAGCTGATCAGTCTAGGAGATGCTCTGCAGTTAATAAAACTGAAACTCTACTCCCTCAAGATAAATAGAACCAGAATGTCTGCATTCATTTATGAGAAATACAATGATCAAGCAGATTGGGAAATACTGTCGTAACACTGCACAGGAAGTAAAGTTATTAGATAATTGCCTGGTGAACAGGAATCAGAACAAAGGAAGTGGGAAGGGCCTTAGGCTTGGGGCAGCTTAACCAGTCAAGATCACCACCATAACTGCGTTTGAATGGAAGCTGTATTGTCAGCATCTGGGATACCATTAAAAACAACATTTTAAAAATTAACTTGTAATGACATTTAGGAAAGAAGAGCAAATGTACATCCCTACAGCTCCTGCCACCACCCCCACCAAGCTCACCCAAGAGTAGCTGTTCCAGTTTGCCACCCCCAAAGGATGGCCCAGGAATTAGTTACATGATTAGGACAGTCAAATGCCTCCCACCCATATCCATAAAACAATCCAACAGACCAGACAGCTGAACGTCCCTGACATCAAACCTTCTCCCCTGAAAAATGCGTACACACTGTAGAAGTTAGCATCTACAACTCCTCCTTCCCTGTTCCTGCTTTCATTGAAACCCAAGTTCCCTCCCTCTTTAAGCCTCCAATCTGGTTTTAGGAAAACTCTGATGGCCTGGGCACTCTATATATCCTAACAGAGATGCCCGTTTCCTTCTCTGATCTATTTTAGGATTTTACTCTCAGAGAAACCCTATTCCCAAGTATTTGAGAAACATCTTGCCATGGTCGTCTCATACATACTAACCTCCCTGTTTCCGCATATTTTAACTAATAGAAGGTACACATTTTAAAAGTTCTCCTGGCTTTTCTATTTCAATTTTATTAAATGTATATTTAGAATAATTTTTTGAAAAGTAATTTTTTTAAATAGCAAAATAAACCTTGTTTTCTTGGTAAATTTTTGTAGTGAAATAAATTGAGCATTATTCTTAAATATGTCAAATCCTAAGAAAACATATGGTTTGGGTACTATACAATCATTCCCTAAAATTATACTCCCTGATGTGTAAAGTCTGTGGACTCAGCCAAAAAAAGAAAATTTTTTAAAACCAACGGCTCTTAATCAAAAAGAAAGTGCCTTTTACTGAGGGCTTATTGTTTCCTTACTTAAGGGTGAAATGAATTATATCTCCCTAAAAAGTCATTTCCAAACAAAAATCCACAATATGAAATTATACCAGACGGAACCCCCAAGAATTTACACACACTACTGAGGGAGTAATTATAACCCTGAACCCACACAGCAAAACCACACTGTATAATGATGGTGTTCACCACCTCCACACTCCACACTGAGAAACTGCGGGTTAGGTTTGTAAGTTTAAGTGCAGCTCTGTG
The DNA here is from genome assembly GCF_963259705.1 of Myotis daubentonii. Lineage (NCBI taxonomy): Eukaryota > Metazoa > Chordata > Mammalia > Chiroptera > Vespertilionidae > Myotis > Myotis daubentonii. Next base: position 11,214,274 of record NC_081845.1, on the reverse strand, counting down.
CAGTCCAAGAACATTTCTACATTGTGCCCAAGGAAGTTTTCCTGCAGGTACCACACTGTCTCCTAATACATCTGAAACTCACTTCTTTCCTACATCAACAATGATAATTGTATAACTTTCTCTTATGAGAAGAATAATGATGAATCTGAAGTAAGTTTAAAACGGCCATACTCAGTCAATAAAGGAAAAATACCACATGATCTCACTCATTCATGGACAATAGAGACCATTCTAAACTTTTGAACAATAATAGATACAGAGGCAGAGCTGCCTCAAACAGATTGTCAAACTGCAGCGGGAAGGCCGGGGAGGGTTGGGGGGCAGGAGGTAGGGGGGTAAGAGATCAACTAAAGGACTTGTATGCATGCATATAAGCATAACCAATGGACATAAGACACTGGGTGATAGGGGAGGCTAGGGGACTGTCTAGGGCGGGGGGGTAAAATGGATACATATGTAATACCCTTTGTAATACTTTAAGCAATAAAAAAAAAAAATAAAAAAAAATAAAACATATATCCCTCACAAAAAAAAAAAATAAAAAATAAAATAAAATAAAATAAAATAAAACGGCCATACATAGTTTCCGGTGTCAAGTCTGAAGGTTCGTTCCATCTCCCATTCACCAGCGACTACTTGAAGGAGTAATGTAGTGGGTATCAAACTGGAGGCATTGAGTAGTAGAGCTTTTGCCTGATGCACATTGTTACAAAACCAAGAACCATTAAGATCCATTTTTTGAGAGAGTGATTGCCTTAGGAAATGTAGAAAGGAAGTTAAATCTGAATCATTTTCATGGAGCCAAAGAGAAAGCAGGGTAGAGGTGGGGAGTCTGCAAAGTCACTGATGCAACTACTGGAGTACTTAATTTTACTTTACAAAGGCTGGGAGAAAATGAAATGGTTAGACTATCTAAGATATAAGTAAATTCTAGCTTATTGAGCAGTCTAACACTTGGGCATCTGATTCGTACTTCCTTATTAGGTATTTAATTGATTTTCCACATGGTGTTGGAGTACAATATCCTAAAGTATTTTCAGAATTTTTATTCTGATATTTTTATCAGAATAATTTAATGTTGAGTATAACTATTTTTGGTATTCTCAATCTTTTCAAAAGTAGTATTTGAAGCATAGGTATTAACTTTTCCAATGTACTGATTTTCAGAATTAGAATATCAATTCCCTATGTTGGGGGTAAGAATTTCTTATAAATATTAATTGATTCAGCTATGTCTTTACCAGCTATTAAATCTAGGAAATGTGCTAGTCAGAGAACACAAAGTAAACAAGAAAAACTATGCTCTGCCCTAAATAACTATAGGATAAAAAAATCAAGGAAACTGGCGTTTCTGAGGTTTTGGTGGTGGTGTTTTTAACTGCAGTATTTGCATTACTGTCTGGCATTGAAGTTAAAAGTTATGTCTCCCTTAGTCCAAAGCCATTTATTTAACTTACTGTGCCTAACCCCAAAAGAAAATTAACAATCTTTGTTTTCAAATTTTTTCTACGCAGTAAGTAACCAAAGATATTCTGGAAGGGTCTGAGAAACCACCTATAGCTTTCTCAGCAAGAGCGTTAAGCATGAAAACACTCTTTTCTGGCATTACTGACAAAATACTAAAGCACAGAGAAGAAGATGAATAGAGACAATGAAGCCAATAGCTAAATATAACATCATAGTTTCAAATAACAGTTAAGCTAAACTATGAAATGCTCATGAAAACAAAAGTAAAACTTTTCTTCCTGCCATCAAGTCACGAGGGCAGATGGTGAGGTGGCTCAGAGGACGGGCACAGAGGCCAGAATGGCTTTTTTCACCACTGAATAGCTTCAAACAAGCTAACCATCTAAGCCTCATCCCTCATTTAAAGGGAAGATAAAAATGGCATTTGTGTTATAGCCTGGTTGGGAGATTAAATGAGATGACACCTACAAAACACCACTTTCTGCCAAGTGTTCCCTCAAAATACTAGTTAACCATCGTTCATCTGAGAACATGATTAGTGGTTGAGGGCACCAGCTGGAGCCAGACTTGCAGGGTTTGAATCCCAGGAACACGACATCCTTAGCTATGTCCCTGCTTTCTCCGCTGTAGAAGGGGTGAAATAATAATACCTTCCTCACAGGGTTTCTGTGATCTTCAACTACCAGGTACACTTAAAGCAATACAAGGGTGCTTCGGATTTGCAAAGTGTTCAGTGAGGGCTTGCAGAAGCATCATCACATTCTCAAGGAGAACCCCAAGGTCGTTTCCACCCAAAGGAAGTGCACCATGCTACCAGGAGGAAGTGCTCAAAAAAACAGATACAGTGTATTGTGCATTCACAACCTTGAAGACTCTCAAGAGACTAAAAATATCAAATATTTTGACAAATACAAAGTACTGATGCCAAGAGGTTTCTCCTTCTTCCTGCTCAACTGCACACTGACAACTTTCAAGATACATATTCCAAGGTACTGAACACATCGGAGGAGAAAAGTCTTCCAATCTAATCCTATTTCTTCATTAACCAAATTTATAGACAGAGATCAAACTTACTGATACACCACAAGGAGAGCATTCTCTCTGTGTACCCCCTCCCCACCTTCAGCCCCACCCCTCGCCTTTACCATCCCCCCACCCTCCCTCCCTGAGATGGAATATCAGTCTTCTCCTGCCTTTCGACTGGAACTTACACCAGGACTTCTCAGGCTCCACAGTCACATGAGCCAATTCCTCTGCCTTAACGTCAGCTTCCAGGCTACCTTTCCTCTTTTCTACCTCTTTCCTGATGCCAGGCAATACCACAGATTCCTCTGTTCTCCTAGTCCAACAGTTGCAAACTTCTGTGGGATGAGTCAAGACATCAATTACAGATTTTTTTAGACAAAGTACCACCAAACACGTTTAATCTCTTATATGCAATCTATTCTGGTTCATGCATTTATGAATTTAGCCAAAACTATATATTTTGGGTATGTCCTCATATCGTCTCCTCCAGGATCAGGTCCTGTAAGTTCACCCCTGATGGTAGGTAATGACTCTAAGCACTGATACTATCCATATTCAAGGCCCTACCATGCTGGACAGAAAAGGGTTAACACAGCAGGCCTATTGTGCAAACACTGCACATTTCTAAGACAGGCCCGCCTTCAGTACTGGCCCTGGTCTAACTCAGGGGAGCTGAGCTTAGAGCCCTTGTAATATTCTGCTTGATAGGAGATTTTTGTTGTTGTTGTTTTTTGTTGTTTTGTTTGGTTGTTGAATAACTGAGGCCTTGAGCCATACGGTACCAGTTTGATCAGACAGTTTATACTAAATATGATTCATGATAAACTGCTATCTTCGCTGTGGGAGTCTAGGATCTGAAGTCAGTCACGCAGGCGCTGCATGTCCACATCACTGAACTCCGTAAAAGCCCCGGACACCACGCTGGGGCTCTGCACATGCTGTCGCAGTTGCTGTGCTTGGTTTCTCCCGGCCTTCGTCTGCCCTGTGCACCGTTCCCTCTGCTGACTTCCATCTGTTCCCTGTGGTGGTATAAAACCTGATTGCAACAGTTTTTTGTGAATCCTTCTAGTGACTCACTGAGCCCGAAGGTGGAGTTGGGGACTCTGACTTTCATTTTTAGTCCAATCATCTCAATTCCTGTTAGAATTATGAGAATCTTGCCCTAACTCTTGTCCCATGAGAATAGAAAATGTGGTATTTTTCACCAAATCCTTCTCTTCACCCAATGTTTGTTATTTTCTGACTTGTACCCAGAAAAAAGATTCTGTCCAAGGACGTTGCTCTTGGAGCAAAATACACAGCGGAATATGCTGGACTTACAAATTGCTTAAAAGCTTTAGACATTGTCTGAAAATGAAATACACAGATATGAGGCAAAAGACTTAGAAGCATTTCATGGGAAAGTAACTTGCTGGCATTAAACCTACATTTATAGTACATTTGACATAAAACAGGAAACTTATTTACTGGATGAGCACATACGGAGTGATGCTTTCAGCACTATACAGGAAGCTCTTTTTCATTCCTTCCTTATATTCAAGCATTCTTCCATTTTAATCTTCAAATGCCCACCAATGATAAATTTACTTTTTTTGCTGCCTTTCACATACATAAACATTTTTGTATATACTTTTTTATCTTACAGATCATAATTCTTTGGTATCAAAATCCCCGAGTACTTCCCAAACGTCCTCTTATGAATCATAAGAAAAACTCAGAACACCACAGTTTTGGTTTGTAAAACAATGACACACAGACCCAAAGATGCAGGCACTGCCTTCTCAGACTTCCTCATTTCAGTTGCTGGCAACCAATCCTGCCAGCATATCATCCTCATATGCTCCCCAAACTCTCCCCCTTTCTCTTCCCTGCTCTGTCTCCATTTCCAAACCATCAGCACATTCTGTTGACTCCATCCTCAAAATACATCCAGAATCCAGCCAGGAACGACCTAAGCCACACCACACCATGTCTTGCCTGAATTACTGCAAGAGCACCCGCACTACCCTCTCTGCCTTCACCCTTTCCTCTCGCTAGTCATTCTCAACATCAGGGAAAGAGCCATCCTGCCCAATTATAATCTAGATTATATCACTGCTCTGTTTAAAATGCTCTGGTGGCTTCCCATCTGATTCAGAGTAAGAACCAAGGTGCTGACAATAGCTGTCAAGGCTCTACATGGTCTGGCCCTGTTACCTCTCTGCCTTCACAGCCCACAACTCTCCATGTCTTCCCCCGTTCTTGCCTTGTGTGGCCTCCTTGCTATTCTTGTACAGTGAGGAGTCCTCCCTCCTCAGCACCAGTTGTGCTTGTCCTCCGAGACATCCACATGGCTTGCTCCCTCAGCCCGTTTAAGTATTTGCTCAAATGACACTTTCTCAGCGAGGCTAGCCAAGACCATCTTATTTAAATTACACCCTTACCATGCACAAACACCACCATTCCCTAACTCCCTCCTGGGTTATTTTTCTTCATAGTACTTATAACCTTCTTAATCTTATAATCTATTATGTAATTTACTCATGTGTGTGTGCTATACTGCTAACATTTCTTTTAGCTACAGAATTCAAAAGAAAAAGGATGCTTTAATGAGTTATTTCTTTGGTACCTATACCATTCCTGTTATTTTGTGCTAAAAACTTTACCGTATTGAGTTTTCATAGTCTATAAAGAGTTATTAGTCAGGAAAGAATTTCTGAGGAAAATGCTTTACTAGAATGCTGGAGACCATGCACTATGGGAAAAACAAAAGCATAAACTCTGAACTGCTGGCCACAGGTCCACAGGCCAAAAAACATGCTCCCACCAAACATATCCCAACTCAGAGCTTGAAACATGGCCAGATATTTAATGTCTACGTGCATGTTCAAGGTCACAAATGTTTAACTGGGAGTCTACACCCTTGTCTTGGTGAATCTGTCTGCCTTTCACTGTGTTTAACATCCTACCCTGGGATTGTTTGCCCCATTCATTGCATCTCCTAATCTAGGCCCCTCTCACTCATATATCCATCCTACCCATTTCGCCCCATCTCTGCTGACAGCCAGATTCCACCTGGCTACTTCTTTTGGTCAAATCTGATGGAATTCTCTTCATCTATGCTGGAGGAAACTGCTTTCATACTAATTCTAAAATTTTTAAACTTTCTTCTCATGTCTTGTCCTAAATGAATGTAGAGACCAGAAGGCCTTCTGCCAGGTGATTCCTGAGTTAAATGGGGGCAGGGGAGGGAACCAGATGCCATTTAAGATCCTTCCAAATGAAAGATTTGATGAAGTAATTTTGACTCTTTCAGTGACATCTTATCCTCTGTTGTGCTTTTCCATAGAGACCGAATTTTATTCTCCCCAACCCACAAGCAAGACGGAGCCAGCCTCTTCAATTCCTGGGGCCACCCTGGTCCTCTGAGTGACTCTAGGATTGACTCTCCTGGTACTTTCCTCACTTAAAAATCACCATTTGTCTTTGTACCTTTTTCCATCTTCACAGGTAACTAATCATTTGGGGGTATTTCTAACTTCCTCAGTGACTTAGGCACCTCTATCCCATTCTACCTCAATCCTTAATTTACACTTGAAAGGCATCAGCTTCTATTTTAGCTTATAGCAGCGTATCAACCACTTATTCATCTCCATTTGCCTCCTCAGCAAAATCCTTACCATTGATACTTCAGATTTTTGCCTCTTTCCAAAAGCATCCAATTCTTCCTTTATTACCAATACTTTGGGGCAGTGATATATCATCCAAATTTATAGAGAGGATTGAAATTTACCAGTGCAAGTATAATGTCCCTGAACTTATCTTTATCTCTGTATCTCCAATGCCAAATGGTGTCATAGACCAGTTACAACATGTCATAATTTCAAGAGTTTCATCAAAAGGTTGATGAGACTTGGGGACTCAACAGGGTTGAGTCACACATATAGTCACCTGCATCTGGGAATGGCTAAAGGCACTTCCCCAAACCTGAATAGGATACATTAAGTTGACTGTGGCTGCCAGACAGTTAAAGGGCATCTTAATCTATATGTTATTGCCTCCTACTGGCCAAACACCTTAACAGCCATAGGCTAATTCCCCCATTCTGACAATGTTTCTGTATACCCTTTGAAGTATCTCTCTGCCTTGCCTCAGGACAAATAGTGTTAATAAAAAGCATGGGGTCTTGGGGACCATGAGAGAACCTAAGACCTTAGACTTAGCTCCTTTAGCTAAGCTCCTCTGACCCCCAATGCCTTTCAAAATTATATTTCGTCTCTGGATTATTAGTCTCTGGATTCCTATGTCATTTACACACAGCCCCTTCTCCAGATTCCTGAACCCTTCTTGATGCTGGGACAAGAAACTCGGCAAAATGGAAAGAAGTCTCAGAGAATGCCACGTTGGAAAGAAGGAAAAGATCCTTTCAGGAGGCAGGGAGCACACCGCCATCCCAAGGCCGCTGTGATATGTCCACTGCTGTGGCTTCTTGGGGGATGGTTCAGGTCTAGGAAAACAGGAGATGGAAGAGTCTTGTTTCTCATATAAACCTACAGATTCCTCCTCTTTTCTACAATCCTTTCAGCACACCCTGGTCATAGTGTGGTATACTCAAAAGATCTGACTTTGAGTCTGTTGTGGGTTGAATTATGTCCTGCAAAAATTCACATGTTGGAGTTCTGATATCTAATACCTCATAATGTGATCTGATGTGGAACTAAGGTCATAGTAGATATAATTAGTAAAGCCAAAGTCATTTGGAGTAGGATGGGCCCCTAATCCAATATGACAGATGTCTTTATAAAAGGGGGAAATTTGGAGACAGACACACACACACAGGAAGAATGTCATGTGAAGATGAAGGTAGAGATTGGGGTGAAGCACAGGAATGCCAAAGACTGACAGAAACCACCAGAAGCTAGGAGAGAGGCGTGGAAAATACTTTCTTTCAGGGCCTTAGCAGGAACCAACCCTGCTGACATCTTGAGTTCAGACTTCTAGCCTCCAGGACTTTGAGACAATCAATTTCGGTGTTGAATACACCCAGTTTGAGGGATTTTGTTACAACAGCCCTAGCAAACTATGTAGAGTCCTAGGCTGCTATAAACAATAAACATACAGGAATGGGGAAAAGTAGGCTTACAGATGTGAGCACACGAAACAGAGTTTATTCTTGTATTGTTATCTATTAATTATTGTATTATTTTCCATACAAACAACAGTAAACCTACCTTTGCCCACCTCTGTACATAATGTTTACCAAGTGCCAGGAACTATGCTAAGTATGTCACATGGATTAACTCATCTAATCTTCACCGTAGCCCCACAACGTAGATATTAATAGCATCCCTTTTCCACAGCTGAGGAAACTGCAGCATAGATAAAGTGAGTTACCCACGGTCAGAGAAAGAGTGAAGGAGCCAAGATATAAACCCAGGCAACGTGCCAATACTACTCGAGACTTAACTATCTTTGTGAACCATGACGTTCCTCCCAAATTAAATAAGTCGCCATCATCAAATCACTTACCTACTCAAGAGCCTCTGTTTCCTGCAGCAAAATGAACAACTTTCTCCACCAAGAGCTTCCACAGTGTAGCTCTGGCCTGCCTTTCAATAGTATCTCCCATTGCCTCTCCACACACACTCCCTCCACACTCTCCTGCTCATCCTTGCTTGATCACGACTCACCTTTCTGTCCTTTATTCCCACTGATACTCTTTCATAGGGTTTCCTCTGAGTGCTCCACACCCAACCCTGGCCTTTTTCAGAGAACACAACATTTTTTATAAAGCCTTCCCCGACAACCGTATCCATTAGTCGTCTCCCCTGTTGCCCCATACATGCATTACTCAGTATTCTCTGGGAATTCAGGGATGAGGCCTGCCAAGAAGGTGCTTATATCATCTGATAAGATGACAGAAGAAATAATATATTTACATAAATCACTAAAATAAAAGGAAGTAATTTGCGTGAAAGCGACAAAGTGCTTTTGAAATTTATGCACCTTCACACTTCTGGCTAGCATCGAGAGGGAAGGACGTACTGAGAATGCATTATCTAAACTGTGTTTTAAAGGGGATCAAAAAAAGGGGGGATCAATAAGAATATTTACAGCTTTAAGTGTCTCTACTAATTTATGCATTTAGTACTAGTTACAGGTATACTAAATTATTTGAAGGTGCATGTTTATCTTCTTTTCTCACATTTATTGTGTCAGTCCTCTCTGAACCCAAAAGGAATTTGAGGTAGAACTCAACCAATGCAGGTATAAGCTACTGGGAGGCAAGGGTCTTAGTCTTTTCTTTCCTATAGTGTCTAGCACCACTGATTACATGCAATACAGTCCTTCAAAAATATCTTTGGAAAACAATGAAAGAATATATGAGGAAGGGAAGGAAAAAAGGAAAGATAATGCTATAAAAGGAGATAAGGGAATTTCCAAGATTGTTCTAAGAAGTTCTCCTTGACCTGGCAGCCACCCCATTTTGCTGTTCACTCCACTTCCTGTGCATTTGCCCTCCTTGCGATGTTTTTTCTCCCTTTTGGGCATGATGAAATCCTCTGAGACACAGTTCATTCTCCCCTCCTACTTGAGATCTCTTCCCGCCTGCAATTCTACTGCATGCATTTGTCTCTGTTTAGCCCTTAATTGTCCTCACAAAGATTCATGTTCAGCTATTTCGCCAACCAAACTTTATTGCTCCCCAAGGGTGAAAACTATGCCATATTTATTTTGCACGCCTCCCCTCTTCACCTCCACCCAGATATCCCCTCAAACACAGAAGTACCTGGCAAATACTTGCTGAATGGCTAAGTCCTTTCAGTATTTCTATCACTGAAGTATAGCATTCTTTCATCTGACTCTCCAGGTTCAAAAGTACATTGGAGAGAGTTATATATCAAAGCATTCATTGCCAAGTAACAGATTTATCTTTTCTAAAACTTGCAATCATTGAACCAAACGTCAGTGGCTTCACCAACAAGAAAAAAAAAGGTGCAAGCACACAAAGAAGGATCTGTTATGTAACCACCCTACTACTGCTAGCTCACTTCAACTGTAGGCACAGGATTTATCATTTTATGGCAATTTAGTAGAATAAATACTGCCACACATTTCTTCCCCAAGAAAGAGATATTGGAAGTGGCCCGACTTAACCTAAAACTTGCACGATGAAATTTAACAAGGAGAGGTGAAATTGAATTTTGAAAGTTCCCAAGTTCCCACAGCAGATACTCAAATACCATTTATAAATCTGAATTTTATACAGAATTCTATACAAGTCACAAAAGTCTAAAAATTGTAATGGTGCAAATCTTAAAACCCTATCATAGCACGTGGTTAACAGGATGAATCCAATCTGAATAATATTGGTTCCTTTAGGAAAAAAGGTGGATCTTTAAATTTCACACCAGTGTTTGGGACAGGATAAATTAAACTACTCCACAAAAGCAACAGATGGATTCAAATTTCACCCTCCAGTTATCCTGGGTTCTCATTAGAACCAATAGGGTCTAACTTATAGATGATTTACAACAAAGAAGGTGGAAAAGTATGGCCTGGTAGCTCAGTTGGTTAGAGAGTCCTCCCAATGTGCCAAGGTTGTGGGTTCAATCCCCAGTCAGGGCACAAGCACATAAAAGAATCTCCCAATGAATTTTCTCTCCCCCCCCCCCCCAACCCCTTTTCCTCTCTCTCTAAAATCAACTTAAAAAAATAAAAAGAGGAAGAAATTAACCTCACAAGTCACAGGGCCAGCAAGAGACACTCTTCCTTGAGAAAACTCTGCCGCCTTTCAGTGCTCCCAAGAATCAGTTTCCTTTGAGAAAGGTAACTGTGAAAAGCATTTCAAAACTGCTTTACAACTACGGGCTGTAAAACTGAGGTGAAACACTTAATTCCAACTGTCTGAGACACGACTGCTGGGCTTAACTTTCTGGCATCCCCCAAGCCCACTGACCCAATATTGGCTGGCAGTGCATTTTCAAGCACCTTTTGCTCATCAAAATGAACCCTCTTTTAAGATAATGATATCATTTAGTACTGCCTGATTTTAATATTGAGAATGAAACAGAAACACTGGACTGAAACCACATTATGAATTCCACTGGATAATCTATCTTCCTAAACAAAAATCAAACAAAGTTCACATTGTTTCTACAAATATTATTATTTTTAACCATAAATACTGCTACAAGAAGTTTGGTATATGAGAGAAGTTTCCAGACTCTCTCTGACATGGGCAACCTGTATATTTTGACCACGTTGATGAATGTGTTAGCACTGGTGCCAGTCTAGTTTTACTTTAAAAAATGGAGCAGAGAAATGTAAAGGATATTACTGAAAGTCCAAATGGAACACAACAGTCTAGTGCCAAAGCCTTTAAAAAAAAAAATCTAGAATAAAAAAGAAATGTAAAGGAAAGTGGCCTGTTTGGGGTAAAAACAAATTAAGGATAGAGGATTTTTCAGCTATCATACTGTGTACCTACATGAAAAATTAAAGGAATCTTATATGTGATTAATATTTAGCCAGTTAGCCAATACTTTGTACTAACAAATAGATATGTTAAGTAGAAACTATAAAGGCAACTTGTATTTCAGACACTAAAGTTGACCATTTTCTTCTACATTCAAAATACAGTTGACCCTTGAGCAACAGACACCCACCTCCCAATGCTGTCGAAAATCTGTGTCTAACTTTAGACTCTCCAAAAACTTAATAGCCTCCTGTTGACTGGAAGCCTTACCAATAACATAAACAGTTGAGTAAGACATATTTTATATGTTTTACATGCTATAGTCTTACAATAAAATAAGCTAGAGGGAAAATCTTACTTAAAAATCATAAGGAAAACACATTTACTGTACTGTTCGTATTTATTGAAAAATCTGCATAAAAGTGGACCCCCACAGTTCAAACCTGTGTTGTTCAAGGGTCAACTGTAATTAAATCATTTTTAATTTCTAAGATTTTCAAATCCAGGTGAGAAGTCATAAAATTAGAACCCGAGAAAACAGATGCTACCATCCCCTCAGGACAACCTCACTTAAACCTTTCTAAACAGAGAACCCAAAGGCCTCTATCAGAAATCTAGTCTATAGGTTAAAACATCCAGAAAAACTTTCCTGTATTTAGCATAAATCCCTCTTGATGCTTGCTGTAAGTGATTTCCTCTCCTTTTTCTTCAGGGAAGATGGAAAACAGCTGTTCAACATCCCCCTTCAAGCTACTTTTTCTTTCCTGCCAGTCCATCCCCCCCCACCCCCACCCCGCAAGTGTAAACACTGCAGGTGACTCCAAAATCCAGCTGGCCCATGCCTGATTATCCACGGGCTCCGTGAGCCTGGCCCCATGCGTGCCTCCTGCAATGACATCATTAAACTGCAAAGGCCCCAAGAAAAGTTCTTCACCAGGATGTGTGAAATTCTAGAAATCTGCTGCTTATAGTCTGTCCTCAGACATAGTCAAACAACAAAAATAAATTCAAACTTCTTCACGAAGAAGCTTGCAGTCAGGGCTGCACAGAAGGTGAGCAGCCCCGCCCTGCAGCCAGCCCATCCTGCGCTTCACTACTGTTCTCCTCCACGTGGCAGGGTGTTGAGTGCACTTTGGCATAAAACATGTTTCAACTCCTTGGGGATTTTTATCATGCACTTCTTGAGTTTCTTGTCACTGACGCAACTTTCTGGATGTATGCTATTTATAGAAATGCAGTAACTCTTTCAATACTGCAATCTAAAGGACTACTCCAAATGAAAGTGTCGATTTGCAGTCTGCTATTTCTTTAAAGGAATCATCTCTACTAGACTCACAACATGACCTGCAGGTCACGTTTTACACCAAAATTTATACAAGCAACCTAATGTTGTTACCTCCCACTTCAGGAATTGCTAACAAATATCCTCATTTTTCTTGCAGTCACCATTAGATTCCAACAGTAAAGTCAGTACACTGCCTGCCTACTTCATCAATAAAAATGTTATAGATCCGAAAGCCTGGTGAGCTGATTTCCTTTACAAATCCCTTTTAAGGGTTATGAAATGCTGATTCAACTTTGTTGTGGTATCACATCTGCATGTATTAAATGCCTGTTGCTAAGCAGCTAAGTTTGTTACACAGAAGAAAAAAACAAAAGCCTTGCCTTGATTTAATCAACAAATGCACATTTTACAGCTCTATGGCATGTGTGTGTGCAACAAATAATTCGGAAGATTTCAATAGCAGCTTTTTAAACTGACTGTGAACTTATTCAATTTCTCCTAAAAGAGACTGTACATTAAAAGATACTGTACATCATTTTGCTATGATTGTCCTGCTATTCTTCACATTAACTAGGGAGAAAAGAGGCACCATTAATTCTATAAATAATACCAAAAACTTTTTTGGCATGCAGACACATGCACTCAGTTACCAACTCACTTTGACCCTGTCTAGGAAAAGCAGATGGACACAAATTACCTACAATGACTATGTCAGGTATCTGTAATTGAGACTTACTGCATATGCCTTTTGTATACTTTTAAGATCAGGGCTACACTTACGTAATAGTTATAGCTACTGCCGAATATGCAATGCCAGCATACGACATGTTTATTATCAATTTCTTTATAGCTTCTAAGTATTACTGAAGAGGCAAATTCTGTTCTTTCAGCAATTGTTTAATAACATTAAATAACACTAACCAAAACCATTTTTATGGAATATCCTAAGAAAGTTGAAACAAATAGAAATCCAGCAAAGAATCTTTGCGGTAATCTTTATGCACATTAAAATTTATGTAGTTGCTCTGGCCGGTGTTGCCAAATGGTTGGAGCACCAGCCCACACACCGAAGAATCCTGGGTTCAATTCCCAGTCAAGTGCTGCTAGTACCTGGGTTGCAGGTCTGCTCCCTGCCCCAGGGTTGGGTTGCATGGGGGAGATGACAAATCCATGTGTTTCTCTCACATCGATGTCTCTCTCCCCCTCCCTCCCTCCCACACTCTCTCTGAAAGGCAATGGAAGAAAATATCCTCCAATGAAGATCAATTACAAAACTTTTTTTCATGGTGTTATTCTGAATTAAGGCCTGAACAAATGACTACATTCAAGAAATAAACACATGGCCTCAACAATCTTTTCTTTTTTCTAAACCCCTTTTCTTCTTGATGATCTCCAACCATCTCTCTGGACACTCTGCCTCCTGCAGGTTTATAGTCTTCTGGGTGTTTGAGAGGATTTGGAATCTACACCCTCAACAGGCTGGAGCTTGCCTAGATAGACAGAAGTAAACAACACAATGGTCAAGTACCCAAAGACCTGAGGCCAGCTAATGAGAACTGAGTGATGAGCCTAGGGCGCTGCAGAAGGTAGAAGAGGCCCCGAACAGAATCCTTAATAAGGCATGAGAAGAGCCACAGAATGGGAGGGGAGGGCGCTGTGGGAAGGGGGTCTGTACGTGCCAGTTTACAGAAGCCTGAGCAGCACATGAGCATTCCAGGAAACTGACAGTTCATGGACAGGAGTGAGAATTAAAAGGGATAATAGACTAGATCTGCAGGAAAATAAAATGCAAGAGTCTTTCATAACATAAATTTGGAGTCATAAAGGAGAAAAGTAGAATGAAATGGGCAATTCAAGTTAATCTCATATTTAAGATAGGCCACTAATTACTTGTAATATGATAAGCAAATTGCTTGTTTTCACAGTTATTTCCATTTCCCCACTACTAAAAAGAGGAGACACCTGCTCTACAGCACTCTCCATCTTCACTAGGCTAAAATATGAAAATATTAGAATTATTTGAAAAAATTAACAAGTATTAGGCAATTTTAAAATGCAAGTATTCATGTAGCTGCATGATCTATGGGGACTTTTCCTTTCCTCCAATTGTCTAAAAGCATATACATTTGTAAGGAAGAGTTTATTCATCCTAGTGGCACCTTTTTAAACCCATGCACAATATTTTGCATTTCTCTTTCTAGTTTCATTCTTTTCTGCAACACTTCTCCACCATCAGCTAACCAAACCACTCTTCTATACATAAGAAGTGATGAAACACTAAATTTAGATGTCAGAACCTGAGAATGCATTTATTTACTAACAGATACAGATTTTCTTGAAAAACACACACACACACACACACACACACACACACAATTATTTCCATTGAAATAGTATCCACTTATTGTAGACTTTAATTTTTAAAAGGGAATTCTCTACTAGACTTGGGCATTGGTGTTGCAAGACTGTATGAAATTCGTCCATTTCTAATTATTGCTATCACCAAATGGAATCCGCAATTTTAATCTCTACTTCCTATCCTGCCACTAATTCACTATATGAACTTCATGGGAAAATACTTTCTCTTTTTGGTAGTCTGGATTTATACACTTTCTGAAACCACACATTGGGGACTGACTCTTGGTTTAGAGAATTTTGTTGTGTCATCCAAACATCTGCTGGCAATTTGGTGACCCCAAAGAATTTTATTCTACATATCACTCTAGGCCTCGGTTCTCAACCTGTGGGTCGTGACCCCTTTGGCGGTCGAACGACCCTTTCACAGGGGTCGCCTAAGACCATCCTGCATATCAGATATTTACATTACGATTCATAACGGTAGCAACATTACAGTTACGAAGTAGCAACAAAAATAATTTTATGGTTCGGTCACATAATGAGGAACTATATTTAAAGGGCCAGAAGGTTGAGAACCACTGCCCTAAGGCATGAGTAATAAGAACTGTCCTGTGCTCTGCTTGGACACTTTTAGAAGGTTGCTGGTTATTGCATCTCACCAGGTGCCTTCCCCTCCTTGCAGAGCAGTAAAGATCCCGCCACTCCCAGTAAGTGGAATAACAACATCCACTATGATGATGACATTACCTCTACCACAGGTTCAGATCACCTCAAAAGCCTGCCACATACACATCACAGGATAATAACATTCCTCCTTTTGTTGGGGTAGTGACAAATGATAAGAACATGTACTCTATATATTTAGGACACAATTGTGCCAGTGGTTAAGTACTATTTAATATAGGCTGCAACTACAAAATGTTAGTCTTTTACTACTAATTTCTTTACTCCTTTTGGAAACAAAGATTACTGATATATTATGCCGGGGTCCAACCCCAGCAGGTCCAGGGGTCCCCAAAGGTGTGGACGGAGTCGGCGAAGAAGGAATGTCACGGAGACAGCGTTCAGTTGATCAGCAGCCTAGCCAGGATCTCCAGCCCGGATCTCCAGAGAGGTTCTGCTTCGGATCTCCAGCGAGGTTCTGTAGCCATGTTCCCTCGCTAGGTTCTCCAGCCAGGTTCTGTCCAGGCTCTCCAGTCAGGTTCAGTGTCCAGGTTCCAGTCAGGTTCTCCTGCCAATCTCTGTAGTCAGGTTCAGTCCAGGATCCCTTGCCATGTTCTCCCGCTAGGCTCTGTCTCTAGGCTCCGAGGCCAGTCCCGGTCCAGGATCCTCTGGCATGCTCTGGCCAGCGAAGTTCTTCTGTCTCTAGGCTCCGTGTAGGTTCTGTCTTCTGAATTCTGTCTCCTGAGTTCTGTGTTCTGAGTTCTGAGTGTTTCTGTCTTGTTACAACTGTATTTATACCAGTTGATTCAATCCTATCAATCTCTATTACAAAGGTTAGGGCGTTTCTTATCTCCATTCCAGGGAGAAAAGATTATGTAGTTTAAGCATGATTGTTCGTAGTTAAAGGGATTAATTACCCGCCTGGCACTTAGTTGAGGGGTTTTATTCCCTCCCTAACTTCAGGGGAAAATCCCTACTTGGGGATTCAACCTTTCTCGGAGAGGTGACCTTGGTTAAAACACAGCGCCAAGAAGGTGAGCAAACATATTAAGAACCGTATGCCATATATGCCAGGTCCCTTGAAACAGCAAGGATGGACCGGCTCCCGGCAATATTAAAACCCAAATTTAAATGTTTTATCTTCCTTTATTTCTCTCCAGTCATTTGCTGAAATCATGCTATGGAAAGGGTATCATGTCATGTCTTTCATGCAATTTGGGATCCAAATTAGTAGAAATAAATACCAAAATCATCTACCACAAATAACATGAAGAAGTGTTTTACTGTTTAATTGCAGAACGCATTTGCACCTATGATTCTGAACACTTTTCAGAGGCTAAAAGTAACTTTATAAGGAGGCGTTGGGATGCAGAGGAGCACCTGTGAAGTAAGAACTTCACCTTATGCCCTAGCCAGTTTGGCTCAGTGGACAGAGCGTCGGCCTGCGGACTGAAAGGTCCTGGGTTCGATTCCGGTCAAGGGCACATGCCTGGGTTGTGGGCTCGAGCCCCAGTGTGGGGCATGCAGGAGGCAGCTGATTAATGATTCTCTCTCATCACTGATGTTTCTATCTCTCTCTTCCTCTCCCTTCCTCTCTGAAATCAATAAAAATATATTTTTAAAAAAACTTCACCTTGTGGACAACCACCAGGTCCTCCCAAGCAGCACTGGCAGATACTGAACTGGAAAGACCACAGATCTCATTAAAAACCTGTAGGAACTAAATCGGGAGTAATTTTAAAAGTTCAAAAGTAGATGCACACATTAATGTTAGTGGCTGTGATGGTCCTGACCTCATGCGGCCAGTCTGGCTGACTTAGAGGGTGCTTTCCCACAACCAGGTCCCTAACCTCAGAGGGAGGCACTGGAGTTGGCAGGACTGGGGAAGTCCCAATAATTCCCTCTGTGGCAAAGGCCTTTCTATAGTGTGTTCTATTGCAAATTTCTCTTTGCCCAAGTTTTTTTTTTTTTTTTTTTTGAGAATTCTCTTTCACTTGGTAATTGTACTGTCAATATTTTTTAACCTGAATGTAAAAATGGACTTTGTAGGCCACTGTCAGTGGTTCTCAACCTTCTGGCCCTTTAAAACAGTTCCTCATGTTGTGACCCCCAGCCATAAAATTATTTTTGTTGCTACTTCATAACTGTAATGTTGCTACTGTTATGAATCATAATGTAAATATCTGACATGCAGGATGGTCTTAAGTGACCCCTGAGAAAGGGTCGTTGGATCGCCAAAGGGGTCGCGACCCACAGGTTGAGAACCGCTGGTTTAATTGCACTAGAACAAACTGATCTGACACATACCAATCAATGAAGAGGAGGCTTCCCAAGCTCAAGCTCTCAAATGTTCAGGTAGGTTTCCTCCCTTTCTTCATGAGCAGCGCCGGGAAAGCAGGGCAGCCTCTCATGCACCTCTAAGCGGCTCCTAGAGACCAGCGCTGTCTTGTACTTTTTGCTGAACCCACGCAGATGGGTGACGCAACATGGAAGCAGCAAATTCCATCCTTTCTCCCTTTTAACTGGAACATATTTTAACCTACACGCTTCCCAAAAGGACCTAGATATGTTTGGTGACTTTAAAAGAAAAGAGTAGCACACAACAGGCAAGTATTCAGATGGATAATTCGTGTTTTACTTCTTCCATGCATATCACACACATTTTTTATGACCTGATTTTAGTAGTACTGTCTAAATATTCTACAAAAATACTGCACATCATATTTCATTTCACAGGTTATCATTTGTTGAGGAATCCAAAAACACTGGGGAAGAGGTAATTACTGGAAGATTAAATTCTATAACATAAAAAAAAATACTTAAAACCCCGTTTTTAAACTATTTCTAAGTGAGAACGTCCGTTCTCAAATTTAATGTAACATTTAAACCATAATTGTATTACACGAAGATCCCTAGAAACTAGAAGTGTCACTTTCTGACCTAAGGAATTCCAGGTAAACGAGGTGCACTCCCTGCTTTTAAGCAACGGATTCGGTTTCAACCTTCCCTGCCAGCCGGCCTGGGCTGCTGCTCCCTCAAACGAGCATGAACATGAGAACGCTCTGGGGTCGAACACTTAGCTCGGATTCCAGCGCGAAGATGCCGAGCCCCCGTGGCTTTGCTGGCGGAGCTTCCCCGCCGGTGAGTCAAGCGCCCCACCGCCGCCGCCAGGGGCTGCCAGGGCGTGAGGTTTACCAGCAGTTTCTCCCGAGTGTCAGCCGAGCTTCGCGGCGCTGGGACCCCGTGGCCGGGGAAGCCGTGGCCCCCGGGCTCCCGCAGCCAGACGCGGGCTGCGGCGCCAGGACCCGCCCGCCCGACCCCACAGCCCGATGTGCGGGGAGACGCGAGGCTGCGCCACCCAACCCGGCAGAGGAATGCCAGAGCCCCGCGGGCCGTCCGGGGAGTCGCGGCTGGGCCAGACCCGACGCCCCGAAAGCGATCTCCGCGTCCCTCCGGCGCGCCGGGCTCGGCACCGGGCGCTCGGGGGCTGGGAAGGGGCGAGCGGCTGTCCCCGAGGCTGCCCCGCCGCCGGCGAGCCCACGGCTCGGGCTCCACGCCCCGCGCACCCTGCGAGCACCCCGCCGAGCGAGCCGGGCGCGCAGCCCACGGCGCCGACGGCTGGGGACGTGGCTCCCCGCCTCCCGCCCGCCAGCCGCCCGCGCCTCCGGAAGAAAGTTGCGCCGCGCGGGGCCCAGATCCGCGCCCGCCGCCCCCTCGCGCGGCCCCCGCTCACCGCTCCCCGCCGCGGCTGCGTCCTCCCGGGCGGCGCCTCCCCAGCCTCGGCGCAGGCTCCAGACCTTGCCGGCCCGCCGCACCCCAGGGCGCCCGGCGCCCTCGGAGCCCAGCCCTCAGCGCGCCCGCCGCGCCATCGGTGCTGGTGGGCGCCGCGCCGCGGGATGCGCCGCCGCCGCCTCGGGTGGCGCTTCTTCCAGGCGGGCAGGCGGGCGGGCGGGCGGGCGGGGTGTGGGCGAGCCCGGAGGAGGGCGGGCCGCGGCGGGCGCCCAGGCTCAGCCGGAGGGCGGAGGAAACCGCGTCACCAGCCCCGCGGAGGCGAGGATTGGGAGGGGGAGACGGGGACCCCCTCCCCCAGCCGGACCCCGGCCGCCGGCCCGCCCGGCTCCCCCTCCTCCCCTCCCGGGACTCACGTTTCTCGAGCTGCGCCCGGCCTGCCCCTCCACGCCGGCCCGACTCCACGCACCCCTGCCTTGCCAGGCCTCTGTGCGCTAGTCGTTTCTAGTGACCCGTGGGTTTCGGGTTCCACTCTGGAATCCCCCCCAACCGAAAGATACTTTTGGAGACCCAGGGGCGGAACTGATGCTTCCATACAGCCCCGGGAAAGAAATGGGGGGAAGCGCAGAGGACCTTTCTAGGGGGGCCCTTGCCCACTCCACTCACCTTCTCCAAAATAGTTACTTCTCTTCCCTGGTTTTACTCTCTGCTCAGAGAGAAGCCAGAAAAACACCTCTTTAGAAGCACTTCTTGCCTAAACTGTACTAACCAACGTACACGGAATTGAAAACACTGGACCCTGCAAACTGAGTGGGTTGTAACCCCCAAAGGCAGAGGATGAGGAACAGAGCATTGAAAGTATGCAGCTCACAAGAGGAAATGCCATTTATCTTATCTCCTAGGCCTGCGCGGGCGGGTGGGGGAACGGGAGAGGAAGTGCCCTCCTCCATCTGAGTTCTGCAACCTCAGTAGCAATCACAGCTCCCTTGGAGAAGTTTCTAGTTTTCTTAAAAGCAGCCACTGCACCAACATGGCTCCAGAGCGGTGTCAGGTATGAACCAGGCCATCCACCTCCGGGCTGACTTTGCCTCTGTGTTAGCCTGCAATTAGCCCACCAGAGCTAGACAGCACAGGAGTGACAGATGTTCACCCATCCCTTAGAACTGCAGATGTTCTACCTGAGAGCCGTGATTTCCACCCCCGCCCCCCACCCCCACTTTGCTTCAAAGTGTTTTGAGGAAGTCGAAAGGGCCACCCCTATCCTGAGTTTCCCCAGACCTACAGAGGAGTTTCCATTAATTAGGCCACATTAGAAAAAAAAAATGTGGATGTCTACTTTTATGCTTCTCTTACTAAAAAAAATTGCATATGAAGAGACATTCCTTACAAACAGGTCAAGAGGAAGTGGTTTAATTAGATTTTTGAAATGTTTACACAGGTAAACCACTGATTTACGTAAACTTCAAATGTTTCAGAGGTGGCCTGTAGAAGAAAGGAGAAGCGGCTCTAGAATTTAGATTTTAATTCTGGTTTCAGTCCTCATTTTGCAGTTTTCTACTAGGGGCCTCGGAAAACTAACTTCATAGCTTCAGTTCACTTATCTGATGTATAATACCTTCATAGAACAGTTATAGAGAGGATGCAATAAAAATAGCTTATATCTGAGAGTTACTTCATGCCAGACAGGGGGCCAAGGAATTTACATGTATTCTTTCAAGTATTAGAGACAACTAATTGTGAAAGTGCCTAGCTGTGGTATGTAACCCATAAGTGTTCCTTTCCATTTATCTTCTCAAATTAGGAAGAGACTTTAGAAAAAACATCTCTTTTGGTTTATTTATCCTCTCAACAAGTAGTCATCTAGTTCAGTGACTCTTCAACCTGGAACATCAAATCAGCAGGAGAGCTTTGATAAAATGCTTTTTTTAAAAAAACTGATTTCAGAGAGTAAAGGAGAGGGAGAGAGAAATAGAAATATCAGTGGTGAGGGAGAATCATCAATCGGCTGCCTCCTGCACGTCCCACACTGGGGATCAAGCTCCCAAACCAAGCATGTGCCCTGACGGGGAATTGAACCATGACCTCCTGGTTCATAGGTCGACACTCAACCATTGAGCCATGCAGGCCAGGCAGAAAAATACTTTTTAATAGGGGCCCCACACCAGACCAGTAAGTCAGAATCTCTAGGGCTAGAGTTTAAGCATCAGCATTTTAAATGTTCTTCCCACGTGCAACCAGTATGTTGAGAACTCTTCAAAGGAGGCAGTGGTACCCACTGGCATTTGCTCCTTTACTCCCAGTTTTGCCTTCAATTGACCTGGAAATCTGCATAATATCCACCTCTTGTAAAATGTCCCCTGCGTAGCAGGCCTCAAAGATCGGCAATTTTGCCCTCTGGAGTCTTCCAAGATGCAAGTAGCCTTGATTCCACAGGAAAAGTGCTTCAATTCACCCGGGCACCTACAACTCCATCAGCTTTTCCTCATCCTTTCTGAAAGCCCTTGGAAGGTGGTTTACTTGGCCATCATCCCTCTGAAAATCTGATCCCGAGAATTTAATTCAGGTTTTACCCAAACAACACACAGTAAAAAGATAGTTAATGGCTTTGTTCTAATTACTGTTATTTCCCCAAGTAAATCCTGGTAGCTATTATGACAGTAATATTACCCTATTGACTTTCATATTACAATTTACTAAAACTCTCAAGCAGTAAAGTGTTTTCTACAACTGTTACAAAATACACGTTCTCAACCTACACGTTACAACTTGTGTTGAGCACTTAACATACTAACCTATTAAAATTCTGTGTGCTAAGTCAGTTAGTTGGCGTTGGATATCATTGATGTAAATGAGTCATTCTAACTCCCAATTTCATGTCTTCTGTAAATTTGGTCTGTATGCCATGTCATCACTCACGTTCTCATTCTCAGGTGCCTTCCAGGCCAACTGAAACTGAATTAGCAGATGACAGTGAGGACCCAATGTGTTACTAAGTCATATTTTCATTACTTGGTCCAGAGCAGCATCTATGTGCTTGAGTGCAGGCCATATTTGTAGAAATTAGAAGAAGGTACACCACCCTTACTCAGGTGGAAGGATTAGGAGAAATCGACCACTTCCTCCCAGATAGAATCCCAAACAGCAGATGTGCTTTGACCATCCAGTGTGTTTACTTTGCTGGTGTTGTCAAAAAAGAAAATGACTACTTGGTGAATTCTCTAACTTCTGAATTTCTTCTTCCTTTTCTAAGTGCCCAGATATTACTTTAATAATAGGGTTATTAATTTTGCTCCGGATATGTGAAAAGCCCCTTTTCTTGGTTTCAAGAATCAAGCTGCTCTTTTTTGAAAACGTCTTTGTCCATCTCTAGTCTTTGAGTGTTCATAGCCTTCGGTGCTGATTCTAGATGAAAGTCCTAAATATATAAACTCTCTTTGCTGAGAGGTAGTTATTCTAGGCAAAAGAAGTTAAGCTTTAGGAAATAGGATATTTTCCTCCAAGTTTTTTGCTTAATTTTCAATTAACTCTTGCAAAGTTCATTTCATTCTTTCCATTGAAATGGTCGTCTTTTCATGATAAAGAAGAAAAAAAAAGAAAGAAATTCTGGTTTGTCTGCTTCTCCCAAGTACTAGTAGTGGCATCTTTCCTGTGTTCTTCTTACCTGAACAAAAACAAAACAAAACAAATTATATATATTTGTTGTCCTTAGTTTATTTTTGGCTCTAGCTTAACGGAGCCCAGTCTTACATGGATGTTCTGTTCTCTTGTTTAATTATAATTCATTAAATTAAACTCAAATTTGCCCTTTAGGTTTTCCTAACCAGCCAGCTGGTCCATGACTGAACAACTGCTTCAGTTCTCAAGCCAAATTAGTCCATTTGTAAATAACCACTTACCCTCACCTAAAAGGTTCATCCTTGAGTCACTGGAGAGGAATGATCATGTTGGTTTGTCTCGAGCCTTTTCCTTATACTTACTCAGTGATAATTTCTTTCTGCTTCCCTTTCCCTTTCTGTGCATTCAGCTCTGGCCAGATATCCACGGAGGCTTCTCCAACCCCCCTTGCTCAGGCCTGCTGCCTCCCCCACTCTTCGAGAGCTAGCCTGCTTTCCTCCATGACCTAGGCCATTCTGCTACTGCTTCATTTCTAGATGGGTCACACTTTCATCACTAAAACCAAAGGAGACAACAGGGTTGGAACTTGAGGGTATTATGCTAAGTGAAATAAGTCAGATGGATAAAAACAAATACCATATGATTTCACTCATATGTGGAATCTAAAAACATAAGCAAAACCAACTCAACAGCTTGGTGGTTACCAGAAGAGAAGGGGGTGCGGGAAGAGTGAAATGGATAAAGGGGTAATTTGTATGGTGACGATGGAAACTAGATCTTAGGTGGTGAGTACACTGTAGTATATACAGATGTGGAATTATAATGTTGTACACCTGAAACATATGTTATAAACCAGTGTTACCTCCATTAAAGAAAAACAAACAAGCAAAAGGTAACATTTACCTACATTCCTAATCATAACTGAGTTGCACCTTCTCCACCCCAGTCACAATTTGAGGCTTTTACATATAATTCTTCTTCGGGTATATAATTCCTGGCCTCACAATCTTCTAACAGATCATTCAGTGTGCCAGGCTCTTCTATGTGTGTTCCATTTGGTCCTCGCGGGCACTCATGTTGGTATTACATTTGACGCGTGAGAAAACAGGGGCTAAGAAAGTTGAAGCAAATTTCCCAAGATATAAATGGCTAAGACCACATATGATTAAGTTTTTTTAAAAAAATATATTTTATTGATATCTTACATAGAGGAAGGGAGAGAGATAGAGAGTTAGAAACATCGATGAGAGAGAAACATCGATCAGCTGCCTCCTGCACATCCCCTGGGGATGTGCCCACAACCCAGGTACATGCCCTTGACCGGAATCGAACCTGGGACCTTTCAGTCCGCAGGCCGACGCTCAATCCACTGAGCCAAACCAGTTTCGGCATGATTAAGTTTTTTTTATATCAAATCCAGGCTCTTTCCATTAAACCCCTCGGCCTATCCTGGCTTTTCATTATCTAAAGCCCCACTTGCAATGTGAGTGTCCTGGCCTCAGGTAAAAGTTATTCTCCATTGAAATGGATAATTTTTATATCACCTCCTGATTTAAACTACCCAAGATGTCCCATACACCTACCAAATTACAGCACGATTCTCTGAATGATTATTGATATTTAATACAAAAATGATTACTGATATTTGCCACACAAATGAATGAAATTAGAAGCTCGTTCTTTTCCTTGGAGTTATGAAATGACCCGAAAGGCCTTTAAGCATTTAATATTTTCTTAAACATGGTTTTTGAGAACTGTAAAGAACTGTAGACATCACTGAGGAGTTTAGAAAATGAATGTTTATTGAAGCTTAATTTAATCTGGTGACTCTTTATAATAGGTTCTTGGCTAGTATTTAATCCTCCCCTTTTTACCAAACTCTGGCTTTTTCCAGAAAAGTACAATTAACAAAGAATTGTATGAAGAAGGGTCAAAGGATAAGTTCATGGCCCAGGAATCTGATTTCCCAACGTCCATGTGCTATTGTGGTCTGCTAGTTCAAGAAATAGCACAACTTCTCTTTTCATGCACCCCACTCAATCACAACCCTGCTAAAAGTAGAGATTACACCGGGTGTGCACTAGTTTGAAGCTACACCTTATGGGATTATATGCTAATTTATTCAGGAGGAGATAAGGAGTTGCTCCAGCAATATTCTGTCGTGGTAATTCTAATCTCTGGCTGCATGTTAGCATTACCTGGGGCGTACTTAGAACACACCAATGTCTCAGAAATTCTGATTTAATTCTTTCAAGAATGAGCTTCAAGTAACCCATGTGCTTTCAAATACCAGGTGATTCCAATGTGTAGCCAGTTAGAACCAATACTCCACAGCCGTGGTTCTTAAACCTTGCTGGCCATTAGAAGCATCTGGAAAGAGCTTTTAAAACTTCTGATGCTCAGGCTGTAGCCTATGCCAATCAATAATAGCTGGGGTGTACAAAGCCCTCTGATTGCAATAAAAGGAAACTTTAGGAACCCCGGCTCTATAGGCATGTTACTAAGCAAGCTCTTGAACCAAATGAAGCATTAGGTTCAGGTACTATGTTTACTTGCATGTTTGTACTGGTTTAATAATTATATAAAATATTATGAAGATTGGTTTTCATTTACACCAGTTCACTAATATATTTATTTCTAGGTACCTTTCTTAGATATGCAGTTTAGGGAAGTAATACTTGATTTCAGTATTGCCTGAACTAGTTAAGTTTGCAGATTGTAGTTAATGGTTCAAGCCATGTTCTGCTGCCAAATATCAGATAAGTAATGAATTTCAATAAAACATTTAACAGCTAGTCTATTTGGACTTTTTCTTCTGCTGATGAGATTAGTTGTATCAAGAAAAGAAAATCTTAGCTGTTTTGCATTTATAGCATATTTTAGATGAGGAATAATTGACACTTTGCTGATATTAAACCTAAATTTGTAATCCAATAACATTGTTCGGTATCTTTTTCTAACCTAATGCCAAAGAATACAGATTCTTCTTTCTTCTGTATTTTAATTTTCATTATTTTAAAAAATAATGACATTTTTAGATGGTCTTTTTTACTCCTCATGGCCAAATGGAAAACATGGGTAATTTTTTAAAATGCTAAAATAACAGAATTTAAAAGCCCGACTACAGTCTAACAGAAAAACAGCATTCCTTAGAAGCACTTATCATCTTTGCAAAAAAAGTAGAAGGAAACTTGGAATAATTATAAGCCAGCCCTTTCATTTTACAAAGAAACCAGGGTTAACATAGGTGATGATTGTTACCAGTTCCTGCGGCTAATTACTGGTAGAGGTGGGGAGAGAAGTCATCTCCTAGTTCCTAGCCAAACTTCCTTTATCCCACTTCTCCATCTGCATCATTGGCCAAGAAAGTTAAACTGACTTCTTTTGAGATTCTCATATTTTACATGAATTGTGGCAATTTATAGAAAATTGCAAAGATGCATTCTTTCCATTAACAAAATGTCAATGCATAAGGAGAAATGAGTTTTATATTTTGAGGAAATTAAATGTGACTGGGATGATAGCTTTCATTTAGCACTGTTAAACTTGATGATGCAGGTTTACTTATCATTTTCCACTGGCATGTGGACAAAGCTAGCTAGCTCATTGCCACAACTTATAGTTGCTGCCTAACCAATCTCCTGTCCTTAAGGTGAAATCTTCAATAAGCTTTACCCATCTTGAATCATTTATCCTCATTACCAGAGGCCCTGTGCATGAAATTCATGCATTCGGGGGGCGAGGGGGAGTGTCCCTTAGCCCAGCCTGTGCCCTCTTGCAGTCCAGGAGCCCTTGGGGGATGTCCAACTGATAGGGAGCAGACCTAAGCCATCATCTTTAGCACTGCCGCGGAGGCAGGAGAGGCTCCTGCCACTGCCACTGCACTTGCCAGCCATGAGCCCGATTCTGGCTGAGCAGCGCTCCCCCTGTGGGAGCACACTGACCACCAAGGGGCAGCTCCTGCGTTGGGCCATATTGTGAGAGGGCACAGGCCAAGCCGAGGGACCCCCACGTTGCATGATCAGGGCTCGGGAGGGATGCGGGAGGTTGGCCAGCCAGGGAGGGACCATGGGAGGGCTCCAGGGAATGTCCGACCCATCTCGCTCAGTCCCGATCGGCTGGACCCCAGCAGTAAGCTAACTGGAGCATCTGCCCCCTGGTGGTCAATGCATGTCATAGCGAGCAGTTGAGCGCCCTTAGCATATTATTAGCATATTATGCTTTGATTGGTTGACCAGACGACTGGACATTTAGCATATTAGGCTTTTATTATATAGGCTACTTGGGGTTTTTAAGATATTCAAAGGTCTTAACAAATTTGCATTTTTAAAAATATATTTTTGATTTTTAAAAATTTTTATTTAGAAAAAGAGGAAGGGAAAGGGATAGAGAGATGGAAACATCAATGAGAAAAAAACATCATCGATCAGCTGCCTTGTGCATGTCCCCTATTGGAGATCAAGCCCGTAACCCAGGAATAGCCTGAAGTTGTGACCTCTTATTTCATGGATCGATGCTTAACCACTGAGCCACATCAGCCAGGCAAATTTGCATTTTTTATAGCATGAATCAATTTTCTATGTTTCCTGCTATTATACAAAAAGGATAATACTAGATAGCAGTATTTGTGTGTGTGTGTGTGTGTGTGTGTGTGTGTGTGTGTAGATACATATAGGTATCTATACATATAAATTTCACCTTCAGATGAGTCATTATGCATGTTGTAACAAATAACAGCTGTTATGAAGCAGACACAGAATATAGAATACAGCATTCTTGGGTTGTACTATAATGGTAAGTCATGTAAAGTGAATCTGCCTGAATTAAACCAATTTTAATGTTGTTTGGGGAAAACAAATGGGTTAAGACTGAACATTGAGAGTGCTGTATTCTAGGATTAAGTCTTTCACATACTAGTAGTGTGACCCCAGAAGAATTTTTTTCTCCTATAAACTTGGAAAATTCAGCAATAGCATTCATGGTAGCTTGGACAAACCACTTATAAGTTTCAATGTCCTCAGCTGTAAGTTGAAGAAAATGACCTCAGCTTTAAGTTGAAGAAAATGGCCTTGATCAGTGGAATTCTGGTTATACATTAGAATCACTCAGGAAATGTTAAAAAATAATAATGCCCTGCACTGCCCCCAGACAAACTAACACAGAGTTTCTGGGGGATGTGGGCAAGTGGTATTCAAAATGTGGTCTATGGACCACCAGCATCAGCATTACTCAGTGTATTAGTCAGCTCAGGCTGCCACAACAAAATACCATAGGCTGGGTGGCTTCAACAACAGAAGTCCTGGAGGCTGGAAAGCTCAAGATCAAGGTGCCAGCTGATTTCAGTTTCTAGTGAGAACTTTCTTCCTGTCTTCTTGCTGTGTCCTCACGTGGCCTTTCCTTGGTGCATGCACATGTAGGAAGAGACAGAAATTCCTCTTTTTCTTCTTATAAGGCTTCTAGTCCTATTGGATTGTGACCCCACCCTTACTACCTCATGTAACTTTCCCTCCTAAAAGCCCTATCTCCAAATACAGTCACCTTGGGGGTTAGGGCTTCAACCTATGAACTGGGGTGGGGGTGCAGGTGGATAATTTAGTCCATGGCACTTGGTATTTTGAAAAATTTCAGACCCAATCTCAGGTCAAATGAATGAGGTTCTCTGGGAGTAAGGACCAGGAATCCATGTTTTAGCAAGCTCTACTGGTGATTGTTATGCACAGTCAAGTCTGAGGATCACAGGCCTAGACCACATGTTTTTATACTAGGCTGCACACTGAGTTACCTAAGGAATTTTCAAGCCTTTGATATCTAGGGCCCAATTCCATAGATTTTTTAAAAAATTTCTTTATATATTGATTTTAGAGAGCAAGAGAGAAAGGGAGAGAGAAAGAAACATCAGTTTGTTGTTCCGCTTACTTATGCATTCATTGGTTGATTCTTGCATGTGCCCTGACCAGGGATCCAACCAGCAACCTTGGTGCCTCAGGACCATGCTCGAACCAACTGAGTGACCTGCCAGGACATAGATTTTGTATTTGTTACAGGCTGCTCACTCTCAGCAAGTTTTCAAGCTTGCAGGTTAATACAATCTGAAAGCCCCGGGCATAGAAGATCTCCAAGGGTCTTTTCAGTCCTAACTAGCACCGATTTTAATATAATGGCATGTATATGTAATATAATATACATGATTTAGATAATGCACATCAAAAGAAGATGATAAGAGAGTTCTATTTTGTAGTGTCAAATACATTTGTTATTCTGTTTGCATTAATCACTTGATGACATAATGCATTAAATGGTTGGGTTTTTTGTGTGTGTGTTTTTAAATTTTGTTTTATTGCTTAAAATATTACAAAGGGTAGTACATATATCTCCTTTATATTTTCCCCCTTGACCTTCCCCCGGCCTCCCCTACCTCCTAGTGTCTTGTGTCCATTGGTTATGCTTATATGCGTGCATACAAGTCCTAAATGGTTGGTTTTTGAGAACTGTTATTTTGGTAGTACATTTGCTAGCTCTAATCTTCATCAAATCAAAAGTTGATTTGATGGTCTGTGTCTTTACACTGGGTAAGATCAAATGAGGGTTTGGATATTAGCCAGATGCTTATGATATATTTTAAAAGAAACATATAAATTTAGAGTCCAGGGGTAATCATAAAAAACAAACAAACATAATGTGATTATTTTGTAAGTCTCAAAAAAGGTCATTCAACTATATAAATAAAGGAACTATGGGTATCTCTTTGTATTAAAATTTATATTCAATTATATAGTTTAAAATCTCTTTTGATATCAGGATATTTAATGTCTCTAGAATTTTAGATGCTATTTCCCCCAAAATGTACAATAATAGTTGTAGAAAAATATTTTAAAATATTTCAAATCACCACAGCTCTGACCAGTGAATTTAATTGAAATTCTGTCATCACAAAAGCTACCACCTGAAAGTAGAAAAAAACAACCCCTTGATATCTTTCTTTTCTCTCCCAGGCATAGGAACCATTTAAAAACTCCATTTTAAAACTTCAAACTCATCAGAGAGGAACAAGTAAGTAATGAATCAAAACTAACAATCTTTTTAATAGTCTTGGGTTTTAATAAAAGATTTATTATAAATGGTACTTGAGCACTTGGCTTAATTAGAATTCTGTTTTGATGAGGCTAAAGTAGCCTCATCAAATGTGTCATGTGGACACATTAAATATCTATTTTAATGGTCACAAAGTAACCGGGGAGTTGACATGAAATTGGTATATACAATCAAAAAAATCCATGCTCTATTGAAAGGGGATAATGATGTCCCCTTTACCCAAAAGTCCTCAAAAACTAGCTTTTAAATATTTTCTGCATCTTTAAACAAATAAACATTACCAGGAAATTACAAATGAAATGTCAGAATGCATGTCAAGATGTGGCTTTCTTTCCATATGCAGACACATGGCAATACTCCTTTTCTATAAACAAGTTTATAAGTAAAAAATAACTTGTGGGGAACTGTTTAAAAATAATGCTGCAAATGAATTTTCCTTTTATTGGATGCCACTAAGAAAAACCATGGCCTAGTAATTTCACAGATGTTGCCTCATAAGTCAGCGGATATCATGTTATGAGGAAAGCGAGTTACATCAACACTTAGAACCACAGATGAGATGAGATTAACAAATCCTTTAGAAAAAGAGGAAGTAAAATAAAATTCTGGTTTGTGATAATATTGCAAACTCCCAGCTGTTTCCACTTAACCGCATAGCCTGTTACATATACTAGGTCTACCAGTTAATAATAGTGAATTTTGTAATCAAAGAAAACATGATAATTTCAAGAGAAACATCAAAATACTTTATTCAAAGTAATGTCCATCGCTAGCTACACATTTCCCATTCTTTCAGGTAATTTGTGGATACCGTCCCCATAGAACTTTTCTTGTTTTGAGGCAAGCCATTCAGAGACCCAATTTTCTACTTCTTCGTATGTTTTGAAGTGCTGCTCAGAAAGAACATGCACCATCGATCAGAACAAGTGGTAATCTGAAGGAGCAAAGTCTGGTGAATACAGCAAGTGGGTTAATACTTCCCAGGCAAGATCTTTTAACGTGTCTTTAACTGGTTTTGAAGTGTCTGATGGTGCGTCATGATGAAGCAAAATTACTTTGCCGTGTCTTCTGGCACATTCTGGTCGTTTTACGATCAAAGCGTGGTTCAAATTGATTATTTGTTGTCGGTAGCAATCAGTATTAACAGTTTCACCTGGTTTTAGAAGCTCATAATACACCACACCTTCCTGATCCCACCAAACGCAGAGCATTGTCTTCTTTCCAAAGCGATTTGGCCTTGCAGTTGATGTTGATGGCTGACCTGGATCAACCCATGATTTTGTGTGTTTGGGATTCTCAAAATAAATTCACTTTTCATCACCAGTCACAATTCGATGCAAAAAAGACTTTCTTTCGTGCTGTTGAAGCAACATTTTACTGATGACTTTTCAGTTTCCATTGGTCTTTCGTTCAGTTGATGTGGCACCCATTTTCCTTCCTTTAAAATCTTTCCCATTGCTTGTAAATGATCAGAAATTGTTTGCTGAGCAATGTTTAATCTTTCTGCAAGTTGTTTTTGAGTTTGACATGCATCTTCATCCAATAATGCTTATAATTGTTGGTCTTCAAACTTTTTCAGTTGACCTGGACATTCTTTGTCTTTCACATCGAAATCATCACCTTTAAGGCATTTAAACCAGAGTTCACAAGTATCTTGAGATGGAGCATGTTCACCATAAGCTTCCCGAAGTATTCAGCAGCACTTTTCTTCAAAATAAAGTAATGAACTATAACTTCCCGCAAATGCTCTTTTCTTTGGGCATGAAATTTGACATTTTTAAGTGTAAAAATATCAATGATGTTAACACCTTCAGCAAATTTGACATATGAAGTTTTGAAGCTTGTTGTCAATACAACAAAATAGCATACATATCAAATCGCATATATATCAACATATGTGTAACTCCATCTATTGGAAAAAATCCACATTATTAACCAGTATACCTAGTATACTGTATTGAAATGAAAGTTCTCTATTACTGAGTTTCTATTTTGAGTGTAAAAGAATAGTACTAACTTTGGTATATCCCTAATCTGTAAGCCGTCATTCTCTGAAAGCCAAGAAGTTTCTGAACTTCATGAATATTAAAACTATTTTACATATAAGAAACAAGATATATCAATATAGTAGCTGAGCTAAAGTTATAAATAGGAAGAAAAATATATTTCATTATGATAGCAATGGTTATTGTTAAGTTGCATTTTCTTACTAAGAAGCTGAATAACACATGCTGTCCCCTTTCAGTGAGCGAATTGCTAAGGTACCATTCTAAACATAATTTTTTGTTTTTATTGAAAGGGTTGTCAGAACTTATGTATTTACTTAGTTCAGAAATATATAAGAAAGTCTTTCTTGCCAGCTTTGCTGGGAGCTGATGGCAGAATGCTCATGTCTTCTTTCCCCATAAGCAGAATAATTCTAATGAAGAATAAATCAGAAAATATAAATGATTTTTAGCCTCCATCTTTGGAGGTGGCTTTTGATGCTTTGACATTGAGATGACAAATAATGTCTCAATTATTCTGGATCAGCCTGGCCGGCTTGGCCCAGTGGTTGAGCGTCCACCTATGAACCAGGAGATCACGGTTTGATTCCCAGTCAGGGCACATGCCAGGGTAGTGGGCTCGATCCCCAGAGAGGGGTTTGCAGAAGGCATCTGCTCAATGATTCTCTCATCATGATGTTTCTATCTTTCTCTCCCTCTCCCTTCTTCATGGAAAGAAATAAAAATATTTTTTAAAAAAATTATTCTGGATCAAAAATTAAAGACATACCAAATTCTATCCTGAGTGTGTGGCGGAAGTATCAGAATTATAGGGGAGCAATTTTCTCATGATACCTTTAGAAATTATGCTCTGCTTTATATGTCATTATAAAGTTTTCACTTTCAGTTTCTGTTACTTGCTTGGTGTTCCTACTGCTCAGAAGTATAAAAAGTCTCATTGGCTATTGACCTCCAAGTACAAGCTTGAAGTATGATACATGAAAGACAGACTATGAACAGGTACCTGAATTTTTCTACAACTTCTTCCATTTAATGCATCATTGACAACCAGTTCACAGTAACACAAGGCCTTTGAAGAGCTGACGTTCTACCTGCCTCTTCTGCTGGATGGCATCAGTGAAGAGTAACGTGAGCCCGGCCTGGCCCAGAGAGCTGGTCTGTACAGGTAAAGTCTCTGGTAGTTTATCTAAGTGTCCTTAAAAACTTACTCACTTTTCAATGCCTCTACACAAAATTTTAAAAGGACAAAACAAAAAAGAATTGTATTCCAAAGAAAAGGATTGTGTGGCATAGCAGAAATATAAGCTACTGAGGCATATGTTGTAAAGCCGTTTGAAAGTAACTCAGCAAGTTTTGTGAATAGAAGCGCAGTGCTCTCGTCACATTCTGCTTTAAAAGGTTATGGCGAATACAGACAAATTCTAAAGAAAGAAAGAAAAAAAAAGGAATTGTAGGAGGTGGAAGTTGTGAAAGAAGGACATCATCATATACGCAAACTTACAGGAAGTGTTCCCTATTTTGTTTACCAAGAAATCGTAAGAATTTTTATAAAATCTAATAATATATTTCTGATAATTCCCTTAAGGCAACTTTTCCTCAAACCGTTTTTTAAAACTAAAAACCAATATCGATAGAGAGATGGTAGGTAGATAGATAGATGACAGATAGATAGAGATATAGAAATAGATATAGATATTTATAAAATAAAGCCTGGAACCAATGTTTACATTTTTATTTTAGTATATTTTATTAAAAAAAGAAAGACATACTTTGATCAACTAATTAGATTTCAAGACCCACTAATGGATTGCAACTTCCAGCTTAAAAACATTGCATGGGGTTCTTGTGTATGTGTAGAGAGATATTTTTCATGTTCGCTATCAAAGTTTAAGAATATAGATCTCGCCCTGGCTGGTTTGGCTCAGTGGATAGAGCGTCGGCCTGCAGACTCAAGGGTCCCGGGTTCGAGTCCGGTCAGAGGCATGTGCCTTGGTTGCGGGCACATCCCCAGTGGGGAGTGTGCGGGAGGCGGCTGGTCGATGTTTCTCTCTCATCGATGTTTCTGGCTCTCTGTCCCTCTCTCTTCCTCCCTGTAAAAAAATCAATGGAATGTGTTTAAAAAAAAAAAAAGAGTATAGATCTCTAAAAAATATGGAATTAAAAGTGGCCTCTGAACTCTTTCTCACCTACATAAATCTGACTGTTAAACACTTAAGAAGATGCCTTGATGCCTTAGCCAAACAAGAAGCAGAGGCAACTTTGCCTAAAAGCAAACAACATGGGGCATTTAGAAACCTGATCCTACTGGCAGGAGAAGGAAACGGTAGTGAATAGATAAAGTTTCAAGCAATACACTACCTTTAAGATTTTCCCAACGGCCACATAGATCTTCTAACAGGAAGAGTATATATTTATGAGGCACACCAAGAAATGTCTGCAATTGTTAGAGGGCACCACGGGTTCCCAACAGCCTAAAAGTCATCAGCTCATCAAAGAGAAGGTCCACATGGATGATCAGGAGTCATCAGTTCCTGCTGCTGGGAAGGATACATCCAAGGACTGCACATCCCAGACCACACCCATCACATTCCCTTACTACCTCATCTTAAAAACTCTTCCCACCTCCTCCATTTATAAATAATTGTATGATAGTACATATACCAGCATAGGTTGCAGGCTGCTGCTACAGATGGTGCTGATACTGTGAACTCTAAGCATGTCATCTGTTGATGGTAATTTTCATTCCTTTTCACAGAGTGAATATCTCTATGGTCAGAGAGAATCCGCAGCAGTAAAAGACACCTATAAATGATGAGGGAAAGAGGGCCCTGGTCAGAAATTTTCACTGCATTGGATACAGGGCTTTGAAGCCAGGCTAAGAGGACTCTCCTGCCTTCTGCCAGCAGCAAGGCTTCAACTAGACAGTAAAAAACTAAAATTAGAAAGCCTTTTGTGACTTATTCTTAAGAAACCTTATAACCAAATTTATTTGTATTCTTATTTGCCTGGGGCATGCTAATTTATCAGTGACTTGGGTTAAGTACTCTCTATAAATTCTACACTTGACAGCTCAGCTTAATCCTAAAGAATCCAGAAGGATATATATCAAAGTGCAAAGACATCAGTCAGGCATTTCTCTGCATCTTCACTGACTTTGACACACACACACACACACACACACACGGATTTTCATACATTTTGGAACATGTACCTACATGGATCTCAATAGCTTGGAATCACCCAGGAAAGTAAGTCCCTGGAATGCACCATTCAGAGCAGCAAATATTCCAATGGGGTGGGGGGAATACCCTAGAAACATTTTGTTTGCTACCAATAATACTATTTTCTTAAAATTCTCAAAGTAGTTTATTAAAGGATAAGAGAGAAGGAAAAATATTTTTCAGCTTTAAAAAAAAAGTCTTATATAAGCAAGGCTCTGCTGATGCCATGTAAAAAAATAACTTGTTTTTATGGCTAAAGGGCAAGAACCAGGGAATGGCTCACCACCCATCAGTACTTGATCCTTCTGAAGAGCACATCAGTACGGGGAAGAGAGACGAAACGCTGTTTTGGTGACGCCAAAGGAAACGAAGATGTAGTAAACATTGGGGGAGAAACATTATTAATGAATGTCAAAGGTTCACACTTCTCAATTAGCTAAAAGTGGTTATTTTGGGGGGCCATGCTTTGAAAAGTTACTAAGACATCACTGAAATCACAGTATGTGTGTGTGGAGTCAAAACTGATCATTAATATGAGATGGTGAAAAGGGCCAAATATGACTCTTTGGTAATGAATTTTGGAAGCATTAGTCATCAGACAAAATCTGGTGAGCAGATACTGAAGCGGGGTCTGTGAGTAGAGAGCTTTTGTATGCCTCAGAATTATAGAAACTCTGAAACAAATTCAGTGTGGCCACTGCAGCCAGACATGGGCAGCATGAGACAGAGAAGCTAGCACTGGATGGGGATCCAGAGATGTGGAACTCAGGGACATCCTGGTTGTATCACCAACTCCAGTAAACTGAGTAAGTCATTTCATCCAACTGGGTGCCAGTATCCTCATTTATGAAACAAAAGGGTTGCACCATATCCAAGATTCCTTGAACTTTAGAATTTTATGATTCCAAGTTTTTAAGCTGTGGGATACATGCCTTCTAGATTAGAACTGCCCAGCAGAAATATAATGCAAGCCACATATGTAATTTAAAATGTATACTAGCTACATTACGTATGTAAAAAGAAACAGGTAAAATAAGGACATATAATATTTTTACTTAACCTAATATGTCCCAAATTCTGCCATTTCAACGTGTCTGAAATCTCGAGTAACCACCCCCGCTTCAAGTGCTCAGCAGCCACATTTAGCTAACGGTTCCTATCTAGCACATTGGACAGTACAAGTCCAGAGAGTAAAGTTCTCAGGAGCTACATTTCTCTTCAATGCTCTGAACCACGACTGCAAGCCTGACTTGTCACCAAAATTACTGGAGGCACTTAAAAAATATTTCTGAGCCCACCTCATTCGTTGGATACAGGTTGTATCTTAGAAAATCTCACTGGGTGAGTCCGATGTGCAGCCAGTTCATACCAGGCTGCAGGGCAGTGTTTGAAACCCTCTTCACCGACCTGAGCCTTCCTGTTGTCCAGAGGTGGGCGGGATAAGGGAAGCAGTGGTCATGGGGTGAGCATCCTCCCCAGGACTCTCCAGCAAGTTATCAAGAGGACGACCTTCTATCTGCCGTGTGGGCTGGGAGAATTCAACACTCATCCTGACAGCGGAAGGTGCTTTCAGTTATTGAAGGCAATTTGATTTTTTTCAAGTTAGAATGTATTAAAAAACAATACACTGATGTTGCAAAACAAAGGAGACTAGATTCCACTCGGCCAGGACTCGTCTAGCTGGTGACTTGATGGAGCTGCAGCTGTAGCTATCCATCTATTTTTGAGCCTGTTTGTGTAGAACGGTCGCCCTCAATCTGGGACTGATTCTCACTTTCAGATCTCTTCAACTGAGTGGTGACAAAGTAGTTGAGAAAACTTGTCAAAGTGAAGAGTCTTGTAATATTTTCATATTTCTTTTTTTAAAAGAGAATCTTTTTTTAAAATATATTTTTATTGATTTTTTTTTTACAGAGAGGAAGGGAGAGAGATAGTCAGAACATCGATGAGAGAGAAACATCGATCAGCCGCCTCCTGCACATCCCCCACCGGGGATGTGCCCGCAACCCAGGTACATGCCCTTGACTGGAATCGAACCTGGGACCTTTCAGTCCGCAGGCCGACGCTCTATCCACTGAGCCAAACCGGTTTCGGCTATTTTCATATTTCTGACATGGAAAAATGGGTAGATGTATTACAAGTCTGCCTTCTAGACTTCCAAAACTATTTAAGCATGGACAAAGGGAATTTTTTTAAAAAACTGGTAAGTTGAAATTAGCCAACATTATATCAAAGGGAAAGAAGTATCAAATGGAAATGAGGATATTTGTGGCCTAACTGGAGAAAAGGTTTATAAGCATCAAGTGAAAAACAATAGATGAGGCCAATATGGCGACAGGAGAGAACCCAGCCTTTGTGCTCCCACAATGATCAACAATTAGACAGCTACCCACAAACAGAAATAGCTCTGGGATTCCACTTAAGAAACTTTAGCAGCACAGTGGAACCAAAAACTTGAGAAAAACTGCACAAGAAGAGGATGAAGACAGTGTCATTTTGCCTGCACCCTCCCACCCCCCAGCTGGCATTGCCCAGTGCCAAGAGGGAACTTCCCAGCAGAAAGAGTTCCCTTCTCCCAGAAAGAATAAGCTTACTCAGCCTTTCTGAACACTACACAAAGGTTCTCCTTTGGTTTCACTCTACCCGGACCTGTAGGGCTGAGACACAGAAATAGCTAGGAATGAGGGAAAAAAGTAGAGGCTACGAATAGCAGCCATGCAATAGAAGCAACTGTAGTTCCTAGCAACCTGATCTGCAGATAACCCTTGTGATCCAGTATCTGAAAGCTGCTTACATCTTCTCTAAAACCACCTCTACAAATCCCAGCCCATAGCTTGTGATTATATTTAGATTGATACTAAGATTTTATTAAATTTAATATAATAATAGATTATTTTACATGGACCATTAACATCACAAAAAGCAAACATCTTTATAGACAAGCTCTCCTAAAAAATTATAAAATAAGCTCCTCTGAGTCCTTTTATGCCATGATGGTGAGTGCCCAATGGCTAGAGACAGATTTATGTTCAAATACAATTTATTTGCCCTATAACCTCAGCCAAATTGCTCAGCCTCCCCAAATCTCCATTTTCTGGGGTGTTTCATGCCCATCTTGTAAAGTTATGAGCATGAAACATAAAGAATGTAAAGTGTTGGACACAATGACAGGCAGAATAAATGCTCAAAGGTAGCTATTAAGATTATCAAAACAAAGGCTATTAAAAGACCTGACTGATAAACATTTATGAGATTTTTCTGGAAATTAAGAAGGCCCTTATGAAAAGACATATTTATTCTTCATAACTATACATAACATAACATTTATTTGGAACACTACAAGGAAAATATTCCTAAAATTTCCACCCAATATTATCTAACACTCACACACACATGCACGATGCTGTTTCACCACCACCCTTCATCGTCTTTTTATTTCTCCAGAGAAAAAGTAGAACACTAAGTTCTTCTCTAAACCACAAATTAGAGGTCATCATCAGTTCATTTGGGAAAATATCCATCAGTGTTTATACACATACAGACCCACACACATACACACTTCTGTGCATACACAGGGACACACACACACACACACACACACACACACACACACTTACTCCTATGTATATTTGAAATATAAATTAATAAAAACCTTGATTTTGGTTAACATAAAAGAATGAGTTGGTAGGGAAGCTCAAGCACTTACGATGACCACAAGACTCATGCCTCTGTCTTACTCTTAACCATCCCTGATGGACTTTTCTGACAAACACATTCCATACTCCCACAAATCATTCTAGCAAAGAAAGAAAAGAGAGAAAAAGAGAGCAGTAGGGAGGGGGAAGGGAGGAAGGAAAACAGGAAGGGGGGAAGGAGAAAGGAAATGGAGGAGGAAAAAAGATTCCATGTGCAGGGCATGTGTGTTTGTTGGGTTGGCAAGCCAGGTCAATTTGGGGAAGCCAATTTTTTGCCCACCCAGAGCTTGCCCAGACTAAGGCTATGTTGCAAAACAAGAAGTGATTTCTCTGCCAGGCATATTATTGGAATGAGTGGCGTCCCAGACCTGACTAATGTTTTCTTCTGGCCCTCTTATTTTCTTAGCACAAACATCTGAGGCTGAGGTAGTTTGAAGTGAGCTCCTCAAAGCATCCCAAAATTCCTACTTTTTATTTTTTATTTCCTTGATGTTTACTACCTAGTTCAAGAGCTAATGATTTCTGCTCCACCCAGCACTAACCCTGTGGATTCTAAATGCGTTTGCCTTTCAGAACCATCATTCTAAGCTCAGTTAACTCCATATAGAGTCTAAAATTAGAATGAATGAGCCATGCCAATTCAGCCCCTTATTGGGAGATTCCTCTAGGACAGGTACTTCATCATTTCAGACAACCTGATGTCTTGAGAATTCTTGTGGCTGAGAGAAGAAATAGGTGTGACTGGCCATTTTGGTTTCATTGATCCTTAGACACAGTAACAAGACAAGCTAAGGTCTGAAAGGACTGGTTGTGCCAAGCAAGCTGCATGTAGACAGGATGTATTTGATTCGCTTAAAGAAACAGTCCATGAGGCACTACTGTGTATTGATACTGATTCCAAGAATGTATAAACACCTAAAATCATGATCATGAAGGTTATAGCTAGACATCTAGTCTGACCTTTTCATTTTACATATTGACAGAATTAAGGTCTGGAAATGTTAACTTTTCCAAGGTGATGGGCAGAGACTGGAATGAGCTTTGGTTACAGTTCAGTGGAAACCAAGTGCAAGCAAGGAGGTTGCACACAATTAGTAAAGGCTTAATGATGGGACTTGAAGTTCTATCAACTAAAAGGTAGCACCCCGGGAGAGCAGAACGGCAGCCACCAGAAAGGTGTCTATTAAAATGTAAGAGACGACTGTCCAGGCTCTACCAGAGGTGGGATGAACATTGCTTCCGACCTTTGTCTCCACTCATAACTCACCGGGGAGCTTTCTGATGACAAAATTCAAATGCCTAAATGCCCTGAGATTAGAATTGGAGTATACTGGGTGACAGAGAAAACTATTCTAATTAGCAAAGGCTAATCACTTAAATTGATAAAGTTGAGTTTCTAAAATTATATACTTGAGGACTCTGGATTCATGAAATATATCCCAAGATGGTCAGTAATCCTTACTATTTTTTTTTCCTGTGGAACATTATTAAAAATTTTAGTATATATGTAGCTAGTTTATGATGGGGCAAAAATAATGAATTTATTAATAAATAAACACCACTATAACAGAATGTAATAAAATGTAGTTGTAATATATTTAGTTACTAGGAATATAGTAGTATAATCAGCTATCTAAATGGTTTCTAGGAATTTAAATGTTAATAGGTTACCAACTTACTAACACTTTTCTTAAAATAAAAAGTAAAAGGTTTAATATGTGAAGTGAAGTATCAGATTTCTTTTTTTACCATCTACCACACTCAAAGCAGACCCTTTGTTTTCTCTTAAAGGTACCAGCAAGGGTTACTCTGTTGCTGCCAGGAGATCTGGGTTTGGGACAGCCAGACCAAGATCAGATGACTGTTCTGTGTAAATAAGGGTTCTGAGACTGTGGATTCATGGGACTGGGAATCCAGCAAGACGAAAACATTCACATCTCTATTATAGGAAAATTATTAACGGTGTTCACTATTTGGAACAAAAGAGAAAAGTAGACAAATTCATGCGTAATCACAACAAAGGCTCTACTAAACACTATGTAAAAACAAACTATAGTCTCAATAATACCAGACAATTTGAGTAGCTTTTGACAAAGGAACAAACATTCTTTCCCAGGACTGTAAGTTCTATGTCAAGTAATATAATGCAGAACAGAGACTGGAACGTTTCATGAAACAGAAGAACTTTCAGGACTTATTTTTTTCTGAAAGGAAGATATGCCAGGAAAATCTTTATACAATGAAATAGTCTATCTTCATTATGTCTTAAGTCATGAAAAACACCCAAATTTTGCCCTAGTTTTTTCCCTTTACTTGGAGGCAGATTATAGCGTAGTCTACATGTCAGTGAAAATATATGTGTGGAACACAACTCCTCTTGGAGACAGTGGGGGAGTACCTGATGTTTAGAGAGCCATATACATTGCTGTTTAAAAAACAGTCTTAAATATTATCACCATCAGTTGAATACACACAATGCCTGACTGGGCTCATTGCTTCCTCAAAGAAGAGACAATTGTGTCAGTGGATTTTTATATGATAACTAGAGGCCCGGTGCACAAATTCATGCAGGGGGTGGGGGCCCTCGGGGCTGATTGGAGCCAGGGGAGGTTGGCCAGCCACAGGAGGTTGGCTGTGGGAGTGCAGGGGCCAGCTCCTGTGTTGAGCATTTGCTCCCTGGTGGTCAGTGCGCGTCATAGCAATCAGTCTACCGGTCGTTTGGTCGTTCAGTCACTTAGGCTT
The DNA here is from genome assembly GCF_963259705.1 of Myotis daubentonii. Lineage (NCBI taxonomy): Eukaryota > Metazoa > Chordata > Mammalia > Chiroptera > Vespertilionidae > Myotis > Myotis daubentonii. The sequence goes on along the minus strand of NC_081845.1, from coordinate 11,172,917 downwards.
TTATATATATAGAAGATGGGCTAATGAGGGTCCTGTTTAATCCCTGGAATGAATAGAAGTTCAAGACCCTGAAAGTTCTAAATGTGATTTTCAGATTGGCTTACCTAGAGTTCTCTGGAGTAAGCTTTTGTGATGTGAAAACAAAAGATAACAGTTCCTTTCTCAAGAGAATGAGTTTTGATGTAATTATGCTTCTTTAAATGAAGTTTATTGCTACAGGAGTTACAGAATAGATAGTTTCCACTCTGTGAGTAAGTAAGTAGGTCCTGGAATAATGTAGATCAATACTACCTTGAACTTCTTACAATTTCTCAACCATATCCTCTTGAACAGTTTTGATTAAGGCATTTGAAATGGCCTGATCACTTTTCAATTTTCTTATTATTTTATTCCTTTATGACACATAAATCACTTTGATTAAAAACATTCATCTGCTCTGGCTGGTTTGGCTTAGTGGATAAAGCGTCGGCCTGCAGACTGAAGGGTCCCATGTTTGATTTCGGTGAAGGGCACATGCCTGGGTTGCGGGCTCAATCCCCAGTAGGGGGCGTGCAGGAGGCAGCCAGTCGATGATTTTCTCTCATCATTGATGTTTTTATCTCTCTCGCCCTTTCTTTTCCTCTCTGAAATCAATAAAAATGTATTTTCAAAAAACACATTCATCTGCATATTCAAGAGGCTTAAAGAACCCAAGATAAACCTTCTGCATGAAATTCTCCTCCTTGGCTTTCTGTGATTGTATACTCTCATGGGTTCCCTTACACCTTTATGACTAGTCTTTTCTTATATACTTTTCTTTTTCAATCCTTTTCTTTTCAGTGAGTGTGTTTTAAAATCCCATGCAGCTCTTATCTTTCTATACTGCATACTCTCACATAGAAATTCTATCCATATTCATAGACTATCAGTAAAGAAGTTCTCAAATCTTGTAACACGGCTTCTGTATTGCCATTGCCTGGCTAAATACCTCTTCTTGCATATTTTACTGGCCTCCTAAGTGCAGAATAGAGATTCTTTTTCTGCTGTTCCATATTCCTGTAATAGCATTAACGCTAAGATGGGCAACAGGTAACCTAAGACCTCAGTTACCTTTGACTTTCCTTCACTTTACTCAGTTGCTAAGTCCTCCCAATTCTATTGACACTTCCTCCCCTTCCTATTCATTTCCCTGCTACTTCCCTAGTTCAGTTTTTTATTATTTTCTCACCAGATTGGATCTAACAGCAATAACTGGCTTTCACGATCCTGTTCTCCTCTCCCTTTAATTCATCCAAAATGTACTAGTCAGATTAATATTCCTCAAGCATATCTCTGAAGATTTCACTCCTTGTTAGAGCAACAGAATGATAGTTTATCATGGCTCAAAAAAATAAAATATTTTGTTAGCAGAACATTTCTTTCTAAAGTGTATTTATCACTTCCCTTCGCCAGCCCCAAATTCCAGTTGTGAAAAAAATGTGTATACTTTTTCAATTGAAATAAACTATGAAGTACAAAGAAAGAGAAACAAAATGGGGAAAAGGATCATCACTTGTGGGTGGGTGCATGTTTTCTGACAACTTGTAAGTGTTCTAAGATTTAATATGATGTAAGTTCTTGGAAGGGTGGAGTGGCCACATCAGCTACAGGGGCCATGGACACGTGGTCATGGAATATGGTGAGCAGATGGACAGGGCTGGGTGGAGGAGACCCACCCTGGACTTTTTCAACCAGTTACAGACAAGAAGACAAATGACTACATCTCCTGAACAGGAGCATGTTACTAGTAAATGGATACAGATGAACAGAGCTTCTAGCACAGGGCACGTGAGATAAATATAAGATTAGAGCACACACTTCTGAAACACTCAGTTTTGCTATTTGGAACCACTGAGGGAGCTTGTACTTCCAGATTAACCTGGTCAAGGGTATTTGGGCAAGCCCTCAGAGGTCCAGAGACCCTTGAAAATAGCAAACTGAAGAATCTTGATTAACTGGCAAAAAGTTGTTTTTATACTAAACATGCTGCTGCCTGTACAGTGCTTTGCTGAAAAATGGAAAAAGCTTTCTATTCATCTACAGCTTTCTATCCCTGCTTATTGTGAATGGAATAAGCTACCTGGATTTTGCAAATCAGGTAACAAAAATTCTGCAAACGCTGGTTAGGAATGGGCCAAATTGTTTAGCTAAACTCTCTTATCTCTGTACTTATGCCAAAAGTAATTTTTGGTTTATTCTATGAATTATAATGAACTCTGAATTCATAGGATCTGAACTTAAAATGTTTTCCTATGAAAAGATGCATGTTAATTAAAGATAAATGGAGCAAAAAAAAAAGGAAGGCTAATCAGGACCCCAAACAAAGATGTGAAGAATAACAAAACTCTTGCTACATAAAAGAACGAGTGAAGCTTATTCTCTGTGGTTGCAGTGTTTCTCTTACCTGACAGAATCAATGTACAGGTCTCCCGTGCTTTCCAAAACTTTTCATTATGCCCGTTTGCTTTTACAAAAAAAAAATGTACATTAGTATGGTAATTGCCTTTTTAATAAAAGCAGAAATCTTTATATTTCATTTATTTAGTGAGAATGAGTGCAACAAGAGTCTTCCCTAAAAGTGAAGTGTGTGCTGTAAACTTTCAGAAAGCGGGGTACTCTGCTTTATGCCATTTTGTCGTATGAAGGGTGTCATAGGAACCTTTCCTTTTGGGTAGTGGGGGGAACCTATAATGGTCAACTTTCTGTTGCAGTTGGTAAAGAGGCAATCTTCTAGTGATAGCAAATTTCACAATGTCCCCCAAACTGCCAAGGGTGTTACTGAATGCAGGAGTAACAAATCTAAAGAGCCCTAGCTGGTTTGGCTCAGTGGATAGAGCGTCAGCCTGCGGATGGATGGGTCCCCGGTTCAAATCCTGTCAAGGGCACATGACTGGGTTGCGTGCAGGAGGCAGCTGATCAATGATTCTCATCATTGATGTTTCTCTCTCTCTCTCCCTCTCCCTACCTCCCTGAAATCAATAAAAATATATTAAAAAGTCTAAAGAAATCAGAGCAGACTTAACTTATATTCAATGTCCTCAGAGCCATTTCAACAAAACAAAACAAAGACAAATCACGCAGAACAGTTTTGCTTGCTAATAGTCATTAAGAAGTAAAACCATTTTACTGTGATATATCTGAAATCTCATTATTTCATCAAAACATAATTTTTCTAAATCTTCAGCCTCTATTTGACCTCAAGACTCAATGTAATCATTAGTAATACCAATGCTTTTCAGCTTATCTAGATTAATCCTGCAATTAGGGCCTTATAATTTTAAATGATGAATAATGATGCCATTGTAAAATTTAGCCAAAGTAAATGCTGCACAAAGCAACTTTTCTTCTACATGTTTTCCTCATATATGTGAGGTACTGTAGCATGGCAGTGAGAAGTGGGGTTTCTGGAATTAGATTATTTAGAATTATGTACCAACTCTATCACTTATCAGCTGTGTGATACTAAGCAAATGTTTATTATCTGTGCCTCAGTTTCCTTATCTGTAAAATAAGGGTAATGACAGTGCTTACAACTCAAGGTTATTGCATTTTAAAAAGGTGGAAGGTACACATGGGCAATATCAGTAAATCACTAGCTATTCTCATTATAGCCATAAATATTAATATATGTGTATCATAGAGTCATTAATATTTTTTGCAACAAAGACTATAAACTTAGCCTAAAATACACAGATATTTTGAACACAATATAATTTTTTCTCAGTAAAACATGAAAGCACATAAAACAGCTCACAGGTCACTCAGTAGGTGGCAATATAGTATTAGTTTTAAAATAATGCTTCTTTATTTTTTTGTTAATCTTCACCCAAAGATATTATTTCCATTGATCATTTTAAACAGTGGAAGGTGGGGGTGGGGGGGGAGAGAGGTGAGAGAGACACATCGATTGGTTGCCTCCTGCATGAGCCCCAACCAGACTGGGGATTGAACATGCAACCCAGGTACATGTCCTTGACTAGGAATCAAACCCATGACCCTTCGATCCACAGGCCAACACTGTAATCACTGAACTACATGGGCCAGAGCAATGCTTCTTTATTTTTAATACTATTTTTTAGAAGCTACAACTAACCATTACATTCAGATGAGCAAGACTTTCCTAAAATTAACTCTACCACATTATTTAGCATCTTATAAGCTTGAATATTATTCTCTCATTCAACAGTTTAGATTATGTCTCAGTCATTGCAAACCTTTTCAACAGGAATGTATTTTCTGTTACTATACTGCAAGATACATATTTTTAGATTTTTCTTCTATAAAACAGATTTATTTATTAAGTATAACAAAAATGAAATTGTTCCTGGATTCCCAAGGAGTTGACATCTCAATACAAATGTGCAGCAGGGACATTCACATGCTGAACATAATTCTGAGAGAGATGTTTGTGACTGACTGCACACACGGAAGAGAAGAAAAATCAGCAAAGAGAGCCTTACTCTCTGAATTCAACTTATGAAACTCAGGTAGTGTGTGAATTGAGAGAGCAACAGAAAGTGGAACTGCCTGTGAATACCTTCCAATGGAAGAAAGAAGTGGAATCCTTTATCTTTCAGGACATGATGTGGCTTTAATTCTGCTGGAAGGTAGCAAAGGGGTGGTAGGCTGACTAGCAGTGGTGATAGTTCTCATGCTTGTCTGATTCCTAATCTCAGAAGGAGAGCTCTCAATATTTCCATGGCGTCTGCTGTTGGTGTTTTGCAGCTATCTCCTGTTAGATTAAAGAAAAATTCTCTTCTATTCTTAGTTTGCCAAAAGATATATTTTAATCACAAACAAGTGCTGACTTCAATCAATTGCTTTTCTGGTAAGATGATCATTTAACTTTTCCCCTTTATTCTGTCAATGTGGTAAATTCTACTAATTGATTTTCTAATGTTAAATGAACATTGCATTATTATAACACACTCAACTGATTTGCAACATCTTATCATTTGGGCATGTTGTTTGGTGAGCTGACAGTAAGAATTTTGGTGTATATGTTCATTGAGATTGCCCAGAAACTTTTCCCTCATAATTTCCTGTTTATGTTTTGATATGATATGAAGGTTATGCTGGCCTCATAAATTAAGTTCAATAGTGTTGCCTGTTTCTGTTTTCTGAAAAGGCGAGATATTTATTCCTTAAACATTGGCTAGAATTAAATAGTTAAACTATCTGTACATGTAGTGGAAGGTTTTAAATTAGAGATTCAACTATTTTTAGTTGTTATGAGATATTCGTAATTTCTGGGTTTTTATTGTGGTCCCAATTTCAGCAGGCTGAATTTTTGTATTATTTTTATCCTAGTAAGCTTATAGAACATAGTTGACAAAAAGCATACATTTATTAGATATGTAAGTATTGCTAAATCTATGTGGATAAGAACTATATTTAATAACTTTATTTAAAACTTGATGTAAGTTATAAAATATCTCAAATAGTTCTTTCTATTTCTTGGTTATTTTGAGTTTACCTTATTAAAATGAACTGCTTTGGGGCATAATTTTCAAAAGCGTAACTGTGGTACCAAAAAAAACTGAGAATACATTTTGTTTTGAGTTAAAATGAAAAGATGCAGTGGCATTCCTAGTATACTAACACCTGAAAGAAACAATTTTTAACACCTTTTCCTCTAGATGACAAAAGTATCTTCAGTAATGATGATGAAATGAAACAAATAATTATTATGTCCAGAAAGGAAATGCAGTGACAATTTTCATTTATTAAATTTTGCATGTCAAATAATGCTAGTAAAAAATTAGTAAAAACAATAACAGCAAAGTTTTTTAAAAATCTAAAAATATGTATACCTACATGTTGATTTTCCAGGGTGATGAATAATCCCATTGCAGTTTCTGGCTTTGAGCCTTCACTTCTGCAAATTTATCAATGGCTTTGTCAAACTGATCTTCACATATTCATGGTGGATAGAATCAGGAGAGTGAGATGTGTCAATCTATCTTCACTCATAGTTGATTGAAGGACACTTCATTTTCATTTCAAATGTTTCTTTCACATGAAAAAAACAGATACACAAATGGTCAGGAAAGCTTTAAAATAAAGATGTTTATCAGGAATTCATAAAAATCCCATTTAACTGTAAATTCCAGAAATAACAGTAGCATCCTTGCCTTTGCTCTTTGCAATCAGTTCTGATTAGCTTTCAAATGTTTCTGCAGTTGAAACTTTTCCACTAAAATACCTTCACCAGAAAATTTATCATAAATATCTATTATAATTGGGAAAATTCACCAAAGCTTATAAATGGTTGTATATTATTTGAGCTTGCTTCAGGCTCAGTTCATATTTCTAACCCCTGTTGTACTATGGAATCCTGTGTTTCAATATAGATTCAAAATAAACAATTTGAGCACAGTGATTGTGAAAATGAAGAAACAGAACTTGGCTGCTTATTCTTGAAATAAACATGTGTAGCTGAGTCCAGTGCAGGGGAGTTAGAGTTACTTCCATGTAGAATGCAATGTTTATTAAAGAATAAGCAATAGGGGTGGGAGTGGCTGGGGAGGGGTTGATGGGAGAAAAAGGAGACGCATGTAATACTTTAAACAATAAAAAAATAAATTTAAAAAAAGAATAAGCGCCGAAACCGGTTTGGCTCAGTGGATAAGAGCGTCAGCCTGCGGACTGAAAGGTCCCAGGTTCGATTCCGGTCAAGGGCATGTACCTGGGTTGCGGGCATATCCCCAGTAGGAGATGTGCAGGAGGCAGCTGATCGATGTTCCTCTCTCATCGATGTTTCTAACTCTCTATCTCTCTCCCTTCCTCTCTGTAAAAAATCAATAAAATATATTTAAAAAAAAAAGAATAAGCAATAAAAAACATGGTCATTTTTAGCTTGCATACAGTATATTATTAAATTTCAGGCCCGGCCAGCGTGGCTCAGTGGTTAAGGGTCAACTTATGAACCAGGAGGTCAAGGTTCGGTTCAGTTCTTGGACAGGGCACATGCCCAGGTTGATTTATTTCTGAAAATATTCATAAAAAATACAAACTGCATTCCCTTTTGTTCCTTCACTAGGCGTGGTTAAATTATTATACTGTGCTTCATTTTTGCTTATCTGCTGTCACTGGCAGTGAGTAACACAACTTACTCTGATGTAATGGAGTGGATAACAAACTGATCTATCAAGATTAAAATTTTGGTAAGGCGCACAAACCTCTGAAGTACCGTTTGAGGTACGCCAGGCCTTATCTGACACTTTCAGCACCCTATCACAAACTGAAGGGTGGTAACTCTGCTCAGTACATGCACATCCTCCCAGGTCTGGAAAGGAAATACCTGGGAAATTTAATTAAAGTTTAAGTGAATCATAATATGAATCCCAATAGACTGCAGCAAATATTAAATTTCTGGTTTGCAGCTTAAAAAATAACTTAAGATACGGTAAAATTCCAATATCGTAAGAATATAGTATTGCATCGATTGTAGTAAATAAAAGAACTGGAAAAACAGCATTAAATATTTTTGTGGGGTTTAAACTAGCCAAAATGACTACACCTTTTAAGGTGTTTATAAGGTGTTTTTTATGCTTCATTGACAAATTTGGCTGAAAGAACCAAACTAGTCTGTCTTAATAGTCACAAAAATAAATGGAATGCCCATTTGCTTCCTGTTTGGTTCTGTTGATGGACTAATGTTCCCTCCTGCGATAGCCATTGAGGATGTTTATATTCTTGACCCCTCACAGGGAAGCAGGAAGGAATCTGAACTCTGAGGACTTGATGTACTTTGGGCTTTGATGTGCTGCTCTGGCCTCTGTGGTGGAAGTGAGCATGCAGAGGGACAGACCTGAACTTGTACTGAAAGCAGCAAAAACGACAATCAAGAGTCTGATGGTTAGCAGTATGTCTCTAAATCAACTGGAAAAATCAACATACTTTCTGTAGCAACATACATAATGGTTTCAACTGCCCTCAAAATTAGGCAGATAAAATATACAAAAGAAAAAAGGCATTTTCTTAAAAATATGTAAAATAGCCAATGAGGTAGGAAGTATGCACCAATAATGGGCCTACTGACAACAAATTGAAATATTTACCAGGAGCATTTTGGAGTTAAGTATTCCACTAAAGGGGAATCAAAATATTTAATGGGGGATAGTGGGGAGCAGCAGGCATTTATATTTTTTTAAATACCAGGTATAATTCTGACATGAAACCAGCATTATGGGCCATGGCTTTGGACACCATTAATTGCTTAATTTAATGCAGTATAACATCATGCTTTAGAGTATGGGTTTTGGAGATAAACAAGTTTGGATCAATTTCCAACTCTGCCCCTTTACTAGCTTCATGAGCATCAGTAAATTACTTAATCTCTCTGTATCTCATTTAATCAATATCTAATGTATATTTGTTGAGTGCTAGGCTGTGTTCTAGACATATAACAGTGAACAAAATAAATGAAAATTCCTGCCCTTGACTGTCAAACTACAGCAGAAAAGCTGGGGAGGGTTGGAGGGCGGGAGGGGGTGGGGTAAGAGATCAACCGAAGGACTTGTATGCATGCATATAAGCATAACCAATGGACATAAGACACGGGGGGGGGGGTAGGGGAGGCTGGGGGAATGTCAAAGGGGGGTGGGGGAAGGAGACATATGTAATACTCTTTGTAATACTTTAAGCAATAAAACACATTTAAAAAAAAAAAAGAAAGAAAATTCCTGCCCTTGTGCCATTTACACTCTAGAGTAAGGATAGTGACAAACGACAATATAATGGAGTGTGTGAGTATGTGTGTGTGTGTGTGTAGGTAATATAACAATACTGGCGAAATCTGGGATGAGGGGGGAATTGAGAGAAATGTCTGTATTGGATCTTCCAACCTCATAAACTTGTAAAGATTTAACAGAGTTCATATGTAAGGTGCTTGGAACAGTGGCTGGCACATGTTCAGTAAGTGCTATCTGCCATTCTCTTATTGTACCAATGAGGGAATTAATATCCAGAGATATGGAAGAATCTTCCCAAGTACATCTAAGAGAGGAGGCAAATCAGGCTCAGGGGTATTCCTACTTGCCCCTTCTCAACTCACTCCTAGAAGAATTTCAATATGGCGCTAGAAAACAAAGACTAAAACAATGGAACCAGAGCTTGCCTCTTGACACAGATACCTATATCTGAATGTAGTTCTTGTTGGTGCCATACATCAGAAGCAAATATTGCTAAATGCAACTTTTGTCATCCCTGAGGACATGGATAAAATAAAGGGCTAAAAGAACTCAACCTGCCTATAACTCAGGCCAACTGCTTAAGCAACTTTGTATTAAAATAATCTTATGAGGGGCTATCTACTGGTCTCTGTTTACACCATAAATAGGTAAACAATGGCTAAGGAAGACTGTAAAACAACACTATAAAATGCATTTTTGACAAAAATTAATACACTACTACTACTACTACTACTAATTATTATTATTATTATTATTTTTAATCTCCCTTAATGCAATAGTACTATCTTGTGAATAAAGAAAATATGATAATTTCTTGAAATATATTTGGGCCCAAGCAGTATTTTAAAACATTTTTATTGTCAAATGGAACTTAGAAAACTTACAGGGGCTCTCTTTCTCCGCCATCGAGGTGCGCGCGTTCGCCTCTGCCTCACCATGTCTTCCCACAAGACTTTCAGGATCAAGAGGTTCCTGGCCAAGAAACAAAAGCAGAATCGGCCCATTCCCCAATGGATTCGGATGAAAACTGGTAATAAAATCAGGTACAACTTGAAGAGGAGACATTGGAGAAGAACCAAACTGGGCCTATGAGAAATCACACATGAGAGATGACTCACATATTTATGCTGTATCCAGGTTGCCTACACCCTTAAATGATTGAAAAGATGCTACTGTCTGGACAGTTGGGGCATTTTAATTGGAAGATTAATGAACTTGTGATTTTGCTCTGTTGATTTTTTCCTCCTGAAATAGAAGGTTGATTCAGTAATAAATGTGAGCTCTTTTAAACTGCAAAAAAAAGAAAACTTACAGGAGACCAGAAATTAGAAAAGCAATAATTGAAGACATCTTTTTGAGAAACTTATTGGGATAAAGTATCTGAGTCAAAGTCCAATGAGATGTCCAAACAATCCTTCTAACTATTAGAATGACTAATATTTGTTTGGGTTATGAGATAACTATAAGGGTTAAGACCATATAATGCGAGTGAGTGAAAATTTATTTCCATGACCCTCAAAACTAAAAACAATTAAATTTGACATTGAGTAAAGGAAAGAGGAGCGACTAATTTAAACATGTTGCAGAACATTCTAGAACCTATGTGAAAAACATAACTTGCTCTGTTAGTGTCATGTCTTTTGATAACACAGCAAAATCACTTATCTTTATCATGAAAGCATATGGAGCGGAAAAGAAAAAGACAAATCAGTAACTCTGGTTGTAGCATAAGAGATTAAATTGACAGGGGAAAAAATGGGGAAAAGGAAATCATTAAGGCAGTGGCTAATAATCTTGGGAACAAAGATAAGTGAAATTTGATGTAAACAGTGAGAAAGTTGCTCCATACCTAGGAGGGCTTTAGTTTACATGTAATTCATTTCTCTATGAATTTTTCCTCTGATTCAGGATATGAGTTAGCATAAGTTACTTCAACTCTGCATGCAACTAATTTATTAGAAAATTTATGTGCAGCCTGGCTAGTGTGGCTCAGTGGCTGAGCATCAACCTATGAACTAGGAGGACACAGTTCAATTCCCAATCAGGGCACATGCCCAGGTTATAGGCTCAGTCCTCAGTAGGGGGCATGCAGGAGGCAGCTGATCAATGATTCTATCTCTCCTTCCTCTCTCTGAAATAAAAAAAAAAAATCTTTAAAAAAACTGATGTGCAAAGCATTTAAATATACACCAACAATAAGTGTGGGTAAATATATGGAGAAAAGGGATCTCTTATGCACTGTTGGGTTGGACTGTAAATTGGTGCAGCCACTATGGAAAACAGTATGGAGGTTCCTCAAAAAATTAAAAATAGAACTATTATATGACCCAGGAACTCCACTTCTGGGTATTTATCTGAAGAAATCCAAAACACTAATTTGAAAAGTTATATGTACCTCTATGTTCATTGTAGCATTACTCATAATAACCAAGGTATAAAAGCAGCTTAAGTGTCCATTGATAGACAAATGGATACAGAAGATGAGGTTCATATATACAATAGAATATTACTTGGCCATATAAAAGAATTAAATCTTACCATTTGCAACAGCATGGATGGACCTAGAGGGTATATGCTAAGTGAAATAAGTCAGTCAGAGAAAGACAAATACCATATAATTTCACTCATATGTGGATCGAAAGAACAAATAAATGAACAAACAAAACAGAAACAGACTCATAGTACAAAGAATAGACTGAAGGTTGCCAGAAGGGAGGCTGGGTGAAAACGGTGAAGGGATTAAGCAGTACAAATTGGTAGTTACAAAGCAGTCATAGGGGTGTAAAGTACAGCATAAGGGAATATAGTCAACAATATTAAAATGACTATACATGATGCCAGGTGGATACCTGAAATATCTAGGGGGTTCACTTTATAAAGTATATGCTTGTCTACCCACTATGATGTACACATGAAATTAATACAAACTAATATTGATTGTACACTGTAATTGAAAATAAAATGTAAATTTAAAATAAAATCTGTGTTACGACCTTAGTGATCTCAGGCTGAGAGGGACTTTAGAGATTATCTAGTTCAAGCCTTGATTTTGCAGAAATGACAGAACTGAGAGGAAATGTGGAATTCCAGGGATTACGTGGTTAGTAATAAGAGGACAAACTTTTTTTTTTTAAGAACAGTCCATTGATATTTAGAGAGAGAGGAAAAGAGAGCGAGAGAGACGACGAGAGAGAGAGCGAGAGAGAGAACAGAAACTTCCCCCCGACTGAGAGAACCAACCAACCCCTGCCCTCCTGCACCAGGAATCGAACCAGCAACCTTTTGGAGCACGGGATGATGCCCAACCCAACTAAGCTACACTGCCAAGACACGACAGTATTTTTTATTTTTTCAGCTTTGATGTACATAATACATCAACGGAGAACGCAGCTAGGCCTTAAAAGATAAAAGGGATTTGACAGAAAAGTAAAGCATATAGCTGCTGCCCTCAGGGT